>NC_136660.1:2605754-3323254 GCF_903797595.1 Erithacus rubecula | reverse complement strand
GGAATAAAATCAGCAATAAAACTTTCTCTGTGCAGCTCCTGGTGAGGGCAAGGTCTCTGCTGGGGTGTGACCTTCAGTGCCTGCTCATTCCCACACCTTTCCTGCAGAGGGGACAGAAGATGGACAACAGCCAAAGCCATATAAAAATGTCCACCTGAAGATTATCAGAGGGGTTTTATTTTTTTCTGGCACTACCCTTATTTTTTTCTCTTTCTCATTAATGCTTCTCTCTCTCATTCACAATCCATTAACTCTCCCCCTGACATCTCCCTTCCTGGGCCCCCCTGACTAAGACAGCCTCCTCTCCTTGGCCCTCTCAGGTTTCTACCATGCTCATAAATTTCCATAGAGGATCAAGGAAAGGGCTCACAGAGGGGGAAGAGCAAAAGACAATGCAGAAAGTGCTGACCCAGCCTTGAGTTTTACATGAAGTTGTGTCCCCCTCCTCCCCATCCAAAGGTTATAGGGTAAGTATCACAGATTCGGGGAACAGCAGCTTCAGAGGCTAGCAAGGAGATGATCAAAGGAACAAGGAATGTTAGCTAGGTCTGGGCTCCTCAGCCTGGCAAAGGGATACGATGGAGATCTGAGAATTGCAAGAAAAGCTGTTTCCATCTCTCCTGGAGCAAGGAATGGGGGAGTCAGAGGAAACTCACCAGTTCAGAATGAACCAAATGAGCTATTTTTGCACCCAGCCCATCTCCATGCCATGGGACTCCTCAACAGAGGAACTGTGCGTGACTGGAGCTCAGAAGAGTTCATTAAAAAAATCCAGATTTTTCTAGCCGTGTGCGGGAGCTGTTGCATACAAACACATCACCTGCAGGTGAGGAGGTCCCTGGTCTACAATCCACAGGAGGAATATCCCAGGGATTCCCCACTGCTCTGACCTTGCACTTACACAGGTTTCCAGGAATATTGTTGGGATCACAGACAGGATTTTGTGTTTTGGATGAGCCGCTCTGACCTCGCACGACCCCCTTGGTGCCTTCACACCTCGCCAGCTCCAGACAACACATCCCCTCTCCTCCAGCTTTGGGGGAAACCTGCCGGATCCGTAGGCAACAGCAAGATGTCACAGAGAGCAGCAAGACAGGTCGGGAATATTTAACGGGAATAGCTGCTGGCAGCGGGGACGGAGGAGGGAACGATTGCATAAGCCAGCACTGGAGACTCCCAGTCCCTGGCACAGGAGGCAGGCACAGCACTGCACACAAAAGAAAGAGAGAAGTTGTGTGAGGTCGGCCACGTGTCAGCCCTACACGGCTGAATCATGCAAGTTTAAAGGCTTCAAAGCAGGATAAGATCTCGGCGCGGCCACGTGCGCTCATCCCTCCAACCTGAGGTTTGGGAAACAAGGGGAGAGCGCCAGTGAAAGCAGAGAGGGGTAATTAGCCAATTAGGGGAGCTGACTAATCAGCTAACTCATGAAGGTTTCTCATTATTCACGGAGAAAGAATTCTGGCGTGGAGCAAGGTGGAGCCCACCGGGCAGAGGGAGCCTAAAGTGGGGCAGGCTCAAAACCCACCGGGGTGGGTTAAAACCTTGGCATCTCCTCAGCCCGACTGGTTTTGTGCTGCTGAGAGACAGAACCAGCTCTGCTCGTGCTCCTTCAGCAAAAGAGCTGCACTGACTGCTTTTCTTCTGGGCAAGAGGCAGGAGAGCAGAAGTTCTCCTCTGTTTCAAGCTGGCAAAGGGAGATTTATTTGCCCAGAACTCAACAGCTCTATTTAACCTTCTCCTAAATGCTGCCCGGGCAGCTCAGACAGCTCAAGTGCTGAAACAATATTGCCTAATGAATGCCAAGGGTGGAACAACGCTGATGCTTCCCTCTCCTCTGAAAGATTGCTCGGCCCAGCGAGACAAATGTCAATAAAAGGAAATTTAAGTTGGGAAGGGAGGGGAGAAGGTGAGAACACGGATGCCCAACCCGCAGCTCTCCTTTCCCTCCCTGTTCCCTTCGCCTCCCGTGTCCTTGTGCATCTCCAGCAGCAATATCACACTGCTGCTATTCCAGCCAGGACAGATATTTGAACAGCCTTGGATCAATATTTGTGCAAAGGGAAAGCTCGTGCATCACGGGGCTACAAATTAACCTCTTGTCCCGTATCCACACTGGCACACCCGGCCTGCAGGAGCAGCGGATTCCCCCTGGGAAAAGCGGGACACGCGCCTCACGGCACAGGAAAAGGAGAAAGAGTAATAATAGATCCAACCCCAGCTCACGGGCTTTTTTACATCTCTCCCTCAGGTTTGGGGTGGGGGGAGCAGCTTTTCTTAATTAGCTTTCTAACCTCTTCTAAACAGGTTCAAGGGTGTCTTGGCAGGCTCGGGAAGTGGTGTGAAAGCAGCACTGAGTAACAGCAGCAGAATTAGTCAGGTGTAAAAGAACCTTGCTTTTTCTTTCTGGGGACACGTTTAGGGCACCAGTAATGAGAAAGATGAAGAACATCCAAGGCTGCAGAAACCTGGGGGTTTTTTTCCCCCTTATTAATGGGAAGCGTTGCCTCAGACCTGCATGCTCAGGAGTGGAAAATATTTCTCGCATCATAAAATCATTGATCCCAAAGTCCTGCCTGAGCTGTCACGGCTGCCACCAGCCACACTCGGGTTCAGCCCACTGGCAGATGTCAGGTGTGGCAATTTTTGCCTTAGGAATGAGATCTGTGGCCGAGCCAGTCCTTGCTCCTCAAGGCTGAGCTGCCTTGCCCCTCCTACACGCCTGCGGACACGTGGATGAGCAGAACAGCTTTGCCTTGGACTGCTCAGCCCACGCTCCACACGATCCCAGCTGGATTCCCCAGAAGCCTGGCCCACAAAATCTGAGGGATATTTGCAAAGCTCCCCCAGTGTTGTTTCCCTTTCTGAATCACCATTCCTGCCTCGTAGCAGTGACGGATCAACCGTTGTGCCAGATTTGCTTCCACACGGATTTCAGGACACTGCGTTTGTTCCCTGTGTTGGATTTTCCACCCAGCCTTGCTCTGACAACCTTCCACAGGAGTTGGTGGTTTCCCTCACGACTTTTTGGATCTGTGCAATCACCCTTCCCTTTTCCAGCCTTGCAGCACAACAGTGGGACAGCAAGGGCTTAGATTGTGGCTGCTCACCACATGGAAACCAAGGGATTGCCAAATTCACCCCAGGAGGAGAACGAGCAAAAGACATTTACACAAAGAGAAGGGCTTTTGGCTCCTTTAGTCTGCAGGGCCAGACACTCGATGACGCTTGCCCCTGCTTTTTCCCTCACATTATTTGCCATATTTAGCCTCCTTTCATCCTGCCTTGCCATCACACTGAGCAAAGAGGGAATGGCACTTGGACGAGACAAATTTGTTCACTGAATAATGAAATGTGTTTTTTTTTTTCCTCCTGCTCAGCCTCTGCCTGGGTCTCATTTCTGATTTGCAGCAGAGACCCTCCCCTTTTCCCCGCCTCTCTTCCAAATCCAAGGAAACTGTTTTGTTCGGGTGGGAAACATATTTCAGGAAAACAAAAATATTTTCCGCAGTCAGAGGAATTTGCAGGCAGAAAGGTGCCAATTAATCTACATTATCATGAAATTAGCCTGATAATAAAACGATAGGAGGATGACAAGGGAGAGATCAGCCTCTAATGTCCTCATTAGCCAGTGGTGCTCCTCTCCATCAGGTGGAGGAAGCTGTCTGGTGGCACTTCATTAGCGCCTGGGTTAATGACAGATAAAGAGGCAGGGAGATGGGCTGGCCCCCCACCCTTCCTGCCATTCTCCTCCCTGGCTCCTGGCTGGAAGTTGATGTTTCCCTTGTCTCCTGTCGCCCCTCCATTTGTAATGGCAAGACAGGTGGAACAGGGGACATTTTTTCCAAACCAGTGGTGTTTTCCCTGGAGCTCGGGATGATTTGGGTAGTGCTGAGCTGCAGCAGGAGCCCTGGTGCACGTAGATGGAGCCACACTGAAGAAATCTCCCTTGACATCCTCACAAACTATTCCTGCTTCCCTACAACTCCTCCTGTGTCCTCCTTTTCTCCTTGGCTTTCACAAGATCTCTCCTTCTGCCAGCCCTGGCTGTTTAGTTTATTGTTAAACTTTGGGTTTGCTTCTTTGGGGTTTCCTTAACATTTTTTTGACCCCACTGACATCAGCACAACATCAGGCTGCCAGCAGATGAAGGACGATTCACAGGGAAGACAAGAACAACAGAACAAAAACACAGAAATACCCAAAAAGTGTTGAGATTTTCCCAGAGAGGACGCAGAATGGCTCAAGGGTCTTCCTCCAAAAATGCCCCTGGCCTGCAAGGTGGTAGGATTCAGACATGTGGCAGTAGAGATAGGAACAACTTCAGTGGGAACTGGGCATTATCTTCAGGCACATCTGCCTGAAGACATGAATTATCCACAAAACCAGGCACAGGGACAGCTGGGAGGTAAAGATGGAAACAGCTTTGATTTGTGCTTCTGAAAGGGCCCTCCAGCATCATCTGGAAGGGGAACACAGAATCGGGAATATCCTGAGTTGGAAGGGACACACAAGGATGGTCGAATCCAGCCCCTGGCCCTGCACAGGACATGTTCTTCATGGGAACACATGGGGCAGGGACAGGATGGGGGGATGCACATGGACCTCTGCTGGGCACTGCACGCTGCTGGCAGGTTATGTGTGAGCAGATCTAAACCCATCCTTTGCTCCCCACCTTCTCCCTGAGCATCCTGCCTTGGCCTTGGCTGGAGACACATCCTGAGGTGAGGTGCTCCTTCGACCTGCCTGCTTCCCAAATCAGCACACCTTTCACAGCACAGCCAGCCTCCCTTGGCTGCAGGGACGAGCCTGTCACCTGCAGCTTTGCAGGAATGGCTGTCCTGGGGATTCTTGCTGGTGCTTGGCACTCTTCCTCTGCAAAGTCACTGGGGGCAAGCACATGAGGTAAAGCCAGGAGAGTTACTACAGCTAGAAGGGAGGTTTGGACCTACAGGCTGTATGTTTTTTTCCTTTTTAAAAGTCACAGAAGAGCTTTCCAGACCCAAATGTTTCACACATTAGTACCACCACTCATTTGCCTCCAAATCCACTCTGTAACTGCACCTCATTCACGACCACCCCCACTTTCTGGACTGCCACAAGCAGGGAGAACAGGCACCAGGGCCAAAATCATGAGCCACCCTTTCCTGGCATGCTGGAAAGAGCAGCTGGAGGGTGGGGAGAAGGCTATTTGTGATTAAACAGCATCACGACGCAGCAGGTCTTGCAATGCCAGCCCTGAGATGGCTCATTTGGCTGCCTCTTTTCCCTGCATTCAATTCCCTGGAGGTCTGGGGTGCTTTAGCAGCACCCCTGTCCCAGATCCAACAGCACAGCTCATCCTGCATGGGGACACAACCAACAAAGCCTTGCTTTGTGCTCCTTCCCCATCCCAGTGTCCCAGCACCGCTCTCTCCCTTCCCTCCCTCCCTCGTGCTCTCCCCGCTCCTTCCCTCCTTCCTTTTAATTAGCAACTTTTCCTTTGTTCCCTTTAATGAAGCAGGGTGGGGGCAGGCGAGGGGAGCTGCTGTCAGCCAGATGAGTTATTTTTCCCCCACACACCAGATCAAAGGCCGGCAGCTCCGGCTCGTCCTTAATTTGGGCAGCGTCTTCGGGCAACAGCCTCTTTCTTTGTGGTTTCTCCATGGATGGGAAAGGCTGGGCTGGGAAGGGAGGGCTGAAACCTGGGAAGGGGGCAGCTGGGAGAAGGACTGTGGCTCGTCTCATGTAGGGAGGGAGGCCAGGAGGAATTTGGGTGGCACCTGGATTTGGCATGTGGGCACCTGGGGCAGGTTTGGTGATGCTCGGGTGTAAAACCAGACACTGCCCTAGGGGAGGGGGACAGCACCAGGTTTGATGTGGAAGGTGCCTGCAGCTCTGCCAGGGCTTTAATGGAGAGAGAGAGAGCCCTAATTATGGGAAAGTAAAGACAAATGTGGGAAAACAAACCGCTGAGGGATTTGAGACAGGCAAGGTACGAGGAATGACCATGGTACAATGTGATTTATTTTTTTCTAAGCACTCTAACAGTGTCACTATCTGGAGAGGGCAGAACATATTCAGGGGTGCCAAAGCTTCCCAAAACATTTAGCCTTCGTTTGATTTTTAATTTGGATCCAGCACCACAACACTACAGGAGTGGATATTTCCCTGCACCACAACACTACAGGAGTGGATATTTCCCCACCCTGAGCTCAGAAAACTCTTACCTCACTCCAGGGATTTGCACCTTGGGGCTGGAGTCTCTGAAATTGTATCTCTTTGGGTCCATGGCGCCCTAACAGGGTGAAGTTCTTATTTTACAAAGCTTCATCCTGTTATTAGAAATGCTTTAGGGCCTCTCTGTCTCACAAGCCATGCTGTATTTTTGGTCTTTATCACTCCTGGTTGTCTGTGGCATGTCCCAAGTTTTCCACATTTCAATAACATTTTGGGGGTAAAGCAGGTCATAATTTCATGCTGGAAGAGGGAGCCCCAATGCTCTACCCCCATGCAGCATCACCCTGAAATATGGAAAGTGTGAGTAAATCCAAACTCTGAAAACACCTCGTGGACAGCTTGTATCTAAAATTAAAGAAAAGTAACAAACTCATAATCTAAGATTAAGGTCCACAGTGTTGTTTTATAACTGGGAACCAGAAGGCAGAGGGTTGTTAATTAACTTTCTATTGACGAAACAAAGCACATGGAGAGGAACCTTGCTAATCTCTTTTGTGCTAATCAGCACACATTATTAATTTGTTGGAAAGGAAAAAAAAAAAAAAAAGGTCCTCCTCTTCCCACTTAAACTCAGGTTTAATAGGGCTGGAGCGTGGTTTCACATTTCCCAGGCATCATTCTTTGGATGACATATGTTGCAGTGCATTTCCTAGTGCATTATGAAGCTTCAGCATCAATAATTCAAGCTAAACTCCAGTTGTTAAAACAAACGAGCAAAGTATCTTCGGTGATTAATTATTCTTCCTTCTTCCTGCCTCCCCCTCCCTGTCAAAAGTACAAGAATGTGTGCCACAGCCCAGGAAAATGTTTTGGTGCAACCCAGGGCATCCTGGAATGTATTAGCTGGCACAGGGGGGATCTGGATGCTTGGGTTTGCTGGAAGTGCCTGCTCAGCCTCAGGGAAGCCGGGAAGTGTCAGCAATCTAATAAAAAAAAACTCCAAAAACTTCAGGGATTCAATGCCCAATGAATTCCCAGTTAACCAGAGGATCTGTGTGACTCAAGATTTCACTAGGATGAGGTTGAAGCTCTGGCTGGACAGCTTTTAAAAGTGCAAATAAATAGTAATAACCACATTCCCTGGGTCCTTCCAGGTGGACACCACTTCCACAGGGACACTGGGACACCCAGTGTACATGGCTGGGTCCTGCCTGACCCCATCTGGAGTTCTCCTGCAGCCATTTGGGAAATAACATATTGCCTTTTAGGAAAGGAAATTTCCTTGAGGATTTCCTCTCTTACTCACTCAGGAGGAGGCTTTATTCTGTTCCTCACTGTGATGCCTCACTGCCAAAGCCACAGCCCTGGGGTGGCACCAAGCCCAGGTATCCCTGTGTGAGGGGACCCCACTGTCACCCCACTGTGCCCATCCAAGGGTTGTGGCACCCCAGGACTCAACCAGGAAGAAACATCCCTTTGCTTTCCCCATTTCTCCTCTCCCTTTCTGTGTTGGGTTGATGTGGCCAGCAATGTCTATTCTGTCACCATCTGTTGAGGCTGGGTGGGGCAGTGCCCCTGATCTCCTGGCACATATCCTCTGCTAATGGGCCATCTTTAAACCAGCTGGGGCAATCATCTTTATCTTTCCACAACCCATCCTCCCTCCAGGAGATATCATCTGCTGCTGGGACATTCAGTCCCACTGCATGACTGATAAAATTACATCATCCCACTGGGAGATGCTCCAGCCAGGGGAGGAGCCAAGCCTTTCCTATACAGATTAAAACTGAGATTTTGAACAGCAAGTTATCCATCTTTCCACTGGATTCCAGAGGAAAGCCAGAACTTTCCACATCATCCCTGGATCTTCAGAGGAAAACTGCACCTTCTCCAGGAGCACTGCTCCAGCTGAACCACATCTGCCACTGCAGGAGGATGCAGCCACCATTGAATGGGACTGCTGCCAACACCCTCACTGACTGTCAGGGTGTCAGGCTGTTGTATTGACTCTGTCAGTGTTTTGGGATTGTTCTTTGTAATACTGCATTTCTATTTTAATTTTCCTTGTAAAGAACTGTTATTCCTCATTCCCCTATGTTTGCCTGAGAGCCCCTTAATTTCAAAATTATAATAATAATTTGGAGGGAGGGGGTTTACATTCTCCATTTCAAAGAGAATCTTCTGCCTTTATTGGCAGACACCTGTCCTTCAAACCAGGACACTTTCCTCAGCCCTGCCAGCTCCAGTCAGGAGCAGGGCAGTGCTGGGCGCTCTCAGGCTGCTCCTGGCACCAAAACATTCCATGGGGAGGCACCCCCAGGCTGCCACTTTGATATGCTGCAGGAATGCATATCTTCTGCTGGACAGTAAACACCTTCCCCTCTCTCCAAACAGCCTCTGGCCACCAGGATGAGATGGGGGGGGTCCAAAACAATGGGATGCATCTGGACAGATGGAAAAACCCAGGCATTAAACAACCCCCACAGATGTTTCACAAAAAGTATTTCACTTAACAGCTCAGAGCTATTTATGGAAATCACTTAATTCGTTCTATTTTTTTCCCTGCATCTCCTTTTTTTCCCCTCTTTTCCCCCCACTCAGCCACTGGAGCTGCTCACACACTGGATAATTTTGCCAGAGGATAATGATTCTCCTGCTGCCTGGTGCCCACCTGAAGTCAGAGGTGCCTGAAACAACATCCTCTCCCACCACTGCAGAAGAGTGGGATGAGTGAGAGAGAGCACAGGCTGGCTGAGCATGGGAGGATGGGCATCCAGGTGAGAGAAAAACTAACTTCCTCAATTAAGAAGGGAATGGAAATTCAATAAAGGAGGGGGGAGCAGAAGTAGGGAAGCCTCTGAGCAATACTGGGGAGTGCTTTCCACGCTTTTTACTACATCCACCTCTCTTCCAGGATCACAAACTCTCTAGGAGACAAACCAAGCTGCCACAAACCAGTTTTTCCTCCTACAAATGCTCTTCACCTTCCCCCTGACAGCCCTCTGGAGAAGGAGAAGATGGACCACTGACCCAGGACAGGGGATGGGGCACTGGGGAGGCTCTCACTGAGGCAGTCACAGAGCCAGAACACTGGCTGGAGAGGGAGAGTGCAAATTCTCACCGGGAGAAAGTGAACATGATGGATGGCACTCCCATCACCCACCCCACAGCTCACTTCCTACCATCTCTCTTCACTTATTTCTTTCTCCTCACCCTTTGTTTTTCTAAGGGAGGATGGGTTTTAGTCTTTTTTTTTTTCTTTTTTTTTTTTTTTTGGTGTGGCTCTGCCCCTTTTTGGGTACAGAAGCATCCAGAGGGACCTGATGTAAACCAAGGCCAAACATAGCATTGCCTCCATCGAGGTGCACACCCCAAAATTCAGCCTGGAGACGGCCCTAAACCCAGCCTGCTCAGAAGGTGAGGGGCTGGAGGGGGGTCCTGCCACATCTCCCAGCTCCCACAAGGTGGCAGGTCTCCATAATTGTTTTATCCCAGTCAGAAGCCCACCGGCAGCAGCCTGCTCTGCCTGGAGGGGAGCTGAGCCCCTGCAAGTTGTTTTCCAGTTCTTTAGCACATGTAAACTGTGATTTTCTATGAAATGAATATGCCTGTATAAATTAAAAAATTAGAAAAAAAAAAAAAAAAAACTAGGACAAGGCACAGCCAAATTCTGGCTCCTGGCGCATCCCAGGTGATGGCAGAGCTCAGAGCAGACACGTGGCAAAGCAGGAGGATGCCAGCGAGGCAGAAACCCAGGAGGGAGCAGAGAGGCTGTTCAACAAGGTTCAGAAGGTGGGGAGGAGATTTAGAGATTAGGCCAGATCAAAAGGATAATTATTTTTGCTACATTTCCCTATCTGCATCACTCCACCGGTTCTGCCAGTGGCCGAGGGGCCAGGCTGGCTCTCGAGTTTCCAACCATGCCTGGTGTAAGAAACACATTTCTAAAGCCTCAGCAATAAATTCCAGCCTTTCATCAGACCTGCCTGCTGTGTGTTCAGGAGCTGGAGAAGCAAACCCCGTGAGACCTGGAGATTCAGTTTCCAAAATCTGGGAGGTTTAGGCTGCAGATGTTCCCCTGACACCTCCGAGGTATCCAGGAGCATCAGTGCAGGTGCACAGGATCCCCCAGCAATGAAGCAGCTGCATTTGGGCAGAGTTTGGCACCTCAGTTTGGCTACCAATGTCACCAGGATTCAGCTTGCTGGTTTCCTGCCTGAACTTGGGGAAAGCCATTCATCCCATAGAAAGCACTGCTGCTTGTCCCAGGATGTGCTAATGCCCTCACCCATTTCCAGGCACCAAATCCCAGGATGCTCACAGCTTGGACAAAGCTCCCTCTTGCTAAGGGCAGCTACATGACCACAGATCTTGATCACTGCCCCAACAGTTTTTGGGGCTCCCTGTCCCTCTCCTGCCGCCACCAGAGCCTGCTGTCTGCTCCCAATTCCCTATCAATACCATGCTTAATTTAAAGGGCAATAAAAGTTAATTAATGCCATAGTTACAAAGCCATTACAACGTAATTATTGTTTAATTGGATTGTAAGTTATGCAATTTCCGACAAAGTGCTTATTGCTTATGTAATAAACCAGAAGATATTTACAAAGTGATGAATTGCTGAGGTGCTGAGCACCCAGAACAGGACTGGGATGGGGGCTGCATTCCCTTGGCTGGGTTAGGAACCCCTCCATGTGCCCAGTTGCCCTTTCCCTTTGGATGAGTATCATCATCATCCCTTCCATGAATGTCTCACCACATCCCTGCTCCCAGAGAGCTTTGAGAACACACAGAGCAGCACCTGGGGCTAGGCATGGCCTCAGTGGTGTCACAGCATGGTTTAATCTCCCCTTGAAAAGGCTGCTGGGGCTTGGAGACTGGGAGAGGGCACACACTGGGCAGAGCAGGACCCACTGGGCATCCCTGAAAGCAAAAGGGACCAAGGATCTGGTACTCCACCAGCTTGGAATGCCCAAATTCTGCCCCACAGCTGCACCCCAGACAAGCTCTGGGTATCAAGCTCCCAGCCAGGAAGGTCCTGGAGCTGCACAGCAGCAATCAGTGGCTCAGTGCTCTTGAGAGCAGTGAATTAAAAAGAAAAAAAAAAAAAAAAAAAAGAGGGTTTTATGATTAATATTGCTGCTGGGATAATTACTGTTATTACTACTATTATTACTGTTTGGATAGGGGCTTGTCATGGTTCATTTGGGGAGGAAAAAGTCACAGCCTGCTCATGGGAAAATGGGTGAAACATGCTGAAGGCCATTCACTGCATGACTCAGGGCCAAATAACCCTCATTTTTTTCCTGCCATGAAATATTATGAGCTGCCTAATAGGCAGCCAGAGCCTTTTTGGCTTCCCCCACACACCTCCCCGAAATTCCCTGCTCCACACACAGCCCATCTGACCCACGGAGCAGGGCTCCATCCCATTCCTGAGGCTCCTACAGTTAAAAGGAGCTGCCATAAAAATGCAACCGAGCACTTTTCCAGCAGAAAATGCAGCTGCTTTGAATTCCCAGCAATTAAAAGTTTAGCTGGAGGGAGGGGGAGGGAGGGAACCATTTAAATTTCTCTCACGCTCAGCTTTGTTTACTTTTATAAGCTCTTTGTAACAATTTTAGGTTGCTGCATTGTTATCTAAACAAGCTGCCTCTCTGAATCCGACTCCTTGTTTGATGGGAAGTTCTCAGCTTTCTGCCCCTGAGTTAAAATAAATAACAAATCAGCCACCAACCTGGAAACAGCCTGAATATTCCAATCCCAGCTCCCAATCCAGCTGTATTGAGCTGGATGAAGTGGACATCATCCCAGCCACTTTCATCTGAATTATCTCCCTGTGACATTTCCAGCTCTGAAAGAGCAGTGCAGGGATTTGGGATGTTGCTTTTGTGAATGGTATTTAAAGCTTCTTTTCATAACCCTGACCCCGTTTACCCTTTAACGTAACAAATCAATCTTGCCTTTAAATTGTTTAGCTCCTGGTCAAACACGGGCAGTCCCACTGATGTAAATATTATGTTTGCTCTCTTTGTAAGCCAGCATGCTCCTGCTGCCCAGCTGCTCTGTAGGATTGCTGTAGGATTCTCACACAAAGAGGCAGAGGGATGAAAACACCCTGCTCGTGCTCCAGCCCAGGGGCACAGGGTGGCACCACAGGGCTCAGCACACCTGGGAAAGGGGTCACAAACCAGGCAAACTTCAGCTGATCCCAGCCAAACAAAGCACCTGCCTTTGATTTCCAACATCCCCTGTCACACCTGCTGCTCCTTGTTTTCCACAGCCTGCTCAAAAACAGAGCCTGCTGCCGAAAACATTTGTTTTTGTTTTTGTTTTTTCTCTCCAAACTCATTACTTTGGCCATGACTACACCAAAGAAAAAAAAACTTTCTCTCAGTTCACTAGCTCCAGTTTACAGTCCAGCCACTAAAAAGCAAACTCCTAGCACAGAGGCATTCCTATTATCCAAGAACATCTAATAATATTTAATCCTGCTAAGCTCCTGAACACACCAATACCTTCTAGCAATGAGAGCTGAGCCTTAATTAACAGAGGTTAATTAATAAGCCAGAGAGTGGGAGGAGGAGGGAGGGGCAGCTTCACAAGGGAACCTGGATACCTCTCCTACACCTCAGCCAGCTCCTGGTGTGCTGCTGTGATTTTCTTTTCAGAATGGTTTCTAAACTCTTGCCCTGCCTCGAGCCCAAAATAAAGGATTGCTCCCCAGGAACAAATCCTGCTGGAGGCAGCCACCCACCAAACACAACATTGCAGAACTCAGCTCTGCAACTACCTTGTTACAGGCATTTTTCCAGGCTGGTGGGCAAAATCTTAGGTTCAAACACCAGCCAAGCATTGTCAGAAAAGCATAAATGATGTTGAGGCACAGGATAGCAACACAGAAGAGGATAGCACTGAAACCAGCACCCAGAAGCATTTCTGCCCCAAAGCTGAGGTGAAAGTGAATGAAAGGAAAAACCCTGTGTAATGAATGAATCAGGGAAAAAGGCAGGAGAAGGGCTGGGGAAGGTGTAGGACATGGATACTTTAGCAATGTGGTCTCTACCTTGTAGTTGGCATCAAGGCCAGCCCTTTCCTAAACTTTCCCATTCTCCCATTTCCTTCCTCCTGAGCCTTTTTAAGGTAAGAAAAAAAAAATGGAAAAAAGATGAGGGGAAAAAAGAGCAGACAAATCACTTTTTTTTTTTTTCTCCCCCAAATAATTATTGGCTTTTTTTTGGCAAAGAGCAGATAGAGAATGCTGCAGTGTTTGTCATCATTAGGTTAGAGAGGCTGCCAAGCTGTAATAGCATTACAGCTGCAGGCATTGTGGGTAATGCCATGCAAATTGCTCCAAAGGCGTTGGAAAGGGAGGCACTGCCTGCCCAGCAATGTGAAAAGGACACTCAAGTACTCTTCCCTGTGCAATTTTTGTGCTCTGCTTTTTGGGACACTCTCACAGAAGTTGGCAGATGAAGGTTGCTGCTCCACCCCGTGTGCATTCCTGCGTCCTTTAGTAGATCCCAGCAGCACCAATGATTTCAGCAAAGCTCTGGGGGCTGCTGTGCCATGATTTCTTCCTCCCAACTCACCCTTTGGTTTCTCCCCAGACCCCTGGAAGCTGCAGAGCACTGGGATTACCCAGGTGTGAAATAGCTGGAGGGAAAGGTGAGCAGTGGTTTATTCACTTGGAGTGATGCCAGCAGCAAGGAAAAACGGGTGAAGCTGCTCATCCCCAGCCCAAATTGCATCTCTGACTTCAGGCTTGGCTGTCAGAGCTCCAAACCCCTCCACTCTCCCACTCTCCCAGCATCACCACCTATTTCTGTTTTCTAGGAGGTCCCTCCCTCTCTACTCACACCTTGACCCAGAGTGGGAATAAACCCCTCCATCTAACCCCACTCTCTCCAGCCCTGGAGTGACCTGTGAATGCCTTCTGCACAGTTCAAGGGTCTCCTCATCAAGCAAGGACTGCAGCAGCAGCTAATTTTTCCCTCTGCCTTTTTCTCCCCCCCATGCAATTAAGTGCAGCTTCCTAATTGGGAGTGCTGTGAACTATTTATAGCTTTATAATGACCATTTACTACGGCAGCACTTAGATATTGGACAGGAAAAGAAAAAAGAAAGTCAGTAGCCTGGATGGTGAGCAAGCCACGTGCATCAGAGAAGGGCTTTTCCAAGGAAAGGGAAGGCAGGGACAGGCAGCAAGGGGAAAGAAATCCTGTTATTCCCTTTTCCACTGCTGAGGAACGGAGGGATGAATCTCCATTTGAGCATTTCTCTACCCATAAACCTGTGGTTTGTGGGCAAGGCCAGGGTTTAGGGCTCAGAATGAACACAGGGGAGCATGCAGAAGCCAGCAGATGTTTTCCCAGAATATCCCAGTTCAAGCACTAGTTGAACACATCCCATGTGATTCCTTTTCTCCGTGTCCATATGCTGTTTGTAGGATGATTAATCACAGTCTGAGCTGTAAGATCTAATTGCTTTTCTGTTTTAATAGGTGGAAGAAGACAGCCCTGCCTCTGGCAGGGGGGTGGAACAAGATGATCTTTAGGGTCCCTTCCAACCCAAATCATTCCAAAAAATCTATGAAAGATCATTTATATGAATATAAGAAATCAGGAGCAGAGACCACAGAGCTCTTCAGAAACAGCATCTTTCCAATAGTGCAACATGATTTTTTCTAAAAAGATGTTTCCAGTCATACTGTTGTGAACAAAAACCTCTTGCAAAAAGGAGGGATGTGACAGCACTGGGGGAAATCTCATTTACTGTAGGCTTTTTTCCTCCATCTCCTGCCAAGAACTCTGAGAGAGCCAATCCATGACTGATCTTCACCTTTATGATCCCAATTTCCTAATTCTGAACTACGCGGTTTAACCTTGCATGAGCATCAGCTTCCATAAAATTAGGTAACAACAACGAAAATCTGTGTTTTCCCAGCAAATGCTGTGAATGTGAGATGTAGTTTGTCTTTTTTTTTTTTTTTTTTTTTGTCAGACTGTGTTTTTAAGGCAATTGGAATCAAGAGGAGACTCCTTGACAGATGAAGAGAGGCTGGTCCTACCCAAATTGACAGCACCAGTTTAATAGGATCTCCTTTGGAATTGTTAATAAGGAGTGGAGAAATTGGTATGCCAGGGCTGGAAACACTCATAGGGAATGAGGAAATGCATCAAGAGCCCTTTGTATGCTAACTTTTTGATGGAAAATTGGAGACAAGGATGGATAAGAAGTGCTGTCAGACACTCGTCGTATCAAGAGGAAAAACATCTCAGTGCTTGAAGAGCCTGTCTTGGGTTGCAATACAGGATGTGCCCAGCAATGTGTATTCTGTCACCATCTGTTGAAGTAGGTGAGGCAGTGACCCTGATTTCCTGGCACATATTATCTGCTAATGGGCCATCTTTAAACCAGCTGGGGCAATCATCTTTATCTTTCCACAGCCCATCCTCCCTCCAGGAGATATCATCTGCTGCTGGGACATTGAGTGCCAGTGCGTGACTGATAAAATTACATCATCCCACTGGGAGATGCTCCAGCCAGGGGAGGAGCCAAGCCTTTCCTACCTAGAGAAAAATTGAGATTTTGGAAAGCAAGTTATCCATCTTTCCACTGGATTCCAGAGGAAAGCCAGACCTTTCCACATCATCCCTGGACCTTCAGAGGAAAACTGCATCTTCTCCAGGAGCACTGCTCCAGCTGAACCACATCTGCCACTGCAGGAGGATGCAGCCACCATTGAATGGGACTGCTGACAACACCCTGACTGACTGACAGGGTGTCAGCTTGGATTCTGACTCTGTCAGTGTTTTTGGGATTGTCCTTTGTAATCCTGCATTTCTCTTTTAATTTTCCTAGTAAGAAACTGTTATTCCTAATTCCCATCTCTTTGCCTGAGAGCCCCTTAATTTCAAAATCATAATAATAATTTGGAGGAAGGGGGTTTACATTCTCCATTTCAAAGAGAAGCTTCTGCCTTTATTGGCAGACACCTGCCCTTCAAACCAGGACAATCATACAGTTCCCTCTCTTCTCTCCAAATGGGCCACAATTGTGGACAATGCAGAGGGGAGGAGATCCAGACTGACCTCTTCCCAGGCTTCAAGCAGAATAACAGAGATCCCTTTTTCAGCAGCACTCAGCCCCTTCCTCTTCCCACTCCAGTTTTTTAGCAGTGGGAAGCCCGGCCGTGCTGGAGACTCAGCAGGAGGGGATGCTCAGGTGGAAAAGGGCTCACCTGCCTTCCTGCTCCCTGCTCCAGCAAAGGGTCTGCCCCAGCTCCCAAGGCATGTCCTGAAACTCCCTGGAACAGGAGACTCATTTTTCATGCTGAACGAGATGAAATTCCCACTGTTACCTCATTTACATCTCAATGCTGGTAACTTATAGATGGCTATTATTTATAGACATGTAAGACATCCATTTCTTATTCTGTGGAATACAGTAAGAAGAAAAATACCCATATTTCTGTTCACCTTTTCTGGATTGTTTCATATTTTTTTTATTGTTTGTTTCCTTTTTTTATCCTTTGCTCAAGTTTGACTGTTGCTGAGAATTTGCAAATAAATAAAGGAGAGAACAGCCCCATAAAAGCTGATTGTTTCCTCCTCCTGCAAAGATTGTCTTTGTGAAGAAGATTAAAAATCCTCCCGTGCTGCTGAAGATAAAGGTATCCCTGGGCGAGAATAAGACATAAAAGAGGTTACTACACACATCTCTGGGCTGTGTGGACTGCTAATTCTCACTGTTGTCATCGCTGCTCGTCCATCTTTACTCTTTCTTCCCTTTTTCTAACAATCCATAAAGGAAGCACAGCTGGAATGGGAGGCAGCAGGGGAGCTGCACGCTCTCCCCTCACTCCATGGCACAGGTTGGTGGTAGAAGAGCTCTCACCTGAGCTGGAAATTCTTTGCCACAATGAACTCACCACTTGGTCTCCAAGAAGAGAATGAATCATGGAAGGATCCTGAGCCCAAAGCTTCTAGGGATAATCCCATGACAGCATCTTCACCTGGCCCCGACTGCTAAACCAGCAACTCCATGGAGGCTGAGTTTGGAAAGCCCTGGGGAAGACTGAAACCTCAACAGATCTGCTCTGGGAGTTGAGGAGGTTCCTCCTAAACCCATGCAGGAAGGAGCAGGGCGACCTCCTCCCAACCCCCGTGGCTGGAGTTAAATCAGGTGCAGGAAGAAGGGAGCTGCCTCCTGCAGTCATTCCATGCCAAAACACTCCTGGAGCCCACCAGGGCTTTTACCCTTTGGTTCAGACAAAGGAATGCCACACCACAGGGCAAACTCCACCAAGTCAGTGTTTTTTTTCCTCTCCCTCCTGTCCCAAAGTGCTTTGTCAGGATTCATTAGAAGCACAGCAGTTTTTACTGGTATTTGCGTTATCAGCAGAGCTGCTGCTTTTCTTCCTTGCTGACAACCTACATTCAGTGTAGCAGATTGAAAAGGCCTCCAGATTCAAAGCCTTGTAATGACTCTCCTCTTCCTTCCTTTCTCCTTCCCTCTTTCTCTTTAATGGCTTTCACTAAAGGGAAGAGGTGATTTTTTTCCTTGCTTGTTGAGCAAAGCGTGGAAGAGATTCTCTGTTCTCATTTTCTCTATTTTCCAACCCCCCTGCACCAGCTCCCTGTTGCACCTTATTTTTTCTTCCCCAGTATCCAGGGGTACCACCACGAAGAGGCCACCAGAGATGAGGATCATCTTCTTAAATAGATTTCAATAGATGGAGCTTGATGGACTTCCTAGGGCAGGGAAAAAATTGACCCATTTAGGCACAATCAGATCCTCAGCTCTTCCTTTTCAGAGCCAAGATGAAGAGCTTTTTTAGGCTGGCCCCAGGAAAACGTTCATTTCTCTCTTTTGAGCCCTGATGAGTTGAAGTAGATGGACAATGCTTTGTTTGAAAGATGCCAAGCAGGTTAAAATCCAGCCTGGCACACATTTCTTGCTGTTAAGCAGTTGAGCCTGTATCTGACTTTAACACAATTTCCCTATTTTTCTGAATGATGGGATTGCTTTATTAATTGCCAACCTACAAATGTGATCCTCTTGAGTAGTTTTGGAGTGTAACAGGGAAGGGGAGGAGAGCTGGAGCTGCAGTCCTCCAGAGACCCTGGGTAAGGCTGATTGATCGAAATCACTTGAATTTCCCCTGTTATTAGATACAAAAGTGCTCCTGGTTTGTCTCAGAGATGCAGGGAAAGAAAGAATTGGAAAGGAAACAGCAGCTCAGAGCAGTGTCCAAGGAGGTGCTCATATTGATACTTCTCTTTTCTGCTCTCACCTGCAATTATTTGTGATGGTTTTTGCATAAAAACCCTTCTTGGTAAGCACCAGACCAGTTCTCTATCTTTGCCTTGTATTTGTGCTTCAGATCAAGGGGACCCCAGTGACTGATGGAAGGGTCTCTTCCATGAGCTGAGCATGCTGAAGGTGCTTCCCATGGGAATTGTGCAGGAAATGAGATGTGCTGCTCCTTACCCCTGCAAGTGTGGGGGGCACAGAGACCAGTCAAGGCTGGGTGGGGTGAAGGAGAGCATTTTAAGGATCTCTGTAGTTCAGGACAGGAAGCTGACATGAAGGAACATGGGAATGATGGAAAAAAATAAGAAAGAAAGGCACCGCTTCCCATTTCTGAATGTCTAAACACGGTGTTCAAGTCCAGAGTCCAAGAAAGACCTAAAGATCCCCAGAATTACCCTTATCTGAGTATATCAATATCCTGTGCTGGGAATGAGAACTAGCCAGGAAACAAGAACTCTGTGAATTGTGAAATCTGGGGATTTCTCTTCCAAGAATTTTTAATTTAATGTTTGATTCTTTTGAGAGGGAGAGGGAACTTACACCAGGCTAAGAAATGCAATACGTGGGTTATGAACATTCCCTGAGAAGATGAAGGATTTCCATGTTTGCTCTGCTGATTCCCCCTCTGGCCCTGTGCATATTTAATTAATACCAGCTCTCTCTCCAGCAGAGGTTTTGAGCATGATCTGCTGTATCCCGGATGGATGCCCTTGGAGGGAGCATTTCCTATCTGGAAAACCTCTGTAAAATGTGTTTGGCCAAGCCAGCCTTCCCTCCCTTCCTCCTTTCCTTCACCACAGGTCATCTTGGAATACCAGTGATGGACTGGACCCTCAGCACAGATAAAAGATCTATCCAAATCCTCATTCAAAGCCTTCCCCAAACCATTCCTTTGATGAATGGACACAGAAACCGAAGGCAACCACAGTCCTTGCCACCTCTATTCTCAAAAAGCTGGCATACCTTTGCCTAAATTCCCATCTTTGGTAAGGTCTCTCCTTTATACTTCTCTACCACGAACACAAACCCATTAATTCAATCCCCATCATCCTGGAGATGGCCCCTCCACTCCCACAACCCAGATCCAACATTGAAATCATTCCAGAAAGTTCATCCCAATCTCATCTCACTCTGAAAAAACAACCCATAGAGATGGTGCAAAACCTCACACAGGGCAGCCACGGTTGTTAAAGCCTCTAATTATGTACTTTCTCATTAAGCCTGGTTTGATTTAAGCAGCTCCCTGGCTCGCTCTCTGGGATTTAACAGCACACTCTGAATCATCCCTGTCCCATCTGCTCCTGCCTCTGCCCTTCCCCTCACAGGTAGGACAACACACCAAGCTAAATATTAAATGGGAGTGCTAATGGCTTCATTAAGTGAAGCTGGGGACAGGACAGGAGCTTTTCCTTGGGTCAGGATGGCTGAGCTGAGTTTGTGCTGCTGGGAAACCTGTCCAGCCCTGTCCTGTGCTGGTTTTGTCCTGGTGCTGAGCTCCTGGATGGGAACACCACAGCTATGGGCAGATGGAGCCCAGCACTGAGTCACCACTGAGCACAGCTTGCAGCAGAGCAGCGTGAAAGGAAGAGCTGTTGGTGGCTCCTACCAGGTGAAGGGATGAGAAAAAGCCTTGGGATGATGCTCTGGAGGTCTCGACCCAATCAAGCAACTGAGCAGCAAACCCAGCCTTAGAGTGATTGGGGTTGGAGCAGCAGCTCCGTGGAGCTGTGCCAAAACTTCTCCTTTTCACCTCGCTAGGATTTTCCCAACAGTTTTCAAATCCCGTCAAAGGCGGATAAAAAAACACCCACCAACATTTCCAGGGCCAGATGGTAGTTTGTGTTTATGAAAACTGCGATTTGTTTTCATGGAAACTAGTGAAAGCATAGTGGGCAAACCTGGAAAAACACAGCTCACCCTTTGGGAAAGAGGATATTTTATGGACAGCTTTGGTTGCCACCTCTGTTCCACAGCTGGTGGAGCCTGGGAGAGGGGAGATCAAAAAAGGTCTGCCCAGCCCAAGAGAGCAGCTGGGGGATCCAGAGGCCACTGGCTGAAATTCAGCCTGAATGAGGGAGGATGGAAGACAGGTATTTCACATGATGTGCCAACTTTCCAGCTCTCCAGGAGAGAGTTCATTGCTGAACCCCGAGGATGAAGTCATGGGCCTGCTCCTCAAGAGCCACCAGGGTCCATCCAGTGAGTGAGACAACAAATAAAAGGTTCACTATCAGCTTTGTGTCCTAAAGGGATGTAACTGGCTTCATTGTGCATTTTTTGCCAAGTTACAGGCAAAAATGGACCATCAGGTAGAGCTTCTCATGCACTGGACTTCTCCTGGGTGTCCTGGTTTGAGGGACAATATCTGCCAATAAAGGCAGAAGCTTCTCTTTGAAATGGAGAATGCAAACCTCCTCCCTCCAAATTATTATTATTATGATTTTGAAATTAATGGGCTCTCAGGCAAAGAGATGGGAATTAGGAATAACAATTCTCTACTAGGAAAATTAAAATAGAAGTACAGTATTACAAAGAACAATCCCAAAACACTGACAGAGTCAGAATCCAAGCTGACACCCTGTCAGTCAGTCAGGGTGTTGGCAGCAGTCCCATTCAATGGTGGCTGCATCCTCCTGCAGTGGCAGATGTGGTTCAGCTGGAGCAGTGCTCCTGGAGAAGGTGCAGTTTTCCTCTGAAGATCCAGGGATGATGTGGAAAGGTCTGGCTTTCCTCTGGAATCCAGCGGAAAGATGGATAACTTGCTGTCCAAAATCTCAGTTTTTATCTAGGTAGGAAAGGCTTGGCTCCTCCCCTGGCTGGAGCATCTCCCACTGGGATGATGTAATTTTATCAGTCATGCATTGGGACTCAATGTCCCAGCAGCAGATGATATCTCCTGGAGGGAGGATGGGCTGTGGAAAAGATAAAGATGATTGCCCCAGCTGGTTTAAAGATGGCCCATTAGCAGAGGATATGTGCCAGGAGATCAGGGTCACTGCCCCACCCACTTCAACAGATGGGGACAGAATACACATTGCTGGCCACATCAACCCAACACATTGGGGCACTTCCACTTCTGGCTGATCTCTCTGCAGCTCTCCCCAGCAGCTGGCCCTGTGGCAGGGTCTGGCTCTGGCTGGATTGATCTCAGCTGATCCCCTGGGAGCCAGGCTCGGGGCACAGGCAGCGTAAATCCCGCCGGCCACGGTGGCCCCAGGCCAGCAGCGACGTCAGTTCCTGGAGAAGACTCATAAATTCAATCTGAGTTTCATTCTGCTGAGCTCTCCTTTTGCTTGCAGGGGATCTGCAGTGCCTCATCTGTCACAACAGCTCCAGGGACTTGCGTTCTGATGTCATAAATTTGTCATCGCCGCGACGTCACCGGCAGAGCGAGCATGAGGAGGAAGAGCTCCAGGGCTAAGCAAAGCTCCTTCCTCTAACAAATGGCAGTGATTCACACCCAAATGCCCCTGGGGAGCACTCCAAAACAGGACTCACGCTCTGCTGTCCAGATTCATCTTTTCTGTTTGTTGCCAAAGCAAGACCTGACCAACGTGGTGGGTTTGGACATGACACTTCCAAGAGCAGGGGTGTGTCCCCTGACTCTGGAGGTTTCCTGACCTCCTGGGTTTATTTTTGCTCCCAAGAACTTCCATCCTCCACATGGCAGCTGAGCAGTTTTATGAGTGAAGAGAGATTTTTGGAAAGACCTCCTTTGAGGTTGTTGTGGTGCTGCCCTTTAGCCTGGTGATAACCCCGTGGCTTTTTTCCTTAATATACCAGAACAGAGGAAAAGGGAAATGCTCAAAAAATGAAATCCCAGCATTTCTGGGGGCAAGGACCCTGTTATTTGAAGAGGCTGAAGTCAGCCTTGTTGAAATCCTGGAAATCTTCCTCCTTACAGCCACTTAGAAATGTTGATACTTTTTTTTGTAATTTTTTCCATCACTGCTCTCCCAGCATGAGAAACAGCTTTGGGGCCAGGTAAATATTTGCTGGCACTTTTGAGTGCCATCATCTGGAAGGAAAGCAGGGTAGATTTGGGACTGGTTGAGGATCCATCTAAGAATAGTTCTCCTTGTCCTGCATCCCCTGCCCTTGAACAACCTCTGCCATGAATATCCCAACACCTGGACAATCCAGCCTGGCATCACACACCCTGCAGACTGATCCTGCTGCCTGCCTTATTTCAGTGCTGCCACTCCAGGAATTCTTGGCAGGTTGTCTAGAAATCAGCAAAGAGCCCCACAAGAGAGTAGATCTCAGGACAGGAAAACTAAAAACAGTTCTACAGCACAGCCCATGATTTTCTGGGGGATATTTGGCTGCTGCTGCATGGTAGGAAAGGGCAGGGAGAGGACATAATTCTGCTCTAACTTGCTACATCATCAGTTTTCATTAAAATATTCTTCTGCCACATCTTTGTAATTTTTCATTTCAGAGGCAAATTTATTAAAGGTGTACTTCAGCCTGATTAAATTAAATAAGTGGCATTAGCAAATAAAGGGGTTTTGGTTTGCTTTTGTTTTTTTTTATCTTGGCACTCCACAAAAAAAATAAAGGGGAGAGAGGGAGAAATTGCTGTGATACAAGCAGCTATTTAATACTATAACTGAAGGGGGGGGGAAAAATTCCATTCTTCATAAGCTTCCATTTGTTATCTTCCCTCAGCCCCACCACCACAAATCACCCTGGAGCTTTGCAGCAAAAAAAACCACCCCAAATGTAAAGCAATATAATATCCTGTGTTTTCTAAGATAGGTAATAATACATTTTGCACACAAACAAACCTTCCTAGCACTCTACCAGCTTCTTTCCTAAGTCTCCCTCTGTGACTCTTAACTTCTCACACTCATTTCAGGGCTATTTCCTGGTCAGAGATGGCTTTGAAAATGAGGCTGAAAAAGGTTTCTCAGCGTATTTTTGTTTTGATTTCTGCCAGGCAGCAAGAAAGGGCAGGAACTGTGCTCTGAAATTCAGGACTTGCCTTTGCTACCTTGCTTTAATAGGCCACTTTGCCTGTGTTTTCCCCCTCACAGTCTCTCCCCAAATGCATCTTAGCTAGTTTTAGGTGGAAAAACAGAGTGTTTGGCTGATCTCTTCCCCCTCAGCCCTGCTACAATGTTTGGGTAATTCTAGGGCTGTGAGCACACGAGCATTTTTTAAGCCATGGGTCAAACACAGCCCTCCCCTTCCAGAAGCTTTAAAACCAACTAGCAGGATGCTCTGATAAAACCAGGGCTGGGAAAAGGAAGAAGGGTTTCCAGAGGCATCCAGGTTTTCTCTTCCCCTTCCTGGCACAAAGGGGCAGATTTTGCTTTCCCCAAAGCCACCCTGCTCCTGCCATCCACATTGGGATGCTCCAGCCAGAGCAGCTGTGGTGGTGCCTGGCCATGGGGTTAAGAAGTCTCCAGGTATTTGCTGCCAAGAGGAAGCAAAACATCCATGAGAAACAGGGAAAATTTGGGAACTTTATTGGAATGAGAGCTTCCCATCTGTTTGTGCCACAGTTCTGCCCATGGCCCATTAGCAGAAAATATGTGCCATGGAGATAAGGGTCATTGTCCCACCCACTTCAACAGATGGTGACAGAACACACATTTCTGGTCACATCCTGTACTGCAGCCCAAGACTGGGGGACACAACCACCACAGTCTGGGGGATGATGGGCATGGAGCAAGAGCATCCAAAGGACACTTGGTCCTGAGCCAAAATCAACCTCACCTGCTCTGCTAGCAGAGCCCAGCCCTCACCTCCCCTCCCCTCAGCAGCAGAGCAGGGCTGAGCCAGTTAGGCTGCCCTGGGGAGCGCTAAGCTCGGCTTTGGGAGGTCAGGCCCCTCCCCGTTCCTTACGCGGCTTTTCCCAGCGCGAAAAGTTGGACAGGCTTTTGAACAGCATTAATGATCAGTCATCAGCTCCTTGGAAGATTTCCATAGCAGCATTTGACTACTGGATAGTGATCAAGCCACTGAAGCCTTGCCAAGTTCTGGGCACTTGGTTGGCAGAAAAAAGTGTTTAGTGCTTCAGGGAAGACTCGGCGCAGCTTTTGATCTCTTCTAGTCCCAACATATTTAAACAAAAATAACCCTTTTCTCCCCTCTGCCTCCCAACCACCACTGCCCCATATTCAGCAGCAGAGGAGGAGGCCACCCATGTGGGTTTGGCACATTTCAGCAGCACTATTTTTAATGGAGTTGATCCCCAAATGTCACAAGGCTATTGTTTTCCCTGTTGGTAACACGCCTGCCTGAATTTTAGGCTCTTCCCTAAATGTCACAATTTCTCTGCTTCCTGCAACTCTCTGCTGTTATTGGTTATAGTCTTCCTGAGAGATAATATTTTGTCCCACTTCTCTCCAAAATGTCCAATTTTCTCTCACTTTGGTACCCCTTGAAACAAATGTTCCATGAGCCTTTGATCTCATTGACTAGGGGGGTAAAAATCACCCTGAAGGGAAAAAGATTTCAAAAAATAAAATATTTTTTTTTTGCTACCCAGGTATTTTCTTTTACCTTCCTCTCTCAATCTCTGCAAGATCCACTGCAAGAGCCCTGGTGAATTTTGTAATTAAAGCCACAGAATGCTCAGCTATCAGAGCTGATGTTTTTTTTGCCACTTTGGTCACCTTTGCCAAAATCTCACACGGGGTTTGGACACGTGCCTGGTTGAACCAGCTTCTTTTGGCCCCTGCTTTGTCTCCAATTTCTTCACACGGATGGGATGGATGCACAATCTCTCACTTGTTGCCCTGAGCATCCTTTGCTGGCTCCCTCCCTCCCTGATCCTGCAGTCTGTGCATGCAGGGAGGAAGCAGAACTGGAGCAAAGCTGAGTCTGCCCATCTGGAAGGCACCAGAGGGGCCAGCAGCAGCTCCTGCCATTGCCTTGGAAAGACCCAGCATCCAGGGGAGAAATATGGAAGAAGAAATGAAACCTGGCAACAGCAAGAAGAACTTCAGGAGTGGTGAAAAACCCTACTGCAGTCAGTCAGAGTCAGGGAAGCAGGTCCCAGCATCTCTCAGCATCCTCCCCTGCCAGTGAGGACCATCCTGCCCTGCCTCTGGCATGACAGATCTGCCAGCTCCTTCCCAGAGGAAGAGAGAAGTGTTCATTTAAACACCCTCGTGTGTTTTTGAGCTCTCCTGCACCCTTTGAGACATGACCTGCTTCTTTGTTCTCGCTTCAGGTGCTGGTCAAAGGTCTGAGATTTGTCCCTCTTGGATTATTTCATTCTTTTCCAGCAAGATCTCAGCCCAGTAACACCTGTGCCAGCCTTTTAATGAGATTTGGGCTCTGCAGGGAGAAACAGCTCCACACCAGACAGAGTCTTGGAGAAAGACCCTGTGGAGGGTTCTGCTGCTGCAGGATGAGTGTGGAACAGGAAAAACCCAGGATTGGAACAGCTCTGTGGGAAAATGCTCTAATTCTGCCCCTTCCCCAGCAGGCTGAGCTGTAAGCAGGGCATAAACATCCCTCAAGTGTTGGCAGCATCAGCTGTGTCACACACATCTCTTGGGTGCTTTATTCCCCCGTTGGGGAAAAAAATACTTTTTAGAGCAGTACAAAACTGATTAGATTGAGGCAAGAGAAAGAGTGATGGAAAACAGTGAACAATAAAAACCTGGGAGCAGGCAAGAGTTTCTTGGAGGAAAATAAGAGAAAATAAAGCTGATGCTTTCAAGATTAATGACTAATGACAAATAATTGTGGCTGTGGAACAGCAGTGAGAAGGCAGAATGGAAACAAGAAGCAGACAGGAGAAGCAGGCATTAGGTCTGATGGTGAATTTAAGGCCATTAATTCATAATTGCAGCCATTACAGCCAGGAGTTTCAAGTGAGTCCAGCAGTACTAAGGGTTGGCTGTTATTTGGGGTTCTAAGTGAGGGCTGAGCTGCTGTGAGGAAAGCTGATCCTAATCTCATATTAGGGGTGTTTATAGGAATCTCTGCCCTGAAGAAGGAAGGAATGAGAAGATGCCTGCCCTCCACCCTCCTTCTCCAGGCACAAAATCAGCCACTTTGCCCAAAACTCCTGGGCTTTTCTCTCCCCCAACATGAGGAGCAGATTCTCTGTCTTTGCTGAGCAAAGAAAGCAGCAAACACCAGCCTGTCCTTCCTCACTTCACTTTTTCAAAGGGGAAATCAAAGTATTTCATGACATCCAAAGGTCTGCTCCCAACAGTATGGGATAAAAGGCAGGGCACAGGATGAAGGAGGGTGTTTTTTTGTGGTTTGAACAGTGTCCATCCTTCTGAAGAGGGGGTAAATGTGCTGCCCCATCACATCCCTGTGAATCACATCTATTTAATTTAATGAGAAAACTGACAGTTCACTGTGACCAGCAAAGCCTGTCCTGCTCTGTGTCACCCAGGAGCTGCAAAACAGCCAGTTCTGCTCTAACCCTGGAATATTTACAGCTGGAAAGGACAGAAAGAGAAGGAACACGGTTAAATCTCAAGCAAGATGAGTTCCTCTCTGATCTCACATCCACAATAGACAGAGGCACTCAAACCAGCCTGAAAGGGTACACAAGACACTTGGCAGCCTGGCAGAGCTTTCTTCCTCACTGAGATCAATCAAAGCAAGAGAGAGACTTGTCAGGGAAGTCTGGGATCAGCTGTTTTCTCCTCGTCTGGCTATGGTCTTCTCCTCTCTGCTTGATTCTCTTCATCTTCTTGGTGTTTCCCAGGTGGGAAATCTCACCTGAGGCTCTGCAAAGCATTTTCACATTCTGGCTGGTTTGAAACTAGGAGGGTCTCCCAGTCCCTTGCAGGAGAGGGAGTGTCTTTGTGGTGTGGGGATCATCCCTTTCTCTTTACCAATAACTGAGTGAATGACCAGCAGCCAAACCTTTTCCCTCCCCTTTTAATCGAGATCAGACCCCATTATTTTCCCTGTGCTTGAGGCATATTAAACCCCACACTATTAAGCTGTATTTGATGCAGAGAGAAAACCACTTTGACTGCAACCTGAGACCCTCTGATGTTACAGTGAGGAAGAGGAGGGGGATTTAAGGCAGAATGGTAAAATACTGTTTCCACCGTCACTTTTTTTTTTTTTTTTTTCCTCCCCTGATAATCCTATTTTTACACGTGCCTAGCAGATGTTCCCCATATCACACTCGGTACAGCCAGATGGTTTCAGGATCCCTTCCCCGCCGTGTATCGTCAGCTCCTGATCATCTCTGATGTGCAATGGCCCCATCAGAGGGGAAGGAGCTGCTCGGGGTAATTGTCTGCATGTTCCCAAACATCTGCTCACACCTCCCTGCTTCCAGAGCCCGCAATTCCTGGCGGGAGAGGAGCTCTCCCGTTAAACACCCGCTAATTACTGCGGGACATAAGCAGCCTGTGCCACTGCAACTCAACTGCCACCACGCCCAGAGGTGCCAGGCTCAGCTTCACAGAGCCAGGCTTTAACAGAGTTGGGTCCTGCCACAGGGAAAGGGATGGAGGAGAAAGGGATGGAGGAGGAGAAAGAGATGATGGAGAAAGGAATGGAGGGATGGAGAAAGGGATGGAGGGATGGTGGAGAAAGGGATGGGGGAGGAGAAAAGGATGATGGAGGAGAAAGATGATGGAGCCAGGGATGGAGGGGAAAAGAATGGTGGAGAAAGGGGTGATGGTGGAGAAAGAGATGGAGGAGGAGAAAGCGATGATGGAGACAGGAATGGAGGAGAAAGGGATGGAGGGTAAAAGAATGGTGGAGAAAGAAGTGATGGAGAAAGGGGTGATGGAGGAAAAAGGGATTGGGCAGAAAGGGATGGAGGAGGAGAAAGGGATGGTGGAGGAGGAGAAAGGGATGGTGGAGGAGGAGAAAGGGACGGAGGAGGAGGAGAAAGGGATGACCAAGCACTCCATGCCCCCAAAAAGAGGCACTCGCTTTTCAGAAAATAACTAAGACAAAACTCTTTGGACTGTGACCAGAATTTGGGAATGCCTGTGCAGGGTCAGAGCCCTGTCACCATCTATGTCATGTTGTAAAGCATATCCAGCACCTCAAGATGTGATCTGGTGCAGATTTGAGACTCACAACAGCCTGATCTCACAGCAAAAAGAGCAACACTTAACACAAAATTATAAGAAACAGCAAAATTAGGAAGGACTTTAACCCATGGCAAGAGCCAGCGAGTTTAGGACAGGGTTTTGATGCCCCAGCAAGGGGAGGAAGCAGTGGTGGGCAGCTGGGTTGGAGATGCAGCACAGCCCTGAGTGCTGCTGGTGCAGGAGTGGGAGAGGAGACAATTTTAGGAAGCAAATAAAATAGACACAGCAGAGCAGGTCCAAAGGGATTCTTATGGACAGGCAGGTGACAGTATTAACAAGCTGGCAGCTCCCCTGGTGTCCCAGCCTCAGAGGAGAGCTCACAGGTACATCAGCTCAAGGAGCACAAAAGAAGGGAAGGAAAGGCTCCTCTCTCCAAACCTTTCCATCCCAAACCCAAAGCTGTTCCCCACTCCATTTCCCAGTGGCAGGGAGGGCACAGAGCCCTGGTTCAAGTGGAGGTCAGGGATGAGAGGGGACAAATCCTCCAGCCACCACCAGGATCTGGGACAGCTGGGCCCCTCTGGCAGCTCCTGCAGAGGGCTCAGGGCAGGGCAGGGAGCTTTGCCCACAGACAGCAGGAGAGAGGGGAGCAAGGGGAGAGGGCAATGGGTGTCCATTGATATAATTGACTGCTCCACTAATTAAAATTCCTGGGCTGCTAATTGGGGCTGAGATCTGCCTGCTGGATGCTGCCCTCAGCAGCTCAGCCCAGAGAGAGGGGAGCCTGCATGGAAAAGGGGGATAATGTTTGGAAGCAGCCAGGCCCCTCCTCGGGGCTGGCAGAGCCCTGAGCTGGTTTATGTCTGACCCATAACAAGTGCCCAAATTGCTTTTGACAAGTGAAGGGGATTGGAAATAATGGGGGTCTGTGAAAAGCCCAGGACACAGATGGGGGGATCCATGAGATAATGAGGAGGCAAAGCCCTGGCATGGCTGGGGGCTGCCCCCTGCCATCAGGGCAGGACTGGGGTGGGGAGTGACATCTGTGCCACACTCCAGACAATGTTTGGCCTGGAAAGGCTCTGCCTGAGGCACAAGGAAAACAGGGACTGCCTGGAAAGGGTCAGCCTGGAGCTCCCTGCTCTGCCTCAGCTCCAGATCTTCACAAACCTCATGCCACAGCACCAAAACTGCTTTTCCACCTCCCACCCTAGGTTGGGTATTTCCCATGCACTGCCCAGATGTGCCAGCAGCAGCTACAGCAGCCCAGCTGCTCACCTGATCCAAATGAGCTCCACATCCCTGCAGGATCCAGGTGCTCTGGCTGCACCAGGCGTGGGAAATCAGCAATCAGACTGCAATAATTAAAGGGTTCATTTACATACCAATACCCCTGATATTCTCCACCTCACATCCCTTTCACAATGATGCAGTATCCAAATCTGGAGCATGTCTGAGTGCACACAGCCAATTTCCTTCTACTCAGGAAAAAGAAAATAGCCTATTTTTTTCGTGTCAACATGTTCTGTGTCGTACCCAGTGGGTAATTTTGGTGCCTAATGCAGCATCCACAGAATCCTCACCTCCTGGGAAATCAGATGGGTGCCCTCTTTGCCTTGATTTGGAGAATAAAAGTCCCTCTGATACTCAGGAGGTATCCAGGAGATATAATTTGATTCTTGGGAGCATGAATATTGGGAGATATTTGATCAAAACTGGAAAGAGGACCAGGATACATCACTTTTGAGAGGATCACCAAGCAGACAAAAACACAATGGAAAGAGAAAAGACACTGGAATTACATCAAGCTTCAACTTTTCCCTGGGATTTCCCATGAAAGCCATGGCTCTCAGGTTGTTTCTTGCAGACAAAAGAGCCCAACCAGCATGAGCCTGGCCTTCCCCATGCCCAGGTGCAGACCTGGTGGGCCTTCTCCCCTCTGACTGCTCCATTTTTCCTTGAGAAGGGTTTTTCCCTGGAGGAGAGCTCCCAAGGAGGACAACTCCATATTCCAGTGGTGCTGTACCCCACAACTTCCCAGGGATTCCTCCCTTTCCTCCTCCCCAGAGATTCTGCACTGGCAGTGTCAAATATGCCCATTTTTCATCATTTCAGTGTTGTTTTTTTTAAAGAGGAAAACATTACTTTAACCCCTGAGTGGCTGCAGGCCAGGGAGCTGTTGGATGCCACAGACATTTCCCAATGCTGCTCACAGCCTTTTTTTTTTTTTTTTTCCAGCTCCATCCAGTTGGTTTCAAAGCAGATCTCATGTTTCAGCAGCACTGTGGGGACCTCAGGAGGTGCTGACATACCAGTTTTTTTCCACCTCAAGTAATACAAAAGGATAAAACTGGTGTTTTAGTGGAGTTTTTCCCCCCCTTTTTCTTCTCTAAACTTGGATTATGGAAGCTCCAGCTGAGCTCTCAAACAGGCACTGTGCAAGTCACATTCTCAGCTTCAAAGTGGTGAAGCAGTTCATGGCAGTTCATTTGCTGCCTGGGTATTTTTCAAGCCAGAGATTCCCAAAGGAAAACACAACCTGACTCCCTCTGCTTCCAGCCCTCCTCTCCCCTAAAGGCCACCCTATTCACAGTGCAAAGCCACACCCCATAGCTGCTTTTTGCCTCTATTTCCCTGACTAAGCATCACCAATTCAAGTTGGGTAAAGCTTTTCTGAACTCAGAGGGTCTAATTCTCAGGTCAGCCTCTGATTTTTTTTTTTTTTTTTTTTTCGTTTTTGGGAGCAAAATAACAAAAATGCTTTGGACAGGATGCTTTCTGTAATTGCAATGGCAATGCTCCTTTCCTAGAAAGCCCTAAAAATCATTCTGTGTGTCCCAAGGTCTTCATCCCCCACTTTTTGTACAGCAAATCTTCAAAGCCCTGATGGGTAAGCAGAGACCAGGGGCAGCAACCTTCCTGCAAAGGAGGAGAGAGGGCACAGAGGGGGAAGAGGATGGGGCTGGGGGGACTGTCTGCATTTTTCCTTCACAGTTTGGGGTCAAGTCTGATCCCTGGTGGGGTCAGCTCTCTTACAGGCTAACACGCTGGAGTCAAAGGAGACTGAGCTTCCCTGTGGGGGTCAGAGGTGGATGCACAAAAATGTGGGGAGGCCATGGTGGGGGACAGAAAATCTCCAGGACCATCCCTGGGCACCCCCTCAGCATCAACATCTCTTCCCATGAAACACCAGGATACATCCAGTGCCATGGGATATCAAATCCACTACCATGGGATATCAGTGGAACACGACTGGAGGGATGTCGAGGTTCACAATAATCACCCAATAAATCCCCTTTCATCATCTACAGGATGCTCCCCACCAGCAAAACAAGCCAGGAAAACTGGAGTCCTGGAGATTCCACAGCACTTTGAAGAGTGTTGACACCTCTGATAAAAAAGAAGGGAAGGAAATGAGGAAATCTGTACAGCTGGACAATACCTAAACATGCCACACACCAGAAACAAAACAGCAGCTGAAAGGGAGATGGAGAGAAAGGGAAACTGCCTGGCTCACATGGATGGAGCAGGATGCTCCAAAGGCAAAGGAGAGATAAAATAGGAAGATGTCAAAGTTTTTTTTTTTCAGAATGCAAGCTCCATTACACAAGGCGAAAGGTGCGCATTAAGCGCAGTAAAAAAAAGAAGTTTTTATAGAGATGAATTCATCTGCCCTGTTCTCCTTAAAGCAGAGGTTATAAATTGTGACAGATCATGTATGTTTTGGGGAAGCAAAAGCAGGAAAGATGAAAGGCAATTGGGGAATAGATCAAAATTCTCTGGAGGGCACATTTACATCAGATTTTTTCTTCTGGCCTCAGAGCTGGTGCCGTTCTGATCCACAGGAGAAGGAAACTTCTCACCCCTGTATTCCTACAGCTCCTTGAATCCATGCACTGCTCACAGACCCACAAAGAGAATGAGCTTGAAACCTGTTGTTTGTGAACTTCAGATGGTGAAAAGGAGAAAAATGATGAGGAGGCAGCTGCTGGAACGTGTTATGTTAAATGTTGTTATCTGCTCCCATGCACCCAGCTTGCCACAAACATTCCAGCACCCCAATTCCACCAGCAAAGGAACAGCAGAGCCCCGAGCAGCAAGTTGGAACAAAAGATAATAATTTTTTATCTCTCCTCTTTCAAGTTTCTGCAACAAAAAGTCTGTTCCTGTCTGGCCCGGGAACAGATCCTCCCGCCCCAGCCAATCTTCAAATATTCCTGATTGACCTCAGCGTGTGAAACAGGCACCATTAAAGTGTTCTAAGAATAATTCCCAGAAATCATGAGTCACTGTCTGATTTGGGCAGAAAGGGCTAAAACGATTCAATTATTCACCATGAATTATTCACTGATAATTAGGCTGCAGTTAGTGATCTCCACGCAGACAGTTCATTACCAGCAAACCGCTGGTGTGCAGTTAATATTTCACCAAAAAAAGCCCCACTTTTGTTATTGCACATCACCCATAATGAAGCAGAAACATTGGTGACCATCAGAGGAAATCAGAGAGAGATTAAATGTGGAAGGAAAATGCTGTTTCTAATTTTCAGGCTGCCCTGGCAAGTGCAGCACCAAGACGAGCATCCCCGTCTCTGGTTTCAGAGCCAGCCAGGATTGCACTCCTTGGAGAAACTGAGAAGGCAACCACGGAGAAAATTCACCTTTTGGTCTTCTTTTGCTGATGACTGCTGGAAATCTCTGTAAACCCAGGCTCTCCAGGACTGCAGACAGTTCAGTTTTACCTGCTGCTCACACAGAGCTGTTTTGGCAACTGCATTGCCATTTACCTGCCATTGCACTGGCAGGGAGGAGAGAGCCACCCTGAAAGCTTCTCACCTGCCAGAAAAGTGGGGGAAGAGCTCATTTCTCCCTCACTTCCAAGCAGGGATTCTGGGTTTTGTCACAAGGAGCCAACACCATCCTCCTGCAGAATAACCAAAATAGCCCTAAAACTCAGCAGGGGCCTCACCCCAGGAGATTTGTGCTCCCATCCCAACTAGCTGCTTCCCTTTCCTTTTCCCTCACCAGCCTGGTCTCAGTGGTGTTGGGAATGCAGAAACACCAGGGGGGCTCCTCTCCAGCCCAGTCCTACACAGCACACTGGGACACTGAGCTCCTAGCTCAGAAATATTCAATTTTTTCTGTGAGCTGTGAAGAAATTACCAACTTTGGCTTGCATGACATCAGAAAGCCACACAGGTTGCCGAATTTCCCCAGTCCTTGCCATGTCTGGGAGGGTTCTTAGGGTGCATTTTCACCTTTTAGGCATCGCCCAGCTTGGGAAAAAGAGAGCAGAAATGTGTGTGTGAAGTGTCCCTGTGAGACACTTTGACCTGGGATGAACAGGGAGATGTTGGGGTCATTCCCATGTCTCTGTGGGATTTTAGCAAATGGGACAGGGTGTTCCAAAAACCTTTCCTTTTAACCCATTCTGTGCAAGAACCACTTTCATATCTTCCTCATCCTTCTTGCCTCTCCCCAAACCTTTCCCTTCTCCTGCAGAGCCAGTGGCAGGCCACAGATGTACCCACTGTCACAGCAGGATGCAGTTTACTGCTTTGTTCCTTGTTTTCCTGGTAATTCCTATCATTTTAGTCATTGCCACCGAGAGCAGAGTTGATATTTTCATCCAGCCACCCATTATAACCACCAGATCTCATTGGTGAGCAATAACAGCCAGTGCAGAGCCCATCACAGCCTGTATAAAATTAGGATTGTTTTCTTCCAGGTGAAAGCAGCACAGGAAAACAGACTCCCTTGCTCAAAAATCCCACAGCTGTTGTCCCCATCCTCATCCTGAAATCCTCAATTCTGCCCTTTCAGGAAGGTTTAATAATTTCTATACTTTTTTCACTTAGTTTGGCTTTTTTTTTTTTTTTCTGGCTGAAACTCCTCACATTTCCTGCTCTTTACCTTGGGGAAGTTAAGGCAAAGGGCTTTCAAGGATGGAGTGGTGGATAGTGTTACCTCAGTGCTGTGCTTTAAGGCATTTCTTGAGCTTTCAGGCTCATCCTCACCCTTTTCCACACCAGCATTGATTACAGCAGGTAATTGTTTTCTAATTGGCCCACAGCTGCTTATCTATCTTAGATAATTAAAGTGAAGAAGAAGAAGTGGAAATAAGGAAAGAAAAGAGAACTTTACTCTTAAGTAGCTGTCTGGATCGATGGGGAGGTGCACATGCCCTTGACTGAAGCATCAGACCCAGGGAGGCAATTCCAGCCTCCCACTCCTCCTTCTGTCACTTCCCACCTTTATTCCCTCTGTCACCACCCTCTACACTCCTCCAGCCCCACCTCACCACCTTGGAGGAGCACCCAGCCAAGAGGTGACACAAGGAAAGTGCCAGAGGCTGAGTTATCTGGGCTGGCACAAACTCAGTATCTCCAAGATCTCTCCTCTCTTGTCAAGTTGGATGAAAAGCAGACAAGGAAAATATTGAGTGGCCTAGAAAATCAAGAAAACTTGAGGTTTTGGGCAAGTTGCTATTATGCTGGTTATCTTCCAACACCCACATCTCACAGATTCCAGTTCCTGTGTACATCACCCAGGTGACACACAGGCCAGGTGAGCATGCCACTTCCAAAAATCTCCTTAAAAATTGCCTGTTCAACCAGCTACTCAGAAACCCCACGTTACATCCTCTCAGCACAAAAATTCAGAACAAATTTTCAGCAAAAGTGCTTTTTAACTAAACTCTACAGTTTTATTTGCTCTCCCCCCCCAACCTCCTGCCACCTCCCCTGCAAATCATACTGGAAATGCTCCAAGCAGGAACCTTCTTTGTGTCTGTGCATGTAAAACTTCCAAGTACATGCTAATTCAGTTTAATTATGGATTTACTTCGCTGCCTGCATTTCTAATGCCAGAAACAGCCAATATTTGCAGCCAGGGAAATGAGGAAAAAAGGAAAGCAAGGTGTTCCATTCTCGTGTCCCTCTCCAGCCCCATCCTTTCAGGACTTGGTGTGCAGGAATACTGCAAAGATAACCTGCTCTTTATTTGTACAATTTATTAGATAATCTCCTTCTAATCGAGAACTAATTAAAGGAAGTGAATGCTTGGTTGGAAACGGGGATTAAAACGTGGATAATTATCATAAATGCTACATTTGTTGTTCCAGCCTGCTCTGTTCTCCTCCCCTGTCCCTTTCCCCCCAGTCCCTCTCCCAGGCTGCTCCTGATAATGCTCAGACTGTCTCAGAGGGGGTTTGCTTTCACAATCAATTATTTTCCTTTTTGTCTCCCTGGCTAGTGTTTCGTTTGTGTGAGAACATTAACGAGAAGTATTTTCTTTTCCTTGTAAATTCATTTAGACGACAGTGACAGAAGGTGGGGAGGTGGCAGCTGTAAGGAAAAAAAAAAAAAAAGAAAAAAAAAGAGGAAACAGGAACATTAAACTGAAGCTTATAAATTATTTCATCTTCTCCAGACAATCCAGATCTGTCACTGCTCTGTGTGAAGGGGGAGGTTTTTCCATTTTTTTTTTTTTTTGTCCAAGAGTTCCTCACAGGCACGAGACATTGATGTATGTGGGAGGCTGATGAGAGTGTCTCAGCACAGCTTTTTTTCTGCCTGCCAGAAACAGAGCTGCTGCTCCACTCACAAGGACCATGGCCACTGAGGTCTCATCACACAGAGTATCTAGGTCACAGCCAGCAAGGAAAGATTTAGTTTAACCAGTCCTTTTTGGCTAAAGCACATTTTTAGCCTGTGTCTGCACAGGCAGAGCCTGTTGCTTTGCTGTAGTGCCCATGCAGGAGCACTTCTTGCTCAGGGAGGAATCTGAGGAGCAGGAGGTGCACACAACATCCAAGTGAGGATTTTTAGCCTCCTGCATTGGCTGGTGGGAGGCTCCATGCCCACAGTGATGTCCTGCAAGCCCAGGGCTGATGACCCAGAGGATGCAGAGCAGCTCCTCTCTCCCTGGATCAGGTATTAACCATGAGAATATAAATAGTTACTCCTTTAAAAGTGCCCTAGCAGGATGAAAGGTGAAAATGAGAGCAGGTCCCTCAGCAACAGAGCAAGACAGGGATGTTGGAACCATGGCCAAAATCAAATTATGCTGACAATTTTTGTTTGTTGCTTAATCCCCAACAGAAGTGTTAAAAGCACAGGAGGGACAGGCAGATTTTACTTTTCTTTACTTCTAAGGAGGAGAAAGGCCCTTCCTGCCTAACCTGTACCTGGCATGTCACAGTCCAACCTGATGGGACATCACCCTCATTCATCCCACAAATTTTAATGGGAGGGGTGCCCAAGGGATGAGACAGCCCCCAGCTGGGAAAACACACAGTCCTGTGAAACACTGGCATCCAGTCAGCTTAAGGGACTTTGCTTGGGGTAATTTTACTGCTTTTCCACCCATCCAAGGGGCTGGGTGTGCACCACAAAGACACAGGGGGGTTTGCTGCTCAATGCCAGCACCTCTCCAGGGATTGTCCCCACTGAATGGGGACAGCAAAACAGCACCTTAACAAAGAGCTCAGCTTCTGATGGCTTTGGAAAAACACCTCTGACTTAAAGCCAGGCTCAGCTTTGGCACAATCCAAGCAGAGATTTTCCCCCATGGATCAGGGAACTCCCAATTTCTACCCAGCCCAGAGAGATGCACAAATGCACAGGGTGTGCACAAGTTGTTAGCTCTGAAAAATTGGAACTAGTCCATTTCAAAGAGATATGTAATGCATAAATGTCTGGGCTCATCTATCTTTCTCATCATCCCTCCTGCCTTGAAGTAAGGTCTTGCTCTCTAAGAATCTAGACAAGGAAAACACTCCAATGAAATGAAAAGCAACCTGGCTGGTTGCTTTTATATAAAGGATGACATCTCTAGAAATCCCAAATTTCAAAGGGGCAGCTTGCAGCTCATGACTATCCACCCCCTCAAGGCTGGTGTCACAATCCTACAGCCACAGGAATCATTTGATCTCTCCAAAAGGGAGCCCAGTGGCCTGGCACACTTCTGGATGTCAAAAAAGTCTGCACTTGCAACATTCTGCAGGGATTGGTCTTTGAAAGAACAGATTGAGGTGAAACAATTGAAAGAGGCAGTGGCAGGAGGAGGAGGGAGGGGAAAAGGGTGTTTTGAAGAACAGTCATAGGCTGAGGGATTTTGTGGCTGTTTTGTGCAGGGTTGATGGCACAGCGGGGGGATGTCAGATTCCTGGGTGTGCTATCCACCCCAGCCTGGTGGATCCACATCCCAAGGGCTTTCCCCATCTCACACAACATCCCAGTGGCTCATGTTGGCAGGATTAGGGAAAGCACATGGGACTGGTCACAGGAACTCGGGTCTTGTCCTTGTCACCCCAGCAGCACAGGGAAACCTCCATCCTCATCCTCTTCCTCCTCTGGACCACCACACTCAGGCAGTGGGTGAAGGCAAGGGGGACACAAGGAGCTGCCAAGATAAGTGATTGGTTGCCTGCTGGTGAGAACTCTTAATTAGAGGCTTTTCAGCAAGGAAATGTTTATATGGAGTTAATGTATTTACTTTGATGCACACACACACTGCAATAAACAGGTACCCTTCCTATGCTCTGGCAATTAAAGGAGTGCATTGCAAACAAACACAGCCACCAGCTCCCATCCCATCCCACTGTCCCTTTCCATCCCTGAGAGATGGGATGGCTTTCCCAGGGCAATGCCATGGGTGACCATGCTGCTGGAACACAAGTGGGGGAGAAATTTCCTCCCATCCAGCCTGGAAAACAATAAATTGAGCCTAATTTTCATGCTGCAGGCTGGGGGAAACAGCTCCTTCTGAGCAGGGCACTGGATTGTGCACTGGCTGCAGTTCCTGAACAGATTGGAGATGCTGTGCTGCTGCAGTTTTAATAGAGTCAGTGTTTATTCCTGTGTGGGAGAAACACTCCATTATCTGGCTTATTAATTGTTAGTTAAGTAATGGGAAGGTGCCCAGAGCAGGAGATGAGCCCTCATCACTTGTTATTAGCTCAGAAACCAGCAGAAATAAAATAACTGGAGATAAATTATCCCAAGTGCTGCCCCAAGTACCGCAGACTGACAGATCTGCTCAGAGGGGAATTGGCAGAGAGCTCTCTGGGGGGACTGGGGAAGAGATTGCAACACTCAGCCCAACTGGAGATTTCTTTCTTTAGTGAAAAGAGCACCACTTTTCATGGCTGGGATCACATGGATATTCATGGATGAGAAGATACCCCTGCTCCTGTAGGAAAATTCAATTTATTAGTCTACCACTGACAGCGAGACAGGTTTTGCATTGGTGGCTTAATGCTGCACAACAAGGGTCCTTTTTTATTAAAAAAAGCAACATGCAGCTGCAAACAGCCTGGCCTGGTCACTGCAGGGCTGTGATAGCCTCAAAAATCATAAGCAACCCCATTATTCACAGTGGAGTCTGGAGCAGGGATGGGAGTTTCACAAAATGAGTGCAACAAGGACAAGAAGCCAAGAAATCAGCAATGAAAGGATGCAAGATGCTGCCTTGAATCCCAGACAGGTGAAAACACTCAGCTTTGTCCAACAATGTAATAGCCCCCACACTGAACATATAAAATTCACATATTTCTACATTCATTTCCTCCAAATCCATCTTGCCTAGAAAACACCCCAGCAGCCTTTCTACAGCACATGTAGTATTTTTACTGCAGTTCTGGAGGAAGATACAGGGGGAAGGGATAGCCAGGAACCCGAGCCAGCACCAGCAGCACATTAAGAAACTCTAGGAAAGGAGTGACAGCCAAATCTTGGGTCTAGCCTTGCACTTGGAGCTGAAATTGAAGCAAGGCCATCACCTGATTTAGGAGAGCACAGAAACACCTGAGGCAGCTCTCCACACTCTGCTCCCCACGGAGGCAGCCCCTAGCACCAAAATAGACATTTGTGGATACTCCAGACAGAGGGTCCAGCCCTCAAAAAAAAAAAAAAAGATTTAATCACAGAAACACAGAAGGGTTTGGCTTGTAAGGTGAATCTCATTCACCCCTTGCCATGGGCTGAGACACCTTCCACTATCCCAGGCTGGCATTTCAAGCTTTTTTGATGCCTGCACAGGATCACCAAACACCAGTGTCCCTGAGACAGTAAATTGTTCTCATTCCAGTCTCCATCTGTGGAGCCAACACTCAGCAGCCCACAGCCCAGAAAAAGCCCTGCTCACACCACAAAAACTTCTTTAAAGAAGTTTTACAAGCCTTGTGCTACTTTGGAGCCTTATCTCTTCAGATAAGCATCTCTCACTCCGTGTTTCATTTAATCCCTTCTAGAAATACAGCAACAAGCAACATTTCATCTACATCCTGCAACACAGCACCCAAGCTCATTCCCAAAAGTATTTGTGAGAGAAAAGACTGCCAGCTCCCAGCCCTAGAGGACTCCAAAAACATTGCATCTGGCTCAGCCTCTTCACTTTCTTGTGTGTCTCAAGTCAAAACAGAAGAATTCCTCAAGAGCAGCAGCCCCTCTGAGAAATTAATTCCCTCCAATCTGCTCCTGCATCCACAGACTCCAAACATTGCTTACCTGCCACCCCAAGCTCTCTCCAACTCCAGCTTCCAGAAAAAAAGCCCAATTAGGCCTCCCTAACAAGAGCCTTTCATTTAAGTGGATCCAGGTGGATTTTTTTTCCATTGCTGAAGGTGCTGCATCTTCCCAGAGAGGGTACTCCACCTCCAGATTGATTTCACTTGAAGAATGCTTTGCTTTCCTGCCCCTATCTCAGAAATCTGAGGTTTTGTGACTAGTTTGAAAGTGCTGGGGTTTGAAAAGGAGCTCTCTGTGGGTGGGGGTGACCTGGTAACACAGAGGTAGATGGGCTGCAGGTGAGGTGAAAGGAGGCAGACAAGGCACAGGGAGGTTTTCCTCCTGTTTTCTCTGCATGTTGGTAATCTGGGTTGCTGCTGTATTACAGGGCTTTTCTCTGGGATCAATTGTCAGGTGGTTTTTATATAAAAATACAGTACCTGCCATCAATATAAGCATGGTCCAAAAAGGACTTTTTACCAGAGCATGGAGGGATAGGATTTAGGACAAGTATTAGGGAAAAATTCTTCGTGCAAGGGTGGTGAGGCTCTGGCACAGGGTGCCCAGAGAAGCTGTGGCTGCCCCATCCCTGGAAGCATCCAAAGCCAGGTTGGGAGCAACCTGGGATAGTGAAAGGTGTCCCTGCTATGCAGGGGGTGGGAACAAGGTGACCTTTTAAGGCCCCTTCCAGCCCAGTCTGTTATGGGATTCTATGATTTAATTTTTTTTTATTTTCCAGGATATAGGCTGGTCATGAATGCCTGATCTCAGGTGGGAGCATCTCCCTGGATGCACATTCACACCTTGCCTGTGGAAGGTGATCCCATCTCTCAGACTTCTCCCTTCTCAGCCTCTGAACTTCAGACTACTTGTGCTCAATAAGAAAGCCTTTTTCCATCATTCACAGACATGTAGTGGTGCTCCTGCAGGCTCAGCTGTGTCCCTCTGTCATTCCATCCCTTTGCAAATCCTTTCTCCCCAGTGCTGGGGAATAGAGGAGCTGCACTGCAGCGAGTTTGTGCTAAAACTTCTGTAAGGATGTAGCTTAATTGGCTGACAGGTAGAGCTGGAGAGCACTAAAGACATGGGGAGGACTTCAGCACTGGAGGTAGAGCAGGATGGATGCCAGGAAAAAGGAGCTGTCCCCAGTCTTCCTCTGGCTGCCCCAGAGTCAGCTTTGTCTTGGAGGAAACTCTCACAAACACAGTGATTTTTTTGTGAAAGGCAGAGACCAGAAAGGTAGGCAGGAGTGAAAATCAATCAAGATTTGTCAAACACAGGGAAGAACTCATTTTTATGAGATAAGTGCCTTCAGAGGAAGCGTTGGTAGACACCTACCACATGTTCAGCCTGCTTAGTGGCAAAGCCTGCACCATTAATCACTGTCACTCCAAGGGGCTGCTTCCACTGAGCCATCTCCCAAGTTTCTCCCTCTTTCAGCCATCCTCTGCCCTCCCAGGAGATGAGCTGACTCACAGACCTGTGAGCCTGCAAATCAGCCTGATGCTCCTGGCAGCTGCAACACCAACCCCTCATTTATTTGGTGCTGAGCTTTGACTCCCCTGGATGGACATCATCATTTTATTCAGGATAATCAGCAGCCTGGACAAAACAGTGTTAGAGTGTTGGATCCAAGAAACTGGGGTTTTGAGCTTTCTGTGCTTTCTGCCCCCCTGGAGAACACTGCTTTTGACCCAAGGTCTTGGGAAAGGCTTCCAAATTTGAGTGATGCAGTCAAAATAATGAGTGTGTAATTAAATAGAAGTGTGATTTCACACAGTGGAGGGTTTTAAATTTGAGGTTTTTATAGTATAGTAATGGGTATGGGACAAGATGGAGGATTTTGGGTGGTGTATCTTTCAGTGTTCATCTTCCTTCTCCTTCATGGTTTCAGGCAGTAGTTTCTGGTTGGACAGTTAATGTCACACTGAGAGTCATGGAAAGTTAGTTATTGGGTTAAAAGGATAAATAATATAGCTGCTAATTCTCTATTGGACTGTTTAGCTTTAAGAGACCTTGTAACTAGCTAGGTTCACCTTCATCTTCCTCACTTCTAGCTGTTAGAAGTGTTGCTGAACTTTCTATACTTTTGATAAGATTTAATAAACAACCAAGCCTGAACACAAGAAAATCTGTTTCCTTGCTGTGCTTTTTAAACCTGGCTCTGAGTGAAGGCAGAAGAAACACACAAAAAAATCACTAATTAAGTGGTGCAAACACCCATCACTTACACCAGAGGAGCAGCTGCCTCTGAACAGGTGAAGTGCTGCTGCACTGGGACCTTGCCTTTGGAAGCAGCCAGGAATGGATAGAGTGGGTGGCTTGGGAAGCACCCTCTGCTCAGAAAAAGCAGCAGCAGCAGCCAGGGAGGATGGTTTGATGATTTGTCTGGCCATGCTGAGCACTCAGGAGCTCTGAGGAAAGACTGTCTTGCACCCATCCTGAAGATGAGTGAGGGGACAGCCCTGTCCTAAGGGATATTCACAATGGACTCCTCTTTTTCCATGTGTCAACCCATTTTCAGGCTGAGATTTTTTTTTATTTCTTTTTTGGTCATACAACAAATCTTATTCCCACATTTTAATAGCCTGAATTAAGGGTCTCAGCTCTTATTTTCAAGGTGTGGCCCCATGCAGTCATGTTGATAACACCTGCTGGGCTAAATATTGCACCTGGGGACTGGGGAAAACTGCTTTGTGGCAAGAGCCTGTGGATTGCACTGCTACAAGGAGAAGGAGAGAAAGAAATGGCAGGAAAAAATACTATTTTCAGGTCTAAAAGCAGTTAGCATCTGTAGGGATTAGCTCCACAGAGGGAGCAAATTGCCCTAAGCCCTGCTGCCATGGGGCTCTGCTCTGCCCCCCTGAGCTGTCACTGGGACCAGGGGGATCCATGGAGCAATCCATGCCCCTTCTCTCCCTGTGGCAGGGACTGCTGGTGGCACACACCACAAATGGGAAGAGAAAAAAAAAAAACCAAAACCCTGCTCCATCCCTACCTCACTTTTTCAGGGCTGTTTTACAAAGGAATCTGCAGAGCCACAAGAATCTGAGTTTTTTGGATTATAAAGGGCCCATGTTGCCATGCCAAGGGTGGCACCAAATGCAGCTCTCCAGAAACTCCAGAGTGAGGAAAATCCAAAATGATACTTAACAGCTTCTAGCAGTGAAGGAAATCAAGAATCTAGAACTTAATTTAATGGGGCTGCTGTCAGCAGATGAATAAGAGTTCATGGCATGACTCCATGCAAGTCCAAAAATCCCCACAGGAGATGGATTCTGAGGTTATTGAACAAGGAGAGAAGAAAGGAGGAGGGAAATTAATAAAAATCAGGCTGCCAATGCCCGAGACTGCTTTTCTCTCATCCTAAAAATCACGAGGACTCTGAAAACTGTGGAGATATTCAGCATTAAACAAGCCAAGGTTTTAAACTTGGGTTCATGTTTCCTTCTTGATTCCTACAGAACTGAGAAAGCAAAAAGCTTTTGAATGCTATATATGCAAACATGAATGCCATATATACAAACATTTTTTATGGCTTCTTGTTTTTGCTTAGCACTGAATAATGGTTTGATTCCTATGTCCAAGAGTGAACCCCCAGCCAAGCTTATGGACAATGAAAGAAATGGTTTATGGTAGAAATCCCAAAACCTCACTTATTTCAGGGTGCAGGAGCTTCAAGGGAGTTGTGCTATCTTTTGTCTCTGCCTCCAGAAAGGCACAAAGCAGGATGAGCTGAGCTTGTTATCATCCATAGGCACAGGAATATTTCAGAAAGGATGGTCAGAGGGATGCTGCCACCACATCCCAGCCTGGGTTATTTCCTTCCATCAGAATTTGGTGACCCCCAGCCAGAGCTGGCAAAAGGGAGGGTGAGAACACTCCCTAAATCTGCTGAAGTCAAACCACATTGTTAAACCTCAGCAGCTTCTCCCCAGCCCTTCTGCTCAGAAACTGGGGATTTAGAAAAACCTCAGATCTTCAGATACAAGTATTTATTTGCAGGTGCTAAATGATTTCTTGATTAATTCTGCAACCTGCTGCTCACTCTCTGTTTGGTGCTCCACTGAGAAAGTCTTTTTTAGCTTGACAAAGAACTTCCAGGCTGGATTGTGCCTGGTGTAGGCAGCAGGGCAGTAATTGGCTTGAAAAACAAAACAGTGAGGAAGAACATGAAACTAATCTGAAACCCTTTAAGCCAGATAAAGGCTTTGCTTTACCATGGGCACATGCCTAAACTTTTCAAAGCCTAATAAAGAAGCATCATCACTGCAGCAGATGTTAAACCAGCCTTGCTTCAAGGGGAGGGGGGTAAAGAGGAAAGAAATGACCTGCCCATAAATACAGACACCAGAGCAGGACATTTGTCATTCTCTGATCCTATGAATACAGGGAAGGAATGGCTATCCCAGCCCTGTCCTAGCAGCCCAAACAGGATCTGAACACCAGATCCCCAAGTCCCCAGCCTTGCCATTCACTCCAAGGAGCACAAAGCCAAAGGATGCAGGAGATGCAGCATTTCTGGAAACAGTAACACAGTGTAAGCCATGACATCAGGCTCCTGCTGGCCAGGGAAAAGCCTGGACGTGGGAAGTGGTGACATTCTGAAATCCTGGAGTGCTTTTTAATTTATTTATGTATTACTGCAGGGTGCAGGAACCCCCTTTCCAGCCTAGGGAAAACTCAGACAAAGAGAGTTGTGCAATTTATAACCTCTTCCCATCGAAATTAAGCAGTAAAACGAAGACAATCAGGCCTGTGACAATTTAATTATCACCCTCCTAAGGTGGCTGCCCCACCCTGACCCTTTTGGGGAGCCCATGGTGTGCTAAATCCCAGGAATTGGCCAAGACTTGCTGGGAAATCAGGAGCAAAACCTCTCCATCCTCTGGAGAGAGCATCCTCTTCCTGAGCATTGCATTCTTAGTGTGGAATTTGAATTCCAGGCCAGGAATCCAGACAAATACACCAAAAAAAATTTAAAAAAAAAAAAACAGCCTTAAAATTTTTGCAGCTCCCTGTCAATGGTATATACCTAAGGAAACACATCAAGGATGGGCCTATCAGGCCTGAGGAATTCCCTTTTTTTGTTCTATCAGGGATGCCAGAGCAGCTCACAGGTAGCAGGAATTATGCATTTTCCAGAAAGGAAGGGACAGGGAGACTCCTCTGGCAACATAAGTCAGTTCAGATGGTGCTGCCTTACAGGCCTCTTCCTTTAAATTGATTAATAATGACACATTTAAATGGACAACATAAATTAATTTCTGAATTGCACCATTAGTAAGTAATTAATTTCTTTGCTCTGTGAAACTAAGATATCACTGTTATCTAAATCTATAAAGAGAAGAAATGCTGAACGAGGACTCCATTAATGTAAAAATTGATTTTTCCATTTACCCTCTTCTGAGGTTTTTTTTTCCCCTCTCCCTCCCTCCAATGCATTTATTTTTCAAGTGGCTGGGGATGGGGAGAGTAACCTAATTTATATTTCCAGTGGTAATCAAAAGATCATGCATGCTCATTTCAACCAAATGATGTCATTATGAAGGCTGTTAAAGCTGGGGTTGCCTTGGAAACACAAAATACTGATGGTTGAGGTTGGACTTTGGAGTTCTGGGCAGGCAGCAATGAGCAAATGGTGTGGCCAGACCTGGGATTTGGGACTTGCAAAGACCAGGAACCTCACAAACCAAGATGTGTCTGTCTCCTCCTACAGCCCAGGATCCATCAGGCAAGGACACTTTGAGTAATTTTAAAATCAACAAGAAATGCAGCTGACTTTCTATCTATGTTACTTCAAGAAGAAAAACCCTTTTTTTTTTTTTTTTTTTCCATGCAGGGAATATTTCCCTGGCTCTTGTGCTGAGATGGTTTGAGGCAGCTTGCATGGGGGGGATGCCAAGAAACAGTGACAAGGGTCAGGCAGCAGGTTTTGGGCTGGAAAACAAAAGGATGAAAACTGATGCTGCAGTTTTGAGACAACTCCTGGGCCTCTTCAGCCACTTCTACTCTTCCCAGTTCAAGATACTGGGAGAGGAAGCTTGGGAAGTTAAACTGGAGATGCTTTAGCTCAGCTGGTGCAAGGCCATGATTTCACAGCTCCTCTTCAGCTTTTTCCCTACCCTGTCCCAAGAAGAACACCATGTCACCTCTGATCACATCATGATTGAAAGCAGAGGGAGGCACAGCCTGAGCCCCATCTCCAAACATCCTCTGCCCTAAAACAGGGAACAGAGCCAGTGGAATTATTTACAGAGAGTATTTTGGCAGCTGCCTCCCCCCCCCCCCCACCCCCGCCTTTTATTAAAGAGGGCAAAACAAAACATGCAAACAAGCCAATGGGATGAAACATTTCTTGTCTGTGCAAGGAGTGTTGAATGAACTCATTTCAGCTGCTCAATTAATATCTGGATGTCCCCAGCCACCACTGGGGATTTTTTCCCTTTGGTGAGTAGGTAATGACATTAATACCACCATGTGATCCCTCTCTTCCCTTACTGAGTCACCTTCCCCCTTCCACTCAGGAGTTTCTTTTAAGGTTCAACAATTGAAACCGTTTGAAAAATAATGAAAAGAACGTTTCCTAACGTTGGCAGGAGCACTTTGAATATTTATTTGCCCTTTGTGGGAGCAATCTCAGCAAGGAAAAGTCAGCCTGAATAAAAGGAATTGCAAATACCAGCAAAGCAGCTCTGTGGTTTTCATTCATGAGAATATTTGCACAGGCTCCTGGGAGAATTATCAGCCAAGGTAATACAAAATCCCTTGTAGCATCAACACTTTGGATACTCCATAATCCTGCTTGTCCAAAGGAAAACATCTTTTCCTGAGAGCTGAGGGTCTAAGCTGGTATGTTGGGGGGTTTTCTTCCTGGCTTGGGAAGAATAGAGAAGGATTGGAAAAGTTTGGAGAGTTCTTTTTGCCCCATTTCTGTGTCTGTACAGAGCCTCATATAACTTCTGCCTCTCCTCTCCCATCCACTCTCCCTTGAGCTGGAATGAATAAGCTCAGCTTCCTTCAGAAGTCAAAAAGAAAATAAAAATAAAAAGTAGGGGGAAAAGATATGGCCAAGCAGCCAGAACTGATGGAGCCATGGAAAAGCAGGGGACTTACAGGGCAGAGCCAGCCAAGGAGCAATTCATGGCAGAACTTCATACCACAGATCTGGAACAGACAAAATTCCATGTGGGATAGAAATGAGGACAAATTGCTGAGGAGCAGAGCCAAAGCATCCTTCTGCCTGGGAAAGAAGAAGCAGGACAGCAGCATCCACTGCATTTTTGGGGACCAGCAATAAAAGCACTGAGGTCTATTTATTCACAATTAGCCTTTCTGGGCAAAAAAAAAATCCCGTGGAAGTTCATTCTTGCCACAGAATTTTATAGAGTGGTTCAGAAACTTATGGGAAGGATATTACCTTACCCAGGTTTTTAGAGCATTTCTCTAGAACCCTGTTGGTTTCAGCCCTGTTAAATTCAATAACTTCCCTAAGGGAGTGCTTTAAGTGTCAGGCTTGATTCAGTTATATAAAGGGATAAGGGAATAATCGTTAGACAGCACACAGGGATGGGAGAAGTGGTTTTGTGTGGCACCAGTCTTATTTAAGAACAGTCTGAATTTATAGATGAGGCTGATGAGAAAGTTGGAAGCAGCTAACGTGAGTGTAAAAGACAAAAGGCAGGCAGTGCTTTTAGGGAGGGCTGAGATACCACAGAGACATGGGGATGCTTTCAGAGGAGTACTCTGAGTGGTTTTAGCTGTTTGCCTTGGTTTCATCAGGATGATGTCCCCTGTATTGTTCTTGCTGTTCATAATAGGCACTGGGGCCCCTATCCCAGCCTGTGCTTCTTGCTTTGCAATTAACACATCCTGCAGTTATAAGCAATCCAAAACACTGGAGGCTTTAATATTTCTTCTTGCTTCTAACACAGAATATTTGACTTCTGAAATACTGTTGTCATTGCACCTTAAATCATTCTGACAGTGTGAACCATGACTAATCCTTCTGAGTGCTGTGCACGGAAGGAAACCCAAATCAGCACCTCTCTGTCCAAGCACTCACCTCATCCTCTCCAGAAAGGGGGGAGATGGATAGATAAGCACAGCCTTCAGGAGACAGAGGATGTGAAAAAGGGTGAGTGTCTCCATCTGAGACCTGCTCTGCTCAGCAGACAGCCCCAGTTTGAAGAGGAGGGAGGGTGTGAGGTTGGCTTTATGATGTTGAGCTGCAGAGGAGAGGACATTCCCTGCTATCAGGTTTCTAGGGGTACATGAACTGAATGATGCTCTGATGGCTTTTCACTTCAAATATATAAAAAACCCAACACAATCAGGCAGGTCCAACTCCATTTCCTTCACTGACAGAACCAAATAACATGGATTTTCCAGCCAGTGGCTAAAACAACTGAAGCTTTCTGCTGCTAACTGAGGATTTTCACCAGTTCTTCTGCTTCACAAACCACCTGCAACTTCCTCACCACACCTGAGACCCTTCAGGAAGAGACACCTCATGACCTCAGCCTAATCCATTCCTGTTCCTGGGATCCTTCAGGCTGTGCTCACACACTATGTGGTGCTTTCCCAAATCTGGGTCCAATGATAATGCATCATTGAGCACCACTAGCAGCAGCTCCTGCTTTTCTAAAGGACAACTGCAGGAGCTCTTCCCAACCACCCAAATGCCTCATTTATCTCCAGAGTTAGCTCTTCCCAGCTTGGTGGAGATTTCCTGGTCTGTCATTCCCTTTTTACAGCTTCTTTGGCTCCACCCCTGCCCTGAACGCTCCATTTGTTTTGGCAAGAACGTCCCTGAGATTTACACCTGTAATTACCCAGGTAACCTTTCCAACAGGGGATTTTAAAATGGCCAGCACTAAAGCAAACTACACATTAAATGTGATTAATATGACACCAAATGAGTGTGAGGCTGCACCTCCCTGCTTGTTAAGCGTGTCAGCTGGAGCATCCCTGGTGGTCCCACCACTGTGGGACACCCAAAAGTGGCCATTCCCCTTGGATACACCCTCTCCTCCCTGGCAGTGCCCATGGGAGGGTTAGGGTGTGAACAGCCAGCAGGTGACATCCATCCCCTGAAGTTTCATGAAGGACTGAGATTTCTTCTTGGGTCCTTGCTCTTCACATATCTTCTGGTGCTTGGCAGGCTGCACAGTGCTATTACCTGCATGGAGCTGAGTTTTTCCAAAGCTTGCATTTTGCTGCTGGGTTGCCCAAAGACAGTAAAAATCAGTCACAGTTGAGCTTGCATTGACCTCCAGTCAGCAGCTCCAGTGCAGTGGAATTGCAGGAGAAATGCTGATCACTGTTTCTCTATTCTCTGGGCAAAGTTGTTGGGTATAAATTGTGTATTGATTAGAGGAGGAATTGTAGAGAAGCCTCTCTGGGAAAACTGGAGGGTGGGAAGGAATTCAGGGGCTGACAAAAGAACTGCTTTAATTAGGAAGGGAAAACAAATGCAACCTCCCCTCAAGAGCCTCTCACTCCAGATCTGAAAATCCAAGCAGGAATTGTCTCCCTTACAGGAAAGAAATGGGATTTTGGAGCTGGGAAATGGAAGCAGGGAAAAGAGCTGTGCACCCAGCACTGAGGAGGATGGGGAAAAGAGCAGCTGCACTTTCTGGATTTCACCTGTGGAGCAAGGAAAGCAATGGATCACCTAAGGAGAGTGTAACAGCCATGCTTAACTCTGCCTTCCAGCTCCAAGAGCTCCGGGGTAATTACACATCTTGCACTTATTAGCTGTAATTACTAGGTTCTGTAATCTGCAGAACGTGTCACTGCAGCATGGGCCACCTCCAGCAGTCTAAATAGGATCAGAAAAGTTTCTTGTTTATCCCTCAACTTCTTCTGCCTCAGTGTTAGTGATGTGCATCCTGCATCCCCCCAGGACCCCTGCAGCCACCACAGGGCTGTTCTGACCTGGGACACCCGTGGGAGCACACACAGCCCTGGCCTGCAACTGATTAAAGCCTTTTTAAAAAGTTTGGCTCTCCCTCACACAGCCAAAATGTGGCATTTATACCCCAGCAGTCCTTTGGATAAGCACCATTACACCAGGAGTGGCTGGAGCAGCTTCCAGCCCCTGCCTCCTGTCCCTTTGCTGCTGGGCACTGCCAGGACTCTGCCTTCAGCAGGAAAGAGAATTTAATGTCACTTTGGACCTACATAAACAGCCTGCCAGCTCATCACAGATGGGACTGGCCAGAGCCAGAGCAGGTTCCTGAGAACACCACAGTGCAATGAACAGGTTTAGGACTCTCCTACCTTCCTGACAGCTTTTTCCCCTCCCCAAATTCTGTGCAAGTCACTTCTCCTTCCACCCTGGCTGATCTCCTGGCTGTGTTTCTCTCCAGCCTCACCTGATTTTTGGGACACAGACTGGTCCCCCACCCCCAGGTGGTTGCAGCAGTTCCCCCTGGCAGGTTCCTCACAGCCAAGATCCTACTTTTGCCCCCAAAAGTAAATAGAACCTCTCAATTAACATCCATCTCTGTTTCCAGATGAAAGCAAGCTGGCAGCTTGGCCAGAGCAGTGGGAAAGCCTGGGATTCCCACACCTTGGACAATCAGCTGCTGGGTACAACAGTTCCCAGGGCAGCTTAGCTTTGTTAGCACAGCCTTTTTTTTTTTTTTTTTTTCCCAAAATCCATTTAATTTCACCCCAGTGCACAAAAGGGAAAAGCCAGTCTGCCCATCCATCCCTGCACAGAGGCCTCTCAGATCCAGGCTTTCCTCAAACCCAGTAGGTTGTAGCAAAGGAAAAAGCTCAAGAATGAAGACAGCTCCAGAAAATTTGTCTCTGGTGTGATGCTTCCAAAGCAGGGGCCACCAAATGGGCACAAATCAGACAGTGAGCCCAGACTGACCTGAATAAGCTGCATCTGCTGTGCCCAGGTTGTGCCTGACCCATCCTTAAGTGGTTTTTCTTTTTCCACAACATAGTCTTTACAAAATATTTGCAGTCCATCTTTTACATGATATAAAGATTTTATTTCCTTTTGGGTCCTGCTTATTGTTTGGGTCAAATGAAAAAAAAAAAAAAAAAAATCTAAATCAAGATAATGTGTGAGATATCCTGGAGTGAAATGTACCCTTCCTTCCATCCAGATTCAAGGAGGAATCCAATATTAGGATACCCTCTTATCCCACCTGGATTAGCAGTGAGCCAGGGTCATGGCAGCAGTATCCTCATCTCTAATACTCATGGAAGTGCCCCAAAAAGCCAGGCAGGGGGAGGAGGGCATCAGGCTCCCCACAGGGGTAGGAACTACCTGGGATAATCTTTTTTTTCCAGAGGCAGCAAGCTCCAGCCTCACTAACAGAGCTAATGCATCTCTGCAGGACAACAAGATGTAACTGAGCACAACACGAGCAGGCATTTCCATGGCAATTTGCACTGTGAATTATACATGACTCCTTTTTATGAGCCTCTCACACCCCCTGAAAGCAGCACTCACCTGTGGGAGGCCCGTGGTCACCTCACACTGGGCCAGCCAGGGGAGCTGTGGTGGTCTAAAACCAGAACATTGTCCTTGTAACCACCTAAGGAGAGAAAGAAAGATAATTAGGTGTGACCATCACTTCCTTTTTGTTTCCTTGGGAACCAGTATCCCATCCCTGATACAAACAATGGGCTCCCCAAATTGACACATTTTGGGTTCTCATCCCTCTGGGGAAGGCTCTACTGAAGCCAGCAGAGCTCATTGGGGGTTGCAGAGATAAAAGAGAGAGATGTATGGACCAAAAGAAGGTTCTTGTTATGGTAGCTCCAGATTTTAGTCAGGTAAACCAAAAGCATCACTTCTCTTTTTTGCCTGCTCAGGATTTGCCTCCTTGCTCCTTTTGCACTGTCCAGGGTGTGGAGATGAGAGCAGATCATCAGAGGAGCAATCACTTATCTCCCAGGAGCTCTGAGAGCCTTAATCAGGTCATTTTTGTGAAAACCACCACTAGCTGAAGGATGCAGCACACCCAAGGAGGAGGACTGCTCACCACAAAAACCCAGAGTAAGGCAGCTCTGCTGGCTGAGCTCCCCTCTGAGCTGAAAGACACCCAAGGGAGCATTCCCTGCTGTGTGCCAGCCCTTGGAACCCAGTGGGAACACGACACTAATGACATCCTTCAGAAATGTAATTAGCCTGCCTTGGTGGTGAGGTGCATTAGGGAGGGCTCAGAGTGGGCTCTAGTGGGTGAGAGCCAAACCTTGTGCTTTGAAAGCTGCATTAGGGAAAGGGAGAAAAAAAAAATTGAAAAGAAAAGGTTCTAATATTACTTAATTACCCCAAGACATCCTGAGATGTAATTGAGCTTGGAGGGCTGTGTGAGACCAGCAGAGGGTGATGCATTCATAATGACCCACTCTGCAAGGCAAACAAGGTCCCCACAGGGGGACAGGGGGGCAGAGAGGAAGGACAGGAGAGGGGCTGGGCTGCCTGGAGTCCTGCTGGAGCCCACCAGCTCTGTGCTGGGGGTTGGAGGCCAGGCTGAATGGAGGCAGGGTGAGGAGTGAAGGTTGTGGATGCTGGTACAGCAAACTGTGGGATCAGCTTGCTCAAAAAAACCCACAAAAAGCCCTTAGCACCCAATAAAAGTGGCTGCCAGAGACATCCCCCCAGCCAGATCCATCCAGGCATCCTCCTGGGGAAGGCTCAGGGCAGTGATGGGATGAGACAGTGAGAAAAATCCATCCTCAGGGCAGGGCTGCCTCTGAAGATGGGAGGGGAAAGCTTGCCCACTGTTCATCCTGAACTGGAATGGAAACCAGGAGGCCAGATCCCAGTCCTGGAAAACATCCCTTCCCTCCACAGCATGTGCACAAGCCCCTTCCAGCCCTGATTTACATACTGTACAGAAGGAGGCATTAAAATCCGAGTGGTTTATGGTAATTAACACTCATTTAAATATTATACTGGTAACCATCACTTCCAACTCTTCTCAGAATGTGTGCATGCACACATGTACAGGGAGATTTTAAAGGGATACTCCATCTTCTCTCCTGATTGCTGCCCTCCCAGGAAAAGGATGTGTAATGTTCATTAATTGTTTCATTTGGAGAAAGTGCTGTGAAAAGCCACCACGGGAGGGAGGAATTTTTTTTTTTTTATTATGATTATTACTTTTGGAAAGAAAGTACTAATGGGGAGCCCTGCCTGTGGCAGGGATGTATTAGCTGAGCATGGCTCTGTGGGGGCTGCTAAAGCCCCATCATGGGTGACACAGAGCTGCTTGTCAAAAAAAACAACTGGACCACAGCATCCCTGGAGGGTGAGGGAGAGGAGAAGATGCCCATTGCTGCATCCTTCAGGCTGCAGTCCAGGCACTGACAGCTCTTCATCACCTGGGGACTTCCCTCAGGATGCAGGAAGTTTTCCTTGAAGGGATATCAAACAATATCCACTCCAGCATCTCCCAGGTGTGCAGACAACTGATCCCATGGAGATGCCAGCTCCTCCTGGGAATAACTCTGGCACGGAAAAGGCTGGTGTGGCTGCTGTGCCCCATACAGCTCCCCTCACAGCCCAGAGCAAAGGAGCAGCAATCTCAGCAAGGGCAAGTGAAAAACCACCCAGGCTATTTGACAGCTTCCTGCTCCAAAACTCCCTTTTGCTCCTCACCCTCCCATCCATGGGAAAGGCTGGGAAGTGGCAGCAGAGCCCAGGAGCTGTTGCAATGCCCCTATTACACTAATGATGTTGCCCAAACCATCCCAGGTGTGGCTCCTTGTTACAGAACAGGAGTAGCCAGGAGAGTCTCCCTGAACCCTTCAGGCTTGGACCTGTCCCTTGAACCACAAATCCCATGAGAAATGCTCAGGATTTTCTTGCAGGGGGACCACCAAGTGATGCTGAGAGAACATAAGCAACAGCCTGAGCCCATTCCAATCACTTGACAAGGTCTTGCAAGATCCATGTTTGCATTAAAAAGAAATTAAAAGCTTTTCCACTCCACTAGCTTGCCCAAAGCCTGCATACTAAATAGTAAATGCTACCTAAGAGGTTGAATAAAATCTTCATTAGGAAAAAAAAAAGCCAGCAGTCACTGAATACATCATGAACAATGACATTGGGGAGGCATTGTTCTTCTTCTGCCTGATGGACCATGCTGAAACACCTGTTTCTTATCGTGGAACTGTTAATAACTGTCACCACCAAAATCAGGGCTGAAAAAGTGTCATTAAGTCGAGTTATTCCAACCTCCACCTAACTAGGAGGGGAAAATTAAAAAAAAAAAACTAAAAATCCTGCAAGGAGGAAGAGAGGCAAAGCTATGCCTGAGATAAATGTCAAAGATAACTGTTCATGTGTCCCCCCAAAAAGCCACCAAACAAATCCCTCTCAGATGGCTCTTGCTGACATGAAAGACACAGCTGGGTAGCCATAGGCAGTTTTAACTGATTAACTACAGACATTGACCCTTTCAATTAACTCACTGCAGATTTGTTTCATTCTAATCATCTCCTAAAGCTGCAGACTCCCCATAAACTCAACAGGAAAGCAGTTCCTGGTCCTTCCTCTCACACCAGCAGTTGAAGGAGTAGGAGGGATGCTTACCCAGGGGTGTTAAGGTAATCCTGGCTCAGGGAGGAATGAACTTTTGAAGAACACAACCCCTTAGGAATTGCAATTTCTTCTCAAAGAAACCTGGAGCAATGCAGAACTTAAATTTTGCACAGTTGAGTTTATCAGTGGAAGGAAAAAAAAATCTCTCATTGTCATTTGTTGTGCTGCTCTCTGGGTGTATCCACTTGATCTCACATTGCTGTTGAAAGCTTTGCTATAGCAAGAATGGTCATTCCTCCCCAAAATCACAAGCAATCTGAGCTTTCCCTCTTCCACAGAATCACCAAGACTGGCTGAGGCCTCTAAGATCATCAGCATATTCTCAAGTGCCACGAACACACTTTTCCTCAACACTTCCAAGGATGGTGACTCCACCTGGGCACTCTGTTCCAATGCCTGTCCACCTTTGATATGAATAAATCTTTCCAATCCAAACTTCCCCTGGTGCAACTTTTCCTTTAAGGCGCTGGTTTGGGCAGTTTCTGCCCAGTGCAACCCAGCTGCCACCCAAAGCTGATAGTCACAAGGAGAACTCTGTGGAATGGGTTGACCACCAAAAAAAAAAACTTATTTTCTGTCAGAATGAAAAATTAAGTGGAAATTCTGGCTTGGGAATCCATACAGTGACAGCCTGAAAGCTTCCCCCTCCTCATACCACACAGAGAGTCTCTTTATTTATATTTTCTTGAAACATTTTTCATGTCCCCACCACTTCCCCTTGATCCACAGCCTGGAAGAATTTTAAGAGGATCCACACTTCTCCAGCAGTGCAAGAACATTCAACAAAAAGATGCACCTGAGATGACCTTGAAACAAGCCCAAATTAATCTCTCCAATGTGAGACAAAGCATTCCTTGAGCCTGGTCCTGGGTTTTGGGAAGCAGGATACAGGGGACAGCATCCTTTATCTTCCTCTCCCTGACAGCCTGAGAAAGGCTGGTTCAGAGGAGCAAAACAAAACACTCACCTGCATGACAGAATAGTTAACTTAATCCCCCAAAGGCAAATCCTGTTAGCATGTAAAACTGGGAGTGATAATTGCAACCAGTTTTCAACCTTTGCTGTAGTGGAAATAATCACTTCAGTGCCACTGCCTGGCTTCCCTGAGACTCCTTTCTCTGCAGATTATTTCAAATTAATCCAGCAAGGGGGAGCAGGAGGGAAGGAGGGTGTAAAACTAAAGATGAGGGAATATTTAAGGCTGGGGTGGGAGGGCAGCCACAGGTTGGTCTGAGCAGCAGAAGCAACAGCAAAGCAAAAATTTAAGAAAATGGGTAAAAACCAGGAGGATTTCACACAGATGGATTCAGTCAGGCAAGCCTTGTAAATATATTTTTCTGGGAGATAACAGCTTTTTTTTTTTTTTCCCCCAAGACAAAAGCCAATCTCTGTCTTTTGTGAGAGAGCTTGACCATCTGGACTTCAGAAAAGCATCTGATATTGTGCCACATGGGCAAATGATTAGTTAAACTGTAGGAGGGGAACATTACAATAAGAATTACGAATCAAAGAAATTCTTTGCCTTTAAAAAAATAAAAATATTATAATAGATAATACCAAAAATGGAGGCAGCCTGGGGGGATTTTGCTGAGCAGGCTGTTCAGTCACCACTCACATTCAACACCTCCTTAACAACATAGGAACAACACTCATCAAACTCACTACTCTGGAGGCAAAACAAGGAGTTTTGGCATCATTTGGAAGGAAATGATGCCTTTGAGAGCCAGACTGAGGGATGTGGAATGACATTCAATGGGACCAAATCCCAGGCAGGGTTAAAAGATCAGTTTAAAAGATCAGTGGAAAGGGTGGGAAGTCAGTGGGGAAGCCCCACCTGTGTGGCTGAGCTTGTCTTACAAGAGATCAGGAGGCCCTGATGGCAAAAAGGCATCAAAATATCTCCAGGAGAGAGGAAAAAAAAACAAAACAACTATTAACTGCTATCTCAGGAAACCAAAATGCTGAGGAATATAAATTGGTTTTACTGGCCAGCACAGGAGGTCTCCCAAGGCAGCATCTCCAAACCCAGGACTTCTCCAAGTCTCTTCCAACATGAGATTGTCTCTGTTGGAACCCAAACCCAAGGATTTCCCACCCTCAGACAGCCCTGCAAGGCCCTTGGAAAGCAGGGAGGGATGAAGAAAAGGGATTTCAACAGAAATTAAACTGAATTGACTCCAGTGAATTTTCACGACCAGATACTTTGGGCAAACATTATTAAGCCTCCTTAGGTAATGCAATTAGAAGTTCAGCCCCCTTTATCTAAATATTGCAGACAGAAAAATATCCATCATCTCATAAAGTGAGAAAAATGGCTTTTCCTTCTAATTTTTTCTTAATAAAGGGCTTTTTTTTCTTTTAAAGCCTTCTTTCAGCAGGTGAACGTTTCACAAGGAATCCTGGGCTTGTTGTAAGTACATTCGGATCTCTCCTGAGTAAACCAGGAGACAGATTCAGGTTCCACATCAAAATATGTGACAATAATCCTCTTCAGGTGGCTGCTTGAGGGAAGAGAAGACAGCAGCAAAGGCCTCTAAACAGAGAATTACTCAGCTTTACCCAGCAACTTCTGTCTTTATGGGCAAAACCCACTCACTGTGAGCAAGAATGGCCAGAAATTGAGACAAAATGGTTTTTAGTCAGAGGATGTCAACTTGCCAAGCCCAAGATCTCACACAGAGGGGAGAAAAAAGCCATTTCAAATGACACATTTATTTACCCAGGCCAGAGATTTTTCAGTGTCATCACGGGGTTTTTAGTGGTTTCAAAAAAAAAAAAATAAATAAATAAACAAAACCCAACAATGCAATAAAAGGGAGAAAGAAGAAAATAAGAGAAATAAAGCTTCACAGAGCACAAATAACCTGGTATGCTGGACACTGGCCAGGGATGCAGATGGCTCAGATTCAAGCGTTTCAAAACATGGATTTGTACTCTCTCTCTCCAACATTCCCAGTGAGGCCCAAGCCATAATCCTGGGAGTTTCACTCTCACCTTCTGGTTTAAAAAAAAAAAAAAAAAAAAAAAAAAAAAAAAAAAAAAAAAAAAAAAAAAGTATCTTGGTTTTATCTTGCTGTAGGAAAAGTCCTCCTTCTGAAACCTCAGGGAGGACTGTGGGATGAGAAAGAAGCAGGTCCCTTCCCTCCCTGGTTTTGATTATAGCTTATTAGCATCATTGTTTGGTTTAAGATTTCCCATAAAAATTCCATTCCCAGCAAAGACCTCAGCTAAAAAGTAAGCCAGCCTTAATAGGAGCTGTCTCTAATTAAGAGCAGTTTCCTAAGAAACAGGAGCTCCTGGGTGTGTGTGTGACCATCTCAGTCAAGCCACCATTTAATAACTTTCACCCATTTTTCCACAAAGGGTAAAAATCACAAATTTTTAGGTTCCTGAATGCTTAAGAAAAAAAAATAAATGCTGGAGAAAGGAGAAGGACCAACCTCACTGCCAACCAGCAGAGGAAACTCATAGGAGGAAAATCACAGGAGATGAAACTCTGCCTTCCCCAGCCAGCAGCAACACTTGGTTCTTGAATAAAAAGATAAATTATTGTCAGCAATGGCCCAGACTGAGAGACAGGGAGGAAGAACAGAGAGTTTTGAGCTGAGCTTGTCCTTTTCCCAGGAAGGGCCAGTCGAGAGCTTTGCTCTGAGCAGATGGTGTGGACACGCCTGAGCTGGAGAAACCTTTTGTAATGAAACGCCTCTCCCAGAAATTAACTTTAATTAAGGCCTTAATATCTGTATTTGAGATATTAAGCCTTCAGCAAAGACTGTTCCCAGCCTCTCCTCTTGCACTTTTCCCCAGCATCTCCTCCTGTCCCAGCCCCATCCCCTCCTGAGGAAGGTGGCCCCAGCTGCTCATTTGCAGGGAAACGTGCAGGAAAGCCACGTCTGGGAGCTCTCCATCCCTCCTGGAAAATTTGACAGGGGGTTCAAAACTTGTTAAGAGGAGGCTGGTGGGAGGAAAGGCACTGACAGACAGTACAATCACATAAGCTGCTTTTCCTCGGGAAACCAGGCTAAAAATAATACCCTGAGATTTGACAGCCTCAACCCAGGAGAGCCACCAGCGTGCCAGGGAGGATGAGGAGCAGAGCCTGGATGGGGGCTGGCTCGAGGAAGGCACAAACCACACCCTCAGCACTCAGTGGCCACTCCTGACACCCAGGTCCATCCAAAAGGGTGGAAGTATCTGGAATTTCGTGAGCAAAAGGGCCCCACAGCTTGCTGAATTGCCTAAAAAAATAATTTAAAAAATAAAAAAGGCTGTTTTATGGCCCAAAACCAGCAAGGCAAGTGGGAAATCTTGCTGTCACAGCCACAATTCCACATCCTGCTCCAGTGATGGAGGAGTGAAGCCTTTGGTAGTAATTGCTATGCACGGGCAGGGGGAAGAGATTCTGATAGCTTCTATTATCAGGGTATCCAGACGTACAGCGAATGCCTGCAGTATTTATCCATGTCATCACTTTGAGTAAGGAGCCTGATTTGTCAAACGGAGACAAGATTCAGGGATGTCAATTAGGGCGAGGCAGGGGAGAAACGGTGCCCAGGATTCATCAGGGCTGCAGATGCTCCATCCCAAATGTCAGACACAAAACCACAAAGGTTTCCACCGGTGAAAACATGGGCGGGAACCCAAAACAAAAGGGTGAGGGCATGACAAAGGGTCCTGCTTGGAGGTCAGCCCTCTGCCCCCGGGGTGGGTGTGGGTTCTGGCTGGCATTCCACAGAGCCTGGGGAGCAGGAGGAGTGGGAAGGTTTCCTTTGACTGCCCTCTAATGCCAGGTAAAGGGAAAAAGGGATGCAGGACATGGCAGCAGGATTTGGGAGCAATCTCCACTGAGAGGTGAGAAATGCTGCCCTAAACCTAATGGAGCCCCAGAACAGACCAAGGACTGAATTGCTTTTCTGGAGCAAACACCACTGTCCACACTGTGCACCCTCACTGGGTATTTTAGACCACTGTGACTGGCAGCCACAAAAACTCCCCTTTTCCCTCAGAAATCATTAGCCCTGCACAGAAATGATGGAGGAAAGTCTTGTTGAAGGCAGCAGAACCACCGAGGCTGAGCAGTGTAAGGGTTTGGTTAAAAATTAACAAGTCCCAGCTTCCAAAACCCCCTAAATATTAATATTAATATTAACCAGCCTCCAGTAATGCCCATCACTGGTGGCACCAGGCAGGAGAAAGTCCGTGATGGAGCAAAGCAGTGGAGGGTGACAGCTCCACCCTTGAGATCACAACTTTGGGGAGAACTTGAAGCAAAGCTCCCCAGATGTTGACACCACTGGATTTTTGAAGCCTAGCCTTGCTTCTTCCAACCTGGAAAGTAATATTCAACATCTTCCAAGAATGTCACACCAGGAGGAGGCTGCAGGGGAAGGAACAAAGCTCAGAGTGAAGCCCAAAGGGAAATGTTGACGCTGGGATTCGTCTTGCTTAACCTAATAACAGCAGATACCAAGATGTGAGCTGCTCTTTGCACACACCTGCCTGTGGGTAATGAAGAGAAATGGGCACTGCTGGGACACAGATCCAACCAGAGCTGGGAGCACCAAACTGTCCATGGAGCAAATCCTGGCCAAGAACAAGCAAGAGGAGTCTTTGAGAGAGGAGAGCTGATGGCTGGAGACAGCTGAGGCTGACAACACCCTCCTTTCCATCAGACACAGTGTGCTTGCCTCCCACCTCTGGGGGACAGCCAGGAGGGAACAGGGAACACAGACATTAAGATGACAGACACATTAGCAACTTCTTCTTCCTCTTCTTGGCGGATTGGTTTTTGTCCCAGCTTTCTTGTCCTCTGCTAATTATCTCCTTTTGATTTGGAGACTTCAGCTGAAACAAGGTGGCCACAGCCTCCAGCTCCTGCCTTGGGGATGAAGAGGGGGAAAAATTACAGAGGACTTGGAGCAGGAAGAGCTCTTGTCCTTTCTAAGTTTTCTTTTAGAAACATTTGGTGCACAATTTTTACTGTGAAGGTGGTGAAAGCTGAGCTCTCCCAGAGAGGCAGTGGATGCTCCGTCCCTGGGAATATTCAAAATTAGGCTGGATGAGTCTTTAAGCACTCCTGTCTGTAGCAGAAGATTGGACTAGGTGGCCTTTAAAGGTCACTTCCAACCCAAACAATTTTATGATTCTATAAAATCTTCAGGCCAGACCCAAGAGTCACAGAAGATTACAGTGGGATTTGGGGCTGCTGGGGACACCAGAAAGGGTTAAGATCCTACAGCAAGGAACACAAGGTGAACATCTAGAGTTACTCAAAAACCAGCATAAAGATATGTATGGCAATCTGAAAGGAGTTTGTTTTCCAGCCTGGAGGGCCACTTCACCTGCCTGGGCACGGAGCATAAATCTCTCCTTTGAATTAATCCATGGGAAGAGACTCATGAAGCAGCAGAAGGTCAGCGAGGGTGATGCAGACCAGTGGCTTGGAGGATTCTTGTTCTGGCTGATAACCAAAGATCAGGAGGGAAAAGGGCACAGACTCAGGACAAGTGAGGAAGGTTTCCTTCCACCAGGAAGGCTGAGCACAACCACAGTCCCTGCAGCCTGTAAAATATCCCTCTGCACCACTCCAGCCCTGCCACCAGCTTTGGGGCAACAAGCAAGCAGTCACCAAAATCAATTCCCCAGACCATCACAGCGCACACAAGACAGCAGGAAAGGCCCTGAGGGAAATGCCAGCAGCCCAGTGTCCCAGTCCCATGGGACATGAGCCAGGCTGGAAGGTCCCTGTGCTCCACAGCCTCTGGGCCAGCAGAGCTGCAGCGCCCCGAGGCACCAGCTCAGAGGTTTCTCAAGCCCATGCATTTGTACAAAATGGTCTGTTAGAGATGTGCCAGTGGTTTTCAGGCTCTGACAGCCCTGTGTTCATTTCAGTTGCCTTTAAGCCACCTCGAGAAATTTTCATACATAAATATGGAAATATGCAAAACCCCACAGATTTATAGGATCTGACACTGCGGTTTAAATGAATCCCCCGTGGTCTCATCTTGTGCTGGGCCCCCTCCCACAGCACCCTTCCCTCTGGTTTCCAGTGTGACCACTCAATAATCCTCCTCAGGCAGCTCTGGCAGCACATCCACACTCTCCTCTGTCTCCCAATCCCTCATCCTTATCCCTGCTGCTGTTCCCATCCCATAAATGAGGTCGTGCTGTGCCCATCTGAGGAACCTGGTCTAGTGGAAGGTGTCCCTGCTCACAGAATGGGGGTTGGAACAAGATGTTCTTTAAACTCACTTCCAAACCATTTCAGTTTGGATTTTATGGTCCAGTTTGGATTTTTTCGTTCTGTTTGGATTTTATGGTCCAGTTTTGAGCTGGATGGAGCAAGGCAGCCCTGGGGATACAACCACAGTAGTAAAGCAGTGGGAAATCCACACTGTGCTGCTGCAGGAAAAGTCTTGCTCAGATCCTGTGTGGCTCCAGGGGAGACAGACCCAAGACAAAAATGTGTTGGACATACAAATCCTCTAGGGAAAAATGCTCTTCTCCCTACAGCTCCCAGCACAGGAAAACCCTGCTGTTGCTTCAGGGTTAAATCAAAGACTAAAAGCTCCATCTCTCACAATTTTCCACTCCTGCTCAGCTCTGCCCGAGGATCACAAAGCTTTTGTGATGGGAGCCAAGGGCAAGCCAAGGTTTTCTTTCTCTTCTGAGAGGTAGACAGGAAAATGCATGTCCCTAGGGACACCAGCCCTTGGCACAGGGTGAGCTCCCAGTGATTCCTTTGGACTGAAAACCCCTCAGGGTCTGCTTGGAAAAATGCCTTTCCTGTTTTTCAAACCACTCCTGGAGCAGCAGAGCACGACAAAATCCAACCCTGACCTCCCAACAGCAGAAATCCCCCCAAAACCTCATTCTTCCTGGACAGGGTTCACCTGGAAAGAGGCAGGGCTAGGGGCTCATCCAAACTGCACAGCCACTGCCATCCCACACACGTTTAAAACAATGCTAAAAAAATAAATAAATCAAGGTTAAAGTAGTGGTGGCCTATATGAGGCTGATGCACACCCTGGGTTTAAATGAGTGAGCTTGGAGGATGCACAAGGAGGAAAGCCCAGAAGAGCTGGGGCTGATTTCCTAAGCACAGGCTTTGCTTAACAAACCCCAAAACACAGAAAATTATTTGCCTGGGAGATGGCAGCTTCACCAAGTTCAGCACTCCCCTATTTTGTATTTTATTTTTTTTTCCTTTTAGCCTATTTTCTGCATCAAGAGAATTTCAATTTCCCTCCAAAAGCAACTTGATAAAGATGATAAGAAGATAAAAAAAAAAGTGGGGGAGAAAGTGTTGGCACAGCTTTTCCTAAAGGAGATGCCTATAAACAGCTGTGCTGGAGCATGTAATTCTTTCAGATCAAACATATTTGTTATTTTCTAAGACACTTTAAATTTAAACCCACAAGTTTGGTGTTAGGTTGTCAGATTGACACATTCTGATTAACCAGGGAGAATTAACCTTTCTGAGTGCAGAAAAAGCTGATTATTAAAATAAATCAAAGATTCTTTTCCAGTTCATCTCACAGGGACAGTCGGTCACTTTAAGTCAAGCCACACAAATACATTTTGGGCTGGCATCCCTGGGTTTGCTAAGGTGCTCTGCCAAACCCTGGGCTTTTCCTTGAGCCAGAGCCTTTCTCCTTGCCAGAATTCACCAAGGAAGGGCAGAGCACCTGCTCAGCCCCCAGCTCTGTGTGCCCAAGCCTCTGCCACCACCCTATCCCTCCTTTCTCAACCCCTTCCTTCCTCAGGAATGCTGCCACTACTGATTCCTGACACCATTAGCTCTTGCTGTCACCAGAGCTGACAATCCAGAAGGCCCTGGAGAGCTGTCTGCAGAAACACAATAAATGAGATCTCTTAATTAACGCCTCCCTTAACTAAATAAATTAATTCTAGGCAGCTGATGTGTCGTGCCTTCGCAGTTTGAGGGTGACTGAGTAGCTGAAAACCCCCTTGGAGCTATTGGAAGGACTTTTTTTTTTGCTTGACAGTGTTTCTACAAACAAGCCTGGTTCTGAGGTGCTGTGAAGGGAGGGAGGCTGATGGAAGCCCTGAGAAAGCCCTCACCTGGACCAGGGAGGGGAATAAACCCCTCTGGAACAGGAGAGATGTGAGATGTGGACTCCTGCATCCTTAAGGGGATGCAGAGACAAGGCAGCACACCTCCTTCCTTTCCCTGGAGGAAAACCAGCTCCAGCTGTGCCAAAGAATGGAGAAAAAAAAGGCCAAGAATGCTTCACCTCCCAAGTGAAGGCTCCTGAACACAGCCTTGCAGTCAGAGCCACAAAACCTGATCATAAAAATTAAAACAGAAAGGACTTAGGCACATGAGAGTTGGGATTTCAGCCCTTCTGTTGGACAAAGCAGATCCCACACCCTCACAAACTTAAACAGAGCTGTGGGAAATGGGAAACATCCAGATTTCACATCCAGCATGGATCCTACTGGATCCACTCAACGTGGCAGAACTCAGATTTTACACCCACACACATCCTCCTCTCCAAATCCACCTTTCCTTTCAGGGCAGGTGATACAGTCTCCAAAGGTGGCATTTTCTTTCACCTCCCCTTTTCCCTTCACTTTTCTCTCCCTTTTAACCCAACAAGCAGGATCTTCCTTGGGAAGGAAGGAAGGAAGGAAGGAGAGCTGGGGCTCTGGTCGGGATGCCCACAATTTGTTCTCTATAAAGCAGCCACATGATAAAAGCCTCCTCTCTGGCCTTTGATGGCTGGGGAAAAAAAAAAACCAAAACCAAAAAACCTGAAAGCTTACCACTAAAAAAGACATTCTCCTCTGAGTCTGAATCACCAGCACAGCTTTTGGTCCTTGAAGAAATGTGATAATCCAAGGGAACAGACTCAAGGCCAAAATCAGATTGTATTATCCAGGTTATCACCAGGGCACCCTGCAGAGATGCAGCCAAGAATTATTTTCTCCTCACTTTCTTTTGCCTGGTGGAGCATGACAGAGAGAAAGACTCTTCCTATTTTCATTTCATTTTTTTTAAAGGAAAATAATTAGATTTTTCAAGAGGCTTGGATTTAAAATCAATTTCCCAATTAAAAAGCCTAAGGTTTATAGTAGGTGTAGGATTTAAGCTGGGACTGTTTGTTTGCCTTCTGGGATCGATGCACAACCCCCAAGTGCCATCATTGTCACTATTTGGACAAGAACTCTTTAAGTAACCTTTGGGGGAAGTGTTTTCCTGCTCAAAAACAGTTTAAAGGATGAATAACCAAAAAAAAAAAAAAAAAAAAAAAAAAAAAAAAGATGCTCCTGCCAAGTAAAACCACACCAGGCAGATAATATTGAAAGGTATTAAAAGCAACATCCACTTTCTTTGCAGGAGCAAGGGAAACAGTCTCCAAAAAATGGAAGATGGGAGGAGGTGGATTCTCTGATGTGCATTAAGGGGCTGGTTAACTCCAAATTCCTCCCCACCAGCACCTTATTTTGGAATTGGTTCAAGGCTAAACTCTCTTATCACCTACAAGCAGAGCCTGACCTCTGCCATACTTGCAGCAGGTCCTATTTCTTTGGGGCAGGGTCCTGTTAACTCTGATGGTTCAGAGCTAGAAGCTGATTTTTGCAAGTCAGGGAGGAGCATTCTGACTTTTGTGGTGTTTACAGTTTTTATCACAGAAAAAAATCCACCTGCACCAGCTATAAAAACAGATAAAATCTCCCAGCAAAGCCTACTCTCCTCAAGATCCTCTGTCACTAATAAATCCCTGTACTGTCTGAGAATGTCCCCCCCAAAAAGCTGTAAGGTTTTCTACCAGTTTAATCTGGCATGTGATCCTGGCTTAGGGGAGCTCAACTTAGGGGAGACAACCTGAATGCTGACAGCACAGCAGCAGGGTCAGAGCAAGCTGGATCAATGCTTCCATCATCTCAGCAAAGACCAAGGGGAGAGGGAAGACAAGCAGGTTAAAAAGCAATTTTACAGCTTTTTTTAATTATTACTTTCACACACAGGGCAGAGGAAGCTCCTTCATGGCTGTGTTTTCACTTCCTTCCAAGCACCAGGGAGATTGAGTCCCCTGCCACTGCAGTGTAAAGCAGATGTGAAGGTGGCCCAAAGATAACTTGGAAAGAGGACAGGGAGTGGAGTCAGAAGCAGTGAGTGATGCTGAGGAAACTGCAAGAGCCTGAGGGTGAGGATATGTTGGAAATCCATCACAACAGAGTAAAGTTGGAGGAGGAGGGATGGCACCCCAAGGGAATGAGATTGCACACAGCCTCCAAGTCTTTTAGGCTTTCTCAGAGCCCTGGTGCCACCAGAGAGCATTTGATGAGCTGGAAAAAAAAAAAAAAACAAAAAAAAACCAAAAAAAACTCTCACCTTGAATTTTAAAAAGTGTCTATCTCCTGCAGTCCAAGAGAGAAGAGTGGTGGAGGAGGAAAAGATGCAAACAAACTATGAGGGAAGGAAAGGATTGGGAGACAGGCAGAAACCCAGGCTGAACTCACACCTATTGGTGGAAATTAGATGAGTTTGCCTCCTACTTCCTCCTTCCCATACTTTTTTCCCTCCTCCCAACCCATCTTTTGATCCTTCTCACTCAAAGAACCCCTAATTCTACTGGACCCATTTTACCAAAGCTTGGAAAGACACTGGGATCAGCAGGATCTCCAGGAAAGGAGGGGAGAGCTCCTCTTCTCATCTTTGAGTGAAGGGCTTGGTCCCACCCAAATCCCAGTGCCAGAAGCTGTGACAAGCCCTGTGCTCAGCAGCTTTTTCACCAGGATATTTCTCCAAACAGAGAGGGAAGATCCTCCAGCTGCCAACGAAGGAAGAGCTTCTGGTTTGAAATTTTTACAGATTCTACAAGAGAGGGAGATATTCACTGAAGTTCACTTTTCAGTGCAAAAAAGCTCTCCCTGAGATAACCTGGAGCTCTGAGGGGAAATAAGCTGAAGGACAAGGCTGTGTGGGAGTGCTGGAGGGGACAAGAGCTCCTGCACACACTGCCATCACCTGAGATGACATTATCACTTCTATCCTCATCTCTCCTTGCCAACTCTCAGGGAGTGAAGTGAAAAGTTTCTGAGGGGCAGGCAAGCACAAGTGTACTTTGACAGTGCCTGTATTCATTGGGGCAGCTAAAAGCAGCAGGACTAACCTCAGGAGAGGGATGGGAAAACCATAGGATGTGCAAGACGTGGTGTCCCATCCCTACTGACATGATGCCCCTTGCTCCCTCCACTCAAAAATGGCTCTCAGCCTCATTGATAACAATGTTTGGAAGCTCAAAAACTCCTTTTTCTTCATTTAAGTAATTTTTTAAAACGTGGTTTTTGGTTCCCTGCTGCCCTCATGGACACACCTCAGCTAAAACTGACATATCATTCATCCAGGGGCTGAGAGGGAGCAAAGAAGTTGTTCACTCACTCCTCAGACAAGCACAGGAAAGCCAATATTCCCTCCCATTCCCGCTGTTCCATTAAACTAATTTTATGCATGAGGTGAGATCGCATCCTTCCTAAAAATAATAATAAGAATAATAATAATGAATACATTTTTCTCCAGTGACAGCACCAGTGATGAGGTTTTGCCTCAGCACGAAGTAGACTTTTCCAGAGAGCACATCTACTAGCTGCCTGCTTAAAAATGCACCAGGAATAGCTGGAACTAGAGGATGAAGGAATTTATGAAGCTTCCTGGGTTATTCCAGAGCAGAAAGGTTGAGGAATCACACACAAACCTGTTTTCAGAGCAGAGGATCCATAAATGTAGGAAATAGAATGAGGGAATGAACTAAGATCACTGAAGCAGAGATTCACAGCTACCAACTCTGGGAAGAATTACATTTGAACAAACCCAAAAGACGACTCTGGATATCAGAAAGCACTCCATGGAAAAATGCAATATCCAGAGTGACTATGGGAATTTCCAACCCCTGCCTCACCTGCAGAGAGCTCAAGGATGATTCCACTCATTCTTCCCAGGCCCAAACCCAGCTGTAATGAGGAAGGGGAGTGTGTTGGGTTGATGTGGCCAGCAATGTGTATTCTATCACCATCTGTTGAAGCTGAGTGGGGCAGTGATTTCCTTATCTCCATGGCACATATCCTCTGCTAATGGGCCATCTTTAAACCAGCTGGGGCAATCATCTTTATCTTTCCACAGCCCAACCTCTCTCCAGGAGATATCATCTGCTGCTGGGACATTGAGTCCCACTGCATGACTGATAAAATTACATCATCCCACTGGGAGATGCTCCAGCCAGGGGAGGAGCCAAGCCTTTCCTACCTAAACAAAAACTGAGATTTTGAACAGCAAGTTATCCATCTTTCCACTGGATTCCAGAGGAAAGCCAGACCTTTCCACATCATCCCTGGACGTTCAGAAGAAAACTGCACCTTCTACAGGAGCACTGCTCCAGCTGAACCACATCTGCCACTGCAGGAGGATGCAGCCACCATTGAATGGGACTGCTGCCAACACCCTGACTGACTGATGGGGTGTCAGCTTGGATTCTGACTCTGTCAGTGTTTTTGGGATTGTCCTTTGTAATACTGTATTTCTATTTTAATTTTCCTAGTAAAGAACTGTTATTCCTAATTCCCCTATCTTTGCCTGAGAGCCCCTTAATTTCAAAATTATAATAATAATTTGGAGGAAGGGGGTTTACATTCCCCATTTTAACGAGAAGCTTCTGCCTTTATTGGCAGACACCTGTCCTTCAAACCAGGACAGGAAAATGGGAAGATAACCAGATAAATCCAATCCTTGCAGAGATGCCAAGAAATGCAGAAGTAGCTTTGGGAGAAAGAGAGAACATTGCGAGGAGAGGTCTCAGGAGAGAGCCCGACTGTGCCATGCAGGAAGGATGGGGGGTAAAAGCTTTTAGCACCTGTTTGCTTGCACTTATAAATAAGAAAAGAGGTGACTGCAGTTGGAGAGGATGGCAGGCACCCCTCTCTCCTTGGATTCTGTGGTTGTCCCCTCTGTGAACCCCACAGCCTGCCTGCTGCCAGGGGAGGGGGAAGGAGCGGGGATCGCATCCCGCTCTCCCCGCAGGCGGCGCGGGGGAGGCGCAGCTCCAGGCACACACTGACACGCTGCCCAGAAAGGAAAGCTGAGAAACTCTGCACCTATAATTAGAGGGTAAGAGGTGCAAATGCAACAGCAGAATTAAAAGCAGGGAGAAGTCCAGAGCAGCTTCAGCACAAGCAATAATTTACAGCATTTGACCAGCCCTTGAACCTGGTTTGCTCTGCCAGGACACTCAGCATTCCCAGCCAGAGGAATTCACACATCCATGAGGAGGAGGAGTCCCTGGCTAACAGAGAAACCCTGAGCACACAAATGCAGGATATAGGAAAAGTCCTTTTCCACAAGCAGGGATGGAGATGCTTCCTCCATCATTTGCTCCCAGGGTTGAATGTGTTTAGCAGTGACTGCAGAGAGCCATTACAAGCAAGGTTATGGATGCTGATGTCCCTGATTAAAGATCTGGACGTGCTGTGCTAAGCAGGGCATCTCTCTATTTGCAACCCACACACAAGGTCACAGAGCACAGGTCCCTCCAGCCAGAGACCAGAATAAAACAGCTGTTTAACACAAAAGGGTGCCCAGACCTCCTTTTATCCCTGCCCTGAGCACCTAAAGGCTTTGTTTTAGGTGGTTATGACCCAGAGGCAGCTGTGGCCTCCACATCTCCCCAGCCCAGCTGAATCAGCATGGTCTGTGTCCTCCTTGGAGACCTGCATCACTTGGCTTTGCACCATCTTGCAGGAAAGGCCACTGAAGAGAGCAAAGTGCTGAATTATAACGAGCTACAGAGACCTGGGAAGGGAGAAATGCAGCAAAGCAATTTGCAAGCCCAGTTCTCTGATCACGAGATGGGCAGAGGACCATTGCAGCACACACAGAAATCTCCTGGATTTCCCACTCCAGAATTCTTTTTTTTTTTTCCTGTAGGAGGGAGTTAAGGCTGTTGGCATCCAGCTTTGGATGTGCTTTGGATTGAAGATACTGAACACCAGCACCTCACTCCCACTGGAGGGTGAGACAGAGCTGGAAGAGTTTATTCCCCCTGATGTGAAGTTACACCCATAACCTCTACTCATCCAGAGTCACAAGCAAAGCAGTGCAGCAGGACAAGGGCAGTAGGAAGAGGAGAAGAGCAGCTGGACTAGAGCACAGCATTGTCTCTGGGTTTGAGTTACCACAGAATTATGGATTCTCTCTCCATCTGCACCCGGGGAAAATGCTCCCCTGTCTGGCACAGCAGAGCTGGGCTGGTAAAATCTTAATGTTGAGGCACCCCAACTGAGCAGAGCCAAGGTAATGCTAAATAAATAAGGAGAAGGCATGAGAATTTCAATGTTCCTTTCACTGCTTTGGAACCCAGACCAACAAAGGCAGGAACTGAGGAAGAAAATGGGATACCTGGGTGCTTTGAAGTTATTCTACAGGGCTTGATCTGGGGGGAAAACAAGGCACAGCCAACTGCCTTGTACTTGGCTTATAAGGTTTGACCTGGTTGGGATAAGGATAAATATAATTGTGACAATGATAAAGCTGTCTCAGGGCCACATCCTGTGGGTCCGTGGGGGTAGCAAGGAGTTGGGAGGAGCAGGCAGAATTTTGCAAATTAAATTCTTCCTAGCTCATCCCCTTTCAGGTCTTGCAACATCAAAGAGAGGTTTGAACAGTCCCACCCAGTGCTGTGCCCACAACATCCCTCACATCCTCACAGCCTTTCCTCTGTTACCCTACCATGAGGTTTTGTGTGTCCACAGCCACACTCTGCTGAGAAATTCCTCATTTTTATCCTTCCATAAATGATTTATTCAGCTTCACCTGCAGCTCAATTACATAGTGTTAAGGGAATAAAAAACCTTGATGCATGCAAACTGTTGCTTTACTAAACCAGTTTGGTTGGTTGCATTGTTTAGGATTATTATTTTAATGCATTCTGATCTGATACCTGTTCAATTTTGCTTTATGAAGAAAAGGACTGATAAGAATGAATCTCAAACATGCAGTAAGGAGGTTTAGCAAATAATTGGCTTTAAAGGGGTTAGAAACACAAGTGTTTGAGCTGTGGAGCAGCAAGTGAGGAAATGAGGTGAAGCATCACAACGAAGGGAGTTTATTGCCCACATCCCCCCCTCCCCAACTTTCCAATTGATCCTGATAACTAAATATATAATTGCAATTAACTGCAGGCAGAGTGAAGTTCAAGCAGATGCACTTGCCAGTCCCTTGGCAGAGCTGTGTGTGTGCAGAGTGGCAGCAGCAGCACCAGCCCTGCTCCCCCCATCACGAGGAATTGTCTGGATGTCGGATGGAGCACGCACACAGCTCGGGCTGGTTAAGCTGTGACACTCAGAGAATGTGAATGAAGACAGGAGTTTTTAAAGGCCTTACAGGAATTAGGCACCCAAAACACACAGGCTGGCATTTAATTCCCCTGAAAACCCAGTATTTCAACTACCTTGCTGAAAAGATTTCCTTTGATAATCCACAAAGCTGACATAATACCCGACAAAGACTTCTAATTTTTCTCTTTTTTCTCCCGCACACTTGGGATTCAACATTATGATTCAGTTGCAGGAGGAATTTGGTCTTATGCTTCTCCTTGCAAGGCCTCCTGCCTTTTGGGAAGTTTCACAGGGCTTCATTATGGTAATAAATGGAGAAAAGCTCCAGCTTAGGGGAACAGGCACAACCTGCAAGCAGAGAAATCCCTTTTCTTCCTCACACCCGCTCGGATCTATCCACTGCCCATATTTTTTAGCCAAAGGTCAACCTAAGTATTGAACTATTGCTGCACCTACACCAAAGACAAACATCCAATCTCACAAGCCAAGAGCACCACCGATGGCCTCCTGGAAGCATCCCTGCAGACAAGGAGAGCTCAGCCACCTCCCTGCCCCATCCCCTTCACAACAGTTGGAGGGAAACCTGAGAAAAGGCACTCAAAAAGCCAATGAAGCTTCTCTCATTTCCCAGTCCTAGAAAGAGTTGTCCATATGGGGTATCTCCCAGAAAGATCTGTGCAAATGGGTCAACTCCCAGAGCTTAGACTGCAAACTAATCCTGTCAGCATCCCAAGGCAGCTCAGCATCCATGGCTCCCAACACTCTGGATTTTCCCAAAGCCCTTCTCCATCACTGGGACAAGTTATTTTCAGGGCCACATGATGCAAGAGCTGGAAATAGACTCTGATTATCACTTTATGCCTATTTAACCCAAACAGGAAATATCAGAATCCCCTCCAGGGAGTCTCTTACCTGTGTGGGGCTTGGCAGAGACACCTTGGTTAGAAAACACCAACTGTCCCCCGTCTGGACCCCTCCATGCAAGAAGGACAAATGGACAAAGAGGGATTGGGCACGGAGATTTTAAAAAAATATAAAATAAAAACAAACATTAAAAGGACCAAAAATGCTGCAGGCTCCTGACCATGTGGGGAATTATTGCTGTTAGAAGAAAGCCACCTGCATCAGAAGGGAGCAAAGCCAGCAACTCAGATCCATATCAGGTGACAGAAAGGAAGGTGGAACGTGATGAGAATTGGCATAAAAAGGAGGCTGAGGCAGAATCACTGAGGAAAATAAGGGAAGGAGGAAGAGTGCTGGGCTGCACAGAATCCCTGGGTCATTGGATCCTGCCCTGCTGCTAAAAGCAGGAAGGGTTTTATCCCCCTCTATTCCCAGGGGAAAGCTGGTCCGTAGTCAGATCGCTCTCTAATTGTCAGAAACCATCTTCCAATTTCCAGGCTGAATTTATTCTGGGCCAGTTTATGTACATTTGTTCTTGTGCCAACACTATCCTCGGGCAGAAATAGTTCTCCTTCAGTGCTGCTCTGCCCTCCCCATCTTCCACCAGTGTATTTATAGGCAGCTATCTTCCTCAGCTTTCATTCTGCTAATTTAATTAAGCCAGGCTTTCCTCGTCTCCCCTCTGAAGGCACCAGCTCCATTCCTTTTATCGTGTTAGCAGCCCTTTCCCAGCCTGGCTCCAGCACCCCTTGGAGGAAAACACCAGGCACACAACCACCAGAGGTGATCTCCCCTGGAAAACTGATGCTTGGGAGCCCAATGCTTCATTTCAAAGGGGCAGAGACAGGCTTCTCTTTTAGCCTGTCAGCTGTTGTGGATCAGTTAAGGACCATAAATAGTGCTGGGCAGCACGAGCAGGTCCCAGTGCTTTGCAATGTGTTGGGTTTGCATTTCAGCCGAGTTGTCCCGCTGTGATCCCGGACTCGTTCTTCTTTTTCCAATTATGCTACAGCACTTTGGGAAGCCATACGATGTCCCTGGGATTAAATATTATCCTATTTGGTGCTAGACAGCAGCTCATATTGCAAAAGGAGAAAGCTGTGGCCAGTGGGGGAGGTGACAATAAGAGCTTTCACTCCTGCTTTTCTCAGGAGAACTCCACAGGGTGTAAATATTCCTATTTCACTGGGCATTGGGGGAAGATGTCCAATCCATGAACTTCCCAACAGCTAAAGACCACAAAAAAGTGCCATCATGGGGTGATCCTGTCTGGGGTTAGAAGCTGAACTTTGCTGATCCTTGTGGGTGCCTTCCAACTCAGGATATTCTACAATTTTTTTTTTACAATGCCAATAATGTCAGATCTTTCACGCCCTTCCTCATTTTCTAGCTAGAAGATGCATTTCCTTCAATATGAGTGAAAAAGGGACAGATTAATAAATCCAGCCTGAGGACTTGATGACCTTTGAGGTCTTTTCCAACCCTAATGGCTCTGTAATTCACCCAGGGTACAGTTCAAACCTGGCTGTGAGGGAATTGCCATCCTCTTCCCATGAGGGGGTTTGTGTCTGGATGTGACATCTCAAGAAAAGCAGAGACTCAAAATCCTGTCAGAAACTCAGAATGCCATCTTTGCAGCTGGTAAAGGCTGACAGTCAAAACAGGACTCTGCTGAAGAGCAACTCTGCTTTTCAGCCCATCTGGTAAATGGGCAAAAACTGTTTCCTGCCTTGTGTAAGCACCTTCTGTCCCCCTCTCACCAGTGACCCAGACCAACTCCACAGAGAATCACAAACTTCTCAGCCTCCTCATGACATCAACCAGCAAAAGCTGTCCCTGGAATCACCAAGAGATGAAGGGGTACAACACTGTTCCCATGGCCATTAACCCAGGAGAGGTGCCAGGGCTCCAAGTGGCAGAGCAGGGGAGCAGGTTTGCCCTCTTGCAGTCCAGGAAAACATTTCCTGGGATGGTTTTTGATCACCCATCAAGCAAGACAGGCTCCCCCCAGCTCAAACTGAGGAGAGAAGGTGCAGCTGGAGACCAATTTGTTGTAGTGTGACCACCAGGAATAACAGAGAAAAATGGAAATATCCTCCTAGAATCCCCAGCTTTTCAATAAATAAGGAAAGCTGCTGTTGAGATGTAAAATAGGCAGCTGTTATTCATAGGAAAGCAAACTGTGGTGGGGTGCAATAGAGCCAGAGGAGCAGTTACCCACAGCCTCTCACTCTCATTTTTTTGTGGAAATCACAGTGCTGGCTGGAAAACATGAAAGCCACGACCATTTCCAGCAGGGTTAGAAACAAAACCAACACATCAGCCATTTGTCAGAATGACAAAACTAGCAAGAAAAGAGAAGGGAAAATATGTCCTTTTCAAGCACCTCCATGGGGGATTCACAGAAATTGGGTGATAAAAATTAAGCAAACACAACTCACTTGATTTGTGATTTTACACCTCTGGGTCGTTGGGGATTTTCTGAGCCAACAGTTTCTGCTCAAAGAGAGAAGTGCCCACTGCAGAGGCCTCAAGAAGTTGAAACAGGCAAATTTAGAGCCAAAATCTCCCAGCTAAGGGAATTTTTTTAAGATCATTAATACAAAGAGAGCAACTGCAAAGTAATAAGCACTGTCAAAATATTAACTTTTAATTGCAGTGTGGCAATTCCTGTAACCCGTGCCCTTCTCCTGCAAGGGCTGGCCAGGGGAAGCCTGGCCATTGCTGAGGAAGATGGATGGCCAGCCCCAGGGCAGAATGATTGATTTCCCTCGTTATCCAGAGCAGGAGAGTGGGATGGAAAGATGGAAGCACCCCTGGGTGTGGGGCTTGTCTTGCTCCAGATAGGTGACAGCAGGCAGGAGGAGGTGTCACAATTCTGACATGGGTTATGTGCTGCACCACAGCTGGGCAGCCAGGTGGGATGAGCCCTTCCTTCCAGAACAAGTTATTTTTTTATTTTTGCCTCTCCTCCAGTGAGCTCTCCCCTTTCCATGATGGAATTAAGGCTCAAACAGCTGATGCTGCCCAGGTGTGATAGAGGAAAAGGACTGCTGGATGATGAAGCCTCCAACCCTCCTGAGTTAATGCTTGCACAGCCTGACCCACATGAAAAAGTTCCCAGAAAAGTTTCTTTCTAACTCACAAAGCTCAGTTTAGCTCCTGAGATCGGTCCTCAATTTTCATTTCCATATTGTTATCACTCCCAACTCAATGCCCATAACATTGAAATCAAATCTTGCATGAGGCTGCAAAGGGGGTGAGTAAGAAATCATTAAAAACTTCACCATTTCCCATGGAAAATCCTCCTGCAATCTCAGTTTTAAAGGCAGGTTAACAATGGCCTGGGGGGCTTGGTGGTTTAAGGATTTTGGAACCCGAACAAAGGCACCAACCACGACACTGTGACACCCACAGCATGATGGATGTGTGAAGCAATCACTGCCACTGGCCATAACAAAAATGAAATGTGGGAAATGCTAAATCAGGGTGGGAAGGAGGAGGAGAGAGCACTGGAAGAAGAGAAGGAGAGGCAGAGTAGTGGGGGAGCCCCTGGCTCAGTGGGCATTAATGGATGCAGAGAGGGAAAGACTGGCTGCATTTCTCATTGCTCCCTCCAAACCAGCTGCACCCCTCACTCCAAAGCAAAACAAACAAGATCCCATCTCAACACATCACTCCAACACCCTGAGCCCTCTGCTGACATCCCAGGATCTGGGGGGATGTTGGTTTTAAGGAAAAACCCCACTCTGGCAGTTTTTTGTCCTGGCTCAGCCCCTCACTCTGAGGTGGGAAGAGGGCATGTGCCTGTGTGCATAACTGGGCAGGTAAATAGGTCAGCACCAGCTCGTGGGGCTGCTGCAGACACAGATGCATTTTTCTTGCATCCTTAGGCAAGCTGGAAAATGTCACTTCCTCGCTCAGCAATCACTAAACATTCTGCTGCCCTCAGTGCCCACCTGCTCCACGGCTGTGGTTCTGGGAACCAGCTGGAACATTAAGAACAGGTTTCTCTTTTTTCATGCAACTTGTTTGATTTTGTTTTGTTTTGTTTTTTTAAAGGCACACTGAGTGATTTAGAGCCCAAAACCGGGGCCAGTGCCCCAACCCACTTCTCACCCCTGTTCTAACCTGTGTCTCTGCAGCATCCTTCACCTCCCTTTTTATTTTAACTGTGGAAGGAAAACCCCTAAACCAGGAAGTTTTCATTGGAAGCTGGAGCCCAAGCATAGCCCATGGAACAGAGAAATACCTGAGTATTAAATAAAAATACGAGAGCAGAGGGGTGAGAAGCTGCTGCACATCCCAAAGGCAAATTCCTGGCCAAGGAGATGGAGGGAGCTGCCTGTGTGTATCTGCATGCAGGAGGAGTTGCACACATGCCAGCTACTTCCCCTTACTCCTGCATCCTTGGGGAGCACCATCTGGGACAGGAGTTGAGTTCACAGGCAGGTGTTTGATGCTGAATCCTGTGCTAGTTAAAACTGGAGGATTTGTGGAGCAGGCTCACAGCAGTGTTGAAACAAGCATGAATGTGGCAAATCCCTCCTGAGCAGTGTGTGGAGGCCAGGGGGAAAAATGAAACAGATGAGTCCCAGAGAAGGAAAGGAGCAGGGACACTGAACAAAGCTGAAGCTCTCCAAGAAGGTAGAAGGCAGCTGAAGATGCTTCAGATGCTTTCTATCTCCTAGCAACAGATGCCAGCAAAAAGAAAGAAAGAAAGAAAGAAAAATAAATAAAAAACAAGGGAGATGGTCAGAAGATATTCTTGGGAAAGGAAATGGGGGTTTTGCCAAGTCTCACCCCACTGGACCCTCATCCCTGTCCTCTTATGGACACCACACCAATGCCCTCATCCCAGCCAGGCTATTTTTGCCCCCAGTGGCTGGGGTAAGAGGTTTGGGTATTTACAGCCCCACTCACAGTTCTCTAGGGCCACAATAACTGGGCAAGGGCAACCCAACATCTTGGTAGCTGAAAGGGGGACCCCAAAATTGCACATAGGATGATGCTCAGCTGAGAGCAAGCGCTCTGGGGTGTTCTGCTGCTCAGTATTTCAGGCTCCATCTGCTTCCCTGCAAGTGTATCTATCTGCAAACAGGGCAATATTTACAGACCCCAAAGCATCTGGCACCAGGATGCTTTAACCCATTAGGAAATGGCTGGAGGACACCCCACTCAGGGCTTTTAAAGACATTTGCAGGGGGGGAGAAAAACCTGTGTCTACAGAAAAATCCCCCCTGCCCATCTCTGTATCAATTACAGAAGAGGCATTAAAAGGTTTTAGTAATGATTTCTTGTCAATAACCTGGATCTTCAAGTCCCAGCATTCTTACTCAAACTCTCCTGGGAGCAAGACATCCCAGCAAAAAGGGACACACCACAGACACATCACAGCAAAGGCAGGGGAAAGATAATAGAAAGGAGATATTGGGCAGAGAAAAAAAAAGATCAGAGACAGCAATCTGTAGGAACAGAGACAGATCACGAGTTTAAAGGAAGGTGATTCTTCACTCTACGCCTATACAAATGATTTTCTTGCCTCTGCAGCTCCCTCCTCCCCTCTCCCCTGATGATTTGAAGGCTTTGGGAGCTGCAGTAAGTGTGACTGTTTTTCTGTGAGACTCAGCCAAAGATTTAAGTAGGCAGGAGGAAAGCACTCTGCTTTTCCATCAGCGTTCAATAGAGAGAGAGGGAGAAAAAAAGAGAAACAAATAAAATAAAAAAATAAAAAAAAAAGAGAAGAAAAATCAGGAAAGAGTCCAAGCTGCGAATCGTTAAAAGAAAACACAACTAGGAACATAAAAACCAAAGAGATGGAGTGGAAAAATCCATCCAGGCAATCCTTCCTCACTCCAACACTTCTCATGTGTGTAAGGTCATAACACAGAGATTAATTTGCAAAGCTGCTGAGCCAGAGTTGGGCAAACTGGCCTGGGAGGAACCTTCTCCTCCAGATCTTCTGATAATTCTGCAGAGAGACCTATGGGAGATGTTGTCCTTGGGTTTACTCAGCTCTTGGGTGATAAAGAGGGAGAGCAGGGGGCTGGTGCTGGTCATGACAAGGCTGCCCTGTGAATGCTGATAATCACCCTGAGTATCAGTTATTTTGCTAATCCAGATCTCTGGGTCCAAAAATCCTTTTCCTGACCCCACAAAACCCTCATGTGGGGTTGGGACTGTTTGAGGCAGGCTCTTGTGTTATGGAGGTTTTGTGACACATCCCACTTGCTGTCCTGGTTTCCTGAGGAAAGCAGGGAATACATGGTGACAACATCCATCTCTCCCTCCTTTCACTAATCACTTCTGAACCCATCAGTCCATTTTGGCTCCATACAAACCAAAAAACCAGAAGAGATTCACAGTGATACCCACTGGCACCATAAGTGTCATCCTCCCTGCTGAAAGAAGGAAGGGGGAACATTTTACTGATTCAGAGGAACTCCTACCAGGAGAAATCACACAGCAATTCCACACAGAGCCCAAGCACCAGCAAAAAGCAGAGTTTTGAGTCTTGCAGATCATGGGATGGCTCATTTTCATCACATCAGGAATTTCAGTGAGGTGGAACAGAAGAAGCTGTTACTGATGCAATCAGAACTCACCCTCAGACACATCATGTTGCAGGAACAAAATTTTCTGTCCTTCCCATGCTCCAATGGCATTCCCAGCTCACAGAAACAGGAATATTGAAGGACGAGGGATTATTTCCTCCTCTTTCCAAGACCTTCATCTTTTTTTGCCACCAAGCATTGCCTGGAACCCATCCAGAACTTTCCAGGAGCACAGCCTCTTGAGTGTGCATGCCTTGCAGCTTTTCCATTCTTCTTGATGTTATAAAACTGTCTTGTAAAAGCAAAATTAAAGGCTTGAGTGCTGGCCACAAAGCCCTTCCCATGGCCATGTTTTCTGTTGTGTGCAACTCCAAGACAGAAAGAGGGGGGCAGAAGGTGGGGGGAGAGAGCTTTATGCATTAAACTTCTTTATAAATCTATTGAAGGTATTTCATCACTTCCCGACATTCCTCTATAAAACCCACTCAGCTACCTTTACAAATTATAAAATTAGCTTTATGTGCAGAGTCCAGGCTAATGGCACAGCTAAATCTAGGGAGCAGGAAGATTAGATACCTCTCCGTTGCCCGTGCTGGGATTTATTTTGCAGCATCCCTTCGTGGAGTAGAAGAATTTCCCTCCCAAGCCAAAGTTTTCAAAGGTCAGAAGAGGTTTGACCACTAAGTGGAAAGTTTTGGAGGAGCCATGTCTGTGGGGAGCACAGAGCTGGGTGGCTCAGGGCAACATTTGTGCTTCACAAAGACAAAATGTTTCTGGAAAAGGAGGGAAGGCAGAACTGCAATCCCAGGCTATCCCAAGATAGTTCAAGCTTATGGGATGAATGGAGAGGGGTACAATATTCAGAATATTCAGGGAAAAGGGGCAGTTCTCATTAATCTCAATGTTTCAAAGGGGTGCAAGCCTGGCTGCTGGGTTATGTGTACTTGGTGCCCTGCCACACTGTTCAGGGAAACCTTGGGCAGCACCAGCCTATTTCCCAGTGGTCTCCCAGTGCTTGGCTCTAGCCCAAGGCAGTACCCAGCACAGATCTCTGAAGAGTGCTGAAAATCCCATTACAGAGACAGAAGTAGCATCAGCGTGAACTCAGCACAGTACAGGTGCCAGGAAGGGAGGGGTGAGACACTTCAGCCTCTCCTGCCCAGCTCACATTCCCTCTCCAGCCCCTCTCCAAACTCCCCAGCCCACAGAAAGAAGCTTGATGCTGTTTTCCTGGTCCACAGGGTGCTGCCAGCTTCCCCTGGGCAGCCCAGGCCTGCCAGGAGGGATCTTGTGGCAGAGCAAAGTCACCTCCTGAAGCTTTTGGCCACTTGCTAATCCTCACTGTGCCAGAGATCAACACTACAGGGCAGGAGGGAACACATTTCACCTGTTCCCTCAAGCTGGAGGAGGAAACAAAAGCTAGTCAGTCTCAAGCACAGGGGGCATGAAGCTTTACTTCTTTGCTCCCTTTTAAAAAAATAATTCCCTTTTGTAGAGTATTAATCACCACAAGTCAGCCTTAGGAAGAGTTATCCATGGAGCTAGGCAGGGACTGCAAGGACACTGTGTTAGAGCAAGATTATTTACTTCTATAACCTTTACAGAAACAAGAGATAAGTACATTAGAACAACTTGCTCACACTCAGCAGCAGCAGTGATGCCTGATTCATTCCTGAATGCTCCCATTTGAGATGCTGCCCTGGATGCCACAGCCTCACAAAACAGCACTGAACCCTGCTGGGATGGCTTAGGAAGTGGGTTTTGCCTTCAAGGTGCAGTGACACTCAAGGGCTCAGGACCAAAGGCCACCACATGATGGTTGCTCATTCCTTGAGCCAGCAAGTGAACATCCCTGCACTGCTTTCTTCCTCTTCCTCTGCCCTCTGACAAAGAGCTGAAGTTCTGCAAGTGGCATTTGTTTCCCTGGCCATGCCCAGAAGCCAAGCACCCAGGGCAGCTATTGAATTTTGGGGAGGTGTTGCAATTTTCCTGCAAATTCACCTTCTCACTTTGCCAGTCTGGGATGGCTGTAAAAAAAATAAAATTTAAAAAAAAAAAAAAAAAAAAAAAAAAGGTGCATGGGAAAAACAATAGTTACCTCCAGTCTCTGCTAGGATCTAGGATGAGCCAAACCTCAAAGGGAAAATGTTCTTCATCCCTCATTTCCATTTGCCCCTGAACTTGTGTCTTGCAACTCTGGAGCCATCTCCCATTTCCACAGAGCTTTGTGGGTGACATCCTGATCTACAGACACAGAAAGGAGTCTTTGTTTACAAGATAAGAGCCACAAAATGCAAATAAAAAGCCCCAAATAGCTCAACATCAAACAGGCTCCATTATCTACCCTTTCAAAGGCATCCAGGCTGCAAAACACCACAAGCAATGGTTTTGTTTGGAGCATTAAATATGATACTGAAAACATCTCCCGTGCGAAAACAACATGCATATGAGTTTGTTTATGCCAGAACTTTAATCTCTAAAATAACCGGTCTCCAGAGCTTGTTTTGGGCTGAAAAATTAATACCAAGTAATGATTCAAGGTGCATTGGGCTGGCATGGTGAGGTTTTGGCAGTGTGGGGCTACAGGAGTGACTTCTGTGAGGCTGCCAGAGGATTTTCTTGGGTCCAGCCAGGACAGAAGTTCTCTGTCTGGAATATTTCATAGAGGATGCTCTCATGGAGGAGGGACCACACCTGGAACATGGGAAGGATGAGGAGGAAGAAGTGGTAGAGACAATAAATGTGGGATAAACTGACCACAACCCCATTCCTCATGCTGGGCAGGAGTGGAGAGAAAATTCAGGAGAGAATGCTTGACTAGAAGGGAGGGGTGGGGGGAAGGTGCTTTTAAGATTTGGGGTTTTTTTCTCATTACACTACTCCAATTTGATTTGCAATAAATGAAATCCACTTCCCCAAGTTGAAACGTTTTTGCCCATGATAGTAACTCCTGAGTGATCCTTCCCTGTCCTGATCTCAAGCCTTCCATTAAATTTTCTCTCCCCTGTCCAGCAGAAGGGGAGTGAAGGAGGAGCTTTGTTGGGCACATGGCTTTCAGCCAGGATCATCCCACCACACAAGGCCTGAAGAGACTGGGAATGATTCCCTAAAGCAGCAGGGAGCTGTTGCAGAGAGTGCAGCCCTGATTTAATTAAAGCCTTAAACATACTCCAAGCCACACAATCCATCCACCCATCAATATGATGAAAACACTGCAAGTTCCCTTAAGCTCACCCAGCCACCTCATGAATCTCCTGGTTGGGAAAGTGAGGAAAAATGAACTCTCACTTCATTCTTCCATTTCCACACAAGCCTGAGCAGTTTTGCTGCTCCTGGGACATGCCAAGGGAAGCTATTGCTGTGCAGTGAGCAGGGAGGGGGCTCCAAGCAGGAGCACTGCAAAATCCAGGTGGCTGGGACCCCATCCTGCAGCTCATGTGTCACTGCCCCTCCAGCAGCACCCAGTTTTTCAGTGTCCCTAAAAGGATCCAAGATACCTCCAGGTTCTGCTACACTCCAGGAATTATTTCAGGCATAGGAGGACAGCCTGGGGACTGCTCAGGTGTCTTTCTTTCTTTCTTCCTTTAAAAAGATCACTTTCCTTGCTGTTTCTCCTGGATTGCACTGGTTTATTCTCCACTTTCAGAGCTGTGAAAATCCAAGTCACAGGATGCACATCCCACGTCCCTGAGGATGGACACGGCTCCAGCAGCTGTGCAGGGACCTGAGAGCAGAGGGATGGATTCTGCAGGAGGATTCTCCCAACTGGACCTCACCCATGGTTCTGCAGGTACATCCCTGGCTCAGGGGAAAGAGCCTGACCCACCTGGAAGGGGAGAAGCCAAAGGAATTTAAGTCCACACTCATGGTTACACATGCAAGGAATATTTTGCCACTGCAGACCAAATGAGAAAAGCAAATATTTGCCAGAATGAAAGTGCCAAATGCTTGGCAGGTCTCCCTCTGCTTTGTTTCTTTTGTTCATGGGGGCTTCAACCAGTTAATAACCATGTTGTTAAATCCATGGATTTACTCCCTTTTAGTGGGGTAGGTGGGATCATCCTGAGCCAGCTCATGACAAACATGCCAGTTTCTTCCAAAACAAAATTTAAAGCAAGGAAAAAAAATTGGGGCTAGGGGAGAAGATTCAATGGGGAAGCTCCAAAGAACATATTTTTAAAGTTAACATTAGTTTCATTTTGGCTCCAAACATCACTTCAAAACACAGAAGTAAAAGCATCTAATTCCAAAAATGCACAAAAAAGTGGTTTGATTTTTTCCAAATTGCTACTTTCCGTTGTCATCTTTTTGTTGAGTTCAACACAAATCATTTCAGCTGACCTGAAATGCTATTTCTCAACAAATGAATGCCTTCAGAGAAAAAGAAAAGAGAAGGAAGGAAAGGAAAAAATTCTTTAGCCTATGTGTGTGTGCTACACCACTAATTTTTAGTTGTTGGCTTTCTGCTAACAGATAATCACACCGAAAAAATGGCTGAATAAATTATTCTTCTCACAGGTGCATCAAAAGGGTTGACAGGAAGAACAAAAAAATTAGATGGTGTGCCCAAAAAAAAAAAAAAAAAAAATAAAGTATGGCTAGATGGGAACCACTGGAAGCATTTATAGAAACTGAGCAGCAGTGGTCCCCTGGGTAACCCAGCTCCAAGGCCTGGGGGATGGCTGCTCCATTCCCTCATTAAATAATTCTGACTCATGAACACATCAGAAAACTTGCCTTGTGCCCTCTGACAGTTTACCTCCAGAAAGGCAAAGTTTGTCCAAGAAATCCTTTTGTGCAAATCACTCAGGCAGCATTAGTCATGTTTGTCCCTTCCTCATCTAGACAGCTCTGGGAATTTGTGTTATTTTCATTGCCTTCCCCTGCACCCTCATCCATCCTGACCAAGTGAACTTGCAACTTTATCTCATCTTCCTGCAGCGCTGGATCAAGACAGAGCTGCTGCTTCTGGCCAAGAGGAATGGCCTTAAATGCAATTTTCATCCTTTATTTTATTTTATAGACAACACAAATGTCCCTGATACCCTAATCCTGGCTAGTTTTTGGCCTTCAGAAGGGTCTGACCAATAAGGAGTAACAGGCATAAGGACATGACTGGAAGGTCAAACATCACTGATATTATATGTGTATATATTTACATTGTATGTATGTATGTATAGTTATATAGTTATATTGTATGTATATATTGTTATACTGTATGCATATATTGATATATTGTATGCATATATATAAATAATTATATTGTATGCATAGATTGTTATATTGTATGTATATATAGTTATATTGCATGTACATATTGTTATATTGTATGTATATATTTTTTTCTATTGTATGTATGTATATTTATATACATACACCTCCATTGCTTTTATTTATTTAGCTCTGACTATTTTGCTTTCCCTCCTGATTTTTTTTTTAGCCAGAATAACTACAGACACCTCTCATGCCCACATGCAAAAAGATGATAAAAGTGTTTCTAAGAGTAATCCTGAAGTCACTCCACCAAATGGGCACATTTCTGGGCCCATGAGCACACACCTTCTTCTAGGGTTACATCCTAGAGTGAGAAACCAGTTTTTCAGGAATTTTTTCAAGCAAGAGAGAAATGCCCTGAACATCTAGTTTTTCCCTATCTCCCTACAAATCCCAGCATATTTCTGGCAGATCTGTACATTTGTATCCAACTGCTTAGCAGGGAAAATTCTCTTTCTGAGCCATCTCCACCTTATAGTTTTTTCTGACATAAATATGAATTGAGGTTATGGCCCAGCACCATCTTCCCAGGAAAAAGTGGAGATTACATCAATGTGACCCATTAAAGCAATCTTAAATACTCACTGATGGTTCATTATTGCAAGTTACTTTCCTTCCTGATGTAGAATTTATTCAATATATTGGAGGGGGAAGAAAGGTCTCCAGGAAGGCAATGTCTGTGCAGGGCATTAATAAAAAAGGACAGCACAAGGGAGGGGCTTGAGAAGTTGGAAGAGGAGTTTCCATCTACACCACCCCACTGGATGAATCAAAATCCTCCTCCTGTAGGCCAAAAAGAAAACTTTAATTAGGTTGTAGCCAGGTGAGGTTCAGGCTCTTCTCCCAGGAAAAAAGGGACAGGGTGGAGGAAATGGCTTCAAGGGGATGTTTAGGTTGTATATTAGGAAAAATTCTTCACTGAAAGGATGGTCAGTCACTGGAACAGGCTGAGGGAAGTGTTGGAATCACCATCCTTGGAAGTGTTTAAAAAAATGTGTGGATGTGGTGCCTGGGGACACAGTTCAATAGTGGCCTTGGCAGTGCTGGGTTAATGGTTGGGCTCATGATCTCTTAGAAGTCTTTTCCAAACCAAAGGGTTCTGTGATCCTAACAAAGAACTCAATGGGCTGCCAGTTGTGCTCAGGTGCAGAAAAAGGGGTGAGGGGCTCCCCAAATCATCCCCACTTGCCCCCTTCCCATCCCCTGTGCAGAAAGTGCTGATGGGGGGCAGCTGTGAAGCTCTTTCACCCAGGGACTTCACAAAATCCCCTCTTCTTCTGTTTTACTCTTTGTCTCTGCAACCTGGATCTGAATTTATAAACATTTTGCTGTGAGTCAAGTCTAGAGGACAGGTTGTTTTCTTTGCACCTGTATAGTTCTATTTAAAAAAAATATTTTTGAAGGAGGAGGAGTCTGTGCTGTGGGAGAAAAAACCTCTCAAACCCAAGGCTGAGAGAATCACAAAACCATTTAAGTAGGAAAAGGTCTCCAAGATCATCTCCTCCAACCTTTGATCAACCACCACTTTAAAGAGGACTGACTGCCACATCCAGTTGTATCTTGAACAATTCCAGGGGTGGCAACTCCATCACCTCCCTGGGCAGCCTTTCCCAATGCCTGACAAACTTTTCTGTGAAGAAATTCTTCCTGATATCCAACCTGAACCTGCCCTGGTGCAGCCTGAAGCTGTTTCCTCTTGTCCTGTCCAGAGAAAACAAGAATTTTCTGGCTTTTTCCCCTTGCAGGCACCCAAACCTTCCCCAAAGTGCCAGGAGGCTCCTGTGGGTACCTCTCTCTTAAATCCTGGAGAGGAGACTGAAGCTGCAAGGAGACTTGTGGCACATCTTTCATTCATAAAACATAAAATATTAACACCAGAGAATAATACAGAAGTCTCTTTAAAGAGATGAATTTGGGTCCTTTGCCACATGGAACAGGTCAGGGGAAAGGTTCTGAGCATCAGACAGAGGTTTTTGTGCCAGGGACTGAGGATTGCCTGTTTTTCTTCTCACACCCTGGGCTCCAGTGCCTGTCTGTCTCCAGCTCCAGCTCCCAGAATATCTGGGGAATGGAGGTGCCTTGGGATGTCTTCTCCTCCCACTGGCCCAAAGCAGGTGGTCCTCACACCCCTAAAAAAGCCACCCCCTGCTGTCACACTGCTTATCCCCACTGTGAAACTGGGGACACCTCCCCAGGGCAAAGAGGGTAGGGAGGAAACACCAAATTGAAGCCTACCTTCTTATCCCCAAAAAAGTTTCCAGTTGCAGCTGCTTCCTTATTTGCTCCAACTCTCCTCCAATTTTCTCTCTTCTTTGTTCACCTAATTAATGAGTCAATTCATTAATATTTTTGCAGCAGAACTCTCTTCCCATCTATAAAGCGGCTGTGCCAAATTTTTGCCTTAATTATAAACAATACCTTTTGTTTAAAGCTTTCTGCAGAGAAAACAGCAAAGACTTCTGTCTCTTCACAAGACAATTATTCAGAATGTTATCAGAAAATCTTCATCTCCAAGGAGGATTTCTCCCAACATAGTCCACCCACCTATAGATGCACTCAGGACTACAATCAATACATGTTAATTAAGCCGTAGCCCACTCCAATTAAAATTATAGGATCTGAAGGACAGGCATTTGTTTTTGTCAGTAAATTAATTTAAGCATTCATTAACTTTAATTTTTAAATTATATATCACTTTAATGATAAATAATTCCTCTCATTACAGGGGAAACATATGGAAAGGAAAGATAAGATGGGAGAGTCTTGGACCCAGGGAGGGATGTGTTCTCCAGTGCTTCCCTCTCCTTGGGCACATCAGCAACCCCATTTATGTCAGCAAACTGGGCTCTTTTGAAAATCTGGCTGGCAAGTGCAGTGCTGAAATAAGAACAGAGATTCTTTGAGTGTCTCACCTCCTTCTCTGCTGGGAAGATGAAAGCTCGGCTGTGAAATCTCCGAGTTTTAGAATAGCTGAAACTTTGCACAGGCTACCAAAATAAACACTTTTCAATGGAAGTCAAAACATCATTGCCTTAACAAGTTTTTTAATTTATGTAGGAAAGGGCAGGTTGTTTTACAGCTTAACCCTTCCTGCACATATCCCAGGCAGAGAGGTGTGATTTATAACGTGATGCTTGTGCAGTGTCCTGCACTCTGAGTTAAACCTGCCCTGACTTGCTGTGGCAGATAATTAAACATGGGGCAGGCCAGCAAAATTTGGGGTGCTCTTTTCCCAGCAGTGGCATGTGGTCTGGGCTGCTCCACAGAAGGTTTTAAACCCTCAGCACCTCCCTAGGTGAGGAACTTGGAGCTCATGTAGCAGTGCCCAGCACACTCTCACTGTGAATTTCCCCTTACTCCACCACAACACAAAACTCAGCAAAAATCCCAAAGTCTTTTTCTGCTGTAGGAAGCAGGACTCAGGAGTGCCTGACATTCCCAAGAGCTCTGAGATCACAAGATATTCACCCCTTGCAGTGCTTCCCCAAGTGCATAAAGAGCAGTGCTGCACTCCCAGCCTCCTCCACACAGACCCTGCCTGAGACCTGTCAAATGACAGACATCAAAATAGATCAACTGAATAAATCATTCAACCCAGAGCTCCTCAAATGTTGTGCTGGACTGGTAAGGACTGATCAGCTTCACAGTTGATAGTGGCAAACAAACAGCAAAACAAAATTATTCAGGGGATAGACTGACAAAAAAATAAAAAAAAAAGGAGTGAGAAAAGCCTCGGGTCTCAACCTCTTGGGAGCTTTAGACCTGCAGTGCAATTACAGACTCTTCTGACCATATTTCTTCCTTTCAAACAACTGATTATTCCTCTTCCCAGCCCAATTTTGCAGTTATCATCACAAGCCATTCCTGCTGGGTTTGTAGAACACCACACCTGCAAATTCCAGGGAGAGAGTCCCTCTCTGAGCCCCACTGCACAAGCACTGCTCATTCTGCCTTTAATCCAAGAGCCAGAATAGGAGAGTCAGGACTTCCAGAGACAGCCCAGGACTCCTAACAGCCAGACAAGTAACAACTACTTGTCCCCACATTAAGCAGAGTGGAGCATCCCAGCCTTCTCACAGCCAAAATTCACTTTTTCCATTCCTCTGCCTCCTGACATCTCCTGTCTCACACTGTGTCACCCTCTCCACCCCACAATGCCAAAATTAACTGTGTTTTCCCTTCTCAGGATCCACGCCCTTCCCTACCCCACCATCCCTAGCAGGATGGCTTTGCTGAAGGCAAAGGGATTCCTCCTGCAAGGAGAAGCCCTGCTGCCTCAATTTCAGTATAAAATCGAGCAGGGGATATAACCCAGTGCTTTGAACAGGCTGAGAATGAGACCTGTAGCTTGCAAAACTTCTTTAGAAGGAACACACACAACCTGTGCAATGCAGAAGGTTCCATCAAAAGGGCAGTGAAAGAGAAACTATGCAAAATGTTACTCTATTAGTAATCTGTTTACTTAACTGCAGAGATTAAAAAAAAAAAAACTTTCTCCCCATTTATCCATTAGCTCCTCTTCCATCCAGCTGCACTGCTGAATTCCCATATTTATGACATCAGTGCATGTTGCTATAGAGATAATTAATTAATGCAACATAATCAAGTCAGCAATTTTACTACTTTACAGCTTAACACAGGACTGGAAATAGAGTGGGGAGAACACCAAAGCTTAGTTCTGAAAAGCAAGGGTTTTAATGGTCCTTTAAGCACTGAGAGTTGGGTCTGAAAGTCATTTCCACAGCACATGAAATGTGCCACATTTGGAATAATCACTGTCATTAGAAACCCAGAGAAAAATTAGAAAAACTGCAATAAAGAGGAATGAAAGTTGAAAAATTACAGAGCTCTCCAAGCACCCAGCAAAACTCTTCATCTCCACCTGGCAAAAATGCCCTGGCTCAACAGGCACCTGGCCAAAGAGGCTGCAAGCTGTGATGTCCTAGTGCCTAACCCCAAATACAGCAGAAATTTTTCCAGGAGCCACCCCAAAGCCCATCATTTCTGGGTGCCTGCCTTCTCTGGAAGAGCAGCTCCTTGTGGGATCTCCTGAGCCAGCTGGTTGCTGCCTGTATCTCCACCCTTGTGTTAATTTAGAAGATTTGAAACAGTCCCCCTTTTCAAGGGAACCCTTTTTTTGTGTGTGTGTGTGTGTCCTGTACTAAATAGAATCTTTTTATGTACTTTTCAGTTCAGGGTCTCTGCCTTCTGAGGTTAGAAATATGAAAACAGCACAGATGAAATTAGGTCACTTAACCCTCAGGACATTCCCACTCCTCAGCAAAAGTTGCTCCACACACAGTGGAGCCAATGGGGGAAAAGCTTTAAGAGAGACACATGGAGAATCATTGAGCCAAAGCCTGTGTTTTGGGGACAAAAGTGACATCATAAAGCCACTTTTGCCTTCCATAACCATGAAGTTTTTCAGGATATTTCCATGTCAAGTTTCACTGCCACCTACACTTCTCAGAGAACTGCCCAGTGAAGAAACAACCAAGCAAATTAGTATTAAAAGATTTTAAAACAGAGTTTAGTAGGAAAATCAGCAAAACAGAATACTGCTGCCCAGCTTTAGAAGCTGACTCCACAAGATACAAAGCACAGCCACTTTTCACAAATGTATGGAGTGAGGGAACAAGGAGAAAGGTGAAGGAGGAAAAGTTTAGATGGGATATTGGGAAAAAATTCTTCCCTGTGAGGGTGGGGAAGCCCTGGCACAGGGTGCCTAGAGAAACTGTGACTGTCCCTGGATCCCTGGAAGTGTCAAATGCCAGGATGGATGGGGCTTGGAACAACCTGGGATAGTGGAAGGTGTCCCTGCCCATGGGAGGAGGGTGGTCTGGCTGAATTTTAATGTCCTTTCCAACCCAAACCATCACACTATTTCACTCAGAACACAGAAAAGTGCACAGTTTTTATGCTGTGTTCACATACAACACAGTTGAAGAAAATTAGGACAAAAAGCCCCCCAAGTATTAAACGCATTATGATTTGTTTGGAGATTTCAGCATCAGCTCCTGATTCTCTCCAGGCTCAGCTCCTTTCAATAGGATAAATTGCACAGAGTCACTAAAATCCTGAGCTTATTGCACACCATCTGCAGGCAGAGAGAGTCCTCTATTCCCCAGCCAGAACTGTTTTCCTGGCAGGCTGCTGCTGTGACCTGTTGCAAGATTTCTGTGTGTGCCTGCAGCAGAGTCCCAGAGGAGACAGCTCCACCTTAAGGGGTCAGCTCAGCTGAGGGAGGAGAGTGGCACAAACCTCTAGGACAATTTTCCTGCCACACTTTGGACAGCAACATCCAAGCCACCAGAATATTTGCTTGATCTGCACAAAACCCAGAGGAAAAAAACAAACTCTTGCAGCCACCAGCTGCTGCTGCAAAGGTTTATAACTAGAATAAAGAGAGAACACATCCTCCCTAAAGCCAGACGACAGCCCAACCCAGACAGAGGCAAGAAATCATCTCTGGTGAGAGCAACAATGAGCAATTTAGCTTGATTATATCCTTGCAGATCTCCCTATTTATAATGGTTTGCATTATTTTGAATGCAAACTGGTGGGTATTTTTTTTTTTCCCTGTGCATCAGCTCTTGTGACCAAAACTTGTCATTAGACCTTGATTAAAAGAGATTTTAAATAAGGAGTGGAAACAAACCCAGAAAAGTGCTGCTGCATCCCCCTGCTCTGGTATCAGACTGACTGCTGCAAATGTCAGCTTTATTTACTGTTTGCAGACCACTAAGCTTTTTTGTCTTGCAGGAGAGGTAAAATTGGGAATACTGGATCAGGTGGGAGAAAAGAACAACGGAGGAGAGATTAAAAGAAATAAACAACCAGGGAGCCCACGTGCCCAGGAGGCTCCTGGTAGGTCATACTTGCAACATACATGCAAACTTTGTCCACAGATGCTGCAAACAAATTAAATAAGCTTCACTAGTGAGAACCTGACCTTTTCCATCTTCCCCCCAGCAGAAATCAGGCTCCAGCAGAGACCAAAAAAAGAGTTAGAAATAGCAAAGATAATAAAGCCAGGCACCAGAAGCACAGGAGGATGAAAGGAAAAGACAGGCAGGTGAAAGGACAAGCCAGGAAAACACAAAATACTGCAAGTCATCCTCTGTGGCCAAAATATTGTGAGATAACCTATCCCTCTAAAATGCTGGCAGTGGAGGATGAGGCCAGGTGAGTCCAGGAGCTCCATTTCTGTGCTGAGAGGAGGGGCTGGCTCTGCCTCAGACACAGACCTGCTCCTTTTGGCAGTGTGATTTCCAGCAGAACAGAACTCCCCTCCAGCAAGGTGCAGGCACACACCAAACAAGATTAGTTGGAATTTTCCAGACTCAATGGCATCCAGAGCACAGGAAACATCTCTGATTATTCCAAGTGGCAAGTTCCTAACCCTGGTGATGGCCAAGCCTCAGCCTTGAGGGGGTGTCTGTACTCACAGCCACTGTTTCCTCTGTTCACAGAGCCCAGCATCATATTTTGGGTTGTTTATGGGGTTTATATTGATCTTAAATGCTGTGTGCAGTTCTGGGACCCTCACAAGAAAGATGCTGAGGGGCCAGAGCATGACCAGAGAAGGAAAAAGAGCTGAAGCCTTAAGAGTGGCTGAGGGAGCTGGGAAAGGGGCTCAGCCTGGAGAAAAGGAGGCTCAGGGGTGACCTTGTGGCTCTGCACAACTCCCTGCCAGGAGGGGCAGTGATGGGGGGTCAGGCTCTGCTGCCAGGGAACAGGGATAGGATGAGAGGAAACAACCTGAAGCAGCACCAAAGAAGGCTCAGGTTGGAAATCAGGAAGAATTTCCTCATGGAAAGGGGTGTCAAGCTATGGAATGGATGTCCAGGGAGGTGGTGGAGTCCCCATCCCTGAAATTGTCCAGGGAATGACTGGATGTGGCTCTCAGTGTTCTGGGCTGGTTGGGCACAGCTTGGACTCAGTGATCTTGGAGGGCTTTTCCAACATAAATAATCCTGGGATTCAGCCCCGGCTTAATTAGCCAGGCTGAGCTGCACTGGGAGATGACAGCAGGATCTGAGCATGGGATTCACTTCAGAGATGCACCAGCTTGGTGAGTTCAGTCTCCAGAAGGGACTGGTTTTATAGACATATCTTTTAGCCAAGAGGATGGGAAAGGGGGTAGAAAGGAGGGGATCCTCACCCCTGCATCTTCCTGACAGTACTTAGAGCACTCTGCCTTCATCAGGCAGGCTGGTGAGCAAATCCACTGCCCAGAGAGCTCAAAACTCCTCTCTCAAACCCACAAATCCCCACTAATGCACAGGTACTCAGCCCTCCTCCAAGCCCTGAGAGCAGGAAAAGCCAACTCCAATAAATGCAAAGTGATTCCATTCGATTGCACCTCTTAAATGCAACACTTAATTAACTCTACTGGGGCTGCTTTGGCTCTGGCTGCTTGTGTTTCCATGCCACCGAGGTTAGGAAAACTCCTCCTCCCTGAGCACAGAGGGGCCCTCCCTGCTCCAGGGCTGATCCACGGGGCACAGAGTGAGCCCTTGGGCACACAGAGCCCGGCCCTAAGCTCTGAGAGCCTCTCCTGCAGAAATCTGGGAGCAGATGGTGGCTCTTTACTGCTCTGGCTGACCCTGGCTGGGACTCCAACCCAGGCTCTGGAGCTCGAGTGGAGCAGCACAAACCAAGCTGTCACCCCTCTGGATCCAGCACTGGGAATCAGCAAGGCTGAACTCTCCTGAAGAAAAGAAAAAGAAAGGAAAGCAGAGATAGGGAGTGGAGGGAACAAGCCAAACCAGATGTTTTGAGCAGCTGGCATCGTTGTTTCTCCCAAGATGCTGATGAGCACAAACTCTGCAGCTTGACAGACCCCCATCAACCACCCTCTTCCTGCCAACAGAGAATTCAAATCAGCCCTGCTGGATTTAATCAGCTTCTCCCCTTAAATAATAAACTGGGGGCAGGACAGGAAAAGGATTTATTCGTGTCACTAACTGTCAAAGAAATGTTTACTGCGCTAAAATAACCCGCAGTAAGGAAAAAAAAAAAAAAAAAAGAAGAAGAAGGAGAAAACACCCAGAGAAGAGGGAAGTGTGAGAACATCAGCTCTGTACAAAGGGCTTAGACATGGCCAGGTGGACATTGAGATGGGACAGACATGAGCTTTTCCAGCAGATATTAACAGGGAAAGCAGGAAGGAAGGGGGAAGCATACACTGCTTGGCTCAGTGTTGGAGCTGAGCTCTGCTTTTTGGGCAGAGCTGAGAACACACCTTTTTTTTTTTCTTTCTTTTTTTAAGCAGAGTTTGTGGGACTGGACCAAACCCCATCAAAAACTCAACAGGTTGCACAGCAGCTCCCCCCAGCCCAGGCCTGATAGCCAGCATGACAGCAGATCACATTCTCAAAAGATCATCAGAGAGAGGAAAAAGTGGTATCAGAAGCAGGGCTGCAAGATGCTCCTCCTGCCAGAGAAAGGTCAAGGGATGCCAGAGGCCTGAGAAATACCAGCAAAAAATCAACCTACCAGGAAAAACAAAGACTTTGAAGCATTACTGGAACAGCCTCTAGCTCTGTCACACCAGGCATGAATCCTTTACAACAGGGCACGCAAGGGGCCCAGAACACAAAAGGCTTGAGCAATCTGGCAAAAGTCCATCAAGGACTATTCAACATAAAGTTACAGATTAACTCTCAGCTCAGGAAGCCTTGAAGCTGCAAAATGCCCCAGACTGGGAGGGAGCAAGATTCTGGGTGTAGATTCTTTCTGAGGATCCTGCCCCTTGCTGGAACCCCACTGGGGAACTTTCCAGACTGGACACACCACAGTGAAAATTCTCCAAGCTTCCCCTGCAATTCATTTCTGTCACCTCATGCAAAACCAGCCTGTCTAGTTTCTCCCATCCTGTTTTTCATACCAGTGCTCACAGCAGGAACCTTGCACAGATCAATTTGTTGATGTTTTGAGCACGTTCCCAGCCTTTCAGAGCTCTCCTGTGCTTTAGCAGCTATTTCTCATCCTGGGAGACACTCTGCTGGTGGGATTGAACAGCACAGTGAGGTGCAGTGGGAGCCAGACCAGGGATTCACACTCCCAGCTTGAGGCTTAAAGGAAACAGCCACCTGCAGAAAACAGTCAGCAGGAAAATTAGGCACCAACAGCATGGAATTTCTTATTCTCACATCCCCTCGGGCTGCCCAGCATCTGGGAATGCCCACAAGCCTTTCTAGATAAATTAGTGCAAAGGACAACCTTATCATGGATAATATCAAATAGCTGAGCCTAGAAACAGATTGTTTTCCACTCAAAGTCTGTGCTTTTCATCACAAGTCCTTAGGGGACAAGCAGTGGAATGAGATTCCCTCCTTTCAGAATAAAATTAGGACAACTGTCAGGAGAAAATTAACCCAGGTGCTGCACAATATCCTTGGACATGGCAAACACAGGCACACGGAGAGGAAGGTGAGAACCCAAAACCACAGGGCAGCAGAGCCCACCCCTGCCCCATCACTTATTCCAGCAGCAGGACGTCGTTCCAGCTCCACCTGCAGGAATTTCTGTGGCTGAGAAAGCCTTGAAGGACAGGTGGGAAAGGTGTTGCTCTGGGAGGTGAGGTTGGTGGGGAGGAACAGGCTGCAGGTGAGAAAAGCTGAGCCTGGAGGTTGTATAACAATACCATTAAATAGCTTGGGAAATCAAGAGGGTTGGGTGTCTTGGCATAATCCTACAGGCAAATGCAGCTTCCCAAGAGTGCCTTCTAGCAACCTCCATGAATTCCCATATTCTTCCTTTTTCCACCTCTCCACATGCCTGAAGTTTCAAGGAAGAACCTTTGCTGAAGTTGGATTTTACAGGAATATCAGAGAACAATGCAAAATGAAATATCAGTTGACAGAAGGGAACACAAATTGCATTAAAAAAAAAAAACAACTTACTCCTCTACATTGGGGAATCACAGTTGGTATGTCCTTGCAAAGTTATTCACCCCTTTAATTAGAAGTTTTGGGGGTGTGGGAGGTCAATTAAGTCTCTGTGGTGCTCCAAGAAACCAGACATTGATTTGGGCATCAAGCTCAGGCTAAAAGTAGAAATCCAGCTGGTTTATTAAGTAACCCATTCTATAGAATCATTAGGGTTGTAAAGAGCTCCTAGACCAAGTCCAACCCTTAAAAAAGGGGAACACCATTAAGGGGTACAAAAAAACCCTTCAGTACTTTCACACCTACAGAAAACCCCCTCAAATTTATTAGATTCCAGGGGAAAACACATCCTAAAGCTTCAAATCTGCACAATTTATAAAACCAGGTATTTCAATGTTATGTATACATCACCAATCACATCCAGGAAATGCATGAGCACGTTACAGCTCACAGGAGAAATCCCTGCAGTAAAAGAAGTATGAGAGGCAGGAGAGCTCCCAGCATGGGTCAGCAGCCCATGAGCCTCACACAGGAAACAAGGAAATCTGTGACCTTGAGATGGGAACACATCTGTAATAGTTCTATAAAGATGTCAATCTCCTATTTATATAAAATACCTGTGCAGATAGCCAGGAAGCCATGCATAAAAATCCTGCACCAGGCTTCCAAGAAAACCCCTCCTCTGTCTTCTCTGCTTCCATCTCCATATCAATCCATGGCAAAGCTGTACAAAATGCCTCTTTTCCTCCCCACAGTTAAGAATACAAGACCTAAATGCTGGGCATTTTAGCTGAATTATCAGCATTTGCTGTGCTGGGCTTTACCTATGCAGAGAGCAATCATGAGGGAGGAAAAAAAAAAAAAAAAAAGAAAATTCAAAGGCTGGAAATGCCTCACAGCCCTGGCTGTTACAAGGTGATTTTCTTGCATCTTTCTTCAAGCAGAAAAGCAGCACAATATGGTCTAGAGATCTAAAGTGGCAGCTGGACTGACAAAGAAAAATGTTTGGTGGGGTAGTACACGCTCATCAAAACCAACAGCATCCTAAGCTGGATCGTTTTTCCCAGCTTTAAAATCCAAATTGAGGCTTGTAGGAGACTCCAGAGAATACTGGTGATTCAGAGTTCAAAACAAGCCTTTTTGCCCAGACTGGCTTTGCAGGGGTTTTGGAGAGAAAGAGATGGTAGCAATAACAAACATAACAAATATAACATGAACACACAGGTGCAGACTGAACACCAACAGATTGAAATTATCCCACTGAAATAATGAAGTGCCCTCTACCAAGCCAGGATGAATGCAGCCTCAGCACAAAAGGACAAGCAGGCTCTAGATAAAACAGTACCCATGGAAAATGAGATGGCTTAAATTTCCCCCCCCCCCCCCCCCCCCCCACCCCATGAACCTGTACCAAGCCATTCCTGTTAGTCAGACACCTCCAAACCACTGAAAAGTCAACAGGGAGCAGCAGCTTGGACACAAGGACAGATTCCAGCAGCTTGTGTTTCATACCTTCCCAGCTTGGAGCTCCGAGCAGCCTGGAAGGTGTCCCTGCCCATGGCAGGGTTTGGAAATGAGTTGAGCTTTAAAGTCCTTTAAAACCCATGAGTCCATGATTTCCCAGTGCTTTCCCCCAGGAGGGACCTCTCCCATTGTGGGATCACTGGGTCTCTGCTCTGGAAAATAACATTAGTGATGTTTTGGGAAAGCATCAGCTCAGGTCTCTCAGTCCCTTTTATAGCAGATCCACCTTTCAATTGCTGCACTGAGCCATGCCCCACACCCTTCAGTGTTTCAGGAGCATCCACAGGTCACAGGTAACACAAAAAGGCCTTTTGCAAGGACAGAACAGTTCTGAGAGAGACACCTGGGGAAAGAAATCCAACCAAACACTCAAAGAACTCCCTGTTCCCTGCTCTAGCACAGATTCACCAAGAGCTTGGTTCCCCCGTGGATGGGCTGGCAGAGGTGGGGATGCCAGCCAGAACAGGCTCCTGTCACCCTCCCAGACAAGCACACAGCATCATGAAGGATCAATTAAAACCAGCAGGAGCCGAGGAGAAGGTGCAATTCCACCCAGTGTCCAACTTTTCCATGCCAGTTTTCCTGGGGGGTTTTTGGGGATCGGTACCTTTTTCCTGTGAGCAAGGATAAAACTACTGATGAAACTTTAAAGGGGGGCTGTCTTTGAACCAGAGGAGAGGCACAGCAGGGAAGGGATGCATTATTTAAAGGAGGGTTTGTGTTTTCTGCCCCAGCAGCCACCACGAGATTTACCAGGCAAAGCACGGTACTACTACAGACTCAAAATCCTGGAGATGAACACTCTGTGGCAATGCATGCCTGAATAATCCCTTTATTACACCTTCTGATTGTAACTTTAACAAGGAACAAGCTTTACAGCTAATATTTTTGAGAACTGCAACGGGGTTTTTTTTTATGGCATGCCAAGAATTCACAGGAGAATGAGTCTCACCTAAGTTTACTTCTTCCATCAGAGGGACTAAATAGATTTTTCACATAAAATTACCTATCACATGCTGCCTATAAAAAGATGCAGCTGTAAACATCCTGGTTTTAAGCTCGGGGCTGGATATGCAGCGAGACCCTCCGTGTGTTTGCCTATCATTTAAAGTCAACGTTTCTCGCTTTCTTTTTACCTTCCAAATCAAAGAAGAATTAACCTTTGGGGGGGGAAAGGTAAATTAAAAACCTGCATGGACCGTCTCCTGCAGTGTTGACAGAATTGTTTTCATTTGCAAGCAAATGGAAGTTGAACTAAAACGTCAAATATTCATTTATCAGCATTAACCCAGCTGCCCCTCCCTCTTTGTCCTCCTCACTCACTCAGGCCTTTTTCCTGTTTGCCTTTCAGTGGGCTCATGAGTGCGAGTGCAGAGTCATTTTTGTGCTCCAGATTATCCCCTGAACTCCTCTGATCCCCGTGACAGGATTGCCTGTTCTAGGCAGCATTTTTAAAAAAATAAATATATAAATATATATAAAATCGGACTTTCAAAAAGGCTGCCATCCAGGGAAATCCATCCTCATCAATGGCGAGACTCGCAGAATCTGTTCTCCATTCCTTTTTCATTTGGAAATGTCAGTGCATGTTGTCAGAGCGCAATTGTTTTCCTTAATCATCCGCAGCAGTGAAGTAGAAAGCGCTCATCTTTGCGGTGGGGGAAAAGCCACTCGCTTTATTCATACCCCACTCAATTTCAAGAGGATGCTTTCCAGGCTGGCTCGGCCCTCGGGAATCGCGGCTTATACACTCATCTTCTGTACCAGCGATAAGGATCCTTCCACCGGGAAATTCGGGTTTCTTTCGCTCTGCTCGCTGCTGGAGGAAAGGCGCACGCACTAAAAAGTGCCGGAGTAACCTTAAGGAAAAGCCATCAAGAAACCTGAGCATCCTCTGACTTTAAATGGGGGGAACTAGAAAAAGAAGTGGGGCTTTGTTTGAAAGTCCTCTCGGTTTTTTTCCGCCGGAGCCAGAGAGGCGGATTGCGGAGCGCGTTCCTTTATCGCTCTCCAGAGCTGCTCCTCAACCCAACAAGCTACTTACAATCTTTTCACTTCGGTAATTGTTGCGTTGGGTTGTTTTTTTTTTTTTTTTTTCTTTTCCGCCAGCAATCACAAAGAAAAGCTGCTGAAAGGTGCAGGCAATAGACTTCTTAAAGAGCTGTTGACAACTCCCAGGAAACTTTTACATTTTGAATGCATTCTGCCCACATTTCCTGTATTTTCTGTGGTTCTTAAGTTCCTCAATTTAGCACACAAAGCTATTTGCATGAAAATAGCATCTTGAGAGTTTCTTACAGAAGACTTACAATACCTAGCCTTAAAAAAAAAATAAAATACACCACGTAATTGTAGAATTATGTGTTGAACATCTCAGGTAGCCGGGGTAAGAGGAGAACGAAGCACAAAACTGATTGCAAACATTTTTCTTTCATTTTAGATCGCATCAAGCTCTCATTCTCCAGCTGCCACTCACAATGGAACCCCTGGATACACCAATCTGGTTCCATTATCATTCTCTAAAGGCAAGAAGCGCTTTTATTAAAGCAAAGACAAATTAATGTAATGGTTTCACTGTCTGTGTTTCTAAAAACACATGTAGATTTCCTCTTGACCTGCAGAGAGAAAATTCTGTACTGATACATTCTCAAGTAAAGCCACTCCGAATGAAAGATAAACATCCCATCTACCTTTTTCCCAAAGTCCCAGAGAAATGGCTGGAACCTGTGATGTACCACCCAGGTCAGCTGAGTGTTAGCTGAGAGATTAAATCTCCTTCTAGAGGAGATAATCCTCAGTAAATCCAGCAGACTGCAACTTCCATCAGGATAAAATGTTTTGGGTAGCCTGGAACTCTCACCTAAGGATGCTGCATCTCCAACCAGCATCTTAAATTATACCATGGAGAAAATAGGACAGCTGGTAGTGCCACATGCTCCAGATTAAAAAAAAAAAAGAAAAAAAAAAGCCAGAGGGATGTGTTTAACAAATTTTACACTTGCTGGTGTTTCTGGGTGAAAGTCACATGAAGAGAGGTTGTTCCTAATGCTGGATGTTGGGATGAGCAAGGTATTTTCCAAGCATTTTACTTGCTTAGATCCTGGAATCCACATTTCTGCTTCAGAATTCCTAGTGAAGAGGTATCTGGCCTCAAACTGTGACAGGAAAGGGTTCAGGCTGGACATCAGGAAGAATTTCTTCACAGAAAAGGTTGTAAAACAATGGAAAGGGCTGCCCAGCAAGATGGTGGAAGTGTTCAACAAATGATTTGTGGCAGTGGTTGACCAAACAACCCAACCCAACCCCCCCCCCAAAAAAAAAAAGAAAAAAAGAAACAAAATACCCACAAAGAATATCAAATCACTAGAAAGAAGACTAGGCAGCACCTGGACTTTTCTTGGTGGACATCCCAGCTTCAACCCTGCCTTTCTCACATAAAGCATCAGGACCATCTCTTAAAGTGGACATTGGGAAGAACTTCTTTTAGTGTGAACAAATCATCTTGATGACTGGCAGTATTCAGCACATCATCACACAAATTCATTTTTTAAAGCAAAAAAGAGCTCCAAACAGCTCTTAAAGGACCTATTCTCATGCAAGTGTTTGTGTGCACAAATGGCAGAAAAACAAACAGCAAGAAATATGCTGAAAGTAAAAAAAAAAAAAAATCATTGCAGGAAGAGGAGCTCTCTCCCACGAGGCAGCAGGAGGTTTTTATTTTTTAACACCTCTGAGTGTTATTGCAAAGGCAGAAAGAAAAGACAAATTAGAAAGATGAGAAGGTAGCAAAGCACAAGGTCAGCAATAATGTGACTCGGAGGTATTATTGAATTCAGCCAAGGTTAATCACAGGAGCCACGTTTTTACCTTGGTGCCTTCACCAGGTGGCTTCACATGATGTAAGGATCCGGCTCAAGAAACATTAGATTCTCTCATTTCTGCCTCACTGAGAAGTATTTGCAAGACCCTGGTTAATTAAACTAATAAACCACAAGTGAAAGCCTGGGCTTGTGCCACTTTTTGACAAACACACTGTGTGGCATTAACAGCCCTTATCCCACCAGCAGGGCACGGGAGCTGGGAAAGGGAAGCAGCAGAAGGGGGAGAACAAGACAAACCAGCTGATTTTCAATTAAGGGCTGAAATAAAAATGAAGTGCTTTTAGTGCTCGGCCTTCGAACTGCCAATACTCTTAAATAACACAGATACCTGGCCATCCTACAGCCCTGTTAAACCAGCTTCATTTGTTTAAAGCACAGCTCAGCAGCACTTATTTAACAAGCACAGCTTCAAGCATGACTCAAACAGGCAGGAAGCCTTTTGGGGAAAAAGGAAAATGCCTCAGAAGGAAAAAGTTCTCTTTGGGCTAGAAATCACTGGCCACAGCAGCTTCTGGCCAAGATGGTTTGGAGATTATCTGTCTGTGCTTAGGCTGAGGTAGATCCTAGTTTGTCCCAGGAAGGAAATGCTGATTTCCCTGGAGGTTAAGCAGCTGCTGAGGTGTTGAGTTGGCATTGCAGGCTCCTGGAGAGAGAATAAAACACCTCAGAAGGTGGCTGAGCTCAGGACACCCTAAAAATCCTCCTCAGTTGCTGCCTTCTCCTTGTTGGCTTTTGCTGGAGGATTTCTGTACCCTTTGAAGCATGGAAAGTGGTCTTGGCCTGGAGGGTGGAGGTTGAATTTGAAAGATGGATGCTGATGCCGTTACAAACAACCCAATTAGGAGAAATGGGTGTTAATGTCTTCGAAGTGGGTTTTGTGTCTATACCTCAAGTCTTTGTTACAGAGCCCAGTGTGACTCCTGAACTTTAGGGTAACAGGAGAAATGGGCCAGCACAAGCCAATTGCAGAATCCAGATGGTCTAAACTTCTAATTATGGAAGAAAATAACATGTTCAAGGGAGGGAATGTGTGATGGGAGGCTTGGGAAGGCTGCACCTTCCTCCTACCTCAGCAAAAGGGAAAGGAAGAGAACAACACACAGCCAGGAGTTTAGGATAAGAGGCTGAGTCCTGTAAAACTGAGACCTCAGGGGGATATGCCCCAGTGGACTCTCTCCTTATTCAAATAAAGCTGCAGGACTCCTCTGTCTCCTTTGTGGACACTGGTTTTTCTGCACAAACTGGAGTCCTGTCTTGGTGGGTCAGCAGCACCCAAGATGTCAGTGGGATCCATTGGTGGTGTGTGGCCATTACAGGCCCAGGGAGAACCTTAAAGGATTTTTCCAGTGTGGCTTTCTCAGGCTCAGCTGGGATTTTTCCCAAGCTAGAGGCTAAACATAAGAGAAAGAATTATAACAAAAGGTAAACACCTGCTGGATCTGTGAGAAAGCCTGGGACAAGAGGTGTCTCCTTCTCTGACCAATGAACCATCTGTATTTTGTTTTGCACAAACTGCCATATTTAAAGCAATAAATTCAATAAATTGCTCTTTCTTGTTCTTTCTTGCAACATGCAAGAGAGTGCCATGTCCTTTCTCCACTCTGTAACCCTTTTACAGTAACATTTGGAGGTTCCACCGAGATCAGCAGTGGTGGTGGCTCCAAAGCCCCACCTCTGACATTTCACAGCCTATTACCTGTCCCTTGTAACTCAGTCACCTCCACCACAGGTCAGCCTGTGCACACTTTGTGCAGATTCCAACTTTTTCTCCAGGAGTATCCAGGCATCCTCTGTGAGCTTCCACCTGTACTGACCTGTCCTTCAGCAGTTCAGCCTGGGTGGATGCACTCAGACACCACTGCTGCTGCTGCCTGCCTATCCTGCATGTTTAGGGCTGAGGGAAGCTCCTGGATCTTCTTCACCACATTTTAAATGCCTCAAGCTTCACATTTCATCAGTGGTGACTCTTCCCTGTCATTACCTTCCACTCTAGTTTCTGTATCCAGATCTCTGATCCATTTGCCATAAGGTCCACTTACTCCAATCCTTGACCCCACATCTTTTGATGCAACACGCAACTAATTCTTCACAAGAGCCTCTTTCCTTCTGCCAAAGAGCTCTCCAGGAGCAGCTTTGTGTTACAGCCAAACCCATTCAGAGACCCCTTCACACACTTATCCCAAAGCTCTTTTTCAATCAGTTCTCCTCCTGGAAGTGCTCTTGTCCACACCTCTCAGCACCTCCAGAGTGGAGTTTATGGACCAATGTGCATTAACCTTTCCTTTAAAAAACCTGAATATGGAGAACCAACATTACCCCAAAGGCCTAATAACCAGTGGAGAGCAGGAGGAACAGCTGCAGCCTTGCAGAGTGGTGAACTGCCTTCTTGGGGTGCTTGGATGAGCGAAATAAGCACAGAAGTATTTTGAAAAAGTGTTCCTTCCTCTCCCTCAAAACTACCAATAATCAGGAGCTGATTTTCTCAGTCCTGCTAGAGCTTGTTTGATTTCTTGAGAAATTAATACCTATCCTTAAGGTTAGGATGATACAAGCACTGATGATTTTTCAATGGCTCAGCTTCAGGCTTGTAGAACAGCAAAATTATCATCATGTGTGATTAGGTAAAGCAGAAGTTTCATTATTTAAAGCAAAAATAACATGCATTAATATTCTCTGTGATAAATGCAGAAGCACATCTGATAGAATCATAAAATATGCAGAGGTGGAAAGGGCCCATAAGGATTATCAAGTCCAACTCCTGGCCCTGAACAGGACACCCCAAGAATCCCACCCTGAGAACATTGTCCAAATGCTCCTTGAACTCTGGCAAGTTTGGGGCCATGATCATTCCTTGGGCATCCTGTTCACTGTCTGACCACCTCAATTCACACTTCTGGCTACAAACATTTTGGAAAACAGCCTGAACTCTTATTTTCTATCAATATAATCCAAAATATGGATCAAACTGGAGCTGTGGAGTAGGAGCAGCACCACAGAAGCACACATAGTTTACTTCTCACCTGCCCCCATGCATCTAAATTTAAATCCTTATAGCCAAGGTGTGGGGAAATGGCAGCATCCAGATCCTGGGTTTAAAACATTTCCTTGCCCAATGAGATGTGGCCCTTTCCTTAGAGGAAGGGAGAAAAAGGGTATGAAGGCATAAAGTGCATAAGAGCACTCTACTCCTCCAAACACACCAACCCAAAGCTTAGGACAATCCCAAAGCAGCCACCCCACTCTATTCCACTGGTGAGCTCCAAAATCCAGAAACTCAAAACCACAAGAACTGTGCAAATCACTCCACTCTGCTCACCCTGCCCCTCAGGACACTAACACAGAGCCCTGGGAAGGAGATGCCTCCCACACTCACCCAGCCCAGGGCTGGGATTGTCTCAGCCCCTCTGCTTCAGAAGCAAGAAGCAGAAAAAAAATAGACAAGGCTGTGGTTATTATTCGAGGTTTCAGAGCCAGGAGGGATGGGGGAGGCTGGAAAATGTCACAGACTTCTTGAGGACGTGACACAGGCTGGCTTGTGGGCAAATTAACACAACCCGGAGAACTCGCTCAGGCTCATCAGGGTAATGAAATGTGATCTCCACTGGAGAAAGCAGGGGCAGGGACAGCTCCACTCTGCTGTGGCAGTGATGCCCTTTAGACAAAAGACTCCCTGGTGAAATGCAAAACAACTCTGGGACAGAGTGTATTTAAGCAGGGTCCAAGGATAGCAAACCCATAACCTCGTAAGAAGATCCCTTCTGTTTATTTCTGTGCTGCACTGGGATGTGCCCAAGAGTATTTGGGGAGCAGACACTCAAAAAACACTGCCATGGTGCTATTCTCCTCCCAGTTCTGCCGTTCAGGGTTCAGACCAAAAGTCTCACCCCAAAAATCCTCACTGGCTACTCACATACAGGCCACATCCAACAGCCCCAGGTTCTTTAAGTCTGACACCAAGCAGGGAGGGAAATTCTCCTGGCAAACAACTCTGCCCACCCAGACACTTCTCCTCCAGATCAACCTAAACCTGCCAGCACTCATTTCCTGCAAGGACAGACAAATTTCAACCCCTTTTAAACTCTCCTGTCCAACACTGGTTGTTAGGATGGTCAGTGTCATCTCATGACCTTGCTAACAATTGGGACTGCCTTTCTCACCTCTTCAGAGATACTTTTTGGTGCTGTCCCTACCTCTGATCCCATGGCACTTCCTTCTAACAGCTCCCAACCCTCCTGACTCTCTCCAGGCTTGCAGAAGACTTGTCTTTTGAATTATTGCAGTTTTTCTGTAAATCAACCTTCTTTCAGGGCCCTCTGCCTTACCCTTACCTCCCCATCTTCTGTCATCATAACCAGATTAATTTTTCTGTAAGTGGGACTCCTGGAAAACTCTTTTAGAAGAACTTTAAGGAGATTCTAGGAAAGGTTCTCCAAACAACTCTGTTCTTGCCCTAACATGGCTTGAGCATTGTACACACTTAGGAGAAGGAAAATTCCCATTACCCTATGGATAACACCAGCTGAGAGCTCCTCTGCTGTAGCTCTGAGTAAAAGGGAGTCACCAACCCTAGGAGAGGAAAAAAAAACAGGGATCACAGCTTTAACTTCACTTTTCACACTTTCCTTGGCAGAGGAAATGCTGCATTAAGATACTGGGTGAAGGATATCACATCCCACACTCCCCCTCTCAGCTCAAAACATGTAGCCCTCTGTTCCAGAATCCCAAATTGCTCTGCTCGGGCAGGTGATTCATTTGTTAAATAATTTCTTTGGTGCTGTCTGGACTTGAATTAATTTTAGTGAATCCATATCCAAAGATGCCAACCCTTGTCCCTGAAAGCCTGAACTGCTGTGACATTCTGTTTTCCCAGAGACTGTAGCCTCAAAACCATTTCCTGAAACATTTGTTTCTCCAAGCAGCTTGTTTTGGGGGGTTTTTTTAGTGCTTTAAATAAGCTGTTGCAAAAACGTTGACTTTGCAAACAAAGTTTCCACACGGAGCAATTTGTCTGCTGCGTGGCATCTTAATTTGGACGCGTGTTCTAGGAAGGGCTCTGCAGCAGGCAGGCTTTGGGAAGTTACATAAATCAGTACACTCACGTCTGCATGTGCTAACAAGGAATGAATGGCTCCTTCCCTTCCAGTTAGCATTGGTGTGTGTCACGGGCGCCTCTCCCTCTCCCCACCGGCTTCAGGATGCGACCACGGGAATTGTCACACCGAATTACACTGATAAACCATCCAATTTGGTGCCCTCTCTCCACCCATACCCCACACCAGCTGCTGCGGATTTAACTCTCCTGCTAATTGACAATGATGGAACAGCACCACCACGAGGGACAGATTTCCTGTGCATCAGGGCACCTCCTCCTTTCCTTCTGTGTTTGGTCACTTGGATTTCCATCCTGCCCCACATACCTGGGAATGCTGCACGTTCAGAACACCTGCTGTGGTTTTTTGGGAGGGACACAACAGTATCAGCCATGAAGATGTATGAGGGCTGGAGCACCTCTGCCATGAAGACAGGCTGGGAGAAACCCTTCCTGTGCCTAGATGGGACCGTATAAAAAAGAGGAAGAGTGACTTTTTAAATGGACTGATAGTGACAGGACAAGGAGCAGTGGTTTTAAACTGACAGAGGGAGGTTTAGATGGGATGTTAGAAAGAAATTGTTCCCCAAGAGGCTGGAGAAGCCCTGGCACAGGGTGCCCAGAGCAGCTGTGGCTGCCCCTGGATCTCTGGCAGTGTCCAAGGCCAGGCTGGATGGGGCTTGGAGCAACCTGGGATGGTGGAAGGTGCCCCTGCCTGTGGCACGAGGGTGGAACAAGATGAGCTTTAATATCCTTTTCAACCCAAACCGTTCTGTGATTCTGGGAAAGAGTTTTGCAGTTTGGCACATTAACTGAGTGAACAACTATTGATGCCTGTATTGCCCCCCAGCTGCAGGTGACCATCACTTAAAACTCCCAAAAAGGGCACAGGTGACTTGCCAATGTCATTCAATGACTCAAACATCTCAGTTATTGCTCTGTCTCTTCTGCAAATGGGAACAGTCCTTGCAAATAAACCAGCCTCAGGAAGTTGAGTGTGAAAATGTGATGCTTGCTATAGCAGGGAAGCCTTCCCTTGCCTCTAATCACTGTCAGAGCCTATCTTCCCAACCCTTCTGTTTGGGCTGGAGGGCTCCAGGCTATGTGCCAGCTCCCACAGATACATCCAAGCCCTCCTCTCACCCCAGGGCAGGGAAAGAAGGAGCCAGGCCAGACTCAGCCCAGCTGCAAGTCCTCCTCCTGTGCAGTGGGCATGCACACAGCCCCAGGAATCAGATGGACAAAACCCATGGATAATTGGATGCTGCAGGGATCCCAGGGCAAGGAGGGGATGGGGCTGGGCTGCCTTGCAGAGTTCAGCTCTCTCCCTCAGCCAGGAAATTTGCAGCATAATTAAAATGAAATGTTGGTGTCTGTGTTGTACGTTGAAATATTGATGGAGGGAGGCATAAAGCATTTTATGAAGGCAGGCTTCCATTTTGTGATTTACTGCCCCCAAACACAGCTTTCACAGAACCTACTTGGGAAAAAATGGGGAGAGATGAAAGAGCAATAGGGGTTTTATCACTTCAGAAAATGGGAAGGGAATTGGACAAAGTTAAATACAATGCATTGAGACAGTTTCTGGTGGTGAACTTCAGATACAGCAGGAGCTCACTCACACCTGGAAAAGGTCCTCTGGAATCTATGGACATTCTTTTCCCCTTTCCTTGTGCCATAGCAATGCTGGGAGGGGGCTACACTGCTTTTATGTGCAGATAAAAAGAGGTCAAGCCCCTGTTTATAACGAGACTTGCAGTGAAGCACTCGCAGCTCTGACACCTGACACTGTGGTTATTACTCAGCCCACCAAGCCCAGTTAAACCAAAGGAACTGTGGCTCCATCCTTGTTTCAAAAAAGGGGAGGAGGAAATATTTAGAGAGTATTTAAAAAATGACATAATTAGCACAAGCTAAAGCAGAGGCTTTTGCTGTAGCAGCAGCAGCTAACCCTGCCTGATGCATATTTGACACAGAAACGAGTGGCATATTTGCCTCCAGAATGAGAGAAATCCCAAACCTGAGTCAAAGATTTGAGTCTGTAGGCTGGCACTCAGCCTACTCAGTCCCAGGCACTGCCAGGTGCAGCTCAGGTCATGGACAGACCCTGGTGGAGCAGTTCAATTCAACCCAGCCAGGGTGTGACACAAGGTGCCCAAATGCTTCACTTCAAGTGTCTGTGCTGGTTTGGGCTCAGCCCAGCTCCCCCAGCTGGAATGTTCTCTTGCTTCTCAATGCAGGCAGAACCTTGTCTCATTTATTTAATTCCCATTTCTTCCAAAAATTAAGTTCATTAGATTTCAGCTTTACATTTTCTACCTATTCAAGTTCCATTTCCTCTCCTAAGCTAAAGAATTTGGCTTTCTGAGCCAACTTTAAACCATTAAATTTTGACCATACCTGTGAATTTAAGTGTTTGCAGGTACAATGTTGAACCCCTGGCATAAAGCAGTGTTGTCCCACAAGTTGAGGCAGAAGAGGAAGCAAAACCAACCAGGTTGAATATTCAAAGCTGCCTGGGTGGAAGAGCCTTTACTAACTACTTCTCTTATGAAAATACATTTCATTTTAAGGTTTGAGCCTGTTTTAACATAGAAATGGGATTCATCCAACAGGGCAACTTCCTTGCAAGATGAATTTTTATATTCCATGCTCCCTTTACAAGTAATTCACTCAGAGCCATGCAACAAAACACTTTATGAAGCCCCTCGATTTACTGGTTCCTCAGCAGAAAATATCAGCGAGAGCTCTGTGGAAAATTAAATATATGCACATATTGAGAAAAACAGTAAGTGATAGATACCACTCAATGAAGTTTTATGCAACCAATTGCTGTTGGTGGATATGTGATTTAAAGGTTGCATTAAATATCTGAAGCTTTAACTAATCACTGTATAAATAACTTCCAGTGGTGGCTGCAGGCAAACGACTGACTTTCATCTTCTCAGCAGACCTGTATCAACTGAGGTGGATCCAAATTAAGATCTACAGGAGGATGGGAAAAAAAAATACTAATTCCAGGAACTCTATTGGAAAACCAGAGTAAGCCTGAGTATGGCAGCCTGCAATGAGCAAAAATATCACCCGTTAAAAAGTTTAAAAATTCATTTCCAAGAGCCACAGCACCACAGGGAGCAAGGCCCAAAAGGTCTGAGAGACACAGGGAAATTATCCACTGCACAATCCCTCCCTGGGTCACCCATGGGATTGTTAACAGGAGACAAATCCACTGCCCTAGGACATTCATGGGGCATTGGAGGGTCACATTGGATAACCCAAGAGCAGGGGACAAACTTCAGCATCTCAGGAGGCCTCACTGAATCCTTTTAGCTCCTCAATTTAAATAATTTTAATCTGACAAAAGAAGGAATTGCTTCAGGGCAGATTCACCTGGCAGGAAGGAAATTACATGACTTCCCAACATGACCAAGCATTTGCTGTGTTGCAGGAACATTCAGGAAATAACCTCATGGATGAGCAAGGACAGCAATACTCTCTTATTTTGGGGAGCAAAGGTAAGAACACAGCCATGGCTTCCCAGAAAAACACCAGATGTTTGCCTGGGTCAGGAAACACTTCCAAAAAATGCAACTCCTCCTTCCTGGTTCTGAGGTTGTGCAGACAGCTTTGGACAATTTAGGGTTACCTGAGTGCAGATGTGGTTCTATCACTGGCCAAGTTAATTGTTAGGAGGAGGAAGGTAATTTGGACATCAATAAATATTCATCTTCAATTTCTCTCCTTCATGGCCCAAGACACATTCTCTTACAAAATGAGGATAATCATACAATATTTGCCACCTTTAAAGAGCATCCTGTCTCCTTTTTCCCCAAGGATGGTCACTTGGGATAAGGAGAGGAGCTGAAGCTCCTGCCCACCTTGTCCTTTAACCAACACACAAGGGGCAGGGAGGAGAAGAAAGAAAAATACCATCAAGGTCAGTTTTCACTGGGATGAGGAAGAAAAGTGCCCTTTCACTGTCCTTTTTGGCTCCTGCTCCTGATGTTGAAATCTAAGAGCTAATGAAGATAGATGGGTTCATCCATACTGTTGGGGTCTGGATACTAATGAATATTATTTAATGGTCAAGAGCTGTCACGGGGCACATTGATTAATTAGCAGAGTTAGGATGAGAGTGACTCCACCAGCACATCAGCTGCTAATAATAGAACCCAAATCAGCTGGGAAGCAGAGCCAAAAGGATGAGGCAACTGTAGGCTCACAGCTCACCTTCACCACAAGAAACAAAGGCAAAAACCTTCCAGATGGATTCTTTGCACCTCCCACCCTGAAGGGGTGTCAGAGGGCCAGGTGTCCTCAGGGAGGACCAGTGCAGAGGTCAGAGAATGGATCTGCTGCTCCTTTTCTGCAAGGGGCTCCACAGCCCTTTCAGACCTGACAAAAGACCTCAACACAACCCCTCTTTACAACTTTCTACCTTTTGAGGATATAAACTTTTACTCAGAATTTTACTCCAACACTTGGAGGTCTCAATTTCTCCTTGCTTCAGTTCCCTACCTCTACAAATAAAATCCCCTCCACATCCATTTCAAGCATAATCTACTCAAAACATGAAATTTTTCTCCCTGTGTGACTACACAGCCTAGGAAAAATACAAACAGCAACAACAACCCCACAACAAGCAGCTTGTTATACAAGTTTTTCTACACTACTGGAAAACAAACCAAAAAAAGAAATAATAAAAGTGACCCCTGGGAGAGGAGAGCTGCACTTAAGATAAGCTTCCCAGGTGTCTGGAGGAGTGCAGGGAATGATGATGAAATAGCTCTATCACACACACACACATTTGTTAGAGCATACACTGACACAGCTGGGAGACACTGACAGCTCTGCAGAGTAAGACTAATTTCTAAGCACTGAAAATCATCTTGGTAGAAGGCTTAGGGGTAAAAATTATCCAGCCAATCTGACAGAGTGGTCATAATTTTGGTGCCTAACATCTCGGTCATGCCTGAGCCACAAATTATCTTTCTGCCTCAGCAGAGAGCAGAGGTCTTCATGTTTTTTGTTGACAGGGCAGACTTGATCACTTGCTACAGAGGTTTGGAAAGGAAGACAGGTGGGTTTTGCACCAGGTTTACTGCCAGTGAAGACAGAGGCACAGGGCAAAGAGGGGAAAGATCCTGGCCTGTTCTCCACTTTGCTGGTTTCCCCACAAACTCTAAAATACCCTTTTTTCTGAAGCTCTGTAAGGAAAAACCACAATTCCATCCACTAAAGTGCAGCTAAATCTCCCAGCAGTGTAAATGGAAGCAAGTGAAATAAAAGCCAATCTAGCATCTGTTGAACTAAACCTGGAGTATATCTCAGGTTGTCCCTCAAATTTTATCAGAAGATGGTACCACAAAGACAGCAAAAAACCTTCCCTCCAACTCCTCCCTCCTGGTTGTGACTTCTGGCAATGAATACCCAAAAGATACCCCAGAACCACAGCAGCTACAGTCAGATTTTTCTGGTTTGTAGCCCAGAAACCAGCAGGTTTGTAGCAGGTATTTTACAGCATTAATTAATGAAAGCTATGCACCACTAATCAAAATGGGAGCCTGATGCTGCAGTCTACCCCTGAGCTCCAGACACAACAATTCAGATCCCAAATTCTGCTGTGCTGATGAGGTGGGTAAGACACACCAGGTGGGCTCACTCCTTCCCCCTCATCTGTGCACAGAAGAACTGCAGAGGCACCAGCAGGGTGCCCAAAACTATAAGTGCCTTTAAATATCACAGCTCTCCCTCCTACCCTAAGCTGAATATGCCCACAAAAGCAAGGCTGAATTTCCCAGGAGTTATTGGAGTGAGACACTCCCAAACCCTTCAGCTGGTTTAAGGCACCTGTCAGTCATATCAACCCTCAGTTACCTGCTGAAGAAGGCAGAGCAGCTGCAGTCACCAGGCTGGAGTGAATCACAAGAGATGGCTGAGTTATTGCAGAGCTCCCTGGCCTCAGGCTCAGGTCTGCAGCACCACCACAGAAACTATTTATTTCCATGCTGGGCATTTGTTGTAAAGTGCTGATCAATACCTGGAGAAAAACCCTCCCTTTGCTGAGTGATGCTGCTGATGCTGCTGGCTTCAGTCCTTGCTGCCATGGCAGGATAGCACATCTCCCACTTGCCCTGGAGCTGTTCATCTTTTTTGTTATCACCAAAGGAATCTGGGGAGAAGAATTCCTGGTTTGTTCTCCCTCTTCTTCTGCCCTTGGCCACTGGGTCTGTTCCTCCTTTGCTTTGCAGGCAGTTTGTCCAAAGCCATTGATGAGCTCTCCTGAGCCTGATGATATATTAAAGGTAGATTCCCTGATACACCCTTCACAGTGGAATCTCCCATCCCATGAACACTGTCTGCCCCTGTGGGACACAGTCCCACTCCTCTCCTTCCCTTTGTGTGACCAGCACAAGGGCAAGAATCTTCTCAGGGGCTCAGGGTGAAAGAAATCCTACAATACACAGAATCCCAGAATGGTTTGGGTTAGAAACTACTTTAAAAATCATCCAGTGACACCCCATGCCATTGGCAGGGACACCTTCCTCTAGCCCAGGTTGCTCCAAGCCTTGTCCAGCTTTGACTTGGACACCTCTAGGGATGGGCCTCACCACCCTCACAGGGAACAATTTCTGACTAATATCCCATCTAAATCTTCCTATTATCTAATCTAAATCTACACCATTCCAGAAAACAGTCAGGTCTCTTTCCCAGCACTACAACACTGTCACCAACATCTCCACTGCCCACAGTGCCTCGAGCAAGCAGCAGCAGCAGTTCCCAGTGAAAGCTGTCTTGCCACAGGACATTAGCTATGAGATGACAACACAGGACAGCTGGTGCCACATGTCCCCCAGGAGCTCACAGCACCAGTGATTTTCTACTCTGGGTCACAACCAACCAGCTCCCTTTCTCCTTCTTCCCCTCCAGCTCCAGCACTTTGGCTTTGCAAGGTCATAAACACAGGGGAGTCATTCCAAGGCCCTACTCACTCAACCCTCAGCAGCACTTCAGAGGGATGTCAGCACAAGCCCAAGAGCTGAAACAAACCACCAAGTCCCTCCTTTAGAGCCCAAAGCCCTTCCAAGCAAGGCAGAGCTGTCACAGAGGGCAGCAGAGCTGGCTGGACTCACACAGCTCCATTCTGCTGTAACATCCACCAAGTGCCCAGCCCAGGCTGTGAATCAATGACACTCTGCAGTATTCCATCTCTCCCCTCCTCACCATGGAATTCTTTATCCCCAGACTTTGAAATGAGCTGTTCTGTTATCTAATTTGCTACCCCCAGCAGGTGAGGCACAGCAGCATTTTGGGTTCTTAGGATTGCCATGTACACAACTTTCCCATTAATTTTGATCCAGCTTTGAACAAGCAGCACAGACAGCATGGTCCAGTGGTCCTTCCCACTAATAGCAAGAACAAGCAGAGCACACAAATTCAGTTTGTGAGAAGCAGCACAAAGCTCATTATAGGCTGGGAAGGAAGAGAGGTGGCAATGTAAATAAGAGAGTAACCTCATCAAAAGAGTATGTTTAATGCTAACAAGGAAAAAAAAAAACAGTGCTGCACCTGACATGAATACCACGAGTTTCCAGTAGCAGGTTCTGCATTAACAAAAATATAAAATTTGACAATGTGTCTCCAGCAGCTCCCTGTACACCACACTCCATGCATGGGGGTGTGCTTTCACTCTCTTCTAGAAGGGCTGCAGATGAAGCTGAGCACCCCAGCACACTCCCACAGACAATCTGTGAGAGACAGACACACCCCCAGCCACCAGGAAACCATTTATCACCCAAAAAAAACCCCACTCTGTCTGCTCTCTCTGCCCTGATCGGAAAAAAAAAAAAAATATACTACTATGAAAACCACCCACAGGCAGATTTAGGAAATAAAATCCACAACTCTACCATATAGCAAAGCTCCTGGAGTTGGCCCCTGCCCCTTCTAACACCTCTCATGTGCCATGCCCATAAACTGCCTCTCTGTCTCCAAGGAAATCATCTGCCTTAGCATATATTTTCTCCTCTCACCATCTCCTGTGTGTTAGTCACATCCCCAGGTGTTAAATACCCCACTAATCTCTGAGCAACTGTTCTCACCTGGCTTTGTAGCCTGATGTTTCCAGTTCTGATCAGAGGGTTTGTTCACCCAGAAGCTTCCCTACCTTCTTCTAATCCTACCCCATAAAACATTTGTACAGACAGACCTCACATCCACACTCAGGCCCCTCTCCTGTCCCCTTGCTGCTTTTTTCCTGCAATTGCAAAGTCAGGAATAAAACCCTAGGACTTCCAGGACTTGAAAACAGAAATGGCAGCCAAATGATCTGAGGACAAGCTCTTAGCAGAGACTGTTGCAATAGGGATCTACATGCTGAACTGGAGGAACTGGAGTGACAGGACAAGGGGGATGTTTTTAAACTGGGAGGAGAGATTTAAGGGGATTTTGGGGACCAGGTGGGTTTCTGAGAGCCCTCACCCTGTGCTCTCCTGCAAGAGACTGCCGTTTCAGGAACATCCTCAGTTTTCCAGCATTTTCCTGACCCCTAGTGACAAGTGGCTATACAGCAGCTGCTTAACATGCAGCGCCGAGCTCTCCCTGAATAAACAAGGAACAAAACTCTTTAACATGGGAAAACGGTTTCCAGATCTGTCAAGATACTCGCCCTCCACCACCCCTGCAAATTTGCCAGAACATCCAACTTGTTTAACAAAGAGACTCAAATTTGGACTGAAACTCAGGGAACAAGCTGAAGCCTCCCTTGTGCCGGGCTCCAGCTGTGCCCAGGCAAGCTGAGCTACAGGACTAATCCATCAGCAAACCAAACAAAACAAGAGGTGGGGAGGAGGCAGTTTTGATGGATTGCCTTCTCCTGGGGCAATTGCATCCTGTTGAGGGTGACCTTGGCAAGGCCACAAACCCCATGATCTCACTGCTGTCTGCTATGGACCGTGGTGCAAACTCCTGGGAAGGCAGCAGACAAGACCTGGGACACAGGGGTACATCAGCTGCCAGGACCCAGGGCCCTTGTGTTTGGTTTCAAGGTATCCTGGTTGGAAGGACAGGTATCTGCCAATAAAGGCAGAAGATTCTCTTTGAAATGGAGAATGTAAACCCACTTCCTCCAAATTATTATTATAATTCTGAAATTAAGGGCCCTCAGGAATATAGGAATTAGGAATAACAGTTCTTTACTAGGAAAATTTAAAGAGAAGTACAGTATTACAAAGAACAATCCCAAAACACTGAAAGAGTCAGAATCCAACCCGACACTCTGTCAGTCAGTCAGGGTGTTGGCAGCAGTCCCATTCAATGGTGGCTGCATCCTCCTGCAGTGGCAGATGTGGTTCAGCTGGAGCAGTGCTCCTGGAGAAGGGTGTAGTTTTTTTCTGAAGGTTTAGGAATTATGTGGAAAAGGTTAAGTTTTCTTTTGGAATTCAGGGGAAAGATGGATAACTTGGCGTCCAAAATATCAGTTTTTATCTGGGTAGGAAAGGCTTGGCTCCTCCCCTGGCTGGAGCATCTCCCAGTGGGATGATGTAATTTTATCAGTCATGCAGTGGGACTCAATATCCCAGCAGCAGATGATATCTCCTGGAGGGAGGATGGGCTGTGGAAAGATAAAGATGTTTGCCCCAGTTGGTTTAAAGATGGCCCATTAGCAGATAATATGTGTCAGGAGATCAGGGTCACTGCCCCACCCACTTCAACAGATGGTGACAGAACACACATTGCTGGCCACATCCTATATTGCAACCCAAGACACTAGGGCAAACAGAGAATCCAAACAGGATAATGCTGTCCCAACTCTTGAGTTTCCCATTCTAAACCATGCCAGGTTTCTCCATGAATTGGCTTGGAATGGGATGTGTCTTCCAGCAGTCTGACACAGGAAAAGGGATCCACAGCAAAGTGCTCCTGGACACCTTGGACTCAGGTTTGTAACATCCTTCTCCTCCAAGAAAACTCCCTTCAATGAAACACTGCTCACACCTATAAGCTCTGATATTCCTGAAAGCCATCACCTCCCACTTTCATTCACGTGTTTGACATTTTAGAAGTGGTTATGCCATTTTATTGCCAATTTTTCCATCTTATTTTCCATGCAGGGTACTCTGCCTGAGACAAAAGACCTTAACCTCACACACAGTGTGAGCAGAACAAAGCCCCAGTTTCTGCCAGGCTCCAATTTATTTTGTTCATTGCTCTGAGGGTCTCACTGATTTTGATAAAACACTGCTACAAGAGGAAAGCTCGCACATTAATTAATTAATGATTCATTTCTGTTTATTGGGCCTTTTGTCAACTTAAACTTGTCACACCTGCCATAAATCCCCTCCAGTGCTAAACAAACTCTTTAATTAAATCTATTGTGCCATCAGAGCAATGTTTCAAATTGTAGATGATGAAAGAATTTGTCCCACCCTGGTTTAAAACACCCTTTGGGTCACAGCTCTTCTGGGCAACCTGTGCCAGGGCCTCCCCACACACACAGGGGAGAATTCCTTCCCAATATCCCATCTATCCTTGCAAAAGCAAATTTTGAGGTGGGAGACAGAGCACTGCTCCCAAGCAAAGCAGCTTTCAGGGTCAGATATATTTTGTTAAAAAGTTATTGACAAAATAAGAGTATGGGTAGTGAGTGATATGAAACCTCCCTCCAAATATGCAGAATTCTGCACACGTGTGGGTTTAGCTGCCACCAAAGCAGCACAGATGTAAAATAGATAAAAAGGAGAGGGGAAAAAGAGCAAAAATTTGTTCCCAGTAAACAGGTTCACCCCTTGCACAGGGTGCAAACTGCTCTGAGCAAACACCTTGCCCAACACCCCTCAATTAATCATTAAAAACAAACCTAAAGGGTTCCATTTCACAAAGGGAAATTAGAACTGTGCAGAAGGGGAGCTTAGATGTTCAGGAGCTGGAGTCAGCCAAAGGATTCCCCTGGGCACAATTCCATGCTGTAGAGGAAAATCTCAACTGCCCTGTTGTTTTTCAGGACCAGTCCCTCCCTCTGCAAGAGACCCCTCCCAGGAACAGCTGCCACTTAGGGCTGGATTTATCACCCAGGAAAGAAAATGCCATTACAAAGGAGCTGAGCAATCAGAAGGCAGTGTAAGGAATCCTTTTTCCCCTGTTGTTCTCCACCCCTAGGGAGCTGAGGTGGCCATAAGTTCCTCTGCACTGGCAGCACAGATGTTGCCAAAGGAAATAGGATGAGATCCCAGGCAGGCTGGAGCAAAATCCAATGAGGGGAAAGCCAAACATGAGGGATTTGTTTCCTGCCCGTCTCCAGATCAGCGGGGAGGCCAACAGAGCCACTGTCACCCAGCCCAGCTGCCCTCAGTTCACCTGCTCAAACTATTATTTACAGGGGCTGTGATGAAATTGTCAATCCTGCACTTCCAATTTAGGCCAAGAAAACAGTCTGCTGGCCTTTCCCAACCCTACAAGCAACCCCACCTTCTGGTTTCATTGCTGGAAACCTCAGAGCACACCTCCTCCTGCCATCAAAGCAAAGCTTCCAGCCCTGCATCTGCACACAATCATTTTTTTCTGAGGTGCTTCATTGCTCTCCAAGACTTTTCTCCCTGGACAGACACTCAGGATCTTCCAGGACACATAAGATGCTGATTTTTCCTTCTCATTGTCTTGTCAAAGAAACCTACAGAGGGAAAGAAAGGGGAAAGGGGGGATTTGCTTCCCCCTCTAACTTGCCTTTTAGAAAAAACAATCATCTCTGTGGTACCCACAATCCCTTACAGTAGAAAATAAAATGGGCACAAGAGTATATACAAGGGATATATGTCACACTGCATTAAAAAAATAATCTGGAATTAGTTGTTTCAAAGGTGAAGAAAGCCATGAGGGAATAGCAGGGGGCTGAATTTCTGTCTGACACATACACCAGCACAGTGAAAAATTGCTGTCAGCACTGGAAAACTGCCCATCATGTGAGTGGGTTTAGCAGACAACGAGCTGCAGGACATGGGCACAAATCCATCTGGCCTGGAGAGGGAAAATGCCAGGGAGCAGCACTGAGCATCCATGAACACACCATTCCCAGAAAACACCTTAAAAATGCTCTGAAGTGCTGTGTGGGGCACTTGGCCTTCCTCCACCCCATCTCCATGGCTCTCAGTCCCGTGTTGTGATATAATCAGGCTGTCCTAGAAAATTATTATGGGTGCAGTGAGCTCATGGATGCTCTCAGCATCCTCACACGTGCTGCCAGCAGCGTCCAGCTCCACTGCCCCTCCATCCCTCTCCACCTTTTCCTTGTGTCCCAGGTGAAGGTTTCCTTGTGAGAGGAATGAGGGATTTGTCTTTACAAACAAGCTGTAGATCTGCTGGTACTGAAAGATAAAAGAAACAATGGGATGGATTCCACCGATTGATGAATGGTAAAGATATTTGCCTTTACAAACAAACTGTAGATTTGCTGATAAATGAAATTGGATATCGGAAGATGAAAGAAGCAACGGGGAAAAACAATTAATTCCATAAGAATTAAAAATTAAAAGGTGGAGTTATACATTAGAGGGGAATCTCAGTTATCAGGTGTTTGGGAAGTCTGTACCTCTCAAGGACCTCAGCCAACGGGGAAAGAGATAGGGAAATGAAGCCGGGAAATTTGGATAAAAGGAGGCTGCGTACTCCAAAACTTTAAGAGATCCCAGGGGAATGCCCCACGGCCTGTCCCTTTATTCGAATAAAGCAAAAAGGACTCCTCTGTCTCCTTTTCGGACATAAACCTCTGGTGTTTGTGGATTAATTTTCCTGGCACTTGTGCCCCAGGTGGAGGGAGAGACCCTGCGCTGCTCGAGGGGAAAAGCATCACGCCTTTGTCGGGCAGGGCTTCCAAGAGCCCGTGGGCATCCCGCAGCGCCCTGGGGCCCCGCAGGCAGGTGGCCAGCGCCGGGAAGGCTCGGCTGGCCGTGGGTGGACCCGGTAGGCTCGCCACGCCTCCCGCCACCCCGGCCAAGCCCCGGTGCCATCGGGATCCGGCGGGGCGAGCATCACCCGAGCCGCGCCGGGGACGGAGCGCACCGAGAGCCGCGGGCCATGGTGAGTGGCTGCCGGCAGAGCCGGCTGATGGTTCTGCCTTCTCCAAGGCGGGAATGTTTCGGAGGCTGCGAGGAGAGGCAGGAGGGAAGGGAGGAAGGAGCAGAGCGCTGTGCTCTGGTTAATCAGTAACGCGGCGGCTCCGCCGGCCGCTGCTGCGTTTCCAAAGGCAGCGCTCTCCGGGCTCGCAGGGAAAGGGATCCGACACAAACGACCCCTCCCCTCTCGTTCTGTAGGGCAAGGACGACCCCCATATGTGCTCCATCTGCACAAGCCCGCAATACACTCAGGCCAGCTGGAAATCTGCTTTTCCACAGCGCCAAAAAGACCGTGGGCCTTGTGGAATACACCATTCCACTCCAGACCCAAGCCCTTGGAATTCCGGCCCCAAAAACTTGGGGATTCCAAGCTTAGAACTCTCAGAATTTCAGCCTGAAAATCCTGGGAATTTCTGCCCCAAAAGCCTGGGCCATTCCTGCCCCAAAACCCCAGGAATTCTGGCCCCAAAAAACCTGGAAATTTTGGTCTCAAAATCCTGCCCGCTCACCCAGGGCTGTCTCCCCTGTGCCTTCTCCTTGGCGGAAATTCTGCCTTTCATTAGGAAAAAATTCTTCCCAGTGAGCATGGAACAGGGTGCCCAAAGGAGCTGTGGCTGCCCCTGGATCTCTGGAAGTGTTCAAGGCCAGGTTGGGCAGGGCTTGGAGCACCTGGGATAGTGGAAGGTGTCCCTGCCCATGGCAGGGGGTGGAACTGGATGGCCTTTAAGTTCCCTTTCCAGCCCAAACCATTCCATGATTCTATAAAAGGGAAAAATTTAGTTAGAGCAAAGAAGGTTCAGATTCTCCCAATTTCCCATGTCGGTTCCTTGGTTTCCTGTTGGCAAAAAACCAAAACTTAAAATCCCAACTTTTTGGCAGTTGAGAAGCAGCAGAAGAAAACAGAATAATTTCATTTCCCTAATGAGAAGAGTGTGTTTTAAAGGAATGAGGGCACATGAAGGCATTGTCAGCATGACAAAGCCAGCAGTCCTGGGGTGGAGAAGGATGGATTGGAGCAGGATGGAGGGTAGGGGGGTGCTCCAGGCTCTGGGTGCTCTATGGGCCAAACCTCAGCCTGCCCATGGAGGAGCTGGGCTGGAAAAAGCCCCGGGGGCCATCCTCCCACAGAGTCACAATGGAGAAAAAGAACAATTACACCACATCTCTCTGTTGCTGTGCCCAGGGAAGGCTGGTTTGGAACCCAGCCCCCTGCATCCATACCCCTCTGCTCCAAGCAGCTTTTACCTTTCCTCCCTTTAGCACCGCAAAGGGTTTCAGCCCCTGGTCCCAAATTCTGCCCTACCCCCACCAGAGGCCCCGGGGGTCCCCCCCTGCCAGAGCCCTGTGCAGAGCCATCCTCTGTCCCCACGTTATCCAGTTGCTAAGCTACCTGTGCCCGGCTTATCACACCATCAGCAGGGAAGGGCAACGGCCCGGGGTTTATTGAGCTAAGTCATGTTTACTCACTGCCTTCCCTCCCAGCACAGCTGCCGTTGACATTTGGGGGTGGGGAGGGGTCATCCAAAATGCAGTGAGGCCAAAATGCAAGGAGGGGCTTCCCCAAAAATCCAGGGGGACAGGAAAGATCCCAGCCACCCCACACTAGGGTTCAGTGACAGCCTGGCACTCCCCACTCCATGCAGTCAAAGGGTCCTGGCTACACAGACAGGCAGCCATGGGAGTGGGGTATCATCTTTCCAGTCTTCCCCAAAACGTGCAAGAACCACCCACAAAAACATTCATTTCACAGCTGGCTCTTTGGTTTTGTACAGCCTGTGAGCAGGAAAACCACAGGAGAGGATTATCTGCCTCAGCTGCCCAATGCCAATTCTGAGCATTGATGCCCAAGCAAAGTGTGTCTGATCAAATACCCACAAAAAACTGGGCCAGATTTGTCAAGGCTCATACTTGGCTCTATAGCACATAAAGGAAATTACAAAGAGGTCTGGAAAGATCAACTCACCCAAACCTGCCAGAGCTCAAGGAGTGCTTGGACAATGCTCTCAGCACATGGTGAGATTCTTGGGGCTGTCCTGTGCAGGGCCAGGAGTTGGAATTTGATGATCCTTGTGGGTCCTTTCCAACCCAGAACAATCTGTGATTCTGTGAAAGAATTTTAATTGCCAGTACATAACATTTCAGAGAGCACAGCCCCTCTGCACTTACTCCTGCCTTCCCCACTGAGCCAGAACAGAGATGGCTTGGGCAGCCTCCATCCCCAAGAGCTTCATTTTAGTTTCATCTCTGCCTATAAACACTCCTCAAAGCCAAGAACTGCTGCTTCCCCACCACTACCCCTTAAAAACTAAATACCAGCAGCTCTGCCCAAGGCAGAGCTCAACCACAATCCCTCCCTCTGCCCTTTGTTCCTCACAGGCAGAAACAGCCTCTTAAAATCCATTGTAATATAAAGGAGATGGAAGAAGGAGCTGTACTGCAGCTTAGTGTGACTCATCTCTGACCCAAACCACTTTTTTCTCTTCAAAAGCAGGCTCCAAATAAATAAATAAAATAAATAAATAAATAAATAAGCACTCCTGCTTTGGGAACCCTAAAGCAACTCTCAGAACTAGAATGATCACAAGAGCTTCAGCTTTTTAAGCTTTTTTTTTTTTTTTCCCCAGAAGATTATATGTAAAAGAAAATGCATTTTGGAGTTTAACTTCACACAGGTATCATTTCATAGTACCTCAGGCACTGTGGGAGGTGTTGCAGGTTGAGAGGACAGAAGGGACCAGCAGGATGCATTCCAGGCAGGGAGCACAGGACATGGATATTCCAAACCCTCCCACCCACGCTGCAGCTGCCTCCATGTTCCCACAACTCCACAACCCATGGGATTGCTCTGAACATGCCACTTCTGCCACACTGACCTGCTCCTTTTCACTTTCCTTTCCTTGCCAGGCAGGAAAAGCCCACAGGCTGAGCACAGAGGAGAGGGAGCAGCTGCTGCCAAACCTGCGAGCCGTGGGGTGGAACGAGGTGGAAGGCAGAGATGCCATCTTCAAAGAGTTCCACTTCAAGGACTTCAACCGGGTACAACCCATGGAAAACTCACAGAATATGCCAGACCTTAAACTTGATTGGGTTATGTAGACATAGGCAGTGTAAAATTGATAGTGATGGGGTGAAAAACGATATATTTAGAGTTAACTTTTCCTTCTTACACTGCAGGCCTTTGGCTTTATGACCAGAGTGGCTCTACAGGCAGAAAAACTGGATCATCATCCTGAATGGTTCAATGTGTACAATAAGGTAAGAAACACAGATGGTGGGGACAAAGCAGAGCACATCAGGGAGCAGCTCCCTTTTTTGAGGGATAAAACAGGAGCAGCAAGTCCTGCTCTCATCAGCAGGATCTCTTCCCTCAGATGCTATTCCCAGCCTACAGCTGTCGCAGATCCTTTCCTTTTTCATGGTCCAGCTGAGCAGTAGCTGCTAAAGGCTAGCACCAGGATTGCTTTTTAAAATCTGTATCAAGTAGCAGCCACAGGAAAGCTTCTGAGGAAAGAGTGAGTTGAGAATGGGCACAGGTGGCTGCTGTGACCAAGGCAGGGGTGGCAGTGACAGCTTATGGCCAGGATGAGCTGTAGGAAGAAGAAAAATCAGGCAAAGTGACAGAGCACCTCTTCCACCCCAAGGAACTTTGCTAACAAATTTGGAGCTCCTGTGCCTCATCAGATGCAGCACTGGGGAAACCAGCCCTGCTGTTTCTGTCAACAACACTTGCCTGTCTGTCTGCTTCAGGTTCACATCACCTTGAGCACCCACGACTGCGGGGGTTTATCGGAGCGGGACATCAACCTGGCCAGCTTCATCGAGCAGGTGGCAGCTTCCCTCTCCTGAGCAGGGATCCATGCTGCCAAAATCCCACTGTGCCCTGCCTAGATGGCTGCACCCAGAGCCTTTTCCCACTTCCAAGCTGGATCCTGGATCCAGACAGCGCTAACACCTCGCCAACCTCCCCCAGTGCAGCTCAGATGGATGGAGGCATTTCTCCTGGTGCCATGTATCCATCTCTGATCCTGCCAATTCCATCCTACAGCCCCTCCTTAGCCGTGTGATCCCACACCCCCAACTGCTGAGCCTCTTAACAGGAATCACTCATACCACAGTCATGGAATTGGGTGGGAAGGAACCTTAAAGATCACCTCATTCCACCCCTGGCATGGGCAGGGACACCTTCCACCATCCCAGGCTGCTCCCAGTCCCATCCAGCCTGGCCTGGGACACTGCCAGGGATCCAGGGGCAGCCACAGCTGCTCTGGGCACCCTGTGCCAGGGCCTGCCCACCCTCACAGGGAAGAATTCCTTCCCAATATCCCATCTATTCTGTGTGAATCCATTCCCCCTCGTCCTCTTACTACACATTCTTGTAAAAAGTCCTTCTCCATGTTTCTTGTCAGTTCTTTCAAGGTACTGGAAGGCTGTACTTAGGTCATCCAAAAGCTTCTCTTCTCTGGGCTGAACAATCCCAATTCTCTCAGCCTTCCCTCACAGCAGAGGTGCTCCATCCCCTTTGATCATCTTGGTGCCTCCCCTGGACTCTCTCCAACAGGTCGATCCCTTCCAGAGTCAAGTAACACCACTGCACCAGTAAATCTGTCCAGAGCCTGCCCCCATCCAGCCCCTCTTGTTGCTGCTCGCCTCCTGGAACGTGCTTTTTGCCCAAAACATGTTTTGTGAACCCTCTGGCTTCTCTGTAACCAAGCAGCAAACATGCTGTGCAATTTGTCATGGCTGTAACCCTCTCCAGCAGTATTACATGAGGCACGTGGTCTCACCCTGACTGCAGCCAGCCTTTAGCAGGGCACCAACTGCAAGTGTTTACAATAAACATCTCATTTAACCCAATGGCTCTTTGGAAAGGGGCCTCACTGATCAAGTTACACCAACAGGTTTTTCCTGAGGGCAGGTACTGCCCTGACTGCTCTCAAGGAGGTGCTTCTGCCACAGAAAAATTTCACACAGAAATGGCAGGTGCCTTCAATTCACAGTGATTGGGTCAGAAAGACAAAGAGATGATCAAAGCCAGGGCAGGTAAAAACTGCTTGTGTAAAATCACAGCTGTGCCACAGCCAAGGTACAAACACAGGCAAAGTACAACCAAAAGGCATAAAAGCAGCACAGCATCAGGGCAAGGGTTGCTTGGGGTGGAATACTTCCCAAGAAGAGGTTGTGGGTGGATTTGGTGGTACAAGATTTTCACCAATACAATGAGCAATCTCATATGAAGCCAACAGCATTTGCTTTCAGCACAAGTCTGGGGAAAAACACTACAAACACCCAGTTCATGTCTTTTTTTCTTCTCCTTTTTTAACCCTTTCAAGTTCTACAAAGTATTAATAGAAAATCCATAGCTCTTAACTTCCAGCATCCTTGAACATCACACACAAGATGCAGACACAGACACCACCTTCATTTTCCCAGAAGGACAGAGCAGCCCTCAGGCAGAGTTAGTAAGATTCATAAACCATCCTCTCTGCCACAGACCAGGCTGTGCATGAGCAAATTCCAGGAACAACAGGTCCCTATCCATTCAGACAAGCACTGAAGCAGAAAAACAAGAGCTCAGTTAGCATAGATAACTAAACGCACCATTTTAATACAAACCAGGCCCATTTTCACCAGCTCTCCAGCTGCCTCCAGTTCAACAGTGGCAAATCAGAGCAAAGCAGAAAACTGCTGGCAGATCAACTCATCCCATTTGTCCATTAAAAAGTCCTTGTGGATTTATTGGGCAAGGTATTATTTTGTTGTATGCAACCCTTCCGCTCCCCTCTCCCCCGAGTCATCAGAAAAGTGCAGATGAAATCCATGGCATGAAGACACACATCTCTTCTTGGTCCATCCCATTGGATATTCTTCATTCTAGTACCTAAAAACAGGTGAATCCCTTGGGAGTTCTTTGCACAAGCAACAGATTGAGTGTCCCGCTTGGAAAACCTGAAAATCCTGCATGAATTAACAGTGGCAAGGATCCCTCCAGGTCTAAAAGTACCATCCAGTTTCAGATCATAATCCAGTTCATCAAATTCTTTTTTTTTTTTGTCCTTGAAACAATCACACAGCCTGTAAATCCGTATTTCCAAGACCATTTGGCATGATAAAGTAAATGCAGATTACATGTTAGATGACAAGGATGAATAAAAACTACACACCAGGGAATTACAGTGGCCTATTCCTGACCACAGGATTACATTTACAGTACAGGACAAATACACGTGGAACAATTAAACCCACAAATATTATTAATAAGCAAAGCCCAGGATAGAATACATTGACTTACAAATAACATCTTCAAATACATCCAAAAATGTGAAATGGAGCACTGATCTGTTAGATCCACCTACTTCCTGGGAGGAAAATGCAACCAGGGAAGGAAGAGAAGGGAGTTTCGCTCTCCTTCAGCCCACCCCAATCCACCCCTTCTTTCTTTTAAAGCAGAAACAAAAAGAGTACCTCCCTTTTTTTTGTTTTGTTAAATCTCGGTTCCAAAGAGAACCATCACAGTAGCCAGACACTGAAGACTTGTCTCCAAAGTACTGCAAACTCAGAGACACAGTAATGGTCATATTGGCAAGACCTTGAGGGAACAAATAGGTCCAATACAAACTGCCAGAGCTGAGAGTCTCTCTCTCATCAAGAGACTCTCAGGCAATTCAATGATTTCAAAAGGGCTCAGAGACTTGCATGAAGTCATCAAGCTCAGGGCAGATGGCCAAAATGCTTGTGTCTCCCACCACAAGGAATAAAGCTGTTGGAAAGCCAGGATCCTTCCTACAGTGGCTGGGCCCAAGGCTGGGCTGGTTTGTGCAGAAGCTGGTCAGCGACTTTCTCATTCCTTAAAATTCCTGTGCTTCAGGCTAACAGGCTACAGCAGAGAGATGCCTTCAGATGTCCTTCACAGGACTGTGCAGACACAGCATGAAGTCTTCACCCACATGTGGGATTTTTGCCTGGGAAACTCTCTGCTCCATGCAAAAAGCTGAGAGGAAACATGGGAAAGCCCTGCAGGAGAAACTCCAACACTACTTGAGAGATTCTGACTTGTCCTCGAGGCCACAACTGCCTCACAAGGCTGTGCTGGGAAAACTCTCTCACCCTAAAAACAGCAGGGAAAAATAGGAAGGCTGAGCCACATGCCCAAGGCTGGAACACCTCTGACTTGCTGCATCCTTTCCTCAGCTTCTCCCAGCATCTTTGTAATACTGTGAAGGGACTTGGCTCATTACAACTACTACCTAACAGGCAAGGGTGCTTCCTCTGAGGCCAGCCTGCCTTTGAGGTCTGTTTTCAGAATTAGTACCATAAAGAAACGACCACAACCAAGGTCATGGTCAAACAGCTGAACCCTCCAACCATCCCTGGCATGCCACAAAAAAAAAAAAGCCAGAGAAGCATCAAGGCACAATGGTGAATGCCCTTTTGAGAATGTGCCTTAAAAGAATCAGTGCAAAGAGTTGAGATTACTGCTATTACAAAAGTCACCTTTTTGATACTAAAAGACCGTGGTTATAAAAACCGTCTGCGCGACGTCCCTGGCTGTGACACGGGCCAGGCCTGGCTCTGCTACAGCATGAGGGGACAGTGTAAAACCTTCAAGTTCTGAACATGAAATGAGCTCTGCACCTCCCTCTAGATTTGTGCAAGGAAAACAGCACTCCTGGGTGGTCAATGCATGTCTTCTACAAGAGGCAGGGGAGCAAAACAGCCACGATGTAGCCGGGGTTTTCAGTACCATCCAGTTCCTCTCCCTACACCACCTGCTTGATTTCTATTTCTGCTGTTGTTCAAGAGATTCCACAAAAGGATTCTGTGTTGTTTTTTTCCTCCCCCTCAGCAGATATTGATTGCAGCCTCATTGAGATCTCCAGAGGGGATTTCAAAAGGAGGCAGTGACTACCTTCTCTCTGCCAATTTATCAGCTCTGCATTACACAGATATAAGGCTCCTAGCACGGTCTGTTAAATGCAGCAGCTTACAGGAATACTCAAGAGAACACAGAATTTCCAATTTGCTGTCTACCATTAACTTCTGGAAAGATTGGAGCCGCAGAACACAATGTGAGAACTCAAATTTAACACTTGGCTGGACACTGATCTGAGGAGAAACAACAACTGAGGAATGAAGTGACATGCAGAATACCTGAGGAATTCGGAGGTGTGGAATGGACATTCAATTCACCATCAACAGCCATGATGAAAACAGGCAGGGGGGAGGGAGGAAAAGCCCTAAAACTGAAATTGGGCATGAAAACAATGCAGATTTCAGAACAGACTAAGACAGAGGAGGAATTTTTCCAGACCAAGCCACCCTCAGACCTGCAATTGTAAGAACTGCAATCTCTTTGCCTAGGAAACCTTTGGAACCACCCCAGTGCTGGCTGGCAAGGCACTGATTGTTGCACTGCAGTCAGTGGTGGCCGGGAGAGCCGTTCATGTGCTTCTCACTGCTGGGAACATCCGTGCTGTAGAGGCCATCCAGGTATGCCTGGGAAATCTCTGCTACCAGGCTCCTGTCTGGGACAGACTGTGCCATTCCATAGATGGCTCCCTAAGCAGAGAAGAGCAGGCTGTTACACAGGAGAAACACTCTCAGCCCAACAGCCCCTCACACTGTGCTGCCCTCCTCACCATGCCAGTGGTCTTGGCGTGGAGGTCCTTCATGATGTCCTGGATGCTGTCCCTGACATCCTTCAGGAACTGCTCGGCAACACCGGGCTTCGTGTGCAGCTGCGTGATGCAGAGATGGATGCTGGGCAGGCAGGGCAGAGAGAAGACATTAACCACCTCCACTACACACAGCTCCACGTTTTCTGAGCACCCAGCAGCAGCTGAGCCCTTCTGTGGCCTGGGGATAACTCTGGATCTCCTTACAACAGCATTCCCACTAAGGGTAATTCCTGCAAAATGCTTGCTGGAACCAGCTCCTTCTTCTTTCCTTACTTCACCGTTAGGTTAGTTTCTCACCTCATTCCAGGCACCTTTGGTGAGTAAAATGCAGCTGCCTGCAAGCACAATGACCCCTGCTACCCTTTCCTTCCTCTGCAGCTTTGAAGCCATCACCAGAAGGAAGCACACAACTCTGAACTATCACCTCAGGCTCTCTGGACTTTGCTTCACATGGCAAGTCAAAAATTTTTTTTCAGTCTGGAAGTACTGGCCCCTTTTGCCAACAAAAGCCCCATTTCCCACTTAAGGCAAGTCTCTGACAAAGCTTAATCTTACATTGAAAATGATCAGCCCTTCACTGTTGTTTTAATTTCCTCCATCTTCAGTGGGCAGGAGGATGACAGTGAAAATAAATAAACTGATCTACAAATCCTCAGTTAACTAAACAAGAGATAGAGCCTTGGTTATTTATATTTTTCTGCTTGTATTAGATAGAGGTAAATAGAAAGGGAGCCGCAGATATGTCCTCTGCCAGGCTCATTAAAATTAGTAGTACTTTATCTTCACTGCTATATAATGGCAATTACAAAAGTGATTTCTGCTCTGCAGAGGAAAATTCTACATACAATTTATCAGCTGTGGACAACAGTACTCAGCAAATCACAAGAGCTGTGTGGCCTGAAGCTGATCATCCTGCATACCCTGCCTAAATACATCACTCCACAGTCCCCACACACTCACCTTGGTGGAAACTGCAGGACATTCAAGTTCCATCCTTTTGCAGCCAGAAAATTAGATAATCGATAGATGTCAAAAGTGTCTGAGCCAATGGAGAGGACAGACACCTCTGGCTTCCCAAAAATGAAGATGCTATCAATTTTTCTCAACCTTGAAAAGAAGGAAAAAAAGAAGTGACTGATCAGGGTTACAGGGTTCAGGCATTCTGTCCACTCAGCTAGAGCCTTAAAGGTAAAGCTACAGAAGGGAACACATGGCAGCACATTCCCACCCTGCACCCAGCCTGGGCCATTGGGACTTGCCAGAGGACCTGGGTCATTACATACCCAAAAGTCAAGTAAACTCAGGAAGAAATGGAAAGGAGGGAAGGCAGAAAAGCAAGGGAAGACAGAAAATCAGCTTCTCTTACACAGCCACCCAAGCACCCCAACAAAGAAGAGTATAACCCTTCTTTTGTCCTCTCTCCAGATTCCCCCTCAGCCACAGCTGAAGCAGAAGGAATTCTCAAAGCCAGGCTGAATAAAGGTGTGCACACTGCTCCCATCTGTGTCCCTCAGATATCTGGGCACAAATGTTCTCCCAGAACTGCCCAGTAGGTCCCCCCCAGCAGATACCAGGTTGTTACAAAACAAAACAACAGCAGTTTAGGAGGAGGGGTCCAGCCCAGGGCTGAGGAGCAGGATCCAAACACTGAGGCACCCACATACTCAGACTCGAGGAAACGAGCAGTTTGAATGATCCTCTTCGTAGCCTCAACGTAGCCTGACTCTCCAATGTGCAGCAGGGTTGCCCAACATGCAGCTATGATCCCACCAGGCCTGGAGCCTGCCACAGAGGGGGAGGCATAAATTCCCCCTTGCCAGTCTGGGGCGATGAAGAACTGGTACTTCCTGTACTCCTTGTCACTGTAGAGCACCACCGAGGAGCCCTTGGGAGCGTAGCCATACTGCAAGGAGCACAGAAAGGGTTAGAAAGCAGCAAGAGGGCACAGGGATGCACCCAAGTCCTCACCCAGATCCCATTTGTTCATCTGCTGGACAGCAGAAGGCTCTGCAGAGGGCTTGAGACAGGCTGGATCCATGGGCAGAGGTTCAACAAGGCCAAGTGCCAGGCTGAGTCACAGCAACATTCTGCAGCTCCAGGCTGGGGCAGAGGGGTGGAAAGGGCCTTGGGGTGCTGGTGACAGTGGCTGTACATGTGGCAATGGCAGCTGGGCTGGATCAGGAATAGTGTGACCAGCAGGACCAGGACACTGATTGTCCCTCTGTGCTGGGGCCCTTGAGTGCTGTGTCCAGTTCTGGGCCCTCACATCCAGAGAGCCTTAGAGGGGCTGAAGCGTGTCCAGGAAAGGGTCTGGAGCCCCAGGAGCAGGTGAGGGAGCTGGGAAAGGGACTCAGCCTGGACAAAAGGAGGCTCAGGGAGGACCTTCTGGCTCTGCACAACTCCCAGCCAGGTGGGGGTCAGGTTGTGCTCAGAGAAAGCAAGTGATAGGACAAGAGGAAACAGCTTCAAGTTGTGCCAGGGGATGTTAAGGTTGGAAATAAGGAGAAATTTATTTGTGGAAGGGGGAAAAGGGGATGTCCAGGAAGGCAGTAGAGTCTCCATGCCTGGAGGTGTTCATGGAATGACTGGATGTGGCACTCAGTGCACTGATCTGGTTGATGAGGTGGGGATTGGTCACAGGCTGGACTCAATTTCGGAGGTCTTTTCCAGCCTGAGTGGTTCTGTACTTCAGCACATTGCACAAAGCACGTGAACAGAGCAGCCCCTACCCCTGCACCTCAGAGCTCCTCCACACAGTAGGGAAGAAATGTCCAAAGATGGCAGGATGGCAACAGGAGTCACACCCCAAAAATGCAAGCACTGGAAGACCCCTCTCCCCTCTCCTTACCTTGTGGGTGTCAGCAGAAATGCTGGTCACACCTTCCACACGGAAGTCAAAGGGACGCTTTAAGGGGAACCCTGCCTTGTCCATGAAAGCAATAAGGAATCCACCCAGGCAGGCATCCACATGGAAGGGGATTTTGTACTTCACTGCAAGCTGTGTGTGAACAAGAGATCAGGGAACAAAATGATGTGGCTGGGGCACCCAAACTCCAGTCACCAAAATGTATTGGCATTTCACAGTTCAATGTCCATTGAGCCCTTTGAGAACATCACAGCACTCTCAATGTGGCAATGTGGAAGGGCTGCTGTTGGTGATGTGCCTTTTCCTGCATTCCACACACAGGAAAAACAACTTGGCATTTTGGTAGTTTGCTGTGTTTGCCAAAGGAATGTGACAACATTGTCTGAAAGGAGTATCCATAATAAAGTAAAAGAGTGTGAGCTAAATGAACAGAAGGTCAGAGGCCCTGGCTGGTCACATACAAAATAAATAACTGGAACACAGAGAGGAAAGAAATCAAGAGGTGTGTTTGGAAAATAAGATCCCAGCTCTGACTCCTACTCTCTCCATACATTCCTCAGACTTCCTTATCAATTTTGCTGCAACCAGCAGGCCCTAAATCAAAGCCTTTTCACCAGGTGAGCCATTTGGGTGTTCTTTCCTCTCAGGCAGCAAAGAAAGAGCACTTGCTACATCCTACATTTGAGCTCATTTGAGGACAGTAATACTCTTCCCCCACCAAATTCACTGCTCATCATCCTGGAACCCCTCTACTCTTCTTGTGCTGGCTTTACTGCTACAACACACAAGTTCTTACAGGTAGGGGTGTCCTACCTCTGCCACCTCTTCAATGGGGTCCATAATTCCATGTGGGAACTGGGGAGCAGAACAGACCAGCATGGCTGTGTTCCTCGAGATGGCTCTCCTCATTGCCTGAAGATTTAAAGAGAGAAGATGCTCACATTCCATTTACCAAGTGCCATCCTGCCAAAAAAGATAAACAGTGAGAATGTGCAGAGCCTGGTCTTAAAAACCAATGCAAGAAAAGTGTAGAGAGAGGAAAGCGATGAGTTGCAAGCACTCATCCACTTGGAAATACCATCATATTTTTGTTCACCCTCCTCTGGAATCTGGGCTATTTATGAAAAACAAATTACTGAGACTAAATTAAATCCATGGGACAAAGGGATAACATCCAGTTAATTCAAATACAGTTTCATCTGCAATGACAGGCACTCACTCATGCTGTTTTTCATTTTTCCAGAAAGCACTCCTCCCTCTTTATCCACTGACTCCCTACCTGGACAGGTAGATTTCCTGCCTAGTTGCTGTGCAATATTAATTTCCTCACAGAGAGAGACTAAAGTGATACCTGAACATCCACTTCCATAGCCTTGGTCAGTGGTATTTGGATCAGCTTCAGCCCAAAGTAGTGTGCTGCCTTGTCAAAGGCTGCATGGGCACTCACTGGGACCAGCCTGGAAAAGGAACAGATGAAATGAATGTAACATTTGCTGTCTCCCATCTTGAGTGACAGTGGCTGAACAGCCCTAATTAACCCTGTTTTTTGAGGCCTCATATCATTATCAGAGCCTTAAATGTTAGAGAGGGAAGAAAAGAACCACCAGTGTTTTGTTTCTTTTTATGTTTTCTCCTCAAAGCAATTAACCAGAGAAATATTTTCCATGCACCATCTAGAAAAGAGGCAGCACATTAGAAACAGCAAATCCTCTATTAGCAGTGTAATGATTAGCACAATTCCCCCTTTGAGCTCCAACCAGCCCAACTCCAGCCTCAGAGCTGGCTAAGAAGAAAGCTAAGCCTTCTTTGATCTGAATAAATCAAACCCCTTGAATACTTCAAAGGGGCTGACAATCTGAGCAGGCTGTCTAGAGCAGCAGACAGGTATTGCCAAAATACAGCTGCTCAGCACAGCCCCCAACAACATCGGTGCCCCCCGGGCTGCTTTAAAGCTTCCTGTGCTTTGGAACTCTCCTTTCCACACAGGTTTTTCTCTCCTCCAGACAGAGATGGACAAGGAATAGGTGGCAATGAGCTATGAAATTAAGGATTATTGAGGACCAGCACCATCTCGGCTCAAGGGGACAGTAAATCCCACAAGTCACCAAAGGAAGAAGCTGTGGTGGCAGCACTCACATTTCTGGCTGTTTGATGCCTCTCTCATAAGCCAGGTCTCTGTATGCCTTGCAGGCCATCAGGATGCTCTCAGTCCCCCCAGATGTCATCTGTCACCAGAAGAGAAGCAAACAAGGAAAAATAACAATGGGTGTTGCAGGAGGGAAAAGCAGAAAGGGGGTGTAGGCACAGCATCTCTTGGCTCTGCTTCAGAGGTGCATGAGACAACTCGGGGTTTAAAGGGCAGCAGAAATCACTGAACAGCACAGGGCAGCTTTCTGACACTCAGCTTGAAAATACACATTTAGACGCTGAATATTTAAATGGGATGGGGGAAAGGGAAAACAAACAAACAGTATAGCATTCCAGAGCCCAAGAGGAGGGGATCACATTGCACAGTCACCTCACCTCACAAAACTATTCCCACTTAAACTCTTGATTACCTGAGGACTGTTTATCTGCATTACAGATTAATTATGCCACGCACATGGAAACAATGAAGTTGGTTCTGTGCTGAGTCAGCAAAGTCCAGCAGGGTTTATTAGGTCTGGAGCAGTGCCATGCCAAGGCATGGAGTCACTTCAGGGTTGGCACCACCCCTGAGCTCCAAAACCTTCCCAGAACCTGGAATGCTGCAGGACTTGGAGCTCTCACCCACCTCCTCTCTGCTGAGACCAGCAGTACGCCTGCTGTACACCAGAGCTGCCAAGCCCTCAGGGACACAAGAAATTTTACACCAGGAGGAATTTGTGCACTCCTCTCCTCAGCCAGTCCCTCAGCACCCACACCACCCACTAACCCTGGGTCTGCATCAGGAGGTGGAAGAGAGAAAGACACACACAGCTTTACTACTGCATACTTGAACTCAAGAGTTGGTGCAAATATACAAATTAAACTCTTTACAGGGAGGAGTTCCTCAAGTGAGAGGTCTCTTGTAGTCAGCTTTTATGAGTTCTGGCATGCAGGGGTACAACCTTCCCCAGTAAAATTTTAACCTGGGAAAATGTGAGGTTGGTTTGTCAAGCAGCCTGCACGACTGACTGGGTGAGCCATAACCTGAGGATATGTGGTAGCTGGGACACTTACACAGAGGTTCAGGGAAATGAGGAATCAAAATCTACTTATACTGCTTATGGGGAACTAATTTAGCTCTTCAGACCTGCTGAACCAACTGCAACTTCCCCTTTTTACCTCTTCCCCCACAAAAGTAAACATAAAAAGGACCCAATCCCATTGGTATGCCTTATGACATCTCTAAGTTTGGGTTTTCCTTTGTTTTTTCCCTGCTGACACAGCTGCAAACCCTGAAAATGCCAAGAAGTGTGACTGTGTGACAATGACTAAACATGAGGTACAGATATAAGGAACAAAGTTCACAGCTTGCCAGGATTTGTTCCTAACACAATCCAAGCCAGCAGCACCTGCTGCCACAGGCAGTGTGGAAGCAACTGTCACACCACAGAAAATTCCTGCTTTTTGGGGGATGTTTAAAAGCAACAGCTGTCAGAGATAAAACCTAACAGAGCTTCACACTGGATAAAGACATTGCTGCATTAACTGTGGAGCAAATGGATGGCAGCAGGAACACCATGTTTAAAGGGTTTTATGGGCTGTGCCACTCAGTTCTCAATGTCCTTTACTAAAACATCAGTCAGGTTGTGATTACCTTTGGGGGGAAAAAAAAAAATCCAGCTAGTGATAGACTGCCTTCCTACTGGGTGGGAGAAGAGGAATGGGATTATTGCATACTTGTGCCTATCCTTGCAACACTGCTTAGGGTAATGATTGTGAAAACCTTGCTAGGAAGGACGTGGGGATCTTGGGATTCATGTTACTGAACACCAGGCCTGCTCCTTGTTGGGCAGCATTCCCTATGCTCACCTAGATAATCTGCTCTTGAAATAGCAGCCTCTGTACAGTCTTATTCCCATTTCAATCCAAACACCTTGCATTCATATGTGACAAGCCTTTCCTCAAAGTCTGGCTTTATCTCCTGCATGGAATGCTGAGCCACACACAGTTTGTGGTAGGTCAGAGTCAACACTTGTCAGCAATCTGTCACATGCAGGGTAAGGAGGAGATCTAGGATTCTTCTCCCAGACAACCACACAAAGCTTGTTCAGACAGCTGAAAATCCACCCAAAAAGCCAAATTTCAGCCAGCTCAGCTTCCTAAATTGGCCCACAGTCAGCATATCATGAGTGTCCACCAAAGAGAAGTGCCCGAGTCTGGAGCAGCACCTTTAGCCCAGCACAGCTCCAACAGCAAAACCCTCTTGGTCCACATGGATTATACCTGTGGATGGAGCCTGCTCCTCTACAGGAAGCTTTGTCAGCTCGGCCACTGACAGCAAACTCGTTCTGCTGCAGCCTGAATCACTGTCACAGGATGCAAGTTCCCCAGTGCCTGCGGCGCCGGCGCCCGGCCAGGGCGCGGTGATTCAGCACCGCCCAGGGCTCACACGCATTCTTCTCTCCCCTCAATCAAAGTCACAGGCTCGGGCCACGCCATGGGGAAAAGGGGCTGGAAGCAGGAATTGTTTTAAACAGCTCTGCAACTCTGCACTAGCTTCAAAGGCCAGGAAAAACGTGGGGGGAAAGGGAAAGTAAACAGACGTTTTGTGTTCTTGATTTGTTGTTTTGCAAATGGGAGGAGAGAGAGCACAGGGGATAAATATCCCTCCTGCTTTCCAAACTCACTGTATCACTTCCATTGCTTCCCTCCCTCTAAATCCCAGTGCTCTGGAACCTCAACATTACAACAGCAATAAGAGATATGGTCTCTATTCCATTATTCCTTTGGGCTGGAATATTCCACTGTCAAACTTTCAGACATTAAAGAACCACTTGGGTTTGTGATGAAGTTTTGCTCCATTTTCACCTGAAGAAATATGCCCATTCAGACCCTGGAGACAAAGATGACCAAGAGTTTCACTAAGCTGAACCACCCCATGAATTAAAAACAAAAAAGCAAACTACAATTTATTTCTAGGGCAACAGTAAAAGAAAAAAAAAAAAAAAACCAAAAAAAAAACCCACACCACAATCCACTGCATGGTCATAATGTTGTGGTAGCCTCCCATAAAACCCCTGGAAACCTGCAGGTTGTGCAGGTTGTAAATTCCACAACTTGTGTCTCTCAAGGTGATGTTCTCATCACTACAGATAAAAACTGACAGATCTGCACAGTTTAAGCCCCCCTCAAGACACATCACTCACATCTCCCTGCTTCAAAAGTGCAGCCAAAGTTTGGAAGCCACAGAATTGGGGAGAAGAGAGAAAATAGGTTTCTACAGGAGGTTTAGGCTTGCATCTGGTGATTTTGCCTTCTCTCTTCTGTCTTCAGCTGTAGAATAGGTGGAAGAAGAATTCAGAGATCCACATCAAATACTCACAGTCACCCACAGAATTTTTCCTTACACTTCAAAGCTGCCCTTTCTCTTCAAAGTTCAAAAAGCTACTTAAAAAAATATTGCAGCGTGCATAAAAGTGGTGATTTCTCCCCAAATTACAGGGGAGATCCACACAACCAACACTGCAAAACAAAGCACCTTGTGAACATGAGCATATCAGACAAGAACAAACTCCCCTGCTCCTCTTCTATGTGCTGAGCTTAATTAGTCCTTCCAAATCATTGCAAGAACACGATTAGAATTTTCCAGGTGCCTAAACTCACCAATTCCTGTTTCTTTGCTCTTGCATAACACAATTAAAGTAAGAACAATAGTAGTAATTAGTGAGAAATATAAAGCATCCATCCACTGCTGAAAATTTTACTTGTAAAACTGCTTAAAAATTTGAAACCTCTCTCAGAGCAATTTAAGGCAAAGGCATGTCTGAACCCCCTCAAACCACCAGGGCATTGTTAGAGCTTTTATGTCCATGTCAACAAAGGAGGATTACAGCCCACATGGCTCAGCTAAAGGCAACTCCTGTAAATAATGAAAGCTGCTCATCCAATTTAACATTCAGAAATGTAAAAAAGACAGATTTCATCCTAGCATTTATGAAACACACCAAAGGCCTTTAAAGAGGAAGCTCCCCAGAGATGCTGCTGAGGGAGGTGTCCACATGACACAGGGCAGGACCACACAGAGATCCCAGGCTGCTGAAAACCTTGGGAAGAGCATGGATGTGTCATTGGGCTGCTTTTCCCAGACTGAGCAGCAGAATATTACTCCCACAAAGTGCTGCTCTGCAATGTGCTATGGAAATCAGAGCACAAAGGAAGTGAAACCACCTCACAGACAGAAACTTTTTGGTGCTTTCCACGCAGCACAGACACAGACACCTTCTCAATTAGTTCCATGTGCCTTCAGGAACCACCACCAACACCAACAATTGGCCAAGCAGTCCCTGCTGCTTAAATCAGGTTAGTAAATCCAGTGGACAGGGGTCTGGCACTGCAACACTCTGCCTCTCAGAGGTGGCAGTGAGGAAGTTCAGGGAGAAAAAAACAGTTGATCTAAATTTCAACACTGCAAAAGTTGAATTGAGCAAACTATTCTCAGCAGAATGAGCCAACAGCCCCTCTTGAACAGATTGAAGATAACTCAGAGCACTGCACCTTTAGCATTAAGACCTCTCTGCTTCACCAGTTACAGAAGTGTAATTGCAGCACTGAGCAACCAGCTGCAGCAGGGCCTTCTCAATACAGAAAGCAAATCATCAGATTGAAAAAATGCTATTTTTAATTGAGTTTGTAACTGTCCAAGCCAGAAATTATTCTACAATGTTAACTCAGTGCTGGGGAGAAGGAAAGAAAATAAGAGAAGTCTTTGAGCCCTACTACTTAAAAAACATGTGACCTCCATATACCCACCCATATCTCTCCATCAGTGATCAGCAACTCTGGCCACTTCACAGTCAGGAAGAGCAGTGGGAAGAAGACAAAAAGTCCACTGGAAACACTCATTCAGACATGATAATTACAGGGATGCAATTAATCTTCCATTTCTGGCTGCTCTACTTCCCAGCCCTCCCCTTTTCCTGCAAATGGGGCTGTGTTTAAGCAGCTAGGCCAGAATTCCACAGCAGGCTGTGCACTTCCCCCTTTGCTTTGTGGCACCATCCTTGGCAGAAGGAGGAGGACAGAAGGAAAAGCAGGACTCTCTAGAGTATATTTGTGCAGGTCTCACTTTGGCTGCAGCAGTTTTATACCTGTTCTGACCCTCTCTTAGGCAATTCCACTTTTCCATTTCAGTGGGAGAGCACCCAGGGCCAAGGTTGACACTTTCACGTGGTGTTTTATGTAACATAACCTGCAGGTCCCTGGTGCAGGCTTCAGCAAGCAAAGCTCCCCAAGCAGCCATCAGAGGCACACAGCTCTCTGCCTGCTGGATCAGCTGATGTCCCAGCTGCTGATAGGAACGAGTTCCAACAGCTTCATGCCCCACTCCAGGGATAATCTCCTCAATGTTCTCAGCACTGCAAGACAGGGAGGAGTTGAGCTGAGGTGAAATGGTTTTCATAAGCAAAGAGGCACGTTCCTCCTCTAAACTTGAAGGGGGTACAAGAAAGAAAAGTGGTGGTACTGAGAAGAAAAGTCAGGTCAGAGGGTATCACCTCCTCCTCTCAAAGGCAATCACATCTTGCACTCCCACAGAGTTGATATCATCCTCAATCCTACTGGGAGTCTGATCCCAACTACACCTTCTACAAAGCTACTCCACAGGCAAGCCTCCAGCTGACAGGGAAAGCTCACTCAAGGCCAGCTCAGCTCATAAGCTCGTGTCAACACTGCCTTCCAACACTGAAAGCATCACTTTAAGAACACACATTTGGACTCTTGTTGGAAGTTTTATCAAGGCTGTAAAACTGGTTTGCACTGGAAGGCCACAGGAGCCTGGAAACACAGCTTTCCAGCTGGACAGCTGACAATCCATGCCATGCCTGCTTGTTGGTGAGTAGCCAGCCAGCCAGCTGGCCTTGCCCTCGAGCTCAGCAATCTGGCAGGCTCACAGATTTCCAGCTCAGAGACTAAAACCGAGGGCAGCTTCTCAGAGTGACACTTCTCTGTTCACAATTCCTCACTGCCATCCAGCCAGGCTGCATTACAGCAGTTCTCTTTGCCAACTGTCATCAAGCCTGTGTCACTTTAGAGTGGAGAAAAAAAAGCTGAAGTAAACGGTCTTGTTTAGAGAACTTGTTTCTCTGAGTGAAATTCTCTCTCATAAAGCTTCACCAAGAAGAGGAATTAAGCAACTTCCACATAGCTGGCATGGAATACACCAGAATGAACTTACCCTCATGGTCATCTGGAGAGCACAAGGTGCATTTGTATTTATCAAAGTCAAAAATACCCAAAATGTTCAGGAGGCAAAGACAGGCTACTTACAGCACCACAAGAGTTGGGGCCCCCGTGGAAGAGCGTACAGGCCATCCTCACTACTTCTGCTTCCATCTTCCTCAGACCAGGGAATATATCTGGGTGGAGAGGATTACTCCAGGCAAACTCTTCATACACCTTCAGAAAACACAGAGAGAAAGTTAGACATGCAGATGAGGTTTTGAGAACTTTCCATGTGCACTGTAGAAGCAAATTAGCTGCATTTTACAGTAAGAATATTACAGGACTTAACTGCTCCTGCAAGCAAATGCCACAAGCTGGGAAGCTGAGGAGTAAAATAAAGAAAAAGAAATATTTTCCTAAGGCATTCAGACCTCTGGAGTGACTACAGCACAGCAATCTCTTGGTATAAGAAGAGATCTAATAATTTTGCTGGTTTTGAAGAGCACAAGATACATCCTGCAATTCCTTTACACAAATCAGGCAAAAAATTACTGTGTAGAACTTGTTCTCAAGTTTACTATTAGGAGGGGGTCCTGAAGCAGGCAGTAAAGCACAAATGCCCACTCACACCACAATAAAAGTGGCTGTGAAAACCAGTATTTCTGCTCTTTCCACAACTGTGGACTCACAGGCTACAAGGCTGGAACAGGTCAGTCCCAACCTCCTGCAGTCCAGATCAAAAAGCAACTGCAGGGATGTTAAATAAAATACAGCAAAACAAACCAGTGAACAATCAGCACAAACAAAGGGAATGTTTCCACAAAGTGATCCAAGCTGAGGCCCCTCCAGAAAGGCTGCTCTGAGCTTTGTTTCTCCAAAAGTGGCACAGAAAATGTCAACATGAGGAAGAAAACAGCAACAGCAGCCACCAAACAGAGCCTATTACAGCTGCTACAAAAGCTGTTCCCAGGAGCAAGAGGGCCAGACTTCCCTTTCTAACAAAACAACCTTGGAAGGAGATGTACTTGAAAACAAACCTTGAGGCTTTTAGGTTATTTTGCAGCCTTCTCAGAGGGAGAAGTTCCTGAGCAGGTAAACAGACCTCACAAAACTCCACTGAAGCGTGCCAGTGCTCCATTGTCTAAGATTTAGACCACACAGCCACGCCAAAAAACACTTCCTAAAGCTTCTCTTATGCTCAAACCAAGAGGAGTTTAGTTTGGCTCAGTGGGAGTTGTTCCAGTACCAGTCTCCAGCTCACTTGTAATTACTAATTACTTTCTCACCCAAAAGAGCACCTCATCTGATTAGATCCCAGTTATCTCTAGGAGGTGTTTCCACAGGGACAGTTACATGGCCAGAGTTACACTGCCCACTAATTCCCCTTCCCAGACTTCAGTTTTGGATCCTCCCAATTTATTCTGGGATGCTGGAACAGCCCTGAGGGGTTTCTGGTCACCCTGAAGATGCAAAGTTTGCCTGCTTGCACTTTACCTTCACCAGCAGGTGGGTGAGTTTCTCTTCACCACTGTACACAGTCCCAGAGACTTTCCCATCCTGCCAGCGTACATCCCCTGGAAGAGAGGGAAGAGCACACTGCTCACAAACACAGCCATTCCCAGCCAGGGTGGAAAAGCACATGGAAAACCCCCTCAGCTCCACAGAGACTCAGCTTTTGAGGTTTTCCTGAGTTTTGTGGCCCAGGGACAGCTGTATGTGAAGCTGAGCCCCTGGCACTGTGTGGACTTAGCAAGCAGCAAGTAAATGATGACTAAAGAGTCAGCACATAACCAACATGTAGCTGGAGCAAGCAGTTATATTAATAAATAATCCACTTAATCCCCAGCAGTCTCCCCAAACTGCTGTTCAACCAACTGGACACTAAATTAAAGCCACTTTCAAAGAGCACCCACCACCACTGTAAGCTGAGGAGAGATGGAAAAGCCAGGTTTGTACTGCTAAAATCCACAATGCTGGCACATCAATTAAATTTTACCTCAGCTGGTACTTCCAGGCAACTTCCAAAGGGGAGCTGGGGGCAGGGGAGGCAGAAACAGGGGAGACTTTAGAGAAAAAAAAATCCAGTGAAGGAGGGAAACAATAAATTAAGAGAACACACAGATAGAAGCAACATTAGCAATAGAGAGCAGTAGAAAAGAAGGAAGTTGTTCCAGGACACTCAATCATGAAATTGTTTCTGAATTTGGAGCAGATGCACTGTTCTAGCAGAAAATGCAAGGCTTTTCTCAAATCTGGGATAGGACCATGGCAGTCATGTCTTCTCCTCTGGACAGGAAATCACCCAAATTTGCTCATTAGGAATAAATAACAGGCACACAAATCAGAGGGAACATTTTTATATAAGAGAGGCAACTCAAATTAAGTGTCAGACACTGCTTGTGTGGACTTGAGCCAGGAGAACATCATCATCACTCTTCCTAAAAAGGCTTTTTCAAGGCACAAACTATTGTCTCTCTTAATTGAGGTGACAGTCTTGGAAATCCCCTAACAATCCTACTTGGAAGTTGCTTTTTTTGATTGTGACTATTTTCTGAGGCTTTACATTTCTGGTAAAAGTCAAGCATCAAGGCAGCTGCTCAGAAATGCAATCCAAAAAGAGAATTTCCTCCATATCTCTCCTGTCCTCAGCTGTCCCATCTCTCCATCAGCCTAGAATTCTTGTGGAAGAAATGGAATTTCAGTGTAAATACCTGAATGCAGCATTAGAACTCATGAATCTTAGTCACATCCAGAAGAAAAAACAGACAAAAATTTGCAAGGGGAAAGCATGAGCAAAAATCACTGGGACTCATTTTAGAGAGGAAATGTCATGTTTGGTGTCTGCTGCACTACAGACTCACCTTTTGAGCTGTACTCTTTCATCTTCTGCAGCACTTCAGGCTGGCTCATGCCTTGTTCTGGCAGTGCTTTGATATAATCCTTTTCATCTTTCAGGAAGGATAAACTGGAAGTGACATCATTCAAGGCTTCATCAATCTTCTTTTGAATCTAAAAGGAAAGAAAAAAAGCCTATCAAACAATGGCACTGGTCAGATTCTGAATAATTGTTGAGTGTGTGCAGGACAGGACCTGCTGCCTACATCTGTGATGTTGATGGAACAGAAAGAACTGTTCTGCTGGGAGCTCTGACCCCTTTCCTTAGTGCTTGAGAAAATACAACTCAAGGAAAAAACCTGAATTTTTATCCAGCAAACCTTTTCAAGTCACAGTTTTTAAATCTAGAGGTTTTCAGATGCATTTGGACTTGGCCTCCTCTACCACCACACACAAGGTTTAGAAACTCATGAAAACAGAAAAACAAAGAAATCTCCACCACAGGCACAGTTCAGAGATTTCTTTCTTCCCAACCACACCCTGCACTCAGGAAATCCCAGACTTCTCACAACACATTCCAAAGTAAAGATTCTTCTTCCAGGCAACACAGGTGTTGGGATATTGACTTTTGGACATTGGAATGCCTCAAAGTCAAGGCCTCTTGTGTGCACCTGATAAGTTATCAGGTATCCACCTGCCAAAGAGCAGAAAGAGGACACAGATGCTACTCAGGTTAGGAGGTGAAAGCTGGGGCACTTAACAGGCCAGGGAGGGGATTTAACCCCTTCCAGAGAGATGTGGAAGAAATTGGAGAACTCCTTCTGCCTCCACAGCAAAAGAAAAAAAAATTCCTCTGTGCTACTCTCTTTGGAGAAATTTGCCTGGAACAGCTCTGACCTCTGGAATCAATGTGCAAATACACCAACACAGCAAGCAGCAGGAAATGCAATCAAGTGTGATACCATCGTTTATGAGGTAAAATAAACCCAGCTGTGCATTTCTTCATCCTGGGTAGTTAACATGCTAAAACATGCTGACAGTTGTGGTTTCAAGTTTTTATGGAAAAAAACCAAAAACGAAACACCCCACACCAGCTTCCAAATGCTACAGTTAGTGTGCCATTTTAATGATTACACAAAGTGCTGATATGCTTCTGCTAACTTTTGCTAATAGTTATCTAAACCCTGAACTAATCATGGCCAGTTGGTTGATTAAAATAAACACCCTTCCACAACACCCAAGAAACCCTTGTCTCACATTTCACACTGCTTCAGAAGAACAACTCCAGTTCAATCCTATCTCCTCTTCAAGAATTAAAAATCATTTTCTTAAAATCTAACAATGAGGAAACGTTACTGGAGAATTCACTCATTCCTGGTTAATATAAATAGCTCAAAAGTTATAAAGAGGTGGAAGCCCCTTCTTATGGGAGTGACACTGGCAAAATGATTGCATAGAAATCATATGTGTCATTAAAGCAGGAGGCAGCAGAAGCTCATCCCAGATCTGAACCCTGGGTCATTAGGATCCCAGTGACATGACAACAAAAATGCACAGAACTGTGTATTCTCCAAGAGAGCTGAAACAAGGACCTGGAATAACCCTGTAAGTACTTGTTCAAATACTTACTAGAGCCCCAACAAATGGCATTTTTCTCAGCAGTTTAAAGAACTGTTTTTTAGTTCGGGATGTCAAACCTGAAAGACAAAAGGCAGAAAGGAACCTAAGAAAAAAAAAAAAAAACCCCATAAAACAAAAACTTCTGATGCAGCTCATGATCCAGGCTCAGCCTTGCTGATCCAAGCTGAAATAACACAGTGACCCAGGGGACATGGTGAGACAGATGAAGGAATCCAAGAGCAAGGTTCTCAGGGATGGACCATGCCATGGAAACATCTGGACTGCAGAACAGCAGCCACATACACAAATCAGTTAGTTGTTTCTTACTTACATGGGAATTCACACCCACATGTGGAATTTTACAGGGAAAAGAGGGATTTCAGGGTTTGTTAAAGGTCAAAAATTATTATCATTTTCTGCCTCTGCAAACCAGAATAGTTACTTGAAAACAAAACCATTGAGCAGTGTGAAACAGGCTCCCAGACCAAAGGATGCTTGTGACAATGTCAGTCACAAAACAACATGGATTTGCCCCTTTTGGTACACTGGGAGGTGACTCAGGGAAAGGAGATGGACAGAGGCAAGAGCAGAAATTCCACCACAGCACAAAGACTCAAATGAGAGAAGCCACTGATGACAAGCACTGGGAAACTCCTCAGGTTCTAAAGGCAGGAATGAAATCAGGATGACACAGATGCTTTATAGCCACCAAAAATGCCTTCCCAGTCCTACCTGCACCCCAACAGTTACAGAAAAAAAAAAAAAAAACTAAACAAAGTTCACAAATCAACCATTTTAAGACTTAGCATTTTTATTTACACTTCATATATATAATTTAAAAAGCTACCAAGCACACTAATTGGCACATTCTGTGGTAAATACTTGTTAGTGCCCTGATAATATAATTTCCATTGCACATCTCAGTGTGCACACTTGTTTCATTAATAACTTTTACAGTGAGAAAAGACTGCAAACTCTTGAAAAATTCTGACCATCTAATCAGATCTTCTAAGAGCTAGTCCCTACCTAAACAAAATACATTGTACAAAAACTAGCTGGGAAGGTAACTGTCCTGAACAAAAGTTTCATACCAATTTGCTCTTTACAGACATTCCCACTGTTCTCAAAAGAGAAAAGAGAAAGGCTGCTTGAGAAACAGAGACACAGAAGGAGACATCAAGTTAAAAACTTGGCTGTTTTTCCAGAGTGCAACCCTGAGGCCACCATAGGACCAGAGAAAACTGCAGGTTCTGCAGAATTCAGCTCCACTGAAGAGCTGCCAGTATCAGAAACCACTCAAAACAGGAAGATACTCCGGAAATTTAAAAAAAAAAAAAATATTACAAGAAGAAAATATCCTCACACTATCACATGCAATTGTCTTGAACGTTCTGAGGATGAAATGTGCTCTCAACATGAAATCAAGACAACATCTCCTCCCCCAGCAGGAAGAGAAACAACCAAGAGTTATCCAGACACTCTGTAGCAGTGACTAAGCTCACAGGAACCCAGCTCTCCATGAATCTCCCCAGGGTTTGGACAAGAGGAGGGTGTCGAGACAAGCAAATGGTTTAGCCAAAGGAAAAAGGGAGACCAGGAAAAGGGAAGGAGACAGAAGCACATTCCATGCACCCTCTGACAGAATGGGGGAGCTTCATTTACCACACAGGCTTGACTTTAATTCAGAAGAGAGTTTGGTAAATATTAGGTGGCAACAGAGTCTGTTTTAACAAGTGTTTGGCCTTGTTCCACCCTCTTTCCTTCCACTGCCCAGCAACAACTCGGGGCCACCTCCCCTCCCTGCAAAGGTCAGAAAATCCCCCATGCCAAATACTCACTCTCAGGCTGGCACAGGAAGCCATGCAGCCACACACTTGCAAGTGTGGAAGAAACTGACAACCCAATGACCTGCCAGGGTTCAAGTCCATCACACCAGGCGTTCACAATGCTTGTCACTTTCTCCCAGTACATCTGGAGGATTTCCTTGTAGGGGATAAGGGCATCCTGTGCAAAGGAAAACCAGGATATTGAGGAAAGTGCAAATGGAAACAAGCAGGTCATCAAAATGCCAACTGTTGATTAAAAAGGTGCTTTCTGGTATGCAGACCCCATGGTTTCCTTAATTCCTACAAACACAACAGGCAGGAGATTGTTTTGATTCACTTCCACTCGATAAAATACACACCTTGAGACTTCAAATACTGAGAGAGAAGCACCAAGAGCAGATGAGCAATGTGAGATCCCAAATCTTACCATTGCCCAAGAGGAGCAACTGTGCTAAGAATTTTTTTCCAAGGAATTCTCAGGTGCTGAGTGAAGGTACCACCAAAACAGGTCCATGAAGTACCTCGGGCTGGAATTTTCAATGAAGATGGAAGCACTCAGCAAGTCCTTAATTTAAAGATCTAATTAGCATGTTACACACCAAGGGGGGATGGGAGAGGAAAACACTGCTGCTGCCAAAATAACCCCCAGAAAATGGTGATGCAAGCACAATTACAATGTCAAAGCAGGAATTACAGTCGGGACACAGCCCAAGCTCCTAATCAATAGCTTCAAACCAGATGCTCTTCAAAAGCATCAGAACAGGGTGAGGAAAACTGGATATGCACAGGAGAAAAAGGACATTTCCCCTTAAACAGGGATCTTCCATCCAATCCTCTGGGAAAAGCTTTCTAGAGATTAGAAGAATAAGCAAGAACAGAATCCTCTTCCAAATGCCTCTTCCCTTTTGGGGAACTGGACCAGCCCAGTTCTGCCCAGTTTTACTGGAGAGATCTCCAGCACTGGAGAGCTTCACCCTCCAAAAAACAGGGAAAGAAAGTACATGGGGCCTTTCAAAAGATTGAAAGGAACAAATCCTTGATTCCTGTGCTGTTGGACTTCAGGTAGGAATAGAGCAGTTTTTCAACAAATTGCTGAATTAAAAACTGCTAAAGCTTTGCTTCTCAGGACACCCCACAGGACTCACTTCTGGGTCAGGCCAACAACAAAAGCAGCATTTAATTAATTTTTTCTTAGGGGGTCATTCCAATACAACTGGAAATGCTACTAACAGTCAAAAAAACAGACAAGGTTTTCCAAATAATCAAAGGAGGAAGCTTTTGTTACCAGAAGGCAACACTATTAAATACTCACTATTTTGGAAAAGCAGTAAAATGCATGTAACACGGCAGAGTTTGAAAGTATTTAAGCAACCCAAACATAAATTCCAGCAGAATTAAAAGCGTTTACCCTTAGCAGAGGAGAGTTTTCACCCATGTCACAGCACAGGCTAAAGGGACACGGACTGAATCGAGCAAAAGCAGGCAAGCTCAGCTCTGAGAAGGAAAATTAGCACCTATTTACTTGGCAAAGGGCGATTTAAAAATACATCAGAGCCACTTCAGCCTCCACAAACCGCTGCAATTAGGCAATGTCCCAGCTAATGAACGGCCCGTCCTCCAAGCCACTCACCACAAAGCCGATCCAACCCCAGAATTAAAGGGAAGAGCCACCTTTCCCAGCTAACCAGAGGTGGTGCTTAAGTTTCAGCGAGTTTGCACAATCTTCAGTGGCAAATCCCTGGAAATGAGCGTTTAACCAGCAAGAATGACTTTGGTTCTTTGCCTAGGGTGAAATGGCCAGAAAATGCTGCAGCATCTAACATAAAGTGGGCTGTGCTTTTTTCTTTTTTTTTTTTTATTTCCTGAAGATGGAGGACACTGTAAGCTCTGAATCAAAATGGAACATGACCTTCTTGACAAAAGTCAATGGCCAGGTCAAAATAAATAAAACTGGCAAGAGATTGACCTCTGGACAGAAGGTCTCAGCTGTCTGCACATTTTCTTGTCAGTGAAACCCTTGAGAACTGGCACACAGGAACTCAGCAGTATATCCAAGTTTTGAACAAATGACAGAAGATTTTCATTATGTTCAATCTTAACAGAATTTCTTCCCCTTTCTTGCTTTAAAAAAACCCAACGTGAAATCCATCCACAAGTGTTACAGCTTGACCAGGTAAAGTTTTCTCTGCATTTCTCACTTTCCTTCTTCACTCATTTCATACTTAGATGAGTTTGAAGGATGAGGTTGATCCATTTAGGAGGATATTAAAAACTGGGATTAAAAAACCCAGTGAAAATTGGCACAGAAGATGAGTTAGCAGTAATTTACAATTTCTCAGCTCCCTGGCTATCCCTGGCTCAGTTTTTCCCAAATGCTCCTTTCCCTGAAAGTATCCATCAAGACATGAGAGACCTTAACTTTCTGAATTATCCACTTATTCCCACAGAAACCTGAGGCCATTTAGAAGGTTGCAATCGAATGTTTTTATTATACCCAGGAACATGCCGGGTTAAAATTTTCATGTAGGACAATAACCTGCTTATTTGTGAAGGCATCAAAAAATAAAGGTTCTCCTTCCCATTAGAAAAGAGTAGATAAGCTGTTTTTATTTCCGTAAGAGAACCTTCCCCATACAAAAGCTTCACAGGCCACAGGATTATTTCAGAAGCAGTTTAAAAACTTGATTTATGAGCACAATAAAGAGCAGGGAGAAAAAAAAATAACTCTACTGGAGGATTTGTTTTTAATTCTCAGAGCAGTAAGACAGACCCAGGTATCAGATAAAATTCTAATTGCTATCATTAGGACTTGCAGTGCTCATTTGTACTGATATTAATGCACTCAGCTACCTAAGCAGTTTACATATTGAATTCTTAGCTGCACAGATTAGGAATACATCCTTAGTACTTTATTTCTAAAAGCCATTAGCTGGCTGAGCTGGTTCCAGGGATAGCACTTAGGCCACTACAAAAGAGCACAAATTAACTGCGGTAATGCCTTTCTGTCCCAGATGATAGAAAACGGAGGGGGGAGGAATGCCAAAGCTAATGAGAGCACATTTTGCAGTTTTGCCAGAACAGCATTTCCCCAGCTGTGAGTTTTAGGAAGAAAAAAAGCTTAAAAGAAAGAGAGCGAGAGAGAGTGAGAGAGCGAGAGAGAGAGAGAGAGAGAGAGAGAAAAGGCAATAAACTGGAGAAGCTCAGACTTTTGTTACAAGTGCCTTCTGTTTCCGTGGAAATTGAAACACTGTCCGAATTTACCTGTGGGAAAAACGGGAAGAAAGATTCTGCCAGCTGAATCTTCCTTCCTCTAAAAGAACATTTAAAGTGGGTTTAAAATGGGGCCACAGAATAAAAGTAGCTTTTAAAGGCAAGTTTATGTAATGCAATACCATGAGGCTGACTGTGCAAGGAAGAAGTGCTAAGATCAAAGAATGACAGAAAGGCTTAGGCTGGAAAATGCCCTAAAGACCAGCTTGTTCCAAACAAGGGACACTTTAAAGGGATGCTTTCTATCCCACTATCCCAGGCTGCTCCAAGCTCTGTCCAGCCTGGCCTGGGACACTTCCAGGGATGGAGCAGCCATGGATTCTCTGGGCATGCTGTGCCAGGGCCTCCCCACCCTCATAGGGAAGAATTTCACTCTGTCAGTTGATACCACATCCTCATCCTTCACCTGCATCCACACATATTCCCAACTAGGGACCCTCTGACCATTTCCCCACACTCTGCCACCAGGATCCCTGATGTCCCCAGAGCTGAGGCAGGAGGTGGCTGTCACACAGTAAATCCATGGCTCCAAACACGGGTTAGGTCAGCTCCGATTACGGGAGCACGGGAACACCGGTAGTGCCACTGCAATTAAGGCTCCTGCTCCAACACAACGAGTTCTCCTGAGGAGAAGCTTCCTGAATCACAGCCAGCAAGGACACGGCAGCCTGGCTCATTTATTCTGCTCCTAAACAGGAGGAAGACTCCAATTAGCCCTGCCTTTGCTGACACCTCACTGCCTGCACGTGCTCTGGCCACAACAGGCACATCTGACCGGAGTAACCAGCGCTGGACTCGCAGCCGAATTCCTCCCCGAGAATGGGAATGGGATTGAGCAACACCAGCCCGGCCTCCTCAGAGCGCTGCCTGTGCCTGCGGTGCTCTGACTCGCAGCCCAGCAATGACTCTGCTCCTCCGGCCCTCCCTGCCAGCCCCAGCCTGACAAATACCTTTGCATAAGCAGCAGGCAGGGAATATTTGTTAGTCAGCTCCTGATTACAGCTCCAGGTTCAGACCACGTGCTGCCCCAGCCTGACCAAAGGATGTGGGCAGACAGAGACACACCGGATGTGTGATCTCTCAGAAATCAAAAATCACCAATTTTTGGGTGTATGGGCTGAAGTGAAACTAAAAACACATTATCATCTTACCACAGCTCCCCAATACCACCAGTTTTGTCTGCATTGCATTTATTTTCACCACCATTTTGTATTTTTCCAGAATGACAGCAACTTGGGGAGGGTGGTGTTTGCCACGTATGGTGTCTGCAAAATGAACGTATACATACTGTACCACCAACCCTGAGAGTTCAAGAGGAGTGGCTAAACAATGGCTAATTATAGCTTCAGCACAAAAACAAACAAGGCAGCAAGTCACAGTAAGAGCAGCAGCATTCCAGCTTCCACTGGGGAGACAGAATGCAAAACCACCAAAACAAAATGGGAAAAGACTGATTGGAGGCTCACAAAAGGTATGATTTTACAGGAGCCCAAAGGACTCCTAAAACCAAGTTCAAATTTCATTGAACCCAAAACACACACAAGGTGTCATGCTGACTTTGCTCGCTTAGGTAAACCAATTTACAAAAGTTTCTGCAAACATCTAGGCACACTCCAGGCAGCACAGAGACAGGATCCAACCTCGTGGATCTCTGTGGGTCACCAGAATGTGCAAGGAAACCTTCTCTGCTGACACCACAATAATCAGGGTTAAAGAAGCGCCCAGCTCCCTGCATGCTGGGGCTCATCTGGACATATTTCATTCCTCACTAGGCCCCTCTCAGCCTCAGATCCCTGCATGCCTTCCAGAGAATAAAATGGGCATTTCTTTGAAATATGTTGTGAGCACCTGGGTGCCACCACAGCACTCAGACACGAAGTCTTGGCAGGAGCTGTCTGGGAGCAGAGCCTGTCATGGCAATTGTTCTGGGAGCAGGCATCCATGAACAAAGGCAGCCCTGGCACAGCTTCCCAGCAGGGTTATGCAAGCCTGGGACAAAGCCCCCAGTATCAGCACTAACTGAATGCTGCTATTATACATTAAGGGCCCTGCTCTTGGGCAACTCTGACCATAGGGCAGAATCCTCAAAAATTATCTTATCAATACCAACATGTAAAACTCTTTGACCCCTGCATTATCTAGTCACAAGCCCTTTCTGATATGGCATGGATAAATTTTGATGAGCAAAGAGGGGCAAAGGAAACACTCAGAAAACAAAGAACTCTGAGTGACTTTTACATTCAAATTTCTAAGAAATACAAATATTTCTAATACAGAAAACCGTATCGCAATCACCACAGCAAATAGACCAGAACACCTGCTGTTACATCAATTGAAAGAATACTAAATTTCACTTCATGCTCTAAGGGCAGGACAAAGCATATACAAGGCCTGACAGAACTTGAAAGGGAATATCTTTCATTGTGTGGGATGCAAAGAACAGGAGCAATAAAATCACAGATTGATTTGTTTTGGAAGAGACCGTGAAGATCATCTCATTCCATCCCCCTGGACACCTTCCACTGTCCCAGGCTGCTCCAAGCCCTGTCTAACCTGCCCAGGGACACTTCCAGGGATCCAGGAGCAGCCACAGCTTCTCTGGGCACCCTGTGCCAGGGTCTGCCCACCCTCACAGGGAGAAATTATTTCCCAATATCTAATCTAAACCTAACATTCTGTCAGTCTGGAGCCATTCCCCCTCATCTCTTGTGAAGAGTCTCTCTCCACCTATCTCCAGATACTGGAGGCCACAATGAGGTCACCCCAAAGCCTCTCTTCTCCAGGCTGAACAATCCCACCTCTCCCAGCTGAGCTGCTCCATCCCTTTAATCGTCCTGTTGCCTCCTCCAGACTCACCCCAACAGCTCCAGGCCCCTCCCGTGTTGGGCCCCCCCAGGCAGGAGGCAGCAGATCAGACAGAGACATCTTTTTATTGGCCATTTGGAAAATGAGACAAGCAGAACCCCAAAATCCTTACTCAGGGGCTCTAGGGAATCTCTTTGAGCACAGGAGTCACAGCAAGGCTGTGATTGCTGCCACACCAGGCAAACTACACACAATAAATGCTGTGATTAGGTTTATCTTCACACCACCAAGCACTGCTGGAGAAATCCAAGGCAGGAAGTGAGTGAGGCACAACCTCAGCAGATCTTCAGACACAACTTCCAAGGGTAGGAAGAGAGTGGGGAACTCTGAGTGGGCTGTACATCAGCAAAACACGGAAAAAGAAAGATTTTACTCTGTCAAGGTAAGAAAAATCCCAGTGCTTCTTGCTGCCTTTTGCTAATGTCACAGGAAGGATGGCAGAGTGAAACCACAGTTCAGGAAAAACATTGTGTATCAGCGTGTCTCTAGAGGAAGCCTCATTCCCCGAGTACAAAGCCAACTTCCTAAGCTTTCCAGAAGCCAGGAACCCTGAGCAGTAGCTACTGTCTAATCTAGGGAATAAAAGAGCAGAACCTGAGCAGGTCTTTCAGGTGCAATAAGCAGCAATTTTCTCCACAAAGCTTTGGCACAGAAGGGACTAAGGTGAGAACAGCCTGACCCCAGCAGCCCCAGGACAATCTAGACCTTCCTCTGCACAGAAAGCAAAGTATTTGCCCAGTGCCAAATTTTGGCAGCTGAAAGCAGCCCCAACACAAGCTGTGCAGACTCCTGGTGCTGTCCCAGGCTATGCCAAAGCAAGAAGCAGCAGTAGCACTTGGATGCTTGGGAATGGAGTAACAAAGGAGTGGGACAAAGATAATGATGTTTCGTTTATCAGTCAGCAGCTGCGATTTCAATTTCCCTCACTGATAGGAAAAAAATAAAAATTAAAAAAAAGTCCCAAAGAATCAATCAAAACCTGCACCTCTTCCAGGTCTGAGGAATTGCAAAAGATTCGTGCCGTGCCAATGTGGGTTAGGGCAAGCTATACTGCAAACAATGCCAAAGTTTGCTTCTAGCTAAAATAATAACAGCCAATTAGCAAACAGCGTCTTTAAAAAGCAACAATCAATCAGCAAACACGAGTTCTGTGGGCCCGACCAGCACCTTCGCCAAAACCCTGAGGAAAACATCACTCTGCCCCACCCATGTGAAATAACCAGAGCCGGGCGACAACACCGCTGCTGATCTGCCCCGAAACTCGGTGATTGCGGGGAATAAGGGCAGGAATGCAGGAATAAGAGGCGGTTCAGGGGAAGGGTCCGGGGCTCGGAGAGGTGCTGACCGCCCACCCTCACACCCCGCCGGCGGCCGCGCTCGGCCCGCCATCCCCTGAGGGGATTCCCAGCCCGCGCCGGGCCTCGCTGCCTCACAGGCCTCACGCCTCCCTCTCCGCCTCACGCCGGCCTCGCACTCCGCGCTCACCATCGCTGCTCCCGCCGCTCTTGGGTTCCTTCCTCCCTTCTTTTTCTCCCTTCTCCTCCTCCTCCTCCGCCCGCTGCCCGCGGGGTCCCGGCGCGCCCGCGCCCCGCCCCGAGCTTTGCCCTTCCCGCTGGCCCCGCCCACGGGGCGTGGAGGCCACGCCCCCTCAGGCCGAGCGACGCCCCCTAGCGGCGAAGGAGAGGGCGGGAAAGCCGCGCTCCCCTCAGGGAGAGAAGGCGGGAGAGCAGCGCCCCCTAGCGGCCGAGGAAAGGGCGGGAAAGCCGCGCTCCCCTCAGGAAGAGGAGGCAGTAAAACCTTAAAGACAGGCGCGGTTTTTGTTAAAATACAAGAGAAACCCACCGCAAACAAACAAACGACAGCAGCAACAACAAGAAAACAGTTTGTAAGCTCGCCCTGGTTATTAATTATCATGGACTGGAGCCTCTCTGCTGTGGATGCAGCCTGGGAGAGCGGAGGGTGTTCTGGAGAAGAGAAGGCCTCAGGGAGGAGATAGACTTGGGACAAGGAGAAATTACTCCACACGACAGAGCACAGGTTAGAGGGGATTTTGTGAAGGAATTGTTCCCTCTGAGGGTGGGGAGAGCCCCCCTGGATCCCTGGAATGGCCAAGGCCAGGCTTGGAGTAACCTGGGATAGTGGAAGGTGTCCCTGCCATTGCAGGGGTGGGCAGAAGACAAGCCTTAAGGTCCATTCTAACCCAAATCATTCTGTGGTGTCTTTTGAGGAGAGTTTTTGTTCTGTGCAAAATATAAGGCAGAAACTACTGGCCATTCTAGCATTATCCAGGCTGTTCGTTCTGCTAATCCATGGATTAAAATCTACTCTGGGTGGATCATTGGGACCCCTCATCACCCTCACTGCCCACACCTGTGACTGGCAACCCCTTACACCACAAGGATCCCAAAAACAGTTTGGCAGGAGAAGGATTTGAGGGCTGCTAACTCCTGACACTATTCCATAAAATTTAAGAAGAATATGGGAAGAGTGCCAACAGCCAGCCAAAATTCCCAGGTGTTCTGGGGAGTTTTAAGAGGTTAAAGGTCTCTGCATCCCCTGGCATAAATTCTGACCTCATGAAATAAATACAGTAAGCAGAACATTGTTTGGGACCAGCCTTGTACAAGCACGGTGGTTTTTAAACATCCAGGGCAAACCTGACCAGCAGCCTGAGGCATTTAAGTTATGCAAAGGAACATTTGGAAACAATTATGTTGCAGAACACTCACGGGGTGAAAAGGCAGAGATGGCAGCAAAAGGAAGGGAAAATTTTCCCATCAGTATTTTCACAGCAGCATTTGGTCATTCCCCCAAAATTAACACCTGGAGCAGCAGCAATGCATTGTGCCATGAGCATTGTGCCCTGCTGCCTGAGAGATGGGAGATGGCAGCAGGAGAAAATGCCCACATTAAGCCATTTCTGCTTAATCTCTACACAACACTTGGCTTCAGAATTTACAAATTTGTGCAGTCTTTCAAACAGATTCTGGTGTGGCATTTTTAACTTTTGCTCTTAACCTCCCTCGCTTTTGTTTGTCTACACTCTGTTGAAGCAGAGATTGCCAGCATCAGGTCCTGGCATTTGTAGCTTGCTGCTACAGTAGTTTATGTAGTTTGTGCTACAGGCAGTGACTGTTTGCCTGCTGTCACCGTGCCACCAGAGCTGTCTCCTCACAGCAGGTGACACCTGGCATAAGCCAGCAGACAGTGCTTTGATCTCCAGCAAACTGCCCTCGTGGGATGGCTTTTAGAGCAGTGCCTAGACATCAGATGCTCTTTTTAGCAGAAAAAAGGAACAGGCAGGTCTGTTAGTAACCTAGAGGAGCCATTTGAGTGAGGGGACAAAGAGAAAATGGGTGCAGGTTGGCCCTGAACCCGTTTCCATTTTTCTGTCACACAGCCCGGGTAAAAACTGGTTTTCCCACTATTCAGATGAATTTTAAAAATGTCAGAGTAGCTTGGCTTCTCCTCACAGGTGGCAGGATTAATGTTGAGGCTGTGCCAAAGTGACTGCTCTCTCAGAGAAGAGAGTTTTGCCTTTCCCAGGACAGGCCAAGCATCACCTGGCCAACATTGCCATACTAAAAGAGAGTTCTCACACCTCCTTTAAAGAACAGCTTGGAAAGGGGCTGGAGAGAGAAAATTCCAAACAATTCGTGGTTTTGCAGTGCTCCAAGATCCTGTGGGGGTTGGCATTGCATTGGTATTACGGGTTACATATTTATGAGTGAAAAACTGTGACAGAGACCAATCCAGCAGCACCAATGGGTTCATGTTCTGATGCAAAAGTCAAATCTGCAAGCAGTCAAGTGTGAAAAAATGAGGCTTTTTTCTCTTTCCACACATAAATGGAAAGGGGAATTATAACTACTTTCTGAATGGAACAAACCCCTGCTTCTTTTTTGGCCAAAACCCACTTTCAGCCAGGGGTGCCTGTGTGTGAAGGATGGCTCTTCTCCAGCTGGAGGGAAGGGTGTCATTCAAAATGCCTCAGAAGCAGCCTGAGACAACCCCCAGGAGGCCAAGGCCAAGAGCTGTCACTCTTTTTGTCTGGGAGCAATCCTCTAATATTCATGGGGTCCCTGAGAGGGTCCTGGAAGGTCCTAAAGCATCCCAGATGTCCTAGAAGGGCGGTACTGTGAGTGCCCCAGGGGTGTCAGAGGTCCTGAGAGGTCCAGGGGGGGTCTTGGGTGGTCCTGGAATCTTCAGGGGGATTCCCAGAGAGGGTTCTACAGGGTCCTTCCAGGAGCCAGCTCCGTGTGCACAGGCTGGGGACACGGGGGTGGCGGCGCTGGGCTGGGGACACGGGGGAAGGGACAGGAAGCTGAGGCATCGCTGCCCGCCGGCGCTGGCACCTTGTGGTGCGAGCTGGCGGCGAGAGCGGAGTTTCCTGCCACCACCACAGCCCGACAGCTGCTGGGGGGACCCTCCTGACACCCCAAGGGGGGACCGAGGGGATGGGCACAGGGGGAGTTTGTCTCCAGTCGGAGGAAAACCTGCTCCCCACGGGGGAAAGGACAAGCAGCTACTGCAAGTGAAACCCCCTCCACCTCAGCCCCCTGAAATGGTAAAAAGAAAAGATCTAAACGTTCGTCCTGACCTCTGAGAGATGAGAGTCAATAAATTGCCACTGAAAGAGGCGTCAAAATGTCGGGGTTCGATCCGTGAAATGCCAGGTGATTCTGTAAATTGGACACGTCGTTTTGCAGAGCTCACGGCCCGGTTTCCCCAGCGCTGTGCGTGGAGCAGTGGCACCGCCTCGGCGGGAAGCCCTGGGGCCTCACTTCTCCTACCCGCTAATTAGGAGCCGTTAATTCAGCTAATTAGGCGCTGTTTCATTGTCCTTGAGCTACCTTGGCCCTCTGCACAGGCCAGCACGGGCTCAGAGGATGCTGGTGCCGAAGGTGGGGGGAATATCCGAGGATTTCTCCCAGGCAGAAGCTGCCAGGACCGGCGGCTGTGGCTGGCCTTGGGCTCCCGGGGAACACGAGAGGGACACGGGGAGACATGGGGGACACGGCGGGGAGCACAGGGGACGTGGGCAGGGACCCTGCGGACCTTCAGTCTCAAGTTCCCCCCCTCCAGCTGAATCTCAGATCACCCCGGCACCAAAACACCGCTTAAAACGTCACATTTCTCCCTCCCTCTTCCGAGTGTTCGTTCCAAAAGTGCAATCCCCCGAGTTATTTTTAGGTTTTATTCGGTTTTTAGTTCGATTTCTCCTTTACATCTCCCGCTTTGGGGAGAATTTCACCGGTTGCGACTCTGCCCATCCCCGCAGGAGCTGCTGGATCCGCGGGAGTTGGGATTTTCCCTGCATTAATGATGCCGGTTTTGGGGTGCAATGGAGGCTCAGATCTCGGCAGATTCTCTCTTGCAGATCCACTGCAGCCTCGTGTCGCATCTCTGAGAGATGATCCCAGTCCCCTTGAGCGTTCCACAGGCTCCAGGTCCTTGCTTCCTGAGGTCCAGCTGGAACCTGCGGGTGGCAGGAAGGAGCCCGTGTCACCCCCGGGGTCCCTCGGGGACAATGGGGTGCCCCCTCCACGCCCAGTGCTCCCCAGGTCACTCACTGCTTCTGGTCGAGGTCGGAGCCGTTCTCCCACCTCCAGCCCGTCCCAGCCACAGGCACCGAGAGGCCGATCCAGAAGTGCCGTGTGGGCTTCTGCAGGCTGTCATTTAGGAATTCCTGGCCCGGAAAGGAGAAGGGATGGCGCTGGTTTGGTTACCCCAAAACTGGCTCTGTCCTCATCCCGGAACTGAGCCCCACCCGCGTCCCCGCATTCTGCCACAGGCACCAAGCGGGGGGCTTGGACACCACGTGGGGAGCTGAACCCATGAATTTGGGAACCCCCTCACCTTCCATGGGTGCCTCCAGCCCCCCTCAGGTCCACCCCACACCCTCAGCGCCATCATTCCCTTCACCAGCTCATCCTGGTTCCACGGCACCAGCAGCGTGGAGCCCCGATTCCTGCAGTCCTCCTGGCTCTTGCTCCAAGGGTTCATCCTGTCGGAAATCCAGTAGCACTTGTTCCCGACCAGCCTCCAGTCCACGGCGCACAGCCGGCATCCCTCTCTCTCTGCGAGCACACGGACGGACCCCAACGCGCTCAGGCACCGCTGCGGGACCGGAGGGAATCTCCGGTCCCCCTTTATTGGGGGGAGGCTTGGAGGATCCCCCCGGGGGCTGCGTTACCTCGGGGCGGGCACAGGATCCTCCGCAGCTCCCTGACGATGCCATCCCAGCCCGAACAGGCCATTCCCAGCGAGGCGTTCCCGTAGTTTGCTGTCCCCTTGGGCTGCCACCGCTGTGCCACCCACCAGGAGACTGGGAGAGGGGGATGCCAAGCCCGGTCAGGGAAATCAGGGATGGGATGGGAAGGGGTGCCCGGAGCCCTTTGCCACCCCCAAACTCACTGCAGAGCACGAGGGAAAGCGCCAGAACGGCCGTCAGGGCCTCGAGGAGGCGACGAGGACAGCGGGGACATGCTGCGGGGGCCCTTTGGGATCCTTGAAAGCCAAATCCTGCTGCTGGGGAAGGGATGTGGCAAAAAAAAAAAAGAGCGGGTTCAGGAGCACCCATGGCCTCCCCGAACCCCCAGAGCACAAGGCAGGAAGTCTCTCTCTCTGAGACCCCCCTGCACAGGAGCACGAGGAGTTGAGTGAGCCCCAAAACCCCTTCTGCTCCATCTTTTGGGGTCCCGGCTCGGGGGGATGGGACAGCAAACAACCGCAGTATCAAGAAACCCCCCCCCCCCCCCCAGACCCGCCTTCCTCCAGTTTTGCCTCGGTTTCCCTACCCTGGGCGGCTCTTGGCGACTCCTGGGTGGCTTCAGCCCGCAGCCGCCCCCCTCCAGTTCCTCTCCCACAAGGAACGGGGGGGCTCAGCGGACACGACCCCCTGGTACCTGCACCCTGCCGCGGCGGGCACCTCCCGGGACACCCCCGCTTGCTCCATCGGTCTAACACCAGGTAGCCGTCCTCGTCCTCCATATGACGGCAGAGCCGGGGGTGCACAGGCTGGGGACACGGGGGTGGTGGCACTGGGCTGGGGACACGGGGGAGGGGACAGGAAGCCGAAGCATCGCTGCCCGAGGGCGCTGGCCCGGTGTGGTGCGAGCTGGCTGCAGGAGCAGAGTTTCCTGCCACCACCACAGCCCGACAGCTGCTGGGGGTGACCCTCCTGACACCCGGGGAGGGGACCGAGGGGCTGGGGACAGGGGGAGTTTGTTTCCAGACGAAGGAAAGCCGGCACACGGGGCTGCTCCCCACTGGGGAAAAGACAATGAGCTACCGCGAGAGAAAAAACCCTCCTTACGCCCGGCAGGGAGAGGAGGAGGAGAAAGTGGTGCAAAGCAAAGGGCAGAGAAAGAGGGACAAGGCTGGAGCGGTGGAAAGTGGTGGCAATGGAAGTGGGGCAGGCGGGCATTTTGCCTTGCAGCTCTGTGGGAGGAAAAGTGTCAAATGCATCCAGGGTACAAGGGGAGAAACAGCAGGTGCTGGATATCGCCGCCCATTGGGGTTCATTGTGTGCCTGAGCTGCCAAGGCCGGCAGGCTCCGAGCAGCGCCGGACGCCGCCAGCGCTGCGCTGTGTCTTGCCCTGGCCCTGCCCTGGCTCAGCCCGCCTGGCCAGAGCCCCTTGTCACTGACAGAGCTGCACCGAGGCACAGCTGGGGAGCTGCTGCAGCTGCATCAGGAGAAGAAAACAAACAGAATCAAAAGCTGCACTGCCGGGTCTCCTCTGCCCGCTGTCACTAATGGAGCTGGGCCGAGCCACCGTGGGAGCAGCAGTGCTGGTTAAAAAGAGTCCCGGGAAAGGCTGGGAAATGTGAAGGGAATAAAATTCAGAGAATGGCATAAAATAGTCTAAAACTAATGCACCAGCAGCGGCTGCTGCCAAAGTGTCCCTACCAAGTTACAAACAAGAAAGATCACAGAAGCACAAACACAGATTTCCCAGCTCCCTCCGAGGGAGAGCAGTATCAGCACAGGAACAGAAAATGCTGCTATAACATCCTTTCCCACTGGTCCCCGTGCTCAGCTTTAGGCAGTGTTCTTCAGTGGTTTTATCCATGGAAATATTGCAGAGAGACACCAAACATTTACTGGTATACTAAAAAGAAGCTGCAAAACCATGAAGGATGAGGTTTGCAATAGGGACAGAAGCAAATTCCCACATCATATGATAGTTAAATATGGCTACTGTGAGTATGCAGCGTGGAGGACAGATGGATTAAACTAGAATATATTCAAAAATTGTAACTATTTGGCCCTATAACTGTAGGTGAGGTTAATAACTCTCACCAATTCAAAAAAGGGAAATCTGCTCTGAACCAATTTAGATGATCATCCCTGCAGCCATTGGCTATCAGTGCTCCTTTTCCCTACCAAACCACAAAGACTTTACTGGAAATCTCTCCTTTTCTGCTTCCTAGCTGTGCCAGTGCTGCAGTGGCCTGGGTGATTTCTCTGAAGGAACTGAGCTTTCCCTTGGCAGCAGCTTTGCTCTTCACTCCCCAGCCTCGTAGCCTTGTGCATTCCCATCTGGGAGCGTTGGCCTGCTGAAGGAGAGGCTCTATTGCCAGCAGAGATCCACAGCTGACAGGAGTAACACAGCATGGGATGTTCTCCTGCCTGCACTAATCCCTTTGCTGCTCAGCTGCAGCTGGAGCCCAGAGCCCTGGCAGTGGTTAAGGACACACTTTGCCATGGCATGGCCCAGCCAGGCTGATTGCTGGGCTGGCAGCACAGCGGGCACACATTCCTGCACCTGCCCCTTCTTCCCATCCCGTGTCCAGAAGCTGTTCCCGTGTCTCCTGGGAGAATCCACACCCAGCTGTGTGTGGGATTTGGAGGGGCTCTCTTGGGGGAATGTGGGGGTGCTCTGTGGGATTGGGGTGGGGGGGCTTCAGCTGTGTGTGGGTGTCTCTGGGATTCCCGTTTTTTCCCTCTCATATTTCCTATTCTTTTTCCGCTCAAGTTTTGCACCCTTTTCTCCTCACCTTCCCAGTGCTTTCCTGCTTCTTAAATGACATCTTTTAACCATTATGTCATCTCCATTTTTTCACTCTTCCCCACCGTTTTTTGCTGCCTTTTTTTCCCCCATTTTTTGTCCCATTTTCTCCTGCTTTTTTCACCCATTTTTCCCTCTGCCCTTTTTTGCTGCCTTTCCCCCTTTTGTTGTCTATTTTTTTCTCCTACCCTTTTTTGCGCCCTTTTGTTGCCACCGTTTTTTTCCCCACCTGGTTTTTATTTTGTTATTGTTTTTGTTTTGGGTTTGTTTGGTTGGTTTTTTTTCTTTTTCCCTGTTTTTTCCCCCCAGACCATTCTTTGCCCCTCAAGGTAAATCCCTCTAATGATGGAATTAGTAGTGGTTTCTATCAACTTAAACCCTCAATAATAAGGCACAACAGAGATTCCCTGTCAATTTAAAGTTAAAGATGACAAAAATGGACACATTTCAAACTGATAAAATTTCATCATACAGGGTGTTCCCTGTTCTATTCAAACAAGAAAATCAGGAATTACAACCAATTGAAATCCCTGGACAAATTGGCAAGGCAGGTTTCTTTCCATTGATACGCTTAATATTGCAGGTGAATGGGGATTGCCCAGTTTAAACACAGAAAATTAACCTGTTACCTTCAGAATATACTTCAGCAAAAATCTGTTGAAAGGGAAGCACACTGCACTTGCTTTCCCTAATTAATTCCATCAGGCTTCCTTCACTATAAACGCTCTCAAAAGTAAAAGCAGAGATGCCTCGTGTGTTACTTCAAAGCAGATGACTTGGTTTGAAAGTCAGGTGTCTGCTAAGAAAAGCAGGAACCTCTCTTGAAATGGAAAATGTAAGCTCCCTCCCTCCAAATTATTATAATTTTGAAATGAAGGGGAGTCTCAGGCAAAGAAATTGGAATAGGAATGGGAGTTCTTTACTAAGAAAAATTAAAACAGAAATACACAAGGTGCCCGGTGCCAGCAAAACCATTCTGTCCCCTTGTCCCCTCACCTAGGGCAGGCAACAGAACACATCAGAAAGGCTTGAGGTGTTCGGGGAGTTTGTGGGTTTAAATCTTCAAAAGATTTCAGCACTTGTTAGTTGCTATAAAGTTGTTTATTGTAAAGGCACAGAAGTCTAAAAAGGTAAAGACTCCCAAGTGTTCAAGTCTGTACTAAAAGCTTTCAGCACAAAGTCCCAAATAGAAGTAAAGCCCCCATTAGAAGAAGAAGCAGTCAGGTCCTTTGCAAAAGACAAACAGAGAGACAAAAAGACGGATCATTCTTCACACTCAGGTGCCTGATGCCAAAAGTAGGATTCCTCCTCAGCACGTGCCAGCTGTTCTTCCTCTTCCAAGGACAGTCCAAAAGTCTCACCTTCAGGCCACTTGGGGATGATTTCCAACAGCCCAGGGAAATTTGGATTTCCCATTCCAGCTTATTGTGCAATGAGGGCGATTCACTCACTCCAGCTAGCATGGCTGGCAGGATGGGTTGCTGAGACTTTTCCTTTGAACAGCCAGCCCAGCGCTGGCAGTGGGGATGAACAGGCACTGAGGTGACCCTGAGAGCAAGTGCAAGGCACAGGGTGCAGCTGAGAAAGGACAGCCCTGTGCCGGGCTGAGAGGGGAAGCTGGGACTGCCCAGTGTGGAGAAGCTCCTTTCTCCAGCCCCTGTTACAGGGGAGCTCGGGCCTTGCTGCAGAGATACGGCTGCGGATTCGAGCAGCCCTCACTCCTGAATTTCTCCTCAGCCAGGCACACAGACTCGGAATTGCCCAGGACAGGAACCCTGCAGGGAGGAGCAGAGGCAGCGCTGGTTCGCAGGGGAACACGTTGTGCCCCTGTCCCCCCATGCCCTGCCCGGCTCCCCGGCACTCACCCGGAGCTGAAGCTGCTGCCGTCCCCCCACTGCAGGTGCTCGCCCCATCTGCGCAGCCCCACCCAGTAATCGCCGTTCCCGCGGAGGCGGAAGAGCAAATCCTGCCAAGGAGAGAGCAGTGGCAGCTGCCCCGGCCCCTCGGGGGGACACGGCCCCGGGGCTCCTTCCCTGCAAGGCCCCGGCACAGGGCTGCAGCCCCAGCCCCACCAGCACCCAGCCCGGCCCACCAGCACCCCCAGGCTCCCCTCAGCCACCCCACAGCGCCCGCAGCCCCTCACTCACCATTGCCTCATCCTTGACAATGACCAGGGAGGCCCCGAGCACCGAGCACCGCTCCTCAGCCTCATCCCAGGTGCCTTTATCCCTTGAGAAGTAGTAGCAGTCTCCATTGTATCCAACCCAACCAGAGTCACAGCCCAGAATCAACGGCGGAGTCTCAGGTGGAACTGGAACGTGTGGTGCTGCAGGGGGAAGAGGAGAAGGTGTGAGGATTGCCCTGTGCAGGGAGCAGGGACCCCGCTCTGCCCCGAGGGGCTGGGCCCAGCCTGCTGCCCCTCCCTTACCTGACTGCACAGCCAAGGCCACCGCCAACGCCAGCAGCAGCAACAGGAGCAGGATCAGCACCAAGATGTGCACGGGATGGCAGCTGAACCACTGGCCTGGAGCAGGAAAGAGCTGCTGGCTGCCAGAAGCACAGCCGGCCCTCGAAGCTGCTCCCCCAATGGGCGGGGAGCACAGGAGGGAGCTCTCAGCCTGTCTGCTCCTCCCTCAGCTGCAGCCAGAGAGCCAAGAGGCTGCACACAGGCAGGGACACAGCTGTGGGGACAGCCAGGGACACCGGGCTGGGGACAGGCTGCAGCAGGAGAGCTGCACAGCCTTGGGGGCAGCTGCGGCTGCCGCTTGCAGCCACTGCTGGGGCCGAGCGCAGCACGAGGCCTCTTCCACACATCGGGAAACAGCCACACACCTGCCAGCCCTGTCCTTGCCAGCTGACACTGGCCCTCCCTAGAGGCCACAGGCGTGCCCTGCACTCACCCGGCAATCTTCTGAGGATGCTTTTGTGCCCAAGGCCGGTTGCTGATGTGCCCTGGGGATCCAGGGGCTCTGTCACTCTGCCATCGCTGTTGCAGATTCCATTCTCCACATCTTCACTTACTGCACACTCACACGTGGTGTCGCTGAGATTGCAGCCTGTGGCTTCTTGTGCCCCTTGCAATTGTGTTAGCCCGACTGCTGGTTCCTTCTGGAGATGCAGGAGCTCCTTCTCAGGCCCATGAACGGAGCAGAATTCTCTCTGCTCCAGCTCACAGCCGGCATACCTCTCCTTGGAACAAACAGCCTCTTGCTCCCGACACATCAGGAGTGCTGAAAAAAGTATTTCGGAGATCGGAACAGCTGTAGGCCCACGGGGATTACCGATTGAAAGGGACACGATGCCAGGTCACGGCTGGTCCCGCCCTGCGGGACACGGAGGATCAGGAAAGGAACCGGGATGAGCCATCGCTGCTGCGGCACCGGCTCGTCGCCAGCGATCCGCGGCAAGGAGGAGACCGCGGGCAGCCGCTCCCTCCGCCAGCTCAGGCCAGGGGCACACGGGGGAAGCCGGCGCAAGGAACTCGCCAGAACCGCCCCGTTCCCCTGAGCGCGGCCCCTCCGGCCGCAGCGAGCCCGGGCTGGGGCACAACCGAGCGGGGTCGTACCTGTGCTGGAGCCGCTCCCAGCCCCGGTGCCGCCTGCCTGGACCTGCCCGAAAGCACCGGGAGAGAGGAACGCTCCGGCTGAGCACGGACAGAGACTGCGATCACTGCTGCTACAGCGAACAATGTGCTGAGGGCCGATCGGCTTCTGGTAGTGTTGACCAAGCAGCGAGGCGAATGGAGACGGGGTGATCTCCTGTCCCTAAAGGAATGAATGCGTTTGGTCCTGTGCAAATATAAAAATTATGACACACCGCAGAAGCAGGTGAGCGACGTCATCCCACCAGGCATTTTTTTGCCAGGTAGGTGCTGGCATGATATAGCGCCAACACTGGCAGTGCAGCACTCGGGGGTGTTCGTTATCTGTCGGTCTTTGAGCCTTGAGATCAGTAAAATGGAGCTCTTTCACTCAATTCGAACCCATAGAACAGCACCATAAAGGCATTCTTCTTCCATTTAAACACGATATGAATGGGAAACCGTGATTTCCCACCTAGTGAGACGCCAAAAATCATTAAAAATGTGTGTTTTCCTTCAATTGAGACCATTCAAATAGTAGGTGAAGGGGAGTCCTCCCAGTTCAAACACAATTACCGAAAAGTAGTTTTCCTCCTTCATTTTAAATCCATTAATCCCTTTTGTTCTTTCTTTCTTTTTTGGCGGCTGCGTCACTGGTGAGTGATTGGTGTCACTTCTCTCTCCTCTCTGGTCACACCCGGGGCTGCTGCCGCTGCCGAGTGCTGGGAGTTTCCTCCCAGTCCCCTCGCAGTGTCCCTCTGCCTGGCAAGCACCGGCAGCGATGGGGAGAGCACTGCCAAGGAACTGCGAGCGCTGCACCTTCCCCGTGCTCCTCATCCCCTCCCAGCTCCTTCTTGTTCACTCCCGCTGCTCCCACTCGCCCTCCCAGTTCCCTCACAGCATTCCCTGTGCTCCCAGTTCCCTCCCAGTGTTCCCAGTATCTCTTCCAGCTCTCCCACCGACGGCAAAACCCTGCGGGGCTCTGTGGGAAATAGGAAAGTTATAGAACTCTCAGAAAGGTGAGTGAAAGCAAATTTCAGGATGGGGAAATGCAAGAATGCTGAAGATGCAAGGACAGGAAACAACAGGGCTGTGAGCTGTGTAGACACAGGCCTCAGGAAAATATGTTAAGCAAGACAGTAGAAATATGTAAGCTTAATAATGAAGATTTATCCATTGTTTTAAGCTGTTAGAGGCAAGCATTGTTCAAAGCAATATGTACGTGTGGCTTCATCATTTGGCTGAGCAAACACTTGTCAGCTTTTAATATCATGCTATTGGCTACAGAGTTTATGTTATTTACAGGTAAATATAACGTAAGAGAAAATATGTCCCAAAAAACCCAACAGTGCTGGTGCCCTGTTGGTGCCCTGTTTGGTTTTATGAAACAACTGTTGGAATCCTCAGATAGTTAAAAGGGACACCTGTGGAATGATCCTTTTGGATTATAAATGGATATTATTCTCATCTCCTCCTGGCTGCTGCACACCCTGGGATGGAGCTGAGGAAGGAGCCTTGTGGAGAATCAAGGTGAGCTCTGGGGAAAAGAAACCAGGGGACAAGATTTGTCTGTTGAGAAATGAGACGTTTATCTCCGTTTATCATAGTTATTACTTCGGACCCTATAATTAATGTTCAGGATGAGGAACATCGTTTTAAGTTCGTCAATACAAACTATCTGAGCACAGACCTTAACTCTGTCTTCACATTCTCTTTTTGGGATGTTGTCCACTGGAAACTTTATAATCCATTCACTTTTGGAGGGGATCAGAGCAGGTTAAAATTATTGCTGCTTGTCCAATGATCATGAGCATTTTTCAACAGCTGACCCCATCTGTGCTTTTCCTGTGTAGCCCAAAACGAATCCCCAAAACCCTCTGCATCCCAGAATGATTGCCTAATTCAAATTGAGCACTTCGCTTCTTTTCTCCCTCAGCGCAGAGTCTCTCCTGCCTTACTTCATCAGAATGTTTCAGCCTATCCTTCGTCTCCAGCATACTCCGTGCCGGTTCTTCCTCCCCTCAGCCCTCTGTCTGTACCCCAGGTGGGCAGTTCGGGACCCCCTGGGGGCCCCTCTGTTCTCCCCGTGTCAGCTCTGGCCTCCCCCGCCTCTCAAATCCTTCCTCAGGCTGTTCCAAACTCCTTTGTTCCCCGTGTCTCAGAACGCTTTCGCCGGCTCTGTCCCCGCTCCTCGGCCCTGGCCGGTCCCCTCGAGCCCTCCGAGTGTGATTCCCGAGGAGCTGCATTGTCACACATCCCTCCGTGTGTGATTCCCGAGGAGCTGCATTGTCACTCATCCCTCCGTGTGTGATTCCCGAGGAGCTGCATTGTCACTCATCCCTCCGTGTGTGATTCCCGAGGAACTGCATTGTCACACATCCCTCCGTGTGTGATTCCCGAGGAACTGCATTGTCACTCATCCCTCCGTGTGTGATTCCCGAGGAGCTGCATTGTCACTCATCCCTCCGTGTGTGATTCCCGAGGAACTGCATTGTCACACATCCCTCCGTGTGTGATTCCCGAGGAACTGCATTGTCACACATCCCTCCGTGTGTGATTCCCGAGGAACTGCATTGTCACACATCCCTCCGTGTGTGATTCCCGAGGAACTGCATTGTCACACATCCCCCCGTGTGTGATTCCCGAGGAACTGCATTGTCACACATCCCTCCGTGTGTGATTCCCGAGGAACTGCATTGTCACACATCCCCCCGTGTGTGATTCCCGAGGAACTGCATTGTCACACATCCCTCCGCGCCCTTTTTGGTCTCTTGTCACCGCAGCATGCGAGCGGCTGGCGAGCGAGAGTTTCCATTCGCCCCTCGGGGCCATTCCTAGTCCCGCGCCACCGATGCCAGCCCCGCTGCCGCTGCAGTGTCCCTCCGCTGTCCCCTCGGATCCCAGCGCAGCTGCAGCCCCTTTCTCAGCCGCATCCATTGCTTGGCTCCCGCGGCGAGCGGCATTCCCGGTGCCAGAGCTCTCTGTCGCCCTTGGCACAGCGCCTGCCGCAGCCTGCGCCGTCCCACGGGAACTGCGCTCGTTCTGCAGCGATCGGTGCCCGGCCCGGCCCCGGCAGAGCCTTTCCCGGCGGGCTCGCCCCGGCCGCGGCTGCCCCGGCCCTAGCCCAGCTCCCATCCCCGGCAATCACTCACCGAGCGCGGCCGTTGCAGTGCCGAGGTGGGCTCGGAGCGGCTTTTGTCCCTTTTGAGCATTCCGAGTGCGGGACAGGAGGCGAGGCGGGGCAGGGCAATCCAAATTACTAAACAACTCCGACAAGCACAAAGTACGTGAAAATTCACGCTGCGGAAGCTCTAGAAGTTTTACTCCGACAAACCAAAGTCAATGAAAGTTCACGCTGCGGAAGCTTTAAAAGTTTTACTCCGACAAGTACAAAGTCATGAAACTTCACCCTGCAGGGAAGTTGTTTCTGGGAGTTCTCGACAAGCGCGCATCCGGCGGTGCTCAGAGTCTGCCGGCCTTTAACCCTTAGGATCAGTAAAATCGAGTACTTTCCCTCAATTCAAACTCAGAGAACATTGCCATAAAGGCATTCTCCTTCTGTTAAAACATGAAATTAATAGAAAACTCTGGTTTCCCGCCTAATGAGACACCAGAAATCATGAAAAAGGTGTGTTTCCCTTCAATTGAGACCCTTCAAATTGTAGGTGATGGGGTGTCCTCCCCAGTTCAAACACAATTACTGAAGTTTTCCTCCTTCATTTTAAATCCCTTTTCTTGGTGTGTTTTTTTTTTCTGGGGGGGGGGGGGGGGGGGTTGTTTTTTTTTTTTTTTTTTTTTTTGGTTTTTTTGTTTTTTTTTGGTTTTTTGGGGGTTTTATTTGAGGGCAGATGATGGGAGAGGGCTCACTGGTGAGTGACTGGGAGCACTTCTTTCTCCTTACAGGTCATGTCTGAGGTGGGCAGTGCAGATTCAATAATTAATGCTTCTGTGAACTCTTTTCACTCTAAACTGCACACAATCACTGAGGAACAAAACCCTCAACGAGTGTGGGTTGCTCTTGCTGGCACAAGAAGAGAAGGAGAAATCTGACAGGAATATTCCTCATCATTCTGCCCAGGCTTTGTCAAACACTCCAGCCCCTGCACTTTGAGAAATAACAAGTGGCTTATAAGAAGTGACTTTTATGTCAGTGAGCATGTTATTATGGATCAATATGACACTGGAAAACAGTCTTCATCCCCTACTGCTCTTTGCATCACCCAAAGAGTTTGGATGCTGCTGCCCAGCGAGCTCCTAGTTGTGTCTTCCTTGTCAATCTTATCAGCCCCTTGTTCAATTGTAAAAAGCCAATAAAATGCAGCCAGTATTAGCCCAGTGCCTCAGGACTTGAAGGTCTCTTGTAAAGAAAGGGAAAAAAGATAGTCTCTCCAAACCAGAGTTAAAAAGTTAGTTATATACATATATTTTTGAAAGGAAAAGAGTGCTCTAGTCTACTTCTCGTCTTTCACTAGTAGCACCTCTAAGAATACTTTTTAAAAAACCCCAAACCCAATGAATTTAAGCTGAACTAGAAGCAATCTGGCTGCAGGATTATTATACTTCACTGCCTGAGTTCCAGTAAGAGAATTCATCCCTTCCACAGTTATCAGCCAGATCCCAAAGTACTGAGCATCAGCTTTTAGCTTTTTTTTTTTTTTTTTTTTCAATTGAACTGTAAGAAGAGCTGCTGCAGAGGGCCATGCTCCAGGCACATCCATGGGACTTAATCTGTACAACTGTCTAAACTCACCTCCTGTCTTTTCCTCCAGTTGCTGGCTTTCGCTCATATTTTCCCTGGGGTTTTTTGGGAGTTTTCTCTCAGAGGGGGAGAACACCACGAGATTAGAAGCAGGTAAAGCTGGGGGATGTTGGTGGCACTCACTGGTTGTTGGCTCTGGGAGGAGGAAGGCTGCTGGAAAACCTCATCCTGCCATCCCAATACCGGGGGCTGCCTCTTCTGCTGTTGGACCCCACACTCCTGCTAGGATGCTCTCCTGCTTCAGCCTGCCATCTCCAACCATCCTGTTGGAGCATCAACACTGCTCCAAGGATTCATCAGCAGTCTTTCCTCTTCCCATCTGGGACACATGCAGGATCACTGCATCTGCTCCTGCCCACCAGGAACCTGCCAGAGCTCACTGCCAACAGCAACTGCACCAGAGGGGAAAAGTGCCCAGGTCAAACAGGAGATTGCTCATGCAGTGGCCCTTGGCCCAGTCAGGATGGGACCAGAGATGAAGAATGTGCTCTACTCTGCACCTGGGAACCATGGTCTGTCCTGGAGCCTTTGGCAGAAAGTGCCTGGTGAGACTCAAGGCCAACCTCTGGGATTCTGGAGGAGAAGTGACAATAGGTATGAAGCAAATTACACTCTCACGGAGAAGGAAATCTTGGCTGCCTATGAGGGAGTTCAAGCTGCCTCAGAGGTGATTGGCACAGAAGCACAACTTCTCCTGGCACCCCGACTGCCAGTGCTGGGGTGGATGTTCAAAGGAAAGGTTCCCTCTACTCACCATGCCACCGACGCCACATGGAGCAAGTGGATTGCCCTCATCACGCAGCGCGCCCGTATTGGCAACCCAAATCGCCCTGGGATTTTAGAGATAATTACAAACTGGCCAGAAGGTGAAGATTTTGGTCTCGCTGATGAAGAGGAGCAGAAGCAAGTGACCCGGGCTGAAGAAGCTCCACCGTACAACCAGCTGCCAGCAGATGAAACACGCTACGCCCTTTTCACCGACGGTTCCTGCCGCATTGTGGGGATGAACCGGAAGTGGAAAGCTGCCGTATGGAGCCCCACACGACAGGTTGCACAAGCTACCGAAGGAGAAGGTGGATCGAGTCAACTTGCTGAACTCAAAGCTGTTCAGCTGGCCTTGGACATTGCTGAGAGAGAGAAATGGCCAAAGCTCTACCTTTACACTGATTCGTGGATGGTAGCCAATGCTCTGTGGGGTTGGCTGGAAAGGTGGAAAAAGGCTGACTGGCAACGTAGAGGAAAACCAATCTGGGCTGCTGATGAGTGGAAAGACATTGCCACTTGGGTAGAGAAGTTACCCATGAAAGTCCGTCATGTAGATGACAATGGCATCCTGGCCTGGATCAGGAATAGTGTGGACAGCAGGAACAGGGAGGTCACTCTTCCCCTGTACTCAGCATTGGTGGGACCACACCTTGAGTGCTGTGTCCAGTTGTGGCTCCTCAGTTTAGGAAGGACGTTGAGACACTTGAGTGTGTCCAGAGGAGACAACAAGGCTGGTGAGGGGCTTGGAACACAAACCCTGTGAGGAATGGCTGAGGGAGCTGGGCTTGTTGAGCCTGGAGAAAAGGAGACTCAGGGATGACCTTATCACTCTCTACAACTCCCTGAAAGGTGGTTGTAGTCAGGTGGGTTTGGTCTCTTTCACCAGGCAGCAGCTGAGAATGGGACGACGCAGTCTCAAGCTGTGCCAGGGGAGATACAGATTGGATATTAGGAAAAAGTTTTCCACTGAAAGAGTGATAAAGTACTGGAATGGTCTGCCCAGGGAGGTGGTGGAGTCACCATCCCTGGATGTGTCTAAAAAAAGACTGGATATGGCACTTGGTGCCATGGTCTACTTGAGGTGTTAGGGCATGGGTTGGACTTGATGATATTGAAGGTCTCTTCTAGCCTAGTCATTCTGTGAATTTGGTGAATGTCCCCAAGAGTCAGGCTAATGAAGAAAACAGGCACAACAAGCAGGTAGATCAGGCTGCACAGATAGAGGTCTCAAAGATAGACTTAGATTGGGAACACAAGGGAGAACTGTTCCTGGCTCGATGGGCCCACGATGCCTCAGGCCATCAGGGCAGAGACGCCACCTATAAGTGGGCAGGAGACCGAGGGCTGGATCTAACCATGGACAGCATCTCTCAGGTTATTCATGACTGTAACACGTGCGCTGACATCAAACAGGCCAAGCGGGTGAAGCCCCTCTGGTGTGGGGGGCGATGGTCCAAATATAAGTATGGAGAGGCCTGGCAGATTGACTATATCACACTGCCTCAGACCTGCCAGGGCAAGCGCTACGTGCTGACCATGTTAGAAGCCACCACCGGATGGTTGGAGACCTACCCGGTGCCCCACGCCACTGCTCGGAGCACCATCCTGGACCTGGAAAAACAAGTCCTCTGGAGGCATGGTACCCCTGAAAGAACTGAGTCAGACAACGGGACTCATTTCAAGAACAACCTTACAACACCTGGGCTAGGGAGTACGTGGGTGTAACATATTCCTTACTGCTGCAGGCAAGGCAGAGTGGTGCAATGGTCTGCTTAAAACCACGTTAAAAGCACTGGGTGGGGGGACTTTCAAGAACTGGGAGATCAATCTACCAAAGGCCACATGGTTAGTGAATACCCATGGTTCCAGTAATTGAGCGGTCCCTGCCCAATCTGAGCCCTTGGGAGCATCAGATGGAGATCAGGTTCCAGTGGTACATCTGAGAGGCATGCTAGGAAAAACTGTTTGGGTGAACTCTGCCTCCAGCAAAGCAAAAAAAAAAAAAAAAAAAAAAAAAAAGCTAGTTAGCTAGTTATTTTTTACTACATTCATTGGGTCAAACATCACACAAACAAACTTACACACTTTGCAAGATTTGCAACATTTCTACTTGATTCTGGACCCCTCAGTTTAGATAGGACATTGAGTGCATTGCTAAGGTCACTCCTTTGGATGGAGTGGAATGTTGAAAAAACAGTCTTTTAAATCAATGATGACAAGGGACCAATCTCTTGGAATCATTGACACAGAGGGAAGTCCAGGTTGCAGGGATCCCATCTCCTCAATCACTTAATTGATCTTCCTCAGGTTGTGAACAATCTCCAGGAGTCAGAAGTTCAGGAGTCTGGTGAATTCCAAGGACTGTTGGTAGGCGTGCTGTGAGTTTTTTGGAATTGCTCTTCTACTAGTTTTTTTTAAATGTTTAATTTTTTTTCTGATATAGGCCATTGGTCAATCCAGACAGGGGTATCTGTTTTCCATGTCAGCTTCAGAGTGGTGGGCATTGATGAAGTCCCCATCAAAGGCCCACTTCTAATTTGGTTCCCCATGGGAGAGAACACTCTCCTCCATACTGTGATGGGTCTCTGCACCACAGAGGGATAAATGGCAGCTGTGTTCCTTCAGGACCTGTAATGGTAATCATGGATTCACTTTGCAAACACACAGTGACCTCAACAACTCCACAGGTGACATCAACTTCCAATCACTGGACCAAGAGCTATGAGAGGTCACAGTGACATCTACACCTGTGTCTGGCATACCTATGATGCAAATTAGTTTTACCACCATAAGTCAGACTGCAAGTCAGTTCTTCTTGTTAACTGCCAACAGATGCCACCCAAATAACATCAGACATTGTGATAGATTTCCCAAACACAGTTTGCTTAGTGAAAGGTGGAGTCCTCAGGTAATTATCCTGGTTGGTTGCAGTCACTGATAAATTAAAGGAAATAGCAATTGTTCGTTTTGGTTGAATTAAAAGAGGGACACTTTATCCAAGAGCTAAAATTAGTAGCTCTTCATTACAATTTGCTGAGACAACAGCTGAAAGAACTGAAAGCCCAAAAATTTTCTTATTGTCCTTGTCTATAATTAAAAAATCTTGTCTCTGTTGTGAACTGCTGGTAACTCCTGTAGCACTACACTAATGAAAAGAGTCCTTCAAAAGGTAAATTAATTTGAAGGTTTACAGTTTGTAACATGCCCCTGGGGGAAATGAAGTGGGATTTCTCAAGGTATGAGTGGAGAAAGCACAACTGGCATTTCGTTTGGGTCCCACCCTGGTGTTTGAAATTTCTAGAAATTGAGGTGCCACAATTTGTTTCAATGTCAGATTGAGAATGACACCGATTTGTGCAACATTTTCCTTTTCTGCATAGGGGGCAAATACCAGGTGGCTTGGCCTTCCTTGTGGCCTCAGGGCAATCTTTTGTAAGATGGCCAGACTGCCCACAATGAAAACAAGCCCCTTTGGACTTCTGTTGTAAAATGGCTATAGTTTTATCACAGCTGTCATGTGTGTATTGAGGACCTTTCTGAGTTCATCTCCCATAGCATTAGCTTGGACCTTAGGAACAGACTGTGGAGTGTTAAGTTCATTGTGAGCAGAAAGCATCTGTGGAACTGTTGGATGTTCAAGTTAAAATCACTTTTTTACATTTTTCATTTGCATTAGTAAAAGCAAGGCTGTTAATGCTATAGGGGTGAGCTACCTCATCTGGGCACTGCCTTTCAACAGCATCTAAAAATGCACTCTAAGCTTCAGTGTGGCCTTGCATTGCTGTGGAAAAGCACAGCTACCAGCTGGCTCTACAGCACGTAAAGCCTTTCTCACAGCGCTCTTGGCATCTCCTGAGGCAGCTCTGGGCAGCACAGCCTGATCCTGGCGCTTGTCATACGGTGAATCCCCAGCCAGCTGAGCAACTGGGAGCTGAGCATTGGCACTGCCAGCACAACTTTCTCTGAGCCTGCAGAGACACCTTTCCACTGCAAGTCCCACAGGAGATACTGAGGATTGGTTAAAGTCAGGGAAGCCACATTGCAAAAAACTGAAGGAGTGAGATCACAGGAATTACAAATACTTTTTATCATGTTCTCAAAATAAGTAGAAGCCAGGCCATTCTCCTCTATAGCTTGTCTGAGTTCTTTGATTCCATGATGAGACAGGGCCTCCTATTGTGGATTGAGATAATTTCTACCATATCTCACAGGCATAGCAAGAAATTGCCCCTTGGAGGAATCAAAACCTTTATCTGGCTCAAGATTCTGTCTTTCTGACCAATTCCTCACCTAATTCCTGAGCAATTAGGTAAATGTAATGGAATATTGTCACTTCGGCTATTTGAATAAATTTTGGCAGCATTTCCATTTGCTGTCACTCCCGGATCTACTGTTTGAGTTATGATCCCAAGCTGTGTCCCAAGTCTGGCATTCCTTGGCACACTGGTGGTTCTGCTGTTCCTCCCCTCTCTCAGAAGAGCAGCAGCAGCACGAGCAGGAGCAGGGAAGGAGGCAGAGGGTGCCCCTGGAGCCAGAGGGAAGATAAGCTGTGGTGGATGCCAAGGTGCTGCCAGCAGGAGCTGGAGCCTGCCAAGGACAGCAGCCAGGAGGAGATGAGAACAGTATCCATTTATAATCCAAAAGGATTATTCCACAGGTGTCCCTTTTAACTATCTGGGGATTCCAATAGCTGTTTCATAAAATGAAGCAGGGCAGCACACTATGAGGTTTTTGGGATATTTTTTCTCTTACCTTATATTTACCTGTATCTATGTGCACAAATGACAGGAATGCTTGAGCATCACAATCATCAGCCTCATTTGACAGAACCAAGGGAGATGCACAGCAGACAAAGTTCTCTTTGTGACAAAGTCTTTTAACAACTTTCTAGCCAATACTATAATATTAAAAGCTGACAAATGTATGCTCAGGTCAATTAATAAAGCCACACATAAATCTTGCTTTGAACAGTGTTTGCCTGTAATAGCTTCAAACAATGGATAAATCTTCATTATTAAGCTTACATATTTCTACTGTCTTGCTTAACATATTTTCCTGAGAATATTTTCTCTACACAGCTCACAGCCCTGTTGTTTCTTGTCCTTGCATCTTCAGCATTCTTGCATTTCCCCATCCTGAAATTTGCTTTCACTCACCTTTCTGAGAGTTCTATAACTTCCCTATTTCCCACAGTGTCCCGCAGGGTTTTGCCGTCGGTGGGAGCGCTGGAAGAGATACTGGGAACACTGGGAGGGAACTGGGAGCACAGGGAATGCTGTGAGGGAACTGGGAGGGCGAGTGGGAGCAGCGGGAGTGAACAAGAAGGAGCTGGGAGGGGATGAGGAGCACGGGGAAGGTGCAGCGCTCGCAGTTCCTTGGCAGTGCTCTCCCCATCGCTGCCGGTGCTTGCCAGGCAGAGGGACACTGCGAGGGGACTGGGAGGAAACTCCCAGCACTCGGCAGCGGCAGCAGCCCCGGGTGTGACCCCTGAGGAGGGAGAAGTGACACCAATCACTGTCCAGTGACGCCGCCGCAGCCGCCGCAAAAAAAAAAAAAAAAAAAAAAAAAAAAAAAAAAAAAAAAAAAAAAAAAAGGGAGGGGTGGTTACGAGAAGAAAAGGGACTTAAAACGAAGGAAAAAAGCTTTTTTTCTGTGATTGTGATTGAACTGGGGAGGACTCTCCTTCACCTACGATTTGAAGAGCCTCTATTGAAGGAAAACACATATTTTTCATTATTTTTGGCGTCTCACTAGGCGAGAAATCACGTTTCTCCATTCATATCGTGTTTAAATGGAAGGAGAATGACTTTATAGTGCTGTTCTATGGGTTTGAATTGAGCGTGTTAAAGGCAGGCAGGCCCTGAGCACCTTCCACGAGGTTGGTGTGTTTTCTCTTGGTGTCTTTTACATCACATTCCCCGCGGCTTACTCAGCCCGCCTGGCCAAACGCCCAGAAGTAGATGAGTCCTGAGCCGGCGTCAGCAGGAGCTTTGTGTGTTTGTTTATTGGTTGATTCTCTCCCCGCCCCGCCGCGCCGGTCCCTCCCTCTCCCCAGTTAGCCAAAAAGTTCATTGAATGCTTTGCTTCTGCTCTCCGGCGCTTGGCGGCACCTTGCAGCATCCCCCATCCTCCGCTATTTTTCCCGGCGGGACTGGAGCGCTTTTCTCTCCCGGCGGCCTAGTCCAGGCAGGCGGCACCGGAGCTGGGAGCGGCTCCAGCACAGGTACGACCCCGCTCGGTTGTGCCCCAGCCCGGGCTCGCTGCGGCCGGAGGGGCCGCGCTCAGGGGAACGGGGCGGTTCTGGCGAGTTCCTTGCGCCGGCTTCCCCCGTGTGCCCCTGGCCTGAGCTGGCGGAGGGAGCGGCTGCCCGCGGTCTCCTCCTTGCCGCGGATCGCTGGGGAGTGTTTGCGTGAGTTTGATGAGTCGGGGGTCTCTCTGAATTTTTCTGACAGAAATCAGTGCAGGGATTGAATTAAAACTTTTGGATAGTTTGAAGTTAAGCTGCTTACACGAGTAGCAGTGCGAGTTTTAGTCAAGGTTAAAAAATAAATACTAGTTTTCTCCGTGCGGCCTGGTTTGAAAGACAGGTATTTGCCAAAAAAGGCAGGAGCCCCTCCCTGAGACGGAGAATTCAAATCCGCTTTCCTCCAATTTATTACAATTTTGAAATTAAGGGGCTTTCAAGTAAAGATACGGGGTTAGGTGGTTATGTTACCCGTAGCTTGTCACATTCCGTTTGGGCACACCGCCATGAATGAATAGCTCCCCTGGCGGGTCCCGAAGGGAGGCGGTGCAAATAGCCCGTGTCACTGCCGGAATGCTGGATGACGGCGGCTTTGTCCCGGGTGGGAAGGGTAGAGGAGAGACTGCACGGATCTCGGTGCAGTGCCGGTCCCGGTGCTCCAGCAGGATGCGTGGAGGTGTTAGATAGTCCGAGCAGGGGGTTGCGGCGTCCCGCAGCCGAGGAATGCAGCTCCCGGCGTTGCTGCAGCACAGCGAGGTTTTCCAGCCACCGTTCTCCCAGACAAGCGGAAGGACACTGTCCCTTTACCCGCCCGGCCCTGCGAGTGCTCTTAAAGGGACCGGGAGTCTTCCCCTCTCCTGTCTATAGCCTTTTTAACATGTCAGTGGGAAAATATTTCAGACGGGGAGGACAGGGGAAAAGAAAAGAAAAAACCAGCCCCCAACACTGTGGAAGCTCCAGGAACAGAGTTTTAATACAATAATAAAGTTAGTGCCTAAAGCATCAAAAAGTTAATCCCATAAAAGTTAACCCCACGAGCTGGTGCCGTAGCAGCAATGGCTCATCCCGGTTCTCTTCCTCATCCTCGGTGTCCCGCAGGGCCAGGACCAACCGTGACCTGTCATCGTGTCCCTTTCAAAGAGCCATCCCCGTGGGTGTGCAGCTGTAACCAAGACCAATCTCCAAAAGGCTTTTTTGACACTCCTGATGAGTCCAGAGCAAGGGGCTGATTGTTCCGAGCAGAGAGATTCTGTCTTTGAGCTGGAGCAGATTGAATCAGACTCCATCCAGGGGCCTGTGAAGGAGCACCAGCCTCTCCAGAAGGAACCAGCAGCCAGGCTGACACCCTTACCAGGGGCGCAAGAAGCCACTCGTCAGAAGCAGGGGGACGACACTTGTGAGTGTGCAGTGAATGCAGATGTGGAGAATGGAATCCGCAGCAGGGATGGCAGCGTGACAGAGCCCCTGTGTCCCCAGGACACATCAGCAACCGGCCATGGGCACAGAAGCATCCTCAGAAGATTGCTGGGTGAGTGCAGGGCCACACCTGTGGCCTCTAGGGAGGGCCAGTGTCAGCTGGTAAGGACAGGGCTGGCAGGTGTGTGGCTGTTTCCCGATGTGTGGAAGAGGCCTCGTGCTGCGCTCGGCCCCAGCAGTGGCTGCAAGCGGCAGCCGCAGCTGCCCCCAAGGCTGTGCAGCTCTCCTGCTGCAGCCTGTCCCCAGCCCGGTGTCCCTGGCTGTCCCCACAGCTGTGTCCCTGCCTGTGTGCAGCCTCTTGGCTCTCTGGCTGCAGCTGAGGGAGGAGCAGACAGGCTGAGAGCTCCCTCCTGTGCTCCCCGCCCATTGGGGGAGCAGCTTCGAGGGCCGGCTGTGCTTCTGGCAGCCAGCAGCTCTTTCCTGCTCCAGGCCAGTGGTTCAGCCGCCATCCCGTGCTCGTCTCGGTGCTGATCCTGCTCCTGTTGCTGCTGCTGGCGTTGGCGGTGGCCTTGGCTGTGCAGTCAGGTAAGGGAGGGGCAGCAGGCTGGGCCCAGCCCCTCGGGGCAGAGCGGGGTCCCTGCTCCCTGCACAGGCAATCCTCACACCTTCTCCTCTTCCCCCTGCAGCACCACAGGTTCCACTTCCACCTGGGACTCCGCCGTTGATTCTGGGCTGTGACTCTGGCTGGTTTGGATACAATGGAATGTGCTACAATTTCTCAAGGGATAAAGGCACCTGGGATGAGGCTCAGGAGCGGTGCTCCGAGCTCGGGGCCTCCCTGGCCATTGTCAAGGATGAGGCAATGGTGAGTGAGGGGCTGCGGGCGCTGTGGGGTGGCTGAGGGGAGCCTGGGGGTGCTGGTGGGCCGGGCTGGGTGCTGGTGGGGCTGGGGCTGCAGCCCTGTGCCGGGGCCTTGCAGGGAAGGAGCCCCGGGGCCGTGTCCCCCCGAGGGGCCGGGGCAGCTGCCACTGCTCTCTCCTTGGCAGGATTTGCTCTTCCGCCTCCGCGGGAACGGCGATTACTGGGTGGGGCTGCGCAGATGGGGCGAGCACCTGCAGTGGGGGGACGGCAGCAGCTACAATTCTTCGTGAGTACTGGGGAGCCGGGCAGGGCATGGGGGGACAGGGGCACAACGTGTTCCCCTGCGAACCAGCGCTGCCTCTGCTCCTCCCTGCAGGGTTCCTGTCCTGGGCAATTCCGAGTGTGTGTACCTGGCTGAGGAGAAATTCAGGAGTGTGATGTGCTCGAATCCGCAGCCGTATCTCTGCAGCAAGGCCCGAGCTCCCCTGTAACAGGGGCTGGAGAAAGGAGCTTCTCCACACTGGGCAGTCCCAGCTTCCCCTCTCAGCCCGGCACAGGGCTGTCCTTTCTCAGCTGCACCCTGTGCCTTGCACTTGCTCTCAGGGTCACCTCAGTGCCTGTTCATCCCCACTGCCAGCGCTGGGCTGGCTGTTCAAAGGAAAAGTCTCTGCAACCCATCCTGCCAGCCATGCTGGCTGGAGGGAAGGGATTGCCCTCACTGCACAACAAACTCAAATGTGAAATCCAAATTGCGCTCGGCAATCATCCCCAAGTGGCCTGAAGGTGAAACTTTTGATCTGTCCTTGGAAGAGGAAGAAGAACAGCTGGCACGTGCTGAGGAGGAATCCTACTTTTGGCAGCGGGCACCTGACTGTGCAGAATGGTGTCTTTGTCTCTTTGTCTGTGTCTTTGTTGCAAAGTATCTGACTGTCCTGCTGTGGGAGCAATCCCAGGCTGGAGCAGGACAAGGGTTTGGCTCCCCAGGAAGAAGCAGTGATGTGACGTGACTGTAACCCCCGTCCCTCTGTACCACTGTGTGGGGAGGAGGGAGGGAGGGAATTGGGCATAAAGTGAATCCCTGGAAGGAAAGAACAGTGTGGGGAAGATGCATTTTTAGGCTTTGACGTACTTCTCATTCCCTTGCTCTGATTTGCTTGATAATAAATTCAATTAATTTTCCCAGTCTGGGGCATTTATTCCCATGATGGGTGAGAGATTTCTCACCTTTATCGAGTCCCTCGAGCCTTTCCTGATGTGTTCTGTTCCCCACCCAGGGTGAGCAGGAGAGGGACAGAGCGGTTTTGCTGGCACCGGGCACCTGGCCAGGCCCAGCCCAGCCCAATCATCCCTGCAATAATTCACTCCTATCCCACCATTACCCGCTGCCACGGCGGCTCTGGATTCACGGGCAGGTGCCTGGAGTGAGAGGAGGCAGCTGGTGCCAGGGGGTGAAATGTCTTTGCTGCGAGCTGGCAGGGAGAGGAGGAGGAGAAAGTGGAGCAGAGTAAAGGGGAGAGAAAGAGGGACAAGGCTGGAGCGGTGGGAAGGGGCGGGGATGGGCACGGGGCAGGCGGGCATTTTGCTTTGCAGCTCTGAGGGAGGAAAAGTGTCAAATGCATCCAGGGTACGAGGGGAGAAACAGCAGGTGCTGGATATCGCCGCCAATTGGGGTTCATTGTGTGCCTGAGCTGCCAAGGCCGGCAGGCTCCGAGCAGCGCCGGACGCCGCCAGCGCTGCGCTGTGTCTTGCCCTGGCCCTGCCCTGGCTCAGCCCGCCTGGCCAGAGCCCCCAGAAACTCCCCCGGGGCTGCCGATCGTTAGGAACTTCTGCGCTGTGGGGCGCTTTTCTTAGTGGTTCTTTTAGGAAAGGAGGGACCTCCCTCCACCGCCAAACTCCGCCTCGCTGCTTGGTCAAAAACACTAAAATCCGCTGCGTCCCTCACAGTGTTCGTTTGCAGCGGCGCTGTCCGCCGTCTCGGTCAGGGCAGGGCCTGTCCTGGTGCTTTTGTGCCGGACAGGCGGTCCCGGAGCTCGGAGCGGCAGAAGGATCCTCAGAAGATTGCCGGGTGAGTGCAGGGCCACGCCTGTGGCCTCGAGGGAGGGCCAGTGTCAGCTGGCAAGGACAGGGCTGGCAGGTGTGTGGCTGTTTCCCGATGTGTGGAAGAGGCCTCGTGCTGCGCTCGGCCCCAGCAGTGGCTGCAAGCGGCAGCCGCAGCTGCCCCCAAGGCTGTGCAGCTCTCCTGCTGCAGCCTGTCCCCAGCCCGGTGTCCCTGGCTGTCCCCACAGCTGTGTCCCTGCCTGTGTGCAGCCTCTTGGCTCTCTGGCTGCAGCTGAGGGAGGAGCAGACAGGCTGAGGGCTCCCTCCTGTGCTCCCCGCCCATTGGGTTGGGATGCGAGGGCCAGACTTGGTTTTTCCTAAGCTACAGTTTCACTCTTCTCTCCTTCTTGTACAAAAGGCACAGGAGGCACTGGAGTTTTTCTTACTTAGAGTAGAATCTTTCGCTTTCCATGTCTTCCTCATGTCCACCCTACTCACAGTTTTCTCCCCTCTCTTCCTACCATTAGAAATTGTTTCTGAATTGCCTCACTCCCTGCCTGGGATCTTTCCAGCAGTGCTTGTGGTTTGGAGATAAATCTAATCACAGCACTTATTGTGTGTGGTTTGCCTCAGTCTGAAAACGGAGGGAGAATTTTTTTGATTCATGGCTGTGACTTTCATTTAATAAGGAGAAATGGAAGGATCTGCGAAGTACCTGGAACTGTTGCATATGGCAGAAGATCACTTCCAGCAGTCTGTTGATGTGCCAGAAAGGTAAGAGCTACTTGAAATTCATGAAGATCATATACTCTGCCTACAAATCCTTTAACTGACCTTTAAAATCCTGGTTACAAAAAGCCTGAACCCTTTTTTCCATCATACATTTAACGTGGCTGCTGTGGCCAGGACATACAAATATTAATTCCTCTAGAACACTCCATTAGGAGAAGTTCTTGCTAGAATAACTCTTTATCTTGGTTTTGTGAAATGCTGAGCTCTTCCAAGTGGGTTAAGAGGTGACTGAAAACCATTGTTTGCTTAGTTGACTGTAGGAAGTGTAAAATGTTTCATGGAAAAGCAGTGAATAATAAAGACAGAGTAATCTGTCTACTTTGGTCAAGGAGCTGGCTGGAAGATCAAATAAAAAAATAAATTAGTACAAAATTATCTGAGGATTTGCCAGCTCATAATATCTTGACTGGTAGTTTTTTGACTTTCCAGTCTGTGCTGTTTGGAATCTGACAATCTTAATATTTACCAAGGTCAAATAAATATAGAGAAAAAGTGCCATGACAAATGGGCTTTGGAGCCATCAGCTGGGAATTGCAGGGACTGACTGTGTCCTGTTTTGGCCAATACTCTCTCTAGTACTCTGGTACTTCCCCCAGATTCATTTCCCTTTTTGATGTGCTTGCACGGAAGGAAAAATGAAGAATTTGAGTGAAAATCTGAATGCAGATCCTGTGATCCCATTGAATCAATTTCAGTAAATTGATTTTTTTCTTCTAGCTCTGTTGAAGTGAACCCAGTTGATGAAATCCTGACACTACTACAGACAACATCCATTGATTTGAAGGAATTTGAGAGAGAAGCAGCTTGTCTTCCTCCAGAGGATGGTGAGCTAGATGAGGGAATTATTCCTATTATCATCCCACAAATGATTATTTGTGGGAAGGTTGACAGCTGTGAAAAGAAAGCCAGTGATTAGTCATGAAGCCAACCTTCATTAAGACTAAATACTGGATTGGCTCTCCCTTTTTAGAGTAAGCCTTTCTTCTTCCACTTAGTGGCCGAAGAATTCTCAGTGACTAGAGTGGTATCTTAGTTTGAAGCTGTGGAGTGTTGCACTCTGCTGCAGCCCTGTGGTTGATTCTGTGGTGCAGAGAATCAAAGTTTGAAGCTGTTCTGCTGAGCAGGGGCCTGAAGCAAACCCATAGCAGTGAAGATGTACTTGCTTTAAATCAGCTTGGTGCCACTCTGACACTGGTGCAGGTTAAAGTGCTGCAAGGTGAGCTGCTCTCTGTCCCTCAGTTTGGTTTTGTGGTCTTCAAAATTTATGTCTGTTATTCCAGAAATTCCTGTAGTCATTGTTTCTTGTCTGTTCCATACAGGCTTCAAAATTCTGAGGGCTTCTAAGTTCAAATGCTCCCACTTCAGTCCTGACTTCTAAGTTCAAATGTTCCCATTTCAATCCTGGCTTGAGAGAAATCAATATGGCTTGTGCCTCTGTCAGGCTTATGCAAGCAGAAGAGCTTTATTTATTTAAAAATATTTTTATATTTCAGGTCATCTGATGAATCCCATGTTACCTTTGACGTGGATTCTTTTACAAAAGCACTGGACAGAATTTTAGGTAAGACTTTCTTTATCTGAAACAAACCCGGCACTGATTTCTTTGCTGTTGTACTGACACAAAATAATACCCAGGAGCAGACTCGGAGGAGCTGGATTCTGATGATCTGGATGAAGAGGAGGAGTTTGGTTTCTCAGATGAGGATGATGAAGACCTGGCTGCTGGAAATCCAAGGCAGGAGCAGAAGGTGTCTCCTGAGGAGCTCGTGGGCAGTCTCAGGTCGTACATGAAGGAGATGGACCGTGAGCTGGCACAGACCAACGTTGGGAAAAGTTTCACCACTCAAAAGACAGGGGTGAGTATGCCTTGAGCTCTGATCTGTAGCAGTAATTTCCAAACAGGAAATGTGCTGGAAGTGGCCATTCTGAGTAAGGTGGTCAGAACCTTCCCACGTGCAAACGAAGTGTGCTGTAGCTGCACCATAATTTGTTTTTTTTCAGACTAAAGCTTCCCTAAGTTTTGAATTTGCACATCTTTTCCAAGACTTAGTATCATTTCCCTGTTTTCAGTAGCAGGGCAAGCCAGCTGCAGCTTGACTTTGGAGTTCCTGTAGTAGTTTGCTCCCATAGGAAGCTCAGCAAGACTTTCTGTCTTTCTTTTGTAACTTAATCTGGGTAATGGACAGTGATGGCTTTTAGCTGGCATGAGCATTTGGTGGCTGAATTCCTGTCTGTCAAGACTCTGGAATGCACTGGACTTTGCTGGCTGCAGAATTGTTGTTTCTTTTCTCTCGTAGCTTCCCTTTTTCCCCTTAAATCTGCTCATGCAATTTGACAAACCTTGCTCCTTGTACCTGCAGGCAGGTTCTGTTGGAGCAGCCACATCTGAGAGCGCTGGCCCTGATTCTGGAGCTGAGGATGCTGAGCTGGCACCCGTGGATGTGGACATGAACCTAGTGGCAAACCTGCTAGAGTCCTACAGTGCCCAGGCTGGCCTGGCAGGACCCACCTGGAGCATTTTCCAGAGCATGGGGGTGGCTTTACCTGGGAACACAGATCCCACCAGCCCCAGCAGCCGAGCAGCGCCCTGAGAGCTCCGGGCGAGACGCGGCTGGTGGGGAAACGAAGCACAGACAGAGGAGCAGGATGGGGAGCAAGAGGCCCAAGGGTTTGATTCTGAGTGTTCTGTTCATTATGTGTCACTTCAGCAAAGTGAATTTACCTGCAAAAGCCTCTGTTTGGACACTGTCTTGGATGGGAAGGAGAATTTCCCAGTGCTGACACATTTTCAGAAAATGAAAAACGAGGTTGTGACTCGAATGAAACTCTTATTACAAAAATCTCTCTTCCATTTTTCCAATCAGTGATCCAATTTGCCACATTTCTGAAATGTTCTTTTACACATTGCTAAGTAGTTTCAATACATGGGAAGCAGATCTTGTTCTGAAAATGCTGCTGCCTTCAGGGAGAGGTGAGAAAATACCACATTACAGGAAGAGTCTCCTGGATTTGGGAAAGCTGGTTAAATGTTGGGCAGACTTTGAATCCACAATGCTGCATTGTAAGAACTTCTGACAATTACTGTAAGAGCCTGTTCCTTATTAAGCACAAGGATTTGAAGAGTAATTGGATCAAATGTGTAAATATTGGCCAGAAGTATTTATAAAATTTATTTCAAGAAAAACAGAAATACAGCTTGATTAATTAATTTTTTTGGAGGTGTGCGTAACTTCCTCAGTGAAGTATCAGTTTTTGGAGTGAAAGCATTTTCATAACTGGTCATTCTCTGAATTCCATTATTGCTGAATGTTGGTATCATGCCAGCAGTAGCTGAACAGTTTGGGGTTTTTTTCAGTGCAAATGTGGGTAGAAGGCATGCAGCAGGTTGCTTTCACATAGAAAGAAAAATCTGTTCAAATATGAACTTCAGTTTCAACAAGATAAATTTGAAATAAAATACATAGAAATTACTGATTTACAGACACCAACAATGCAGTCCTGTCAGTCAAAATCAGCTTAATTCTTTTTAATTCACCAATTAATCAGTTGTCCTCCACTGATATTGTATAATTTACTTTGTCAACAGTTCATGGAGAGCACTGGCAGGCTGGACAGGGATTACAGATGGCCAACATGAGCTAGGAAGTGTAAAGAAGGTTCTGATAAATTTCAAGGAATTTAGACTTCTGAGAGGTGAGATGGACTGCAGACTCAGACAAATCTGTGCTGGGAAAATGGGGCTGACAGAGGTTTTTTAATTTAGAGAAGGATACTGAGCAGTTAGTTAGGTGGTGAAAAACAGAGGTACTTGAACCTTGAAAAGGGTTTGTGTTTGACCAGGGAAGGTAATTAACACTGAAACTACATAAAATCCTCCACTGATGAGTAGTCAAGTTTAGATACTCCAAAAACTAACTCAGTCCAAGAACATGATCACATTTACCTGTTGTGTGGCCAGTGCTATACAAAAGGTCAAAACAGTTTGAAGGACTCTGTAGTGCATGAGGAAAACTCCTCAGCTGAGGTTCAGAACAAAGCTGCTCTTCTGGAAACACTCCAGCTGATCTTGCTGCTTGGATAATTTCACTTTTCCATCAGTGGGGCTGTGATTGCTCCAGGGCTGTGCTCATTCCAGCTATTTACATTTGTCCAGCAGATTCACAGTGGAGACCTTCAAGGCTCTGGAAGAGCTCACAGGAGAGTTTGCCATGGAAGAATAAGCATTTCCATGCTGCCTCTTCCACTGCTTGGAAGTAACACACTAGACAACTCTGCTTTTAATTTTGAGAGTATTTGTAGTGAAGGAAACCTGATGGAATGAATTAGGTAAAACAAGTGTGATGTGCTTCCCTTTAAACACATTTCTACTGAAGTATATTGTGTTGTTCAGCTGACATTACATTCCAACAAAATTTATTCACTTTGCTCACCTGAGTATCTGCTTTTTGTACACCCCTGTTCATCCTGGAACTTCTGACCTTTCACCAGCCCATGGTTTTCTTGTTTGTGGCTTGATCCCTGCAGCCCCAGTTGTGAACAGTGCAGTGGTCAAGCAGGAAAACAAATCATGACTCTTTCATCTCCCACCTATGAGATCAAAATTAACCCCAGGGAACACAGTGACCTTTAACCTCTTAAAACTCCCCTGGGCACTTTGGCTGCTGCCACTCTTCCCACTGGTGAGTTTGATGGAGCAATCTCAGGAGTCAGCACTTCAGAGCTGCTTTTAAGGTTACCTGGGCACACCTTGCAGGTGATCTCTCTTCTGGAACAATGGTGAGAATGATGCCTTAGGATTGTAGCTTTTATATTATTCATGTCTTTGTAATCCTGCAATTCTTTAGTGTATAACTCTAAACTCCATACAGAGTGTTTGTTAGCTGCTGCTTTCCCATTTTGGTCAGACACAACAATTTCTGGAGAAATGTAAACAAAAGTGACTTTGGGGGGTGCAAACTTGCAGTAAATTATTTCATTACTTGAAGCTGTAATTGGAAGATTAACCTCCAATATATAAATAGACCAAACTTATAAAAAATATGAAAAATCCTAACACTTTCCCTGAAGGAGAAAGGTTTTATATTGAGGGGAAACCCTCCTTTCCTCTGCTTTTTGTCTGTGTTTAAACTGGGCAATCCCCATTCACCTGCAATTTTAAGGGTATAAATTGAAAGAAACCTGCCTTGGCCATTTTTTTAGGGATATCAATTGATTTGGAATCCCCATTTTCTTGTTTAAATAGAACAGGGAACACCCTGTATGATGCAATTTTATCAGTTTGAAATGAGGGTGAACCCTCCATTTTCATCATCTTTAAGTTTAAATTGACAGGGAATCTGTCAATTTAGGGCTTAAATTGGTAGAAACCCCCACTGATTCATCATTTGAGAGATATACAGTGAGGGGCCAAAAAAAAAAAAAAAGTGATGGGGGAAAAAAAAGGTGGAAAAAGAGGGCAGGAAAAAAAAAGCCAACAGAAAGGTGGGGAAAAAAGGGAAGGGAAAAAAGGTGGGGATAAAAGGCATCAAAAAGGGAGAGTTTGAGAAATGAGGTTTACTTTTTTGATAAAATTTAAAAGTTTAATAAAGGACAATAGGAGACAAAGATAATAAAGGAAGGTTTAGTAGCTGGATGCTTGAGCTTAGCCAAGGGCATATCTGTTATTTTGGAGACTTTCTTTATATATTTTTAAAATTGTATTAGTCTACTGTATATTTATAAATAATTATGCATATTTAAACTTTTTTAAAACATGTTTTAACAACTTTTTAGCATTTTTTTTTTTTTTTTTTTTTAGATCATGGCTGTTTTTTGGTATATTTTGGTTTTAGTTTGTTTTTATTATTACTTTTAGTTTAGGGCTTTGGTCTGTACTTTTTTCAGATGGTAGGTGTTGATAGTAGGGGTTTTATTATATGTTTATTGGATGTTATTTTAATTAAGCAGGCAATATAACTATATTAGTTATTACTATGTTTAAGTTTAGTTAATAGCAGAAATAAAAGCTATATTTTTATAGTAAGGTTCAGACCACATTTCCTTTTTTTGAATTGCTGAGGGTTATTAACCTCACCTGCAGTTATAAGGCCAAATAGTTACAAATTTGGAATATGTTGTAGTTTAACCCAGCTGTCCCCCATGCTGCACACTCAGCCATATTGAACTACCATATGATGTGGGAATTTGCTCTTGTCCCTATCCCAAACCTCATCCCTCATGGTTTTTCAGCTTCTTTTTAATATGCTAGTAAATCTTCTGTGTCCCTCTGCAATGTTTCCATGGATAAAACCAGTGGAACTCTATAAAGGATAAAGGATTCTGCCAGTGCTGAGCACAAGGGCCAGTGGATGTTATATCAGCTTTCCATCTCTTGCCAGGTGGAAAAGTGAGCAGGATTTAGATGGGAGCTGCAGGCTGGGGCAGCTCAGTCTGTTCCAGCAGTGCCTCAGACTGAACACAGGAATTGTAACCTGTGTAATTACAGCTTGTTCTGACAACCTGCCTGCTGCAGCTGCTCGTGGCTCCTGCAGAAAGGTTTGCTGACAAATTGCTTTTACAAGGTCAGGTTGTCAGGGCATTCCACTGAGTGCTTGAGTCCTCTCAGGCCAAACACCAGGCTCAATGTGTGTCCACAGTGCTGGTTCTAAGGTGAAACAATTTCTTTGTGTGAGAGCTGTAATACTGAAGGAAGACTTTCTGCCATGCACAGTGAATACCCCTCTGGACAGGAAAATGTGGCCTTTCCGCACAGCAGCCCAGGAGATGGGAGAGCTTGTGGTGAGTGAATTTTCTACCCACACTGTTTCCTGATAAGATTTTTCTGAGCAGAGATCAAACCATTTGTGTCGTGAGGTGTGGTCCTTCAGTCCTCTGCTGGCACCTGTTTGAGATCAACATGAGTTTTCTGTCTTGCTGCTTTTGGGAGGGAGGTGGAATGCTGCTCTCAACTCACTGACCAAAAAAGTTACTTACTGATTAATCAGATTAATGCTTCCATTCTATATCCTACTGACTTTTAATACCTATGAGCAATGCCCCAGCTGGCAGCTTTCCAGTGCTGTAAACCCCTAAAAGCAGAGGGGTCTCAGTGATTTATACAAGCCAATGTTCCCAAAGAGGATTCAGTGAAGGGATGCATTCTTGAGAGAAATGTGTTGCTGTCCCTTTTGCCTGCCTGGTACCTTTCCCATGGAAAGCCCTGCTGTGTTTTGATGAGGAATACTTTGTCAGGAGTCACCTGTTCCTTTTTATAGGTCACTTGCCTTTTTGGAGCATGTCCTGTCTTGATTGCAGTGAGTGTTCTTCAGGCTTCAGACAGATTTCTGAGGCAAATGCAGGTGAGGAGAATGTCCTTCACCTTGTTTTTCTGTGCACTGCCTATCATCGCTCCTGCTTGCTTAACATCAGGGGTGGAGGTCACCAATGTTGTTTCATAACTAAGTCAAAAGGGTCTGGCTTAAGGATTTTATAAAACAGTATAAAGTGTAATGCTTTTCCAAAGATGTGATTATTATCTTGTAGTTGTTCTATCTCTACCAAAAAAAACCAAAAAAAAAAAAAAAAACCAAAAAAAACCACTCTATTTGAATAGATTGAAAAGTAGATTTTTGTCTTATTGGTAACTAAAATACCAGGAAGGGTGTTGGTACATGCTACCACAGACTGAAGTAATTCCCTCCCAACCTCCTGAAGTAAAAGTAACCTGAGCACACAGTGTCTCAACAATGTGAAAGACTTATTTCTTCAACTTGTTGCTCAGGTTCAGGGCTCCAGAATTTTACCACTGCTCACCTGCAGGGAATCCCAGTGGTGGCAGTCAGGGAGACATCCCTGCTCTCCCTCCAAGCACCTGGCTTTGCAATCCTGGCACTGAACTGTGACTAAGCAGGCAGGAAGGACTGGCAGCCTGAACCAGCAGCAGAAATCAGATTTCACCTCGATCTTTCACTGAGTTTTCCTTGCCCAGAAGTTTCTTCTGCTCTTCCTCCAGAGAGGCAGAACATTTTACTATTTCATCAGTAAAACCAGGTCAGCTCTCCAGGCAAGGCACAGACTTTGGCCTCAGGGTTACAGGCACTGATCCTTTCAGGATTTTTCTCTAAGTGCAGTTCTTGTTGCAGCAGTTCCTGTCACCTTTGCATTATCCAAAATGTTGATGTGTAGGTCTTGCTCTTCCCCTCTCTGCCACCAGATAGCTCTGTTCCCTTTTTCTTGGGACAGAAATAACTGTCTTTCTGATGGAGAAAATGTAGAAGCCTGTTGAACATTTACCAAAAAAAAATTAATTGGATACTTTATATGAAAATGGAAGATTGAAGGGAAGAGACAGTAGAAAATGAGAGCAAACAGGCAGTGGCTTTTTGACAGCTCTCCCAGTTCCATAGAAACACTGTCCCTTTATTTTTGTTCTGGGAAAAAGGGTGCATTCCTTGTCCATCCAAGACAGAAGAAATGGAGGAAAATGGGATACTGGTGCCATGGGGTCAGTGACAGCTGCTCACAATAAGTCTGATGTTTTGGAACCAAGGATTTTATTGTGCATTTACTCCAAATCATGGGATGTCAGAGGTGATCCACTGCACATGGGACTGTCAGATCATTTCAGAGACCTTTGTAGGTGGGTGTGTCCCAGTGGTGCTGTCCTCACTGTAACAGAGCCCTGTTCTCCAGGGGCTCTGGAAGCTTTTCTGCTGAGCTTTCACAGTTCTGGTGGGATCAGAGTCAGTGAAGCCCAGCCTAAGCAGTCTGGGCAGTCTGCTGCTGCAGCCACTCCTGGATCAGCTGGTGAGCAATGGCCTGTTTGGGAGGGAACCAGGGTAAAATACTACCATCATCTTGCTTTGAAGAGCTGGGCTGTCTCTTCAGACCCTCCACAATTTCCTCCAGGCCAAACCAACGGGCTTCCTCCAGTTCCAGGGTGTCTATACTGATCTGGAAAGAATTCAGAGTTCCTTAAATCAGCTTGGAATGTGGGCAGTGGTGCCTTGCCTGTTCTTGTTTCCACAGGGATCCTATGCTGGAATGCCCAGGGTGCTACATCCATGCTGAATTAGGGTCTGATGCCAGTGCAGGGAAGGATATTCCCACCCACCAGCACTTTGTTGTGCTGGCTTCCTCAGGGAAGCCACAAACCAACTCTGCTCCATGGTGGCAAAGCAAAGTAATTAACATGGCAGAATCTTCTATGGCAAATGTATGAGGGAACATCCTCTGCAAAGTTCAGAGGAAAAAAATTAAAATACAGGTTCTGAGTGACCTGAGTGAAATCTGGCACCTTGCAACAGAAGATGATGGGATTGTTTCCAAGTTTGTTCTGCACTTCCAGAAAAAGCCAATGGAAAATTGCACTTACAGAGGGTTTGATGTTCCCCTAGCTAAATTCTGTAGGCTGAAGGAGATTTTGCTACCCGAGGCAGGCAGTGGAACAGCTCAGGGGGGCCAGGGCACTCACCTCAGCCTTCTGGGCTGCCACCAGGGCATGGCAGGCTATCATCAGGGAGCTGCTGGGGAAGGGCCAGTGCTGGGAAGCAGAATAGCTCAGCGACTCCACCTCCAGCCCCACCTCTTCAGCCACTTCTCGACGTACTGCCTCCTCCACGTTCTCACCTGGAAATGACCAGAGTCAGGCAAGAACGGCAGGGACACGTTTATCCCCATGGGCAGGAGCTCCAGCTGTGCTGACCTGGAAACACTTGCTGGCAGGATGCTCCATTAAATTCATCAACCTCTGATAAATACAGGCACCAGACACATTTTTTGGCCACCATCTACATACAGAAGGTGGACAGAACAATTCAGTTTTAAGCTATTTTCCCTCCTGTGACAAGAGGTCTGTAGTTTTTCTTTCCAGCCAGAATGAGCTGAGCATTCTGCATGAGCCTCAGAATGGATTGTAAAAGGATCAGAGGTTATAACTCAGCAAGTTTAAAGCTTATGTTTACTATCAGGGACTAGAAGAACTGCTAGACACATAATTCTCATTCCCTTCAGATACATAACAGCTATTTTGAATTCTGGCTTCATGCCAACACTGATCTATTTAGATCTCATGTTTTTTTCCCAGCTGTCACAGAATCACAGACTGGTTTGAGTTTGAAGGGATCATTAATTTAATGATTGAAGGATCATTTAGTCCGGCCCTCTGTCACCAGCATGGACACCTTCTGCTAGACCAGGTTGTCACTCAGATCTCACCCAGTTTGGCTTCGAACACTTCTGGGGGTGGGGACACACATCACCTGTGTGTCCATCCTTCTCTGTAAGCAGGGTTTGGCTGATGTCCCCACCCCCTGCAGGCCACTCTGCTGGGTCAGAAGCCACTTACCCATGTCACAGAAGCCTGAGAGAGCTGTGAACATCCCTGGGGGAAAGGAGGGCTGTCGGGCGAGGAGGCAGCGGCTCCCGTCTGACACCAGGGTGATCACCACTGGGGACATCTGCCACAAAACAAAAGAAATTCAGACTAAAGTGCAAATTTTCACTTTTCCTTGCTGATTGAGGGTCACTGGCTGACCACAAGTACCCAGCTATGCACAAATCCCTTTTGCTGCTTCCCCCAGGGGTGACCCAGCCCTGTGTCCCCCACCTCTGCTGCCAGGGGCTCACCTGTGGGTAGTAAGTGACTCCACTGGCGTGGCAGACACGTTTGCTGCCAGCTGGGTTCTTCTGAGTGGGCTGCCCAGTTCTGCTGCAGTACTGGTGGGAATCATGCCACCTCAGGAGGGACTGGGCCTGCCAACACAGAGAACACAAACCTCATTTATACCTGGAGGAATTAAAAATGGAGAGCAGTCTCCCTGAATAATGCTTCGTGTGCAGTTATGGGGATAAACTCTGATAAGCTTTGGAAGCCTCAGAAAGGTAAATGAAGTATGGGCAGTGCTTTGAAAAGTGGCAGATTCTGCAATCTGTGTTTCCTGCTTCTAAATTTGAGTATTTGGGAGAGGTGGGTGAGAACTGTTTATTGGGACATAATGGGAGTTGTATTGGGTACTGGAGTATTCTAAAGAGTGTCCAAACCTGAATATCTTCTTGAAAAATAGCCCAGGCATTACAAACAGAACAGGAAAGGAAACACAAGCTATTTCTCTTTATGGGTCAGGATAGCTGATTTTCACACACAGGCCTTTTTTAAGGCCTTTTAAACACAGGGCATCTGCAGAGCACCAGCTTCTAAGGGAGAGGTTTTAAAAGAGCAGCTTATAAAGGTGAAGTTTTAAAAGAGCAGCTCTGAGAGAAGATGTGTAAGTTTGTTTGTGGTACCCAGTTTGCCTGATAATTGTTGAGCTGAGGACAAACTGGGATTATATTTCAGCTAAATGGCATAAATTGCTGCAGTCATTTTTAAGCCACTTGTCTGCTTTTCCTTCCCTTGCATCTTCCCTTTGGGAGCACAAATTTGGGGAAAACTGGTGTAATTTATAGTGTGTCTGTATCTAGGTTCTTGAAAGTGTACAGTAGGCACCTCTGGAATATTAGATCATAAAACACTGTGGGAGAAGGGTTGATGTTAGAGATCACAGCTCCCTAAATAAAAAAGCCCTGCCCAATACCGAAGCCAGCAAAGGAGAATCCTCTCTGTCCACCACAAAGAGAGCCTTTCGTAGGTCAGTAAATGATCCATGCAGTTCTGACTCAATGACTGATTTATCCAAGGCTCCTGTTAAGGGAAAAAACAACAACAAAAAAAAAAAAAAGACAGAAAGAAAACTTGATCTCATAAATTTCAACAGGCACAGGAGCAGCAGTGCAGCCCGTGGCTGTGACCTCCACACTCGTAACAGCTCCTGCAGAAACTCAACCCAGCCCTCCCTGGCAGGACAGGCTCTCCCAAAGATCAGGGATGCAGCCCTGGCAGCTCCTCCATCCCAGGGCATCAGACTGCTGCTGGAACAGTGGAAGAGGAGTCATCCCAACTTAAATCTGGTGGGATGAAGGAGGAGTCTCCCAACCTAAACCCAGTGGGGTGGAGGAGTCATCCCAACCTAAATCCAGTGGGATGGAAGAAGAACCATCCCAACCTAAATCCATTGGGGTGGAGGAGGAACCACCCCAACCTAAATCCAGTGGGGTGGAGGAGGAACCACCCCAACCTAAATCCAGTGGGGTGGAGGAGGAACCATCCCAACCTAAATCCATTGGGGTGGAGGAGGAACCACCCCAACCTAAATCCAGTGGGGTGGAGGAGGAACCATCCCAACCTAAACCCAGTGGAGGAGGAACCATCCCAACCTAAATCCAGCGCGAAGCGTGGTCTGTGCTCGTCCGAACAGCCGATCAGCACTGACTTCTCCATCCACTGCTGGGCCTCTGGGAACTTCTCCAGAACCTGTCCCATCTCTAAACAGCAGGGAAAAGAGAAGAGAAAGCTGTGATGAAGCAAATCCATCCAACCCTGGTGCTCTCTGGATCTTCAGGGCACAGGAAATCTTGGCTCAAGGCAGAATGCCCATCTGGGAAAGGGGACCAGACAAGTGATCCCACCCAGGCAGAAACCTAAAATCTGGCTTCTCTCCTAAGCTATAGGAAGTTTAGACCATGTCAGGCCAAAGGTCCCAAGGCTGAGATGCTTGGGGAGCAGCTGCCCATTGGTTTTGCCCTGCACCAGCCAATGCCTTTCTCTCAAAGGAAACTTTTCCTACATTACACCACAAAGACATTTGTCAACAAGATCTTGTTTTTTTTTTCCTGTCAGCCCTCTCTCTTCAAAAGGCACAGTCCCAAATGTTTTTAAACCTGACCACCTCAGAACAGATCAGCCTGATACCATGTGTCTCTGTTTCATTCCAGCCGTGTGATCCACCAGGTGTTTCTTTCTGGATTTCTTTCTTACCTGCTGCACTGACCTGTGGTATCAAATATTTCTTCCCAACTTTCTGCAGGAAGGGGGAGAGATTGTGAAAGAGGTAGAAAGTTCCTGAGGCCTGAGCTTGTCTACAAAGGCTGTCATCTTCCTTTAACTGATTTAAGTACCTGCAGTGAGAAAATGATTGGGGAGATGAACTGAAGATTGTGTTGAGATTATTGCATATTTGGAGGTGTTTATTTTGCACAGAGCAGGGGGGGGCTGAATGGCCAGGTCAGATTTAAGGTATTCCATGTGCTGACAGCTGAGTCAACCAAGTCTTAGGGCACAGCTGGCTGGGGCTGAGTTAGGAAAAAAAAAAAAAAAATCATTGGAAAGAGGATGTCAGCATGTGCTGCCTTCAGGCTGTTTGAAGCAGTATTTCAAATGAGGTGAGCAGCACCACTTCCAGTCTGCCTGGTATTGTAGGAGCCCTCTAGCCAGGACAGGCAATCATTAACAGAGCTTCAGCCTGAGAGAACCACATCTTAGAAGTGATTAAGGCAGTGGAGAGGCCTTGGCTGTTATAATTTACCGAGCTCACAAAGCATTTCTGTGTGATGGCTGAACTGGTAAAGGATTAACCCCCAGGTCAGGCTTAGGTAGGGCTGCTTGTGCCGAGCTCTGCAATCAGATGAGAACTCACCTCATTTTTCTTACATAGGTGGAGTGCAGCCTGCAGACCAGGGAGGAAACTCTCCTGTGCAGTGTTTGATACACTGCAGCCATAACCAACACCTACAGTTGCTGTCTCTGCCTAAAAAAAAGAGGCATAAAATGTAATACAGCAGCCCTGCAAGGTTAAGTTTGATTTAAAAGCTGCAATAACCAGGTAAGTCTCCCTCTCACTGCAGAGTCTGCAGAATCTGCTTTCTAAAATGATCACTTCAGTCACACTTCAAACTCCATTTCAGGTCAGTTTTAAGACTCCTTAAAGGTATCTCAGTTTGTTTCCATCTCTGAGTGTGCACAGGCCTTACAGAGCTTGCTTGTAAGACTAGATTAGACCTTCCTGTCCCAAATGCCTGTGTCCCAGGGAAAAAGGGCACAGAAGGTGGCTGATCTTTTGCTGGTTTCCTACACAGTTGTGATGGCTTTGATCCAACCGCACATCCTAGTGCAGCACACAGTGGATCCTGTGGGAAAGGCACTGATGCCAGCAGAGAGTGAAACACAAAATACCAGCTGCAGAAGAGAATTCCTGAGTTAGACAGGGGACAACAGATGCAGCTCAATGTGGGATCATCTCCAGCATTTTGTGCCAAAGAATCCCACCATGTTTTCAGCCCAGGCAGTCTCAGCTTGCAGCCTGACCTCAGCTTGAGGATATCAGGAAATGGAGACAAAAATGAACTGTGGTGCAGAATCCTTGAGGATCACTGAGAACATTTCACTATGCAGACTCAGCATGCAAAGCCCTTTATGGAGGAAGTTAGTTTGCTTTGTTACAGACAAAAATGAGTTTGGGGCAGAATCCTTGGGGATCGCTGAGAACATTCTGCTCTGAAGCCACACAAAGCAAAGTCCTTTATGGAGGAAGTTAGTTTGCTTTGTTACAGACAAAAATGAAGTGTGGGGCACGATCCTGGGGTCACTAGAACATTTCACTCTGCAGCCACAGAAAGTGAAACCTGCACGGAGGAAGAAGTTATTTTGCTTTGTTCCAGACACACAGGCAGTGCCAGGAGGGGTCTCAGATCTGCCTCCAGCACAGGTCAGCCCTAGAGGAGCCCCAGCAGAGGCTATTATTGGCACGGGGACACTTTGCCGTGTGGCTCTGCCCCTGATCCCCTTTCCCCGCTGTCCCCCGGGAAGCCGCCGGGAGCTGAGCCCGGAGCAGCTCGCTCTGGAAGTGTCACCAGGGTCACCCAGGGCTGGACCCCGCGGATCCCGCACTTACGGAGCCGGGCGCCGTCCCAGGGCTGTCCCCAGGAGCGGGGACCAGCTGCGGCGCCGCCGGGATCGCGTCCTCTTCCCGCACCGGGAGCGCTGGGAACTGTAGTTCAGCTCCGCCTTTGGAGTTTGTTCCTGTTCCTTGCTTTCTCTCTCTTTCCTCCTCCTCCTTTTTTTATTTATTTTTTTCTTTTTCTTTCTTTTTTTTTTTTTTTTTTTTCCCCGATGTATCCAAACGCTGTGAGAGGACTGATGGATTTGTCTTTACAAACAAGCTGTGGGTCTGCTGGCAGATAAAAGCAGCCCTGAAAAAATAAAAGAAACAATGGGATGGATTCCACTGATGGACAAATGGAAAAAAAGGTATTTGCCTTTACAAACAAAGAGTAGGTTTGCTGATAAATGAAACTGGATGTTGGAAGATTAAAGAAGCAATGGGGGAAAACCATGAATTCTATAAGAATTAAAAGTTAAAAGGGAGGGTTATACATTAGAGGGGAATCTCAGGTATCAAGTGTTTAGGAAGTCTGTGCCTCTCAAGTACCTCAGCCAATGGGGAAAGAAAGAGGGAAATTGGGATAAAAAGGAGGCTGAGTCCTCCAAAAATTTTAGAGATCCCAGGGCAATGCCCCACGGTCTCTCCCTTTATTTGAATAAACAAAAGGACTCCTCTGTCTCCTTTCTGGACATAAACTTCTGGTGTTTGTGGATTAATTCTCCTGACAGCTGGATACCCACAAATACCCACAGCTGGATTTGTCAGTGAACAGCTCTGATCAGAGAGCAAGCACCCTGTGCCAGGGCACGTCAGAATAATGACAAATTACTTTCATTCCTTTGCAAGGGAGCGGATTCCTCTCCAGTATTGAAAACATTATTCTGGGTTGGAGCCTACCTGGCTATATTTAGCACAAAGAGAATTTTATAAACATACAAAAAAGTAAATGTTTTCAGGGCAGCTTGTTGCTTTTTGGTCATGAATTGGGCTGTTCTAATCGAGAATGCACGTCATGTTATTTGAGAGCGTAGCTTGTAAAAATAATAAACACAATGTCCAGGGCAATAGTACTCTGTTACCAGAGTTACTCACAACTTTAGGTTTAATTATGCTTGACTGCTATTTTTATGCTTCCTGAAACAGAGCAAGCCCAGTCTTATTAATCCACCAAGCTAATTGGATTAATGTACAAAACACATCTTCCCTTAATAAGATAAAGGATTGAAATATAATCTCTAAGGGAAGTATCCACCCTGCTGTTAAAACAAACCAACAGGTTTATTGACTCTTAAATGCCCCTAGATACAGATCTTGCAAGAAGAGCTGGCTTTGGAGGGAAACAGCTGGTGGAGATACTTGGGACATCAAATCTTGGGACTGCCTCTCCATTTTGTTCAGTACCCGCTGCTGGGAGCAATCCTGGGAGTGAAGTGAGGGCCTGGACACAAAAATTAATCTCTGATGGCTTTCTGTAGCTTACCAATTTGAGCTTTGGCAGGGCCCCAGAGGAATTGAATCCCAGAAACTCTCTTGGTGCAGTAAGAGCAAAGCAAAGGAGCAGGCCAAGAGGACACTGGCAGTAGGAACATCATCTCTTACATGGACAACATCAAGGTAAATCTTTGGTCCTGTGTTGCTAAAATTGTTATTTTTTTAAATCTGGGTTTGGGGATAAGAGTTGGTAAAAGATTTTTCTAAGCCATAAAAGCATCTGGAAAATGTAATTCCAGGCTAATAATGGTTATACTACTAGTCTTGCTTTTTCTTTCTGTTTTGTGTCTCTGCAGTTGCCCCCAGATAAGCAGAAATGAGCATTAGAATTGCTAGCAGCTGTTTAGCAATTGTAAAACAACTGTTAATTGTTTTAAACACATGAAACGGACAAATCCACATGGAAAACTTGTGGTCAAGCCACAAGGAACTTTTTTGGAAAGAAAAAAAAAAAAGTCCTTTTTTTAGGTAAAGACAAACCACTTCTTTAAAGAGAAAGCTAATGAGTAGCCTTCTCCCCCCCATCATTAAAATTTAGATGCAAACTACCCAAATCTGGCTTTTCTCCAGCTCCATGCTGATCAACTTCTTGGTGCTCCCCACTGCCCACCCTACTTCCTAAAAATACCTGGAGAGTGCAAAAAAGGATGAGAAAGCAGCAGATCTCACTTCTTGAAAGAAATCTGACTGTGCCTCTAGAGCGTGTGAGGTTTTGCCAAATCTCTAGAAGCTGCTGTTAAATCTCTGGCTAGATGTTAGGGACTCTTTGGATAACGGGGCTTTAACTGGATGCTAGAAGCTTGGCTACCATTCCAGTGTTTCCTGCTAGTTGTAGGAGTTGTATTACTGTTGGAAGGCGACCAGGAGGAGAGGAAGGGAAGGCTTATTTTTTGACAGATAGTTCCACTAAAAACTGGCCTTCTTCCTGCCCAGTGCTGGCGGTGCCGTCAGCTGTGGGGACACATCTGTGTCCACAGCTGGACTGGAAACCACTAAATCCACCTCATGGCATTGTTTGCTTCTCCTGTGAGACGTGCTGCATCTCAGCACCCTCCAAAACAGGACAGAACACCCCAGGTTTTGTCTTGGCAAGGTGGTGGGAGCTGAGCTGAGAGTCTGGGTACAGGGGGAAAGTCCTCTTGGGGATCACCCTGCAGCCTCCAGTTCCCTCTCCTGGACGATGTGGTTTTATGGATGTGTGTTAGAGGGGATTTGGTGCCTGTAATGCCTTTGTCATCTCTCTGGTGGTGGTGTTGTGAAAGATTTCCAGCTGGGAGCAACCACAAACACCTGCCTTTAAAGATGGAAGGCTGGCTATGCTGGCAAGGAGGTGATCCTTGAAACCCTCATCCAAAGAGAAAAGAAAAAAACACTTAGGAACGTCCCTGATTCCACCTTAATGGCTGCAATCAATAAATAACCAGTTTATTTATGGAATCCCAGAAAAGAACGGGCAGTAGCAGACAGCACCCTGGTGTTTTAGCACTTCTTCTGGCAACTTTTAATCCAAAAACACAGCCCTGAGGCCAGGCTTCCCACAGTTCCCAGCCCCGGGAACCAGTACCGGCACTGGCACGGTCCCCACGTGTTCAGCGTCTCCGGGCCGATGCCGGTACCGGTGTAGTCCCATGTACACGGTGTCTCCAGGCTGGTACCGGTGTGAACCCACGTGCCCGGTGTCTCTGGACCGGGACCGGTGTGGTCCCACGTGTGCGGTGTCTCCGGGCCGGTGCTGGTTCTGGTGTGGTCCCACGTGCACGGTGTCTCTGGACCGGGACCGGTGTGGTCCCACGTGTGCGTTGTCTCCGGGTCGGTGCTGGTTCTGGTGTGGTCCCACGTGTGCGTTGTCTCTGGGCCGATGGCGGCATGGTCCCACATGTGCATTGGTTTGGTACCGGTACTGGTGCAGTCCCACGTGAGCGGCGTCTCTGGACTGGTACTGGTACTGGTGTGGTCCCACGTGCATAATGTCTCCGGGCCAGTACCGGTGTGGTCCCACGTGTGCGGTGTCTCTGGGCTGGTGCTGGTACCAGTGTGGTCCCACGTGTGCGGTGTCTCTGGGCCAATGCTGGTACTGGTGTGGTCCCACATGCGGGGCATCTCCGGGCCAATGCTGGTACCGGTGTGGTCCCACGTGTGCGGCGTCTCGCGGCCAATGCTGGTACCGGTGTGGTCCCACGTGTGCGTTGTCTCTGGGCCAATGCTGGTACCAGTGTGGTCCCACATGTGGGGCATCTCCGGGCCAGTGCTGGTACCGGTGTGGTCCCACGAGTGCGGCGTCTCCGGGCCAGTGCTGGTACAGGTGTGGTCCCACGAGTGCGTTGTCTCTGGGCCGGTGCTGGTACCGGTGTGGTCCCACGCGCACGGCGTCTCCGGGCCGGTGCTGGTTCTGCCGTGGTCCCATGTGTGTGTTGTCTCCGGGCCGGTGCCGGCATGGTCCCACATGTGCATTGGTTCGCTACCGGTACTGGTGCAGTCCCACGCGCACGGCGTCTCCGGGCTGGTGCTGGTACCAGTGTGGTCCCACGTGTGCGGCGTCTCTGGACTGGTGCTGGTACCGGTGTGGTCCCACGCGCACGGCGTCTCCGGGCTGGTGCTGGTACCAGTGTGGTCCCACGTGTGCGGCGTCTCTGGACTGGTGCTGGTACCGGTGTGGTCCCACGCGCACGGCGTCTCCGGGCTGGTGCTGGTACCAGTGTGGTCCCACGTGTGCGGCGTCTCTGGACTGGTGCTGGTACCGGTGTGGTCCCACGCGCACGGCGTCTCTGGGCTGGTGCTGGTACCAGTGTGGTCCCACGTGCACAGCGTCTCCGGGCTGGTGCGGGTTCCGGTGCCATTCCACATTTGCATTGGCTCGATACTGGTACCGGCGTGGTCCCACGTGCACGGTGTCTCGGTACCAGCGTGGTCCCACGTGCGTGGTGTGCCGGTATTGGTAGAGGTGTGGTTCCACGTGCGTGGTGTGCCGGTATTGGTAGCGGTGTGGTCCCACGTGCGTGGTGTGCCGGTATTGGTAGCGGTGTGGTTCCACGTGCGTGGTGTGCCGGTATTGGTAGAGGTGTGGTTCCACGTGCGTGGTGTGCCGGTATTGGTAGCGGTGTGGTTCCACGTGCGTGGTGTGCCGGTATTGGTAGCGGTGTGGTTCCACGTGCGTAGTGTGCCGGTATCGGTGTGGTTCCACGTGCGTAGTGTGCCGGTATCGGTGTGGTCCCACGTGCGTTGTCTCTCTGGGCTGCTGCCAGTTCTAGCTGCTCGCGGTGGCTCTGGTACGGTCCCAGGTGCGCAGCTTCCAGGCTCTGGTGCCAGTACCAGCGCGGTTCCCTTGCGCTCGGTGCCCTCGCTCTGCTGCCGGCACGGGTGTGGTCCCGTGCGTGCGGTGGCGCCAGGCGACCATGGTCCCAGGCCGTGTGCGGTGAGCCCGGGCCGGTGCCGGTTCCGGCGTGGTCCCCAGGTGCGCCATGCTGCTTGTGCCGCTCCTGGCGCGGTGTCATTTGTATGGCGTCTCCGGTCCGGTGCCGTCCCTACATGAGTGGTGTCTCTGGGCCGGTGCCAGTACCAGCACATTCCCAGTGGGGTTGCGCTCAGTCTGGTGCCGGTACCGGCGCGGAGCCACGTGTGCAGTGTGCGCAGGCCGGTGTTGGTACCGGTACCGGCGCAGTCCCACGTGTGCGGTGTGCGCAGGCCGGTGTCGGTACCGGTACCGGCGCGGAGCCACGTGTGCAGTGTGCGCAGGCCGGTGTCGGTACCGGTACCGTGCCACGTGCGCAGTGTTTATGGGCCGGTACCGGCACAGTCCCAAGCGCACGCTGTACTCTGTACCAGTGCCGGTACCAATGCGGTCCCACGCGTGCGGTGCCTCGGTACTAGTATCAGCGTGGTTCCATGTGCACGGTGTCTCGGTACCGGTACCGACACGGTCACACACGCCCAATATCTTGGTACCGGTACCAGCGCAGTACCATGCGCGCAGTGTCTCGGTACCGGCACCGGTACCGACGCGGTGCCACGCGCGCGGTGTCTCGGTACCGGGGCACCCACGTGGAGGCGCGGCGGTGGCGGCCGCGCATGCGCCCTGCCAGTACCGCCGCTGTGACCGGCCTCACGTAGCGCGCGGGCCGCGCCGCCCGGGGGGCGTGGCCTGAGGGGGCGTGGCCCCGGCCGCCTATAAAACAGGAGCGGCGGGGCCGGGCGCGCTTAGTCGGTGAAGCCCCCGGGCAGAGCGAGGAGCTGCGGTACCCACCCCGCCCAGCCGCCCCTCCGTGCTCAGGTGAGGCCCGGCCGCCGCGTCCGGGGGTGTCTGGGCGGGTGAGTGGCGCTGAGGGGAGCCGCGGGGCGGCGGTGGGTGGGGGCGATACGTGGCAGCGCTCCCCGCGGCCAGGCTCCGGTGTCCCGGGGCTCCCGGGCCTTGCGTAACGGGAGCCGGCCGCCTCCTGAGGGGGGCGGGAGGGCGCCGCCGCGCCGGCTTCCCCGCGGCCGGCAGACTAAACACAGCCGCCTCCCTCTCCTCCTCCTCCTCCCGCTGCCGCGCCTCCTCCCGTTCCGCCGCTGGGAGTTTCCCGCTGCCCCGGCCGCGCTCGCCCCGCTGGCGCAGGTGGGATCCCAGCGGAGCTGGGGCTCCTCCGTGCAGGCAGGGTGCGAAGTTACTCGGTGTAAAGTGTCCGCAGGGGATCCTGGTTTCCCGCTCTGCTGCTCGTGTCCTACGTGAGATTTTGCGCCCACGTTTCTCTTTACTTTAAATCCAGTAGATGCTTTGCAGGAGAAACTCCGACCTGGAGCGTTGAGCATGCTGGTGAATGTAATAAAAATCTTCCAGCTTACCTGGAAAGCTGGCTGCTCCTAGAGGGAAGATCCTTCGGGATTGCCCAGCGTTCAGTTTCACTTTTTTTTTTCTGCTGGCTTCCTTCTCCTTCTGCGAGGAGAACGCGGAGTGCTGGAGTGTTCACCTGCTTAATGAGTAAAGGTTCATTGCTCGAGGTTCTGGTGAATGAAAGAAGCCATTTATTTACTCGGTTACAGCAGGTAAATAAATGCAGCTCCCCGCAGCGCCAGGGGCTGTTGGCTCGGGATGCAGACAGCGAAGGTAATGAGTTCCTGGCTTGTCTGGGAAGCAGACAAGCCCTTGGGGACAGAGATGTTCCCTGTCCTGCTGCTTTGCACCCACTGCTGCTCCCCGACCTTTGCTGGGTTTTTATGCTACGTTTTAATGCCTTGGAGCAAACTGTTTTGACCTGGAGTGCTCTGCATTGCTTCTGAAGTATGTGCTGACACAACCAGTACTGATTAACTTTTCTTCTCTTTGTTTTCCTCCCCAAGCCAGCTCTCTGACCTGTGCAGATTTAAATGCTGTTCTGTAATGAATGGCTTTAAAACCTGGCGTTTAAAGCTGTGGTTTTGGGCTGCACGTGGTTTGCAAAGTGCTCGGTGCAGCTGACAAACTGAAATGGAAGGAGTGAGGATAAACAGGTTTATAGCAGGAAAACCATGTCTTCATGCTGAGGTTGATATAGATAAGGAAATCTTTTTTCTCTAAAAGAATATACTCCTTGGCAAAACTCAACTGATTGCTGGCACTGTCCTGCTTTCTTTATGATCACTCTTAACATCTGAAAGCATTCTGTATGTCTGTGTAGATGCTCAGCTAATCCTTGAGCAGAAGGGTAGCCTCCTGCCTGTTGTGTCTAATAAGATAATTGCTCTATTCCAGCCCCAGTGCTCTTTGTCCTGGCCTGGGAAGTTAAAACAAGTGGGCTCTGAGGGCTGTGTCCCTTCAGTCTTAGTCTGGAGGAAATCAAGGGAAAACTCACTCCAGTTGCCTGTGTACAAACCTCTGTACAAACACAACTGCTCTGTATTCAGCCATGAATGTTGTCTGCAGCTTGGAAGTAAATGATAGAACACCCTACTTGACTTTGAAATTGATTATTCTCATCTCTTTTTATGTTATTGTATCTTTCATATGTATAGAAGGTTATAACTTTGTCATGAAAGGACACCTAAAGCACACCCTGTTCTTTTGGTACCAGCAATTGTATAAAACCTTTCTTCTCTCACTGCTTGGATCTTGATTTTAAAACAGCCTTTGAATGTGGGACTTGGGAACTGGATTCTGGTGTTTCTGTGCTGTGAGACTTTTAAGGAGTGATGGCAGCTAGATGTTCTTGGGACTTATTTTGGGAAAGTTCTTTCCTTTTCAGTAGTATTTTTGGTCCCATTGTGTCATGAGACTGTAACTTGGATTGTCCTTGACACAGGAGAGGTTTAGGGCAGTGAGCTTCTGGTTCCATCTCCTCCATTTCCCCTAAGCTCAGCTTAACTGGTCAAGGGGTTTTATTATCATTTTTGCGTACAGAGGGTCCAGTAAGGATTTTGAGAATGGACCCATCTTTAAATCTGAAGTTGAGGAGGATCTTGGTGATAAAATTTTGTCTCCTGGCCCTGCAGATGACTCCATCTTGAGCAGGCCAGTTACTTCTTACCTAAATAAAGAAGCTGGTTTGGAATTGAGTTAGAGCCTCCTCCCCAGTTTCCATTTGTTATCCTGTTTCCTGAATCCTGGTAAGCATGGAGTTGGCAATGAGATTTGGCTAATGAGCAACTTCACTCTTTGGTCACCTAGCAGTGGGACCTTGTTTGTGATGAGGTTTGTGTCACTCTGCATCTGTCTTCACTTGTCTGCTTTGTATTTGTAAAGCAGAGCTGAACTCTTGGGAATTCCTCAGGAAAATGGTGTTTGCTGTGTGCTCAGAGCATGCTGTGCTCTCCTGGTAGTGCCATTGCTGTGCTGGCTGCTTTGTCTTCCTTCTATCCCCGTGTTTGTTTGCTCATTGCTCTCCCCCCTTGCCCCTGTCAGGTTTCCTGCTCTGCCACGTTGTAGTGCACGTTCCAGGGGGAGGCAGGGAGCTCCTGTGTTGGAGCTGTCAGCTGGATGCCACAGCGTGGGCAGTGATGCTCAATCTGTGGGACACGGCTGAGGGGGAGGGTGAGACTGACAGGAATAATGGAGGGGGATTTTCATCTTGTTTTACTTCATGTCACCAACGGGAAGAAATTAAAGCCTACTTATCTGGCAGCCTGTGAGATTTCCAGCATCTATATGAACTGAGCTGTGTTTTCTTTGGGAGCCTGTGGCTGATCCTACTGCAGTGCTTGGAAAGCTTTGCTCCTTCTGGAGTTCTTCCAAGTGTGGGAGACCCAGTTTCTCTGGGCAGCCTGTTCTAGTGCCTAAGAGTGAGAAATTTTGTGTTTGTACCTCCTTGGAATTGCCCTTGTGGCATTTTGTGGCTGTGTGCCTGTGGAGATAAGGAGGTGGGAAATAAGGGTTGCAGCAGTGTTTGGAGAAGCCTGGTGTTGGAGCAGGCTGCAAAAGCAGCTGGAGAAGAGGAAAAACAAGATGGAACACTGTCACTGAGAGCAGTAGGTGGAGAGGAAAATTTTCTTCATCTTTTCAGTGATTTTTGTTTATTGGTTTTTCTTTGTGCTTTTAAAAAGTTTCAACTTTACTAATAGCGAGAAAAGAAACTTTCTGAAGTTTCTCTTGTGTTTCACTGAGTGCTGTAAACAAATAGCTCAGTGCATTCCCAGTACTGATAAAATTGGCAAATATTTATGGTGTAGTAAAGCTGTTTGTGCTTTGTCACTGATTCACAGATGTATTGGCTCGAGTGCTGAGGGAGCAGGAGGCACTTGGCTTTCTGCAGGGTGAAATAGGAGCAGAGTGGTGTTTTCAGTGGGAATGGAGGTGGACATCAGTGGGTTTTCATTAGGGATGTTGGAAACAGTCTTGTTGGCTGCCTGTGAGGAAGAAGAGGTGAGGAAGGCTGCTGGGGGGGAAAGGGGGGCTCCAGGCTTCCCTCTGGAATTCTCACTTTCACAGGCAGAAAGTGAGCTGTGATGTGCCAGAATGCATCAGCCCTTCAGTTGTGGTCACTCAGATCAGATTTTTGGGTGGTTTACAAGAGCTGGAGGTTGTGCTGCTTTTCTGGGCTCGTGTGAGTTTCCTGTTGTTGCTGTTGGTGCTGGTGGAGCTGTGCTTGTCCTGCCCAGCAGGCAGTGAGTCCCCAGAGGAGATCCAAACCTCCTCCTGCAGTGCTGGAGGTGGAGGAGAGGAGGGAGCTGCCTCCTGCCCCCAGGTGCAGTGTGAGGAGTATTAACCCTCTTAACACCACCCCCCGTGCTTGGGATGGTTTTTGTTTGGCTGTAACTTTTGAACTTCCCTGATTGTGTTTGAACATTCACTGTGTGAGTACCACACCTGAGTTTGTTGTTTGCTTGGTTAAAGTTATGCTGCTTTCTTCCCTAAATAGTCCAAACTACCTTGTAGCTGAGCTTGTTGGTTTTTTCCTTTCTTTTTTTCCTTCATTAGTAGTCCATGCACTGGAGTTCATTTTTTATGAGCAGATACAGAAAGAGCAGATATAAAGGAGAGAGTTTAAGAGTTTAAACTTTTGTTTGTGGGGGGGGAAAAAAGGCAAACTTTGTGAATTCCACGACAGCATAATTACTGCTAAAGTATGCAGGAGCCAGGCAATGCTGGGCTGCTGGAGGGATCAGGATGCTGAAAGGCTGAGAGCTTGGCAGCTGGCCCTGCAGAAAGCACTGTGAGCCTGCCATGGGCTGAGGCAGGATGCAGGGACAGACACAGCAGCCTTTTGTGTCAGGTGTGGGGCTGGACTGCATGGTGGCAGCAGGATCCTGCACACAACTCCCTCCCTGGGCTGCTCAGGGTTTTCCTTCTGCTGTTCCTGGCTGAAAAAAGGAAACTTTCTTCCCCACTGAGTGGATGAATTTGATAGTGACTATTTTAAGTCAGTGTCATGGGCTTTTTTCATGGTTTGATGGTTTTTTTTCTTCAGTGCTTTTTGCAATTCAGCTCTACCTGCAGCATGACTTAGATTCCAAAAAGAAGAGTTCTGGTGAACACCTTGAGCTGTTCTTTCTTCTCTTGCCACATGAGGCAGGTATAAAAGCCAGCAAGAGGGGCTCAGTCTGTGAGAGCTGCTCAAGCTGCCAGGGTTCTGCAGCCCCTCCTGAAGGTGCATTCAACTCTCTGGTGAGCAGGGATGTTTTACCTCTTTCGTGTTTCTCTCACAGGTGTGTGGTGAGGTGAGAACAATGGCATTTAAGAAGGTTTGGTGTGCCCTAGCCCTGGGATTTCTGCTGCCTTTCTCTTGTGCCCACACAGACTTCTTCACTTCCATTGGTGAGGTTTGCTTTGGTGTAGCCAAAAAAGCTTCATGACAGCCCTCAATGGGTTAATCATCCAAGGCCCTAATTGGTACAGAACTAAACTCACTTCCTAGTTCTGAGCATGTTATTGGTAATTTTGGTGAATTGGTTATTTATTTGGGGGAGAAACAGGCTTTAAGTCAGTCCAGGGGTAACCTAATGACCCAGGCTTTGTAGTCACTATTTATTCTTATGGATATTGGAGTAGAAACAGAATTTTGGTGCTGCACACATGTAGAAGGAGGTGGTGCAGCTGCCAAGGGCACATAATGGTGCAATAAGTCTGGACCCACTCTTGGATTCTGGTGGGGCTTTGCACCCCTTTGTGCTGAACCACTTCAGCAGTTATTAATTAATACCAGGGACCCCTTGGATATAATCTTAAAAATAAAGCCCTAGATTAATGCTGTGTATCAAACACAAAGGCTTTGTGTATATCTGTAGCTTTCTCTTTATTTGCTCTATATTATGTATGCTTGGATGAAAGATTACTCTGTGGCAACTATTTCCTTTTCCAAATGAATCCTAAATTAGTTCTAATAATAAATGTGCAGTATTACATTAATTTCCATGGAAACAAGCTTGGTCCAGCAGGAAATTTTCTCCTTCAAAAAAAAAAAAAAAAAGGCTTTGCTCAGCAATTCCTTCAGGGCTGTTTAAATGAGTGTAGAAGGACTTTTGGGGAAGGGAGAAAGTAGAAAAGAGGAAGTTTTAGTTCTCAGGGTTTTGTGTTTCTCCTTGACTCACCAAACTAATTTTTTTCTAGGTCATATGACAGACTTAATTAATACAGAAAAAGATCTGGTTGTGTCACTCAAAGACTACATCAAGGCAGAGGAGAGCAAGCTGGAGCAGATCAAAAAGTAAGCACTGGTGTCATAATGCTGATGGTCAATCATTTGAGTCCACCCTTATGCAAAAAGTGCTTCCTTAAGGCTGATTGAATTTGTGGAATTTTTCCTCTGGGGCAAAGCTTAAAGCAGCAGGTTTTGTTGGGTGTTTGTTGTAAGTTGTTCTCTTTCAGCATTGCTTGGTGCATAAATGAGAAGAGACCTGACCATGGGAGGAGCAGAGCCCAATATGTCAGATTTGATCACAGCTAGAAATAAATATTTTATCATTGAACAGGATGCTTTCCTTGCTTCCAGAAGTATGTACAAATCTGTCTTGAGGGTGTTGAAACAGTTCTAGGTGGAGTGGCTTTTATTTTAGCCTTTGTGTATTACTTTCTGGTATTCCACCATCCAGGAAGGAAGATCCTTCTTTGTCACTTAAAATCCAGACTTGGAGTTGCTGCCAGGTTAGGAATGTTACAAGTAAATTCTTTACAGCTACAAATTAACATGGGAGTTGCCAGTTGGGCATCCCAAAGTGTTTACACACAGCTTATTGAAGCAGTGCTGCAGCTCTGGTTTCATTATATCTCCTGTGAGGTCAGCAGAGTTTAAATGACTGTCACAGAGCTATTAAAGAACCTGGGGGAAAAATGCCAGCTTTGTTGGCACCTGGAGGATTTGGGGAGCTGGAGTGGGAAATGCAGAGAGGGTTTGACTCTCTGCAGTGTGAAGGCACAATTTGAAATTGGTTTCTTCAGTCCTTGGCTTGCTCTGAGCTGGAGTGGGTCCCCAGCAGCACCTCTGGTTTGGAGGGAGTCCCTCACTTGTGCTGGAAGAACCCACCCAGGGACTGTCAGAGGGCAGGAAAGAGTCAGGGATGGTGTGGGGAGAGCAGAGGCACCTCTGAGAGCTGGGAGCACCTCCCTGCCTCAGGTAAAGCCTGCAGATTCCAGTCAGACAAAGCAGATCCTGGAACAGGAGCAGCTCCAGCTGTGGGCAGAGTTCCCTCCAGGCTACAGATTCTGGTTTATGGTTATAATTCAGGATTCTCTGTGGGGTGTGGTTCTTCAAAACCAATTTACCCTGATTGCAGGGTGTTGCTGCAGTCTTGGTGTTGTAGATCTGCTTCTTTTTTTTTTTTTTTTTTTTTTTTAAGCACCAGGAACTGTCTGGGCTCCTCATTTGGGAGTGAATATGTTTCTTCATCCAAGCATTCAGCATGGAAAGGAGTTTTGTGATGAGAGGCAAGGGGCATCTCACAGATGTGTGTGTCTAAACCTAAAATAATTTGAGACTAGCATTGAACTGCCTTTTTTAAGCCTTAATGGGGAAAAAGGGGCATTTGAAATATTGAAAATGTGGGTAAAGCTTTGTTTTTGGTTAGTCCTGCATGGCAGCCCATAATGGGAGTGCTGGCACTTTTGGGGCTTGTAGGAAGGAGTTCCTTCTGCAGGGCTCCAACAAGGATTGCAAGAGCAGCACAAGATTTGGGCTGCAGCTGGGGAGGAGAGGATTTAATAAAAGAAAAGGAAGCAGCCCTTTTTGTTCCTTTTAGAAGAGCTCTAAATATAGATAATGCAAAAGCTTGTCATTTTTGATTGACTTTTTTATTAATGAAGACATTTGAGAAGCTTGCAATCAGTTCTCTAGCACACAGCAGACTTGTGTGAGGCTTTAAAGGATATTTTTTCATTGCAGATGGGCAGAGAAGCTGGACAAGCTGACAGATACTGCCACCAAAGACCCAGAGGGGTTTTTGGGCCATCCTGTGAATGCATTCAAGTTGATGAAAAGGCTGAACACAGAGTGGGGTGAGCTGGAGAGCCTGGTCCTCAAGGACATGTCAGATGGTGAGTGTGTGTGTGCCTGCAGCAAAAACCAGCATCACAGCCTCACTGCAGCTCCTGGGCTGTTGCCTTTCATATGTCAGGGCTTGAATTAGATTTTTCTGAGACTGAGCATTTGTGGAACTATTCTGAATTAGTGTAGTAAACACTGAACTGCTGCCTCTTTTCTTCAGCAGTGGTGGAAAATCTTTAGCAAGGAACAGAATTGTGAAAGAGAATTAGGAAAAGGAAGCCAGGATGGTTTTATTTGACCTGTGATTGTCTCAATAGCTAATTAATACCAGGTGGAGGTTTGTAGTAAGGAATTATAAGAAAGCAGAGCTTTCAGAAAGACCCAGGATTAGTCTGATAAGGATTCAGTACTCTCAGCTTCCCTGTTGCTGTGAGAGGGACTGAAGGTGGCAACAGAAAAGGCCAGAAATCTGCACCAGTGTGTCTGAAACCCTTCTGAATGAGTGGGGTAAAAAAAAAAATAAACAAAAAACCTTATTTTTGATATTTCCCTTGCTTTCTTTAAAAAAACCCCAAACCAAATGCAAACTGTGCAGTCTGTGCTGAGTTCAATTCAGACCTGTGTGAAGGTGGATTTTGGCTTTCCCTGGAGCAGGGGGTTCATGCAGTCCCCAGGACAGAGGTGATCACATGTTTCCCTGTCCTTCCTTTCCAGGCTTCATCTCCAACATGACAATCCAGAGGCAGTTCTTCCCCAATGATGAGGATCAGACTGGTGCAGCCAAGGCCCTGCTGAGGCTCCAGGACACCTACAACCTGGACACAGACACCCTCTCAAGAGGCAATCTGCCAGGTGAGAGCCACCCATGGTTGTTATTTGCATTTCCTAAATCTCCTGATTACAAATCCTTGGCTCTGTTCCACCTTGTTTAACTGATCAGCCTAAAGGTGATGTTAGGAAGGGGTTTGAGCTGGCTAAAATGAATGAAAAATGTGATTTTTTTTTTTTTTTTGGTTGAAATCTGCATCTTTCTTCTAATTATGGTAAGATAATCTACTGTTAATAGTTTTTAATAAAAATCAATAGCAATGAAATCTTGCCTGGGTGGGGTTTTCCCTTGTATTGCACTGGCAGATGCTTGGTTTTATTGCACAACTTAATGCATTTTAACAGGTTCCTTTGAGCTTAAACTTCAGGGATAATTGTACAAACTGAAGAGCAGGAGATGGTACATACACAGATTTGATCCTGTGGGTTTTTTTTGTTTTTGTCAGAAAGCTTTCTCTGCTGAGTCTTCCTTGTTTCCTCTGTTCAAAAACAGTCCTGTGCCAGCTGGCAAAAAATCAGTTCTGCACAATCCATCTGTGTTTTTGCAAGTGCTCATTGTGGTCAGATGCCTAATAAAATTAAGGGTAATTGGCTTTATGTGTTATGATGTATAACCTTGCTTTTGGGTTTGGTTCAAGACCTGTTCAAGGACCTACAGATTCCTTCTAATGCAATGAGTAGCTCATTGCTGTTTTCTTCAGTTTTGCTGCTCTTGAAGCCATGAGCTGTGTGCATTGAAGTGGAATGGCAGAACCTGGAAGTTCTGCAGGATAAAAGGGAATAGTTTGGGCTCTGGAGAGCTCCAGAGGGGAACTTCCCATGTTTGTGCTCCTTTTCTTCACTCCCAGGGAATTTCTTTTGGCCCAGAGTCTCAGCTGCTGCCAGATCTTTGTGTCCTTTTTTTGTCCTGAGTTTGCAGACTCAGGATGGGTACAAGGTGTTCAGGAATGAACAGCTGCCCTATTTGAACACTGCAGAGCTGCTCTTAGAAACTCAAGATGGATTAAGATGTAATCAGGGATGTAATTTTAGCTGTAACACTGGTGGTCCTGTTTCTCTTTTACAAGCTTAAATTTGGTTTTACATGGGGCCTGTATTTCCAGAGGCAAAAATAGGAATCTGTAATTTGCCTACTAGTGCTTTAATCTTTCAGAGGTCACTTAAAATGTTTCTAAAAATGACTGACTTGAAAAAAATCCCAAGCAGCTGGGAATTTACTCCCTGATGTTTTCCTTTTCCTCCCCCACTAAGTTGTCGCTAACAAGTCATGGTTCAGTAAAATTCTGAAAGTGATAACATGATGTCCTTGAAAACAGTTCTGAAGCTTCAAATTTGGCTTATTTTGCTCCTGCTGGAAGTGGTTGGGGTTTTGAGGAAGGAAGGTTTGTTTAATTTAATTTTTCACTAGTGGTTAAGACATTTAGCTGTTTGCTGGTATTCTGGCAGTGGAAAGCTGCATCTGAGTGTTCCTTGTGTGCCAAGGATTTAGAGACTTCAACATGCAGCTACTGCAGAAGGGAGGAGTGGGAGAACAGAAATAAAACCCTGCTGTGAGGAATGAGCAGTAACTCAAACATTTCTCAGAGGACTGGCCTTGGAACCCTGTGTAAACTCTGTTTTGTTTTAAATACCCAGGTGTGAAGCACAAATCCTTCCTAACAGCTGAGGATTGCTTTGAGCTGGGGAAGATTGCCTACACAGAAGCTGACTATTACCACACAGAGCTGTGGATGGAGCAAGCCCTGAAGCAGCTGGATGAGGGAGAAGTGTCCTCTGCAGACAAAGTTTACATCCTGGACTACCTGAGCTATGCTGTCTATCAGCAGGGGGACCTGGGCAAGGCCATGGCGCTCACCAGGCGCCTCCTGGAGCTGGGTACGGGGCACAGGGACACTGTTGGCTTCTATCCCTTCACCTGTCTGAAATCTGGTGCTCTTCCTACATTTTGCTTCCCCTTAGGCAGAGGCAAAACCAAAATTAATTAAATTGAAACTAAATTGGTGGTACTGAAATCTCTGCAGATGGTTTAAATAAATTCAGTGTGCTGCAGATGAAACACTTGTAAAAACAAGAGATACAGGACAGTGAGATAAGAGTGTTTCATGAGAAATGAAAGCAGTTATTTTTCTGTAGATGCTCCACTGTCTAATGGATGCTCTGGGAAGCTCAGAATTAATCCTAACATAGCAAAAACTACTGAGAGCCACTTAATAAAGAACTGAAAGCAATTCTGTAAGTCAAAAAGCTTTGTCACCAGAAATCTTAAATCCCACCAGGGGATTTTCAGGTTTACAGCCAGTTGTGCTGTCCCAGCTCTCTCCCTGTCCCATTCCCTTGTCTCTCCCTCTCTCCTGAGATGGGCAGGAGTGGCCAAACCCTTTTCCTCAGTGCTGGGAGCCCTGTGTGCAGTGAGGGATGGAGAAGAAGTTGTGTGCATCTGTTTCCTTTTGCTTTCTGTGAATAACCACTTGTGGGTGATTCCTCAGGGGCTGGAAACCTGCCAGTGATCCCTGTCTGTTTCTCTGTCCACAGATCCTGAACATCAAAGAGCAAATGGGAACATGAAATACTTTGAGTACATCATGGCTAAAGAAAAAGAAGCAAACAAGTCCAGCACAGATTCAGAAGAGCAGCAGGAGAAGGAAACTGAGGTTAAGAAAAAGGATTACCTGCCTGAGAGAAGGAAGTACGAAATGCTGTGCCGTGGGGAGGGGCTCAAAATGGTAAAGTGGAGTAGACTGTTCTCAAATGTTTGAAACCAAACAATGTCAGGAATTTGTGTGTGGTGTGCAAGCAAGGAAGTTGTTAGAGCAGCTGGATGAGTGTGCAGAGTTGAGGCTCGTGTTGGATTTCTTCCCTGTTCCAGCCTGTTCAGTAGACAAAAAGTAACACTGCCCCAGGCACTGCCTTGGATCTGCTCCATCAGTGTCAGTAGTTAAGGGTGCTGGAAGTCCAGAGTTACAGGCAGAATTAAATAGGGGTGGTTTTTTAACTGATAGAATTATCTTAGTAGGGTTGTGCGCTGCAGTGCAGGCAGCACTGACTTCTCAAACTGAAACCATCTCTTTATCCCGTCACATAACCACTTGGAGAGAGCAAATTGTTTGTCATGTCCTTGGAGATACCAGTGTCCTGTGGGAGCTCTGACCCCCTGCTGTGCCTCCCTTGCAGACTCCCAGGAGACAGAAGAGGCTCTTCTGCCGCTACTACGACGGGAACAGGAACCCCAGGTACATCCTGGGCCCCGTCAAGCAGGAGGACGAGTGGGACAAGCCGCGCATCGTTCGCTTCCTGGACATCATCTCCGACGAGGAGATCGAGACCGTCAAGGAGCTGGCAAAGCCCAGGGTAAATGCTTTGTGCTTCTTGCCTCTGGAATCTTAAATTCCACCTGCATTTGGTGGCAGTGTGCCTGGCTGGCTCCTCTGGAGAGCAGGGGTGTGCTCACACCTTGCTTGCCTCACTTTGCAGCTCTTGGTGACACCCCTTGGTGGAGACCGGGAAAAGCTGGGAGTTCTCTGTGGTGGCTGTCAGGCTCTTCTAGCAGACACAATTTCAGCTGGTTCAGTGTTTTCCAACAGAAAAACATAAAGCAGTGAGGGTGTACTGGAGTATTCCCAACTTGCATTTGGTTTTCTGCTTTTTTTGTTTTCAAGTCTGGAAGGGAAAGGCAGCCATTTCTCTGGTCCTGTGTCCTGGTTGGAAGGACAGGTGTCTGCCAATAAAAGCAGAAGCTTCTCTTTGAAATGGAGAATGTAAACCCCCTCCCTCCAAATCATTATTATAATTTTGAAATTAAGGGGCTCTCAGGCAAAGATATGAGAATTAGAAATAACAGTTCTTTACTAGGAAAATTAAAATAGAAATGCAGTATTACAAAGAACAATCCCAAAACACTGACAGAGTCAGAATACAGCCTGACACCCTGTCAGTCAGTCAGGGTGTTGGCAGCAGTCCCATTCAATGGTGGCTGCATCCTCCTGCAGTGGCAGATGTGGTTCAGCTGGAGCAGTGCTCCTGGAGAAGGTGCAGTTTCCTCTGAAGGTCCAGGGATGATGTGGAAAGTTCTGGCTTTCCTCTGGAATCCAGTGGAAAGATGGATAACTTGCTGTCCAAAATCTCAGTTTTTATCTGGGTAGGAAAGGCTTGGCTCCTCCCCTGGCTGGAGCATCTCCCAGTGGGATGATGTAATTTTATCAGTCATGCACTGGGACTCAATGTCCCAGCAGCAGATGATATCTCCTGGAGGGAGGATGGGTTGTGGAAAGATAAAGATGATTGCCCCAGCTGGTTTAAAGATGGCCCATTAGCAGAGGATATGTGCCAGAAGATCAGGGTCACTGCCCCACCCACTTCAACAGATGGTGACAGAATACACATTGCTGGCCACATCCTGTATTGCAACCCAAGACATCCTGGAATGCCACCTCATGGGATAGATGAGAAAGAGTGGTTTTATTCTCCATTTTGGTATAAGACTAGCTTCTGTCTCCCAGCTGCCTGCAGATGAAATGAATGGAAGCTGGATGGATGGAATGAAATGAAATGGGTGCAGATGGAAGCTGCCTGCAGATGAAATAGCTTTAAGAGGGCAGGACTTAATTGGTGGATTTTGCCTTCTTATTGATGATGGTGGCTCATCAACCCTGTTTCAGACACTGGATGCAAAGGTTCTTGGTTTTCAGTGAGGAATAATCCAGGGCAGCTCCACTGTCTGAGAAAACAGGAGTGTCCAAGGCAAACAGGAAATTGATGGAGTTGCCTTCTGTATCCAGTTGGTGTAACTCTGTATCCACAATGCACATTGAAGATGTAGTTAATTAAAATTTATTTTTCCATCAGTTCTAAACTAAGACTTAAACTAGTAGAAATGTAATTTTCCTGCTTTTTTCCTTTACTTTTGGCCTAAATGACCTTTTGTCCAGAATGAGAGGGGCACCTGGGCAGTGAGGCTGTCCTTGGCCTACCAGGGAGCCTGGTGGGGCTCTTAAAGCTCCCTGAAGCCTGAGGTGTTGGGCATTGGGAGGAATTTCTTCACTGAAGGGTTTGTCAAGCATTTGCAGGGCCTGCCCTGGGAGGTGGCAGGATCACCATCCCTGGAGGTGCCTAAGGAATGACTGGTTGTGGCACTCAGTGCTCTGGGCTGGGTGGCAGGGTTGGATTTGATTATCTTGGAGGTCTTCTCTAAGCTCAGTGATTCTGTTCTGAGGTTTCTGAGGTAATGCTCTGAGCTGTAAGCAGGAAGTGTAAGCTTTTCCCTGCATGTTCCTGTGAGGCATCTCTTCCTGCTGCCCTGCCAGGCAGATTTGCTGCAGGACTGAAAGTCAGAGCCCTCATTGCTGCTCTGGAGCTTTTGGAGCTCCTTTGCTCCTGCATGATGCATTCCACACCTCTGGAATGTGACCAGACCACTGCTTTACAGAGTTGAAAAACTGTAAATGTGTGACTGCAATTTCTGAACTTGCTGAGGTCGCTGTTTTCCTGTCAAACACTCAGCTCATGGCAAAGACTTGGAGACCTTTAACACAAGAGCATCTGTATGCAGTTACTGTTGCCATATTCCCTGTGTATGAGGCCTCAGCAGCAAAAGGATTTTGTTCTTGGAGACCTAAAGGTCATCTCCTCCTTCCTGCTGCTCGGGATGCTGCCATCCTCTGGGAGGAGACAGCACTGATCTGTGCTCTGCCTTCTGCTGTGCTGGCAGGATGCAGCCTCATTATTCAGCTCTGGAGTCTCACTGGAACTGTAGTTTGTGCCTGGTTTTTTATGTGTCTGCATGAGAGGAGAGGCAGCATACTGGGAGCTCCCAGTACCTTTTCTTGTCAGTAGGTATGGAGAGGCCTTGGCTTGTTTAGTTTATTTTGACAGTGGAGAAATGCTAATGATTGTTTGGGCAGTTGGCATGACATTGTGCCTTTTGCAAAATCTGGGCTCCATCTCAGCCTGTCCAGTTTTGAGTGATGGAGAGTGTCTGGTAGTTCATGAAGTTAAAGGGCATGTGTGAGGTTCTGAGTTGGAATATCAACACAGATGGGAAGACATGGAGTAAATGGAGCACAGCAGAGGGAAAGGAAAGCTTTGAGCCAGGAGTTCTCACTCTGTGTAAATATGACCATGGGTGAAGCAGAAGTCTGAGAGCTCAGTGCTGCTTTTGGTGCAGGAAGGATGGAAAAGGAATGATTTGTTCACCTTTGGCTTATGGTGCTGCCTGGATTCCATTCACCAGTCAAACTCCTTATCTAGGAGCAAAACACCACTTTCCACATGCCACACAACTGTGCTGCTCCCAGGGCATTTCATCACTCAAGAAATCCAAGCTGCTGTAGTTTGCTTTATTCTAACAACTGTTGTTGCTACAGACGTGGAAACAGGATTTGTGGAAAACCTTAAAAAAAAAACCCAAAAAACAAGAAGTGGTTTTTTTTGTAAAGCTGGAGCCTCCCCCTGGTTGCCCTGACCCCTTGGTGGCAGAGCAGGGCACTGTCCCCCCCTGGCCCCAGGCTTCTGAAGGGTCTGATTGCTGGGATGCAGATTGTGCTTGTAATGCAACTTCTGATGGTTCGCTTCACAGCTGAGGCGAGCCACCATTTCAAACCCCATAACGGGAGCCTTGGAGACGGCACATTACAGAATTAGCAAAAGGTAAGAGAGCTCTCTGCCACAGGTTTTGGGCCTGAAGTGAGTCTGTACCTCCTGCTCACTCTGAGGAAAGACTTGTGGTGCACCTTGTGATTCCGTGCAGATCTGTAACAGGCTGGTACTGCTGAGTTTCTCAATCTTTCCCTTCAGCTGGAAGTTCTGGGGGCGTATTTTGATTTGTGCTTTCCTTTTTGGTTGCCTTCTCAAGTCTGTTTTTTCAAGCATAGTCAGTGTGAGAAGTACAGGATGCTGCAAAACCTTCAGTAAAATCTGGTTTTGGTTTTAATATATATTTTCCTTTTTCCCCTTGCTCTTCTCAAAACCAAGAGTTGTCCTCCCTTTGGAAATTACAGCAGATCTCAAAGTGCCTTAATGGGTGTCAGAAATGCTTCAGGTCCTTGCTGTGCACACAGACACACATCTTCTTGTCCAGGATAATCCCACACTCCCAGCTGGGCTCCTTTACCTCCTGCCTGACACAAACCTGGCAGAGCACAGGCTCGCTTCCACTGGGCTCCTGGTTCTTTTCAGCTTGTCCATTAAGTACTGCAAGTGCTGAATGTAGCCAGTGCTTTCCAAAATTGGCTGGATCTGAAAGAAACCACCTGCCCCTGCCTGATCTCCCCTGGTTTTAGCTGTGGTAATTAAAGATTGACTGCACAGGCCATCAGCACTGAGCCAAAATTCTGGGAGGAGTTAAAACTTCTGGGTGAGGAGGAATAGTCTGGGAAACTCAGCATCATAAATTGCGTGTAGAAAATCTCAATTTTAAACAAATAAAAAAAGAGGAAAAACAATAAAGGGAGGAAAAAAGTGAAAGGACAATCTAAACCAAATTATTCCAACCAATTTGTTGTGATTTGGACATGGCAGCTGCAGCTTGTGTTGCCCTTCCAACCATTGCTAATATGTGACATGGCATCCGGATCAATCGGAACCTTTCAAACACCTGGGGCTTGGCCAAAAGCAGCCTGCAAGGTGGGTAAGCCTTGTCCTTTCTCTTTTTGTAGCTGAGCCGTGCTACTGTTCATGACCCTGAGACTGGGAAACTGACCACAGCACATTACAGAGTCTCTAAGAGGTAAGGGGAAGGGATTCCTTGTCTGAGGAAGTGTGTCCAGGGGCTGTGCTGCTTCAGTGCTCAACATGGATTTTGTGTGACTTTGCTTATTCCTCAGCCTTTCTTTCAAAGAGTGGGCTGATACAGATGGATTGTGAGTGGTGGCACTCCAAGGTGGAAGTGCCCTCTGTGCCTGAGCATGGCTTGTGTGCTGTGACTAACATACTAATGGGGGCACCTCCCTGGCTCACCCAGCTCTTCAGCTTCAGTGCCCACACGTGCTTGGAGCTGCTGTGATTCCTGCCCTTTAAAGCTGGGGGTGATTTTAAGGGATTTCCATGGTGGAATGAATGCTGCTGAAATAGAAACCCAGTGTTCTTTCAGCTGCTTTGAACAAACCCTGAACTTGGAATTCTGAACTTGGAATTGCTTTTAGTTAGCTATGAATTTCTTCAGAAAGGTAAAAGTGCTTCCAAATATGAGATCACAGGGAGGTGATTAATTCAGGAATGGTGATAAGTCTCAGGGAAACTGCAGACCACTAAAGCTGAGGTCCTTAAGGCCACTCTAGTGGCAAGACTTTTTTTGAAGACTTTTTTTTTATGCCTCACACCTTAGCAGCAAGTGGGTCTATGTGCTCATTGGCACACACAGGTAATGGGAATATTCTGGAAACTGGAGGAGCTCTTAGGTATTTGCTCCTTAAAACTCTCTCCACAGAGGGACTGTAGGAACATTCCTCTTCCTGTTGGACATGTTAAATTTTATTTATTGCTTTTAATGTTCAAGTCTGTCCATGTCTTACCTATCTTGGTTATTTGTCATTGTGTTTTTGGGGCTTCATTTATTTACTTGTGGGGTTTGTCCTCTGTGCCAGACAGCTCTGGAGTATTTACTGAGGAAAATCCTTCATCCATTTGAACATCCCCTCATGTCAAACTTGAGTGCTAATGCTGGAAATAGGAGAAAGTGACCAGATTATTGATGGAAATTGGGATGCATAATTGGTCCCTATTTAAATAGATGAGGCTTAGTGAAAGAACTCTTTGAGTTGTGATTTTTCATTAGTAGGAAGTGTTACTCCCTGAGGTAGTGCAGATGCCACAGTCAGAAAAAATAGTACAAGGCACCACCTAACATTAAAGGCCAATTAAAAAAACAGGATAGAGCCTGAGGAGTGGGATCCTTAAATTCTTAATGAGGTTTGGTGCTCAAAAATGTGGCACTGTGTGACTTCCCTCCAGTGTACCCAAGGAACTCTCAGAATTAAATCACATTTTACTGAGCTAAGTTTTTTAATCCAGTATCTCACTGGAACTGGAATTAAGATTGTAGAGGCACATCCAAGAACTTGGATAAGGCCATTTTTGGGAGGGTAGGAATAGCCTCCAAGGGGTGGAGCAGGACTGCCCTTCTCCTGCTCCCCCTTTTGCTTTGCTCTGTGTGCAGATTTGCTTGATGGGTGTGGACTTTGCAGAGAACTTGACACCTCAGAGTGGAGTAGGAGGCAGAAGCCACCCCCAGCAGGCTGGTTTGGATTTGGAGCCTGTGCTGCTCCTGCTGCCCTCCTGCACTGCCAGAAACATCTTTCCCTTGGAGCTGCTCGAGCCAGTTCAGATTCCACATGAATCATTGCTCCTGAAAACCAAAAAAATGCTCACTTCATTTTTTATTTTTTTAATAGATGACTGCTTTCCCCCTCCCAGCATTCCTTCCCAGCACATGCCCTCCTAAATTACAGCATTCCTGTCTCTGAGAGAGCTACTGTTCCCCTGGTGGGACGTGGCAGCTCTGTGAAGGGGGCACCTTGCCAGCTCCAGGGAGCTGTGTGTGCAGCACCAGGATCAACCCACCCACTCACACACTGCTTTTACAGATAAAAACTGCCTTTTCCCTCTTCTCTCTCCTCCCAGCAGGCAGCAGGAGTTTGCAGCATGTGATGGGAAAAGTTTCCACTTCAGAAATACCAGGCTGGGCTTTTGCTCACTCCCTGTTGTGTCTCTGCTATTTTCTGCACACCAAGTGTGGCTTAGAAGCTTTTAAACACAAATGCCAGTGTTTTGTGGCCAGTGACTTACAGAAGTAGTGTTGGGATGAAATCCCAATTCCTAGACTGACCAGACTGAGGAGATGAGATTTTGGGGAGGGATGCTCTCTTGTGTGTTCAGTAGCTCCAGAGAATTGTCTTGTTTTTCCTTAATGTGCTGCTTAGTCTTTAAATTATTTCTGTGTAGAAGCACCATGCCATTACAAATCTCTAAAGTGCCTCATGCAGAAGAGGGAGGACATTTTGTGGCTGCTCCATCCCTGGCAGTGTCCAAGGCCAGGCTGGACAGGGCTTGGAGCAGCCTGGGATAGTGGAAGGTGTCCCTGCCCATGGCAAGGAATGGAATGGGATGAGATTTAAGGTCCCTCCCAACCCTGAGCCATTTCTTGATGTATATAAAAGTTGCTAAAAGCTCCCCCAGTGTGAATTCAGCATGCTAATGGAAATATTAAATCTTTATAACAGTTCAGGGATGGCTTTTAAAAAGCCAAGTGGGTCAGCAAAACACTAGACTTGTGTGGTAGTTATTAAGGAAATACCAGAGCCTCTTTAACTAAATCAGTCGTACCTGGGGCTTCCCAGGAATTGTGCCTTTTTTGTTAGGGCCCATCATGGACTCAGAGGTGGCAGCTGGTCAAAAGGACAGAATGCAATGAACCTGCAAGTGTGTCAATATAAAAAAAAACTGCTGAGCATGTTTAAGGCTGTTAATGCTGCATCTCCTGCACCACTGGTCAGGGGAGTCTTTCTCTTTTGTTTTTTTGTTTTTTTTTTTTTTTTTTTTTTTGTTAGACAGGGGCAGGATAAAAGCAACTTTGTGTGAAGAAATTGCTTTGAATGAGGCAGAGACTTATCAGCAAGGGACCAAGCTGGGACAGCACCAGAGGAGGGAATGTTCAGTGGCCAGGCAAAGCCATGGATGCAGCTTTCAGGACACCTCCAGGGTTAAATCCCCCTGTAACTCTGCTGCACTCCAGGCCTCCCTGTGGTTTTGCTCAGCACCCAGCAGACAGGCTGGCACTTGGAATATGGTTTCAATTCCCTGTTCCTCCACCTTTCATAGGCTTTCTTTGTATGTTGGGGCAGTTAATTTTTGTTTTTAAATACATACAGTGCTCCCCTTGCTGAAAGGCTGCAGTATTCTCTCTGGTGAAGCATTCATTGGCACTCTCAGTAACCTACAGAGCAAGAATGCTTGGGTTTTTCTCCTTTTGGGTTTTTTCTTTGTTTTTTTTCCTTTATTAACAGTCTGGACAGAGGCAGGGAGTGCCTGCACTGATGCTGCTGGGTGTGTTTGGGCTCTTCTCATGCCTTAAATGTGAGGTTAGGGCTGCTTGTGAGCATTACCTGGTCACCATGGCTGTGTAGCATGGCTGCTTTGGGGGATTTTTGTTTGGTAAATGCTTCATATCCATGTCTTGGCATTCTTCTGCCACCTGAAATCAAAGCAGGTTGTGTTGTAACACCTCCTTGTACTAACAAGTGTTCAGCAGTCTGTGCATGTCTGTCTTGAGAAAGTTGTTTTATCTCAGTTCAATTGTCATTTTAAAAAGTGCCTGTAGAGATTCTGTAACCTGTGTCAGTGCCTTGTGTCATGTGTCATGCTACTGTTCCTCCCAGGCAAAGTATTTGGGGATTTATGGTTTCCTTTAAACATAAATGCAAGAAAAACTTAATTTAGTGTAGATGTGAAGGTTGATTTGAGTAAAAATACATGGATGCTGCTGATTAGAGTTTCCAGCTGAGCTCTGGGCACAGGGATTTCTGTCCAGCAGGAAGCACTGCTGAGCCCAAAAGCTGAGTCAGCTGCTAGAAAAAAAAGGGGTAAAAATAGCCTGTCTCCATTTTCATGCCAAAAAAAAAAAAAAAAGGGGAGGAAAAGGTATCCCAAATCATTGATATTATCACCCATATTAGTGCAGTGGGCTGCCAGGGTAAAATGAAAGTGGAGTGGCTGGCATGGGATGAGTAAAGCAGCAACAGGAACAGGCATCAGGTGAGCAGATGTGGAAGAACTCTAATACACAGTAGGAGGCAAACATTTGGAACTGAGGCTGACCTTCCACATTTAAAGAAAAAAAAAAAAGGAGGGAGTATATTGGGTTTTTTCTTTCCCCGCTTAAAAATCATTGTGTTTCCAAAGCATGTGCTAAATACCAGATTTGTAATAGGCTATTCTGATAGCAGTTGTTAAATTTAATGGTTTTTTTAAACTTGATGGTTTTCAGAAAGATTTTAAGTGGTGAGACAGGGCAGCTTCCAGAGTGCTGGCCTGGAAGTGTGTGACATTTAAGGGAGCCGAGTTCCAGCTACACATTCAAATACAGCAACTCACCTGTTCCTGTCCCAAACCTTGCTTCAAAATGCATCACCCCAAGGGGCTGAATGAGCTGTTGGGAGTGGGGTAAGAGCAAAACTGGCTGTGCCTGGTTTAAGAAACAGCTTGAAGCACTGTTTGTAACAATTCCTTCAGCCCAGTATGGGAACTCTCGGTTATGGAGCTCCCTTAAACCACTGCTGGAAACACCTTCATTAAACTCAGGGCTTTGTAATGCCCTGGAAGTACTTCTGGTCATGCTGCCAGATCCTTGAGAAGTGCTCAAAGCCAGTGTCCATTGCAAGTATCTGCAGGTGCTGCTGTTGCTGTCAGGTGTCACTAACTGTCCCCTCCCCAGCGCGTGGCTCTCGGGCTACGAGAGCCCGGTGGTGTCCCGCATCAACACCCGGATCCAGGACCTCACAGGGCTGGATGTCTCCACAGCAGAGGAGCTGCAGGTGAGTGCAGCAGCACTGGCACCCTTCAGCCCCATTTCAGCACCTTGCTCAGCTGGGGTGGCCACCAAAACTTGTGTTTATTGACAGAAGGGAAAAGAAATTTGTCTTTGCAGAGCAGCTGTTCAGTGTGAAATGGCTTTTTCTGAAAGGAAGCAGTGATAACTTCTTCCCTTTTATTTAGATAAATAAACTGAGTTTCATGGCCTCAGAGTCAAGCTTTGCTGCTGTTGGAGGCAAAGTTTAGCTTGACTGGTGCTCAGGCAAGGCCACCAGCTGTATGTGCAGCTTGAGTAATTTGTAATGTAGAAGTGCTTTTATTTGCTGGAGGCCTTTAAATGAGCAGCTGGCTCACTGAACTGTGAGCAGAGCATGAGTACCTAGAAAGCAGGACAGCCACAAAGTACTTGTGAAACCTGCTGTGCTCCTTGCCACTCTGTCAGGGCTCCTGGTGATAAAATGGCCAAGGATCTGGTCCAAAATTGAGGCTATTATTTTTTTATAACCAATTGGCAAGAAGGACAGGGAACCCTCTTTATTGACACAGTCAAATTCAGGTCAAAAAATGGTTTAAATCTGATGATGTAAAAGCACTGTGGCACTATTTTGAAGAGTTTTCTGTAGGAAAAAAGTGCTTTTCAGCCCTGGGAAGCACCACATTCCTTACCTGGAGCATGCTGCATCCTGCAGTGCCAGTCTTGGATGTGCTCCTGTTGCTGCCAGAGGCTTGACATTTCCTGGGGTTTGGTGTTCACACTTTATCTCTGCAAAGGTTGTAGCTGACAGTCAAACTTGCCTGGATAAAATAAAGACTGATTTACTAGATCCTGTGCTTCTCCTTCCACTGTAGGTAGCCAACTACGGCGTAGGAGGCCAGTATGAGCCTCATTTTGATTTTGGAAGGGTAAGTCCTGTTTTGTCTTCACCTCTTTCTTCTTCACAAGCACTGTGTTTCTCTTTTTCAGGTGGCAAATTATGGAGTGGGAGGACAGTATGAGCCCCACTTTGACTTTGCACGGGCAAGTAAAGAGCTGGAGGGGAGCTAGACCTGGTGAAGCCTGGGCCTCTGGGCTGGGGCACACTCTGCTCTTCAATGTGCATTCAATCTTAGCTCTTCCACTTTGCTAATCCATGTCTGTGGAGAAAGCCCTCTAAACCACCAGCTGAACCTGTGGAGGTTGCTCCCTGTAAGCTGAGTGCCAGCAGACAACTGGAACAAGTCTTATCTGACCATCCTTAATTTTTAAATTGGATTTAAATCCCCCACCTGTTTTATTCCAGTTGAAATTGCAGAGTGCTGAAGTTCAGTTGGTTATTTACTGGGCATCATTCTGTGTGGTTTAACCCCTTCAGATTAACATTAACCCTGCCAAAGCCACCAAGTCTGAATCAGGATCTCTGCTCTGCAAGCACCTGCTCCAAGGCATTGCAACCAGTTAACAGGTTTTGTTTGGAAACACTGGGGCTTTTTCCTGGAGTAACAATTGTTGGAATTTCAGTGCACACAAATTGTGGTCACAGGGGGTGGGTTTAAAAACTGAGGTGTGGTAGAAGTTGGTATCAAAACTCATCAACATGGGATTCATTCTTGTAAGTTGAGTGCTGAACACCACTCAGCTGCCTGGTTTTCACTGAGGCTTCCTCCCTGCTTCCCAGCTGGAATCCAGAGTGGAGTATGGCAGGGTGGTGTCCAGCTGACCCTGGGACTGAGAGCAGCCCTGGCTGCTGCCAGGGACAAGGGGGATGAGTGTAATTAAATAATTCAGTTTGCTGTGAGGAGGATTTATGGACTCAGCCTCAGACAGTGCAGTTGTTCTTACCCATTAGAAATCTGGGCTTAATGCCCTCCCTCCCTCCCTCTCCTACAGAATTTCAAAGTGCCTGGTTTATTTAAATTAATAGATTCATTCCTATTGCATTCCTCCCCTCCTTCCAAATCGAGGGGTTGGATTAATTCTTCTGCATGAGTCTGTTGTGTGCTGCTGGCTCAGCAGCTGTGTGTCACTGGCTGCTCCCAGCAACCAAAGAGAAATGCTGATGGAACCTGCCTGCTTTTGTTCACAGAAAGATGAGCCAGATGCTTTTAAGGAATTGGGAACAGGCAACAGAATTGCTACTTGGTTGTTTTATGTAAGTGATACACTTCTGCCATCTGTTACTGCATATTCTATACTGTAGAAGGATTTAATTCTACTTTTATTTCATTCTTTTTTACTGAAGGGACTTGCAAGTGAAGCAGCCACTAACTTTGGGGTAATACATATGGGGGGGGTTCTTCTTACCCAGACTTTGTGGTTCTTCCATGTGTCCTAAGGAGGATTTCCCCCCAGATTTGAGCATTAGCTTAAATTATTTACCTGCCTGGTTTTTGTTTTGGTTTTTTTTTGGTATCTGCATCAGTATTTACAACGTGTTCACTGCCTTAACACTCGAGTGGGAGGGACAAAACTGGGACTGCACTAGGAACAGAGGGGGTTTGGCCTTCTTAAGGGATTTACATCAAAATTAAACTTCACTTTTGCTAAAAAGTGAGATTTTATCATCCTGAACTCACCTGTCCTTCCCCACCTATGCAGATGAGTGATGTGTCAGCAGGGGGAGCCACGGTCTTCCCTGAAGTGGGAGCCAGCGTTTGGCCAAGAAAGGTGAGCAGGATTCATCAGAGACAAAACCACTCCTCCCCTCCTACTCAAACAGCACAGACACCAAACACAGCTGTAAAATTGACTTAGAAATAATTGTAAGCATCTCTGTGCTGTCATAACAGTGCTATGGTTTTCCTTAAGTGCAGCAACTGGAGCTGTGCTGGTGTTTCCAAGGACCCCAATATTCCATGTGTGGATTCAAAACATTTAAATGCTCCAAAACACATCTTGAAAATACTCAAATCTGTGAATTTAGTCTTGAGGCATCTGGAGGAAATTCTCCTGTCAGTTCTTTCCTTCAAGGTTTGTCTTTGCTGGCCTGTGCTCAGCTTTAGTAAATCTTGGCTCTCTTATACTGGTCAGGAGTTGAATTAAACTGGCTTATATTAAGATAATATTTTATATTATAAATATACTAAGAGCCAAGTATATAGGCATACAATAAGTCAAAGGAGACATATCCCTAAGGAAACAAATGATAGAATATTGAAAAGAGCCTTCAGTTGAAAAGGAGAATCTGAAGCACAAATGCTTTGTCTTATTGGTGTGCAAGTGTGTGTTGTGCAGAGCAAAGGGCTGAGTGTCCCCTGCCCTCCCCAGGGAACAGCTGTGTTCTGGTACAATCTCTTCCCAAGTGGAGAAGGTGATTACAGCACGAGACATGCAGCCTGCCCAGTGCTAGTGGGAAATAAATGGGGTGAGTACCTGCCTCTGACCTGAGTCTGGGCTCTGCTGGGGGGGTGACTTGGCTTTTGTTTTACCTTGGGACTTCAGAAATTACGTTCTTTGTAAAGAAATCTGTTTAATTTACTTTATCTACCTCATCTCTCTATATATGTTAAATCTATTCTGTCTAGTAGCATATTTTATGTGTATAAAGGAAATTGATTCTATACTCTATAGTATATATAACGCTTAAAATAGAGTTTTTGTAGCTTTGCAGTCATACTGGAAGGGTTGGTTGTTTTTTTTTATTGGACCAGCTTCACACATCTGTGCATGGCAGTGGGGTTGGAATGAGAGTCTTTCCAGCCCAATCCACTGTGGGATTGAAACCCTTGAGAAAATTGGGATAATCCTGTGCTTAACCAAAAGCTATTCTGGAGCACCCCTAGCCTGAGTGTGACCAGTGCCTTTGTGTCTTTGCAGTGTCCAATAAGTGGCTCCACGAGCGGGGGCAGGAGTTCCGCCGGCCGTGCACGTTATCGGAGCTGGAATGATCCTCCTGTGGGCACTGCACACACCTGCCAGTTTACAGCTAACAAACACTCCACTACAGCTTCCACTACAGCTGTGACAGGACAAACATGCTTTTAGTTCCCTCCAAACCCTCCCCCGAAGGTTTATTGACAGAAAAGGTTGACAAGTGTTACTGGAAAAAAAAAAAAAAAGGACAAAATACAGATGAGGGCCACAACTTACAGTGGTGTTGTGTGTGGTGTTCCTGTCACCATCATCCCTCTGAGCAGTGTGGGCAGCCAGGGGTTGTCTGGAATCCTCCTCACCCCTGCCAGGCTTAGGGCAGGGTGATTTCCTGGGAGGGCTCCTTTCTAAGGAATGCTGAATTAAACCCATTCCTATTCCTCGATTCCCAGACACTCGACTCTTTGCTTTCCTGGAGTGCCTGACCACTGCAGGCATGCTTTGGTTTTTTTTTTTCTCTGGAAAACAGGTTATTAGCATGTTTTAGCCTGGTTTTTCCACTTCTACAAAAGCCCTACTTTTTAAACTTGTCTTCCTTCTCAGCCTGTGGGAAGAATTTGGCTCCTAGTCTTGACTAAGAGCCAGCAGTTCCACAGGCAGAGTCAGGATCCTTCCACAGTGTCAGAGCAGCCTGGGAACACCCACAGCCCATCTTCCCTCCTCTTCTGCAATGTTTGTCCACATGAACAAATGCTGCTTTTGTTCTGTTGTTCTGTCCTGGCAGCCAGCTCTTCCCTCTGCTCCTTGTTCCCATCTTCATTAATCAAAATTGTGCCTTAGGACACTGGAATTTCAAATTGGTTCTGAGACTTCAGGTGCTGAGGTAACACAGAGTCCTCACAGAATGCTCCTCCCAGCTCTCGAGGTTTCTGGAGAAACTCTCAGCCTATTTATAGTTCCTGAAGCTTTTTTAGATACAGGCTTGCTTTCCTGAGCCCTTTCCCTTCCACAGCAGGATTTTTAGCAAATATCCAAATACCTCACTAGCATGAGGACAAAAATCAAATGAAGCTGCACCTGCCTCTACCTAAACAGTCCAATTTTCTGGATGATGATGATTTTACTGATTTAGGGGTCAAGCCTGAAGTCTTTACCAAGGGAAAAATTCCAATTTTGGTTAATTGGATTTTCTGCCTCAATAAAATCTTGACAATTGAGCCAAAACATACAAAACCTATTGTTCAACTTGCTAGAAATACCTCTGGATTACTGGGAATGCAGTTTAAGGTACTATAGTTGGAGGAACTGCATACTTTCAGAAGACACTTGACAAGGTTTTTGCTGGAAAATAATTGTTAAATTTCTACTGAGCCTGGTAGCAGTGGGACCCACAGAACTGCCCCTCCTTAGCCCTGCACCTTCCTGAATTTTGCCTGGTTTTTGGCAGCTGGAAAACAAGGTCCATCCATAATGTAAGAACACAAAAAGTCTTCACACTCCCACCTCACATTTGTACTGCTCCTTTTCCAAGAGCAGGAGCTGATCTAAATAAATTTACCCCAGAACTGCATTAGCAGGGCTGATCTTTGAGCACTAAATTGTGATAATTAAAAAAATCCCACACCTGTAAGATTTGTGCCTACCTGAGTTTTCTCACTTCTTCATCCATCTCTCTTCCTATCCATGGTTCACTTTTTCCCATCTCTTAAGCTCCAAAAAGGTAACCTTGGCTGCAGGTACTTCCCACCACATCCCTGCAGGTAAAAGTGTGGTGTTGGGAATCCTGCCTTTGGGGCTTCCATAAGTGCTTGTAGGGAGCAAGTCCTACCTAGTACAGGAGCACAAAACAAAATCCCTGTATTGCCATGCAGGTGTGGAGAACACCTGCATTTGCTCTTACTGTCCTATCTCTGTTCAACAACCACCAAAGCATGAAAACCAGAATTTGGGAATTTTGCTCACCTCAGCTCAATACCTGTGAGTGCTTCCAGTGTTCAACAGCATCAGTGTCAGGCTTTGCTTGGGGAGTAGAAAATGACTTTTTAAAGCAGTGAACCACTCACAGATAATTATTCAGGAAAGAATTTTTCTACTTTTGACAGTAGAAAATTATACTAGGTTAAAGGAACAAAAGAAATCTTTTAAAATGAAATCTTGAGTCTGCTGAGGCACATCAGGAATGTTCCAGGTTATGATAACAGGGTTGGCTTTGATTTTTAAACTGCAGACAATCCCTAATTCCTCTCCCTCCACTGCAGTGGTGTCCATGCATCCAAGGCTGATTGTGTAAGGGATTACACTGGTGCTGCTCCTCCAGCCTTATCCCATCATTTCTCAAAGGGCTTTTGGATCCCCAGCATGGCTCCTGTGTGAATTTAGTTTTGTATTAAACATGGTTGAAAACTGTCTGGGCTCACAGTGACTGACAACTGAGAAACTGCCTTACTGTTACATCTTTTTTTTGTAATAAAATTTTTAATGTAAAAAAAAAAAGTGAACAGGCTTAAAATAAAAGCCACTGCCATTAGCAGTGAGAAATCCTCCACATCCAACTCTCCTCGTATGTGGCTGCTATAAATCTGATCACAGTTTTATCATCTTTGTGGAAAGCAAGCTCCTCTGTTTCCCTTCACCATCTCCCTGGGCAGGTGCAGGAGCTGCTCCTTCCCCAAATCCCTGCTCAGCACTGAACTTTGTGTCTCCATTAGGAAGACACAGCACTGAAGGAGTGCAAGAGGGGAGGGCAGGTAATGCTGGGCTGAAAGCAGGGTCAGCTGCTGAGGATCCCTTTTCCAGGGGTGACAAATCTATTTTGTGAAGCCAGAAAGTCAAACAATCACTTACCCTGGAATGGTTCCAGGGAGGGGAAGAAAGCACCAGAGCCTCCAACAGCACAATGAACTCGTGGGAAGGTCAGGCTGGCCTCTTCCATGACCAAAACCTCTGGGGTTTGCACACCACAGCCATTCCTGGGCTTCACCCTGCAGAGCAGTGGAGCTTGTGCTTAATTCCCATCATCAGGAACCTGCAAAGAGCACAGCAAGGGCTGGGGAGAGGCCTGTGGAACAGCTGGAGCACTTGGCTTGCAGGTAGGGAACAGCCCCCAACACAGCTGGGACACAATCCACTGTCCTAGGCTTTGTCCAGCCTGGCCTGGACACTTCCAGGGATCCAGGGGCAGCCTCCTCAGGGCCTCACCACCTTCACAATATAGAATTTCCCCCCAATATCCCATCTATCCCTGCCCTCTGTCAGTTTGATGCCCTTCTCCCTTGTACAAAGTCCCTCTCCAGCTCTCCTTTAGGCACTGGAAGGGGCTCTGAGGTCTCTGCAGTTTTCTAGGCTGAACACTCCAGCTCTCCCAGCCTTTCCTCCATCCCTCTGACTCACCTGGCTCGGAGGGACTGGGGTATTTCATCTCCTCCCCTTAATCAGGGACTCATCTGGCTCCCAAACGGAGCTTTGGAACGCCCAGCAACCTGAACCACAGACTCTTCCCGCTGCTGGGAAAGAGCTCAGTGCCCCAACCCCATGTCCTCCCACAGAGTGGCACGGGGAGGAGGATCCCGGCACACGAGCAATGCCCGCAGGAGCTGGCAGGAGGGTTTTCCAGCTCCATCCGGGCCGGGGCTCATTCCCGCAGGACGGGATGGGTGCAGCCACCTCTCCCTCCCCCCGAGCAGCCCGACAGTGTCCCTGGGAATGCGTGACTCACCAGCCCGGGGCTGCTCTATATTTAAGCATTACGGAGGCAGAAATGAATGCACGCAGTCAGGAGCTGCCTAGCCCGAGGGCAGCACCGGGTTCAAAAAGCACTTTGTCAGAGTTCACCACGGTGGCAAAAAGCATCTGCACGCCTTAAATCTTCAGAGAGAGAAAAGCTGGCCCAGGAAAGGGGTTTTTGTGGGTCAAAGAGAGGCCAGAGAAGCTCCAGAGTCCCACTGTGCACATCCACAGTCGGGAATTTCCTCACTGCTGCAGCTGCTGAGCCACTCCCCGGTGGAATCTGGAGGTTACTTTTACCCAATCCTGCATTTTTCCTGGCCTTCAGATCTTGCAGTCTGGGTGCAACCAAGCTATTTGCAGCTGGACTGAAAAGCTCCCAGGAGACTGGCCTGGGGAGGGAAGGAAGGAAGCAAGAGGAAGGAAGGAGAGTGGCTCGTCTCGGGGCAGGGCAAAGGGACTGCCACGTTTTGGAAAAGCAGTGAAACTGCTTTTTATTCACAAACCTTTGCTTTGGGACCAGTGACAAACTAACAGGAAAGTTTCTGATTCCTCTTTCCCCAGGCTCTGCTCTCTGCCAGCTGCTCCCTCCCCACCCTGTTCAGCTTTCCTAATTCCAATTGATTTTGCAAACAGCCACCAGCTCCAGGCTGCATGTCCTGCTCATGCCACACTCCCTGTGCTCTGCCTCCTCTGCAGCACTGCCAGCATTTTTTCCCTCTCTCTTTGCCTTCAGCAGCACATGGATCAGCCACCAGGGACTGAGGGATGACAAAGCAAACTGTGTTCTGGAATTGCCTCCAGAACAACCCTAAAAGGCTCTACATAATAGCAGGACACCATGCACAGACACCCAGAGGCTCTTACACACTCTCAAGCTATTCCCAAATAGCTGTTTTTCTCTTTTTTACATTAATTTCTGCCAGGCTGTTGGCAAATGCTGGGAGCACTGGGACAGGGATTGAACCAGCAGAGACACCAAAGGCTCCACTCACTGCAAGACACAGCATGGGACTCTTGAATCCCATTTTTCCTTCATTGAGGCTCCCTGACAACAAATTCCATTTCCACCCACGACTGACAGAGCAGTCCCCAGCATGAGAGCAGGAGAGGCCTGAACTCTCCAGTGCTCCTGCAGGGAAGTCCTCACCTCCCCAGCACAACCCTCTGCTGTGTGCCAGGGGTGACACAGATGTCACAAAAGGCCTCCTTGAGGCAGGAATTTGCTGATTCCCCAGCTGCCAGCCTCCCTTCCCCAATGTTCTCAGCATCTGGGTTAATCTCCCCAAAGGCAAAGTTGGTTTGAGGTTCCCCTGGGACCTCCTGCACTCCTAAATGTCCCCTCAACCACAGCTCAGCCTCAGAACAGATGGAACAAGCAGGCAGCAGCTGCCTCTGGCTCCACACCATTTCGCAGGAGAAGGTGTAACCAGCTTGTTTGCTCCCTTTCCCTCTTGTCTGACTTACCCTTCTAAGAAACCAAGCCGTGGCTGTGGCTCCTCCTCCTCATCACCCAGAGCCATGTGCAGAGACACCGGCAGTGCCATCGAGCTCAGTCCCCTCAGAAGCAGCAACTCAGCAGGGCTCAGTCCCCTACAAAACAATGAAATGCCAGAATTTGCATTTGTGTTTGGCACAGATTTGAAATGCCTGCAGCCCAGCTCCTCCTGAGAGGCAGTGCTGTGCTGGGGCACAGCTGAAAAGCTTTCCAAGAGCAGCCAGAACCTTCCCACACCATTTCACTTCTCCACTCTGTGAGTGGTTTGCTTTGTCTTTTGTTGTTGGTGTTGATTTTGGTTGCTTTCTTTTTAATGAGCAACTTGGAACCCTCCACCAGCTGAGCAGACCCCTGGGTCCTGGCAGGCCTGTCCCACCCCAGAGCCAGGACCTGCAGCTGCCCCACAACCCATTTCCTGGCTCAGGTTTCAGAGCCAGCCTTTCCACCTGTGCTAAATGTTTAATTTGCATGACCCAGGAGCTGTAACAACCAGCCCTATAACATCAGCCTTCAGTAGCCACATCAAAGGCAAGTGCTCACTCACCAAAGCGATCCTGGAACCGGAGGTGATGCCAAGGAATTGCCCTGAATGCAGTGTTTGTAACCCCAAACTACCCCAAGCTGCTGGATGATGGGCCCTTGAGGATTTGCTAGGAGCAATTATCCAGTATGGCAGGGTGAAAGTCTCACCCCACCCCTCCATGTGCCCAGGAGGCCCAGGGAGAAGGCAAGGGGTGCTCCTCAGCCTCCAGAGCAGCAGAAATTTTGCAGAGAGAGATACTCTTCATCTCCCAGCAGGCTGGGGAGAGAGTGAGGTGGCCCATGTGGTGCCCCAGGGAAAGGTCCCTCCTGGGGAGCTGCACCCTGGGGCCATGGGGACTGTAACAGAGTATGCAGAAAGCTTTGCTTATCAAACAATGCTAAGTTAGGGAACACGACCAAAAGACCACTGAAACTTGCTTAAACTAGATTATGTCTTAAATAACCACAAACATCCTGCACGTGCCCAGTTTGTGGATGCTTGCAAATGTCTTAAAGAACCACAAACATCCTGTATGTGCCCAGTTTGTGGATGCTTGCAAAAGACAGGAAAAAACAACAATGCCTAAGAGAGGAAGACCACAGCCTTCCTCCCCACGACCACCAGGAGAAGACCCCCTAGCAACTGGCTGCACAAAGAAGGTGAGAAGATGCTGAAAGGCACATACACGGAAGAAAATGAAAATGAAAGAGGGACTGACACGGAGTTGGTGGAGCCGAGGCTCCCCGCACGCCCAGCGCTGATTTGCTCGCTACCGCTTGCTCAGTAAGTTTTTTTATTTATTCCGCCTCTTGGAGTTGATCAATTTATTACAGATATAAATTTATAACAGGGACCGAGCCTGTCCCAGCGGGATTGTGCAAACTCCCCGCTGTGCGAGCTGAACTCGGGCCGTATCTGGGCGCTGCACTTTGCACCCCGGCTGCGGTGACCTCACGGCAGGGCTGCGTTTAAAGTCCAGGCAGAGCGGAGCCACTGCTCCTGCAGGCAGCAGCTCATCCCCAGCGCCGCTGCCCCTCTGCAGCATGCGGCTGCTGCTGCCGGCAGCGCTCCTGTGCCTGACCCTGCGCCTGGGGCACTGCTCCGAGGAGGCAGCACCCGACAGCGCCGGCCAGCAGCATCCCCAGGCACAGGCATCCTATTCCGACTGGGGCATCGAGACCATCCGCGATGGCTTCGAGACGGTCAACAGCTACTTCGATTCCTTCTTGGAACTGCTTGGGGGAAAGAACGGAGTGTGTCAGTACCGATGTCGATATGGTAAGTGTAGCTCACTGCTGCCGGCCCCTCTCGGCTCGCCCTTTCCCCGCTCCTTCCCTGCGGCCACCAACAGCTCCTCCTACCCAGGCGCTGCCCCTGGCACAGTCACAGCTTCTCTGCCAGCACAGGGACACCGAGCACGGAGCCCCCACCTTCCCCTCCCCAAGAACAGCCCAGCCCCGCAGGTACCGCACAGGGACGGCAGGAGAGGATGGAGGCGGGTTTTCCTGGAAGGCACCCGCGCTGTCCAGCTGCCCCGGGGCCTGGGACAGGACAGGGAGGGGAGGCTGAGCCAGCAGCCCTAATCTCAGCAACCTTGGGAGTGCCCTTATTCAGCAGTTGTGAGCTGGCCGGTGCCGCGGGCTGGAGGAGGAGAGATAACGGGGACAAACCACACGTCACCGGGAGGAACCTTTAGTACTCGAGGCACAACGAGGCAGCTCCTGCTTGCTTTGATTCCAACTCCTGGCCCTGTGCAGAACACCCCAAGAGTCACACCCTGTGCCTGAAAATGGTGTCCAAACACTCCTGGAGCTCTGGTAGCCATGGGACTTCTCTGATGAGCCTGGAAGTGCTTCCAGTGCTCAATCACCCTCTGGGTGAAAAATCCTTTCCTGACATCCATCCAATGTGTATATATGTGTCCTTGCTCTCCTGCCAGCTCTGCTCCAGGCCCCACAGCACCACCCCAGTACACAGGATGAGCCCATCAGGCAGCTCATGGTGTGGCAGGCCCAGGCCATGTGTGTGACAACCTCCTAAAGGTCCACACCATGCTCCAAATTCAGAGCAGAAAGGGATTTGCCCTCCTTAATGTAGAGACTGAAACCCCTGGCAGTGGGAAGAATGTGGCTGGGACTGCAGTGTGCCTGAGGTAATGCTGATATTCAGAGCTGGTTTCAGAGAACCTCAGGACTCACCAAACTGTGCAGAAGTTCCTGCTTTTGGACACATCCAGAGGGCTCTCTCTGTCTGTCCTTGTGAAAAGCATCTCCAGAGAGCAGCACAAATCCCTGCTCCCACCTAGGAGCACCCTGCATCTTATTGGAGCAGTGTTTTACCTAGGAAGGAAAACAAGTACACCATTAGCCCAGTTCTCATCCTCTGCTGAGCAGCTCATTAATCACTGCCTGAAGGAGGAAACTACTGAAATGCTGCCCATGTGGCTCCAAGGGTCTTGCTGGACCCTCCCAGGACCATTTGTCCTTGCTGATCTCTGGCACAGACATTGCAAACTGCAAGTGGAGATGCTGCTGGGATGATCCCAAATCAGTGAGATCCAGCCCTTGCTCAGAAGGATGAACACAAACCACCTTTGTGCTGAATCAGGGCCTGATTGGTTTTTTTTCCAGGCATAAAGCAAAAATTATTCCTTTTACATACTTTTACATTTTAGCCAAGAGATATCAATAATAGCTTATTTTGCCACAGTAAAGGTCAGGACTCACCTGTGATTGCCACATCCATCTTCAGCTGGGCACATGGCATTTGGCTGTTCCAGCTCTAAGACTCTCCTGATTTTTCAGCAGCTACTGAGGTCTGAAAACAACCAGCTTGATGGATTACTCCCTTAAATCAGGACATCAGGGTTACACTAGCATTTACTGGCAAATATCCTCCTGCTTACAAAGTCTCTCTGGGCATCTCAGGGGAAACAAAGAGCCTGAGCTGGGAGTGAAGCCCTTGTAGCTTCCTCCTGGCTATAGGACCAGGGAAAAAACTTCACTGCTTTCTCAGCATTTGGTCCTGAAGGGCTTAAGATGAGGGGGCACCTCCAGGCTGTGGGAAAAGAGCCTTCAAAGCCAAGCTCTCCAACAGGGAGGGTGGGTATGTGCAGGAACCTCTGCTCAAAGCCTGCCTGGGGCACACAGACAACAATGGACCACCCAAAAGTGCAAGGAGACCATCCATTCACCAAAAAATACCCTCAGCTGCCCCTGCCAGTGTCCCAGCCCTGCAGTGCCTGAGACCTCCTGCATTGGCCGCAGCTGCTCCAGCCAGCTGGCTGCTTTCCAGCCCCTTGGAACAGCTACAGCAGCCTGGGGGATTGAAATGCACCAGGGAAACTCCACTTCAGCTCTAGGGCTGTGCCAGCAAGGCAGTGGCCTGAAATCAATCTTCCTGCCTGTAAGGATGGGCAAGCAATAAATGATAACAGGAGCACTGAGTCAATGCTCATAGAGAGGCAGGAACACCTGAGATTCCTGTTTTGGTTTTGTTTACCTGTTAACCAGAAAACAAGATGGAGAGAGAGGTTAATTGTGGTGTCTTGGACTTGACCTAGATGAGAAAGAGTACAAAGGGGCACTTTACAAGTTTTAAAGCTATGTTTTGCAGAGAGAAGGGGACAGGTTTTCCACAAGGGCTTGGCCTGAGGGCAGTTTGATGTTTTGTGGATCAGCACAACCCTTATGTGAGGGTTTTTTTCCTCAGGACAGCTTTCTAAAACATTTCAATAGCTGTGACTTTGACTTAAGTGAGGATCTGGAAAGAAGCTGTCTTTGGCTGGGAACTGCATAATGGAGGTACAACTGGGTAACTGGATGAGCTTAAAGGCCCAGCCCAACCCAAGCCATTCTACAATTCTGTGATCTCCACATCCCTCCTCAGACTCACCATCTTATCCCATTAACTGTCAGTGTGGTGCAGGAACAAAATTCACAATCAATATTACAAACTCAAATTTGACTCCATCCTGCAAAACCCACAGCAGATTTTGAACTTTCCTCTGCCTCCTGCATCAATTCAGGAACATTTGAATTCTGAGTCCTACTCCCTTCCAAAAAATCAACAAGGCTCTTTGGAAGGGGAAATTTGCCTTTTGGCATCTCACAGCTGGACAGGATTTCAGTTTGTTATTTATTTGTAGTAAATCTATTATTTAAGCAAAAGAGCCCTGGCAAAGTTTAATTGAAGGGTGCTGGGAACACTCCTACATAAGTCCTTCTGAGGCTTTTGGCTGTAAGGCCTTCCCAAGGGCACAGCAGATTTATGGTTGAATTAACCACTGGCATTTCAGGTACCTGGACAGAAAAATGGGGAAAGGGTCTCAAATAATTCCTGGTGCTGACAAAAAGCAAGAAGTGGAAATGGAGTTTAAAAGAACCCAACCCTGCCTTGAAGGGCTGAATCAGATCCATTTTATGTCTATATAAATTCTCTAGCTGTGCTCAGGGAAGCAGAAACTTAACCCTTGATGTGATGGGCTTCAGAAGGCTCAGCTCACACCTGTTTTTATTGGAACATTTACACAGTTTATGTTTTCCCAGAGCAGGGACAGGACCCAGGGAGTGGATATCAGGAAAAGGTTCCTCCCCCAGAGGATGGTCAGGCACTGAACAGGCTCCCCTACAAAAATCAATTAAAATGCTGCTGAAGGTACTGTTAGAGCTGGCTGATAGCTGGACTTTTCCTACATTGGGTAAATAATTACTCACAGAGGGAGTTCTTGCTCCTTTATGCATATTAAGAAGCAGACTGAGCAAGGTGCAGAGATTAAAGGAACAGAAATGATTTGCAAAACATGGCAGTGTATGAGCATGGGCAGAAAATGGACCAAGAGGACCTGCACAGAGCAAGATCAGACAAGTCTGGCACAGTTTGGGGGAGACCCACAGCACAACAACAGTCCAAGAATGAGAATAGAAAGAAACCCCCTTGCTAAACCAGTGGTGTAAGCAGCAGAGTTTGGGAATGCAGACCAAAGGAGAGCTGCCTGTCACCCCTTGCTTTTTGGACCTAGTCTTGGGAAGATCAGCTTTCCTAACATTTGTCCTGTCTTTTCTTTCTCAGGGAAGGCTCCCATGCCACGGCCTCACTACAAACCCCAAGAACCCAATGGCTGTAGCTCCCATTTTCTGGGGCTCAAGGTACCTGAAAGTATATGTACTGTCCTCCCCACCATTCCCAAAGGATGCAGCTCTCTCATCCCATCACCAGCTCATAATTCTGGCCAAGGAAAAGGCTGGGCTGGGCTGTACTGGTGACAAGTGCAGCTTGGTGACAAATAACCTGAGTGCATCCTCCACACCTGGCCCTTCACCTCCTCCCACACTCTCTGCCTCTGCCAAGCACTGAATTAAACCCACAGGCTTCAATATTGCACCTGCTCATTATCTTAAAGGCAATTAATGAAATCGTATTGGAATCACCAGGAAAAGCTTTCCCAGGAGGCTCTCGGAGCAGGGGCTCCTATTTAGCTCATGTATTTTTGCTGCCCCTGGAGTTTGCAGCAATTAGGCAGATTCCTGCTCTGACAACCCCTTTTTCTGCAGACCATTCTTCATGTTAGGTTTAATTCCTGAAACTCTATTTCACTGCAAACCTTGTGGGCATTTCTGTGGTGCCTCCTCTGTACCCAGGCAATCACGAGTGCAACGAAGGAACAATTAATCTCCTACATTTTACATGAGGAAGGGCAAAAAGAGGAACCATTTATAACAAGCTAACAAGTCCAGTCTCTTCAGGAGAGAGGCCTTCTGCCCCATCACCCCCAGGGTTATTAGCTAAGCTTACAGGGAGCAGAACTCCCCCAACCACCCTGTGTTTGTCCTTGGCCTCAAGTGCATCTCTGAGAAATATACTTATGGCACAAAAAAAAAAAAAAAAAAAAAAAAAAAAAAAAAAAAAAAAATTTAAAAAAAGCAGGACCTTGCCAGGTTGTGGGAAAAAGAGGAAAAGAGAAAAGGGACCTTTACCACTCTTGGCAATGATATGGAGCTCTCTGAGGAGATCTGACAAATGAAAAGTAGAAATTTGTGATGGAGGGGCTGTTTCTCACAGTTAATTCCCTGGGACAGAGATGAGAAGAGAATGTGGTGCAGCCTGCACTGAACCTGCATCACTGAGCTGCTCCCTCACCCTTCTTTAGATGGTCAGGGGCAGCACAATTCCCTCCTGCTGCCCCGGCTATCAGGAACAGCTGCTGGAAAAAGAGCCAGCTGGGCTCTGCAGCACCTCAGAGCTGAGTGAGCCTGAGGCCAGGACACAGCCAAGGGACACCTCTTTTCTCTTTCCCCAGCTAGACTTGGGCATCCCTGCCATGACCAAGTGCTGTAACCAGCTGGACATTTGCTATGACACCTGTGGGGCCAACAAGTACCGCTGCGACGCCAAGTTCCGCTGGTGCCTGCACTCCATCTGCTCCGACCTCAAGCGCAGCCTGGGCTTCGTCTCCAAGGTGCAAGGTAGCCATGGAAGGCAGGGAGGGCATGGCCAGGGAGCCCCTTGGAAAGGCTGAGCTGGAATAGAGATTAGCAGAGCAAAAGGGATGAAATATGTGTTTATTGCAAGGATACAGTTTGGGCAGTGAAAGAGCCTGGCTGGGGTTACACCCAAATCAAATCTGAGATGGATCCTGCTCACAAATCTTTACACTTTCATAACTTTTGGTTCATCCACATATCAATTATCCCCAGGCTATGGAGTCTCAGCCCCCTTTCCGTCACCATTGTTTAGTTTTTGGGTACCAGTTGTCTTTGATTCTCTAGCTAGAAAGGAATTGTTTCGTCTAACCACCCTGTGAAGAGACATTACTAACACCTAATATGAAGTTTCAGAGTTACACACTGAGCAGCAGAGATTCTGAAAATATAAAAGCTAAAACCTTCCTTGCCAAAAAGAAGCAAAACTCTGCTGTCTCTGCTGCACTTGTCACAGAAAAACTCTTCTGTCTCTGCTGTACTTGTCACAGATAGCTGAGAATACAGAGATCTGCCTCCTCTGCTACACACTTCTGCCCCAAGGCTGGAGACCTATTTGCATTTAGAAAACATTACAATGTGTGAAAAAAACCCCACAAACAACGCTGGAAGCAATTCCTTCAAAAGTTGGATGCACTCCCAGGCAGTTCAAACACCCTAATGGGATACCAAAAAGCCTTCCAGGGCCAGTGGGGCACACATTGAAACCTGCATGTGGCCAGGGGCCAGCAAAGCTGAGAGAGCCAAGGACAGGGCTCTCAGGGATCTGGTCACAGATAAGAGGTGATGATGGTGCCAGCAAGAGAAATCAAAGATGTGGACTGAGATACAAGTGCTACAGGCTGAGCACAGCCAATCTGTTGTGGTCACCCTTATCAACAGGTCCTCACACAGCTAACTTCCTCCTGTCTCCTCAGATTTTCCCCTGCCACTCTTTCATGTGGTTCCTTCTTGCTCTCTGCTTGCAGCAGCAAAGCAAATCTAGATCCTAGGGAGGTAAGGTAGAGCAGAGCCCACACTCCTGGGTTGAACCAAGGAATTTCTGCCAGGCAGGAGTGGATTCCTCCCTCCAGCATCTCCATCCTGGCTGCTGTAGGAGGCACACCAAAGAACTTCTGAGCCATCCTCCCCATGCCTTGGGCTCTACAGACCCTGTCCCCAGGGCTGCTCTGAGTAGCTCCTGTCACAGCCCTTCCCCACAGCCACCCCAGCTCTTATCTGGCATCCAAAGCCTTGGTTTTCCCACTGACTCACCACAGCCTCTCCAGTGCCTGCCAACTGAGCAGCCTCCTAAGGAAACAGGAGCACTGAGGTGTTTAGAGAGGCTGAGATAGGAGAAAACAGTCCCAAAGGCAAGGCTTTCCCAACTTCATTATGCATACAGCAATCAGTGTTAGTGCCAGTAAATAAACCCTGAAGACCTAATATTCACCTGCTTATTTACTGATGAGCACTTTCAGGGCTGTTCTTTGGGATGAGGAGGAGCTAGTAGGCAGTCAGTTGCTCCAGCTGCTGTAGGATTTTTCATGCTGGCTGGCAGCTGGCATCATAACTCCCAAAAAAGCCCAGAAAGGCTGGTTAATAGTGGCTATAGGCAAACTGAGAGGAGAAAGAGTAATGTGGAGGCCTCTTGGGAAATCTGTTTGGTAAACAGTGCTGTTTGCAGAGCCCTGGATGATCCATCAACCAGGAAGGCCTGAAAGAGGCAACAAAGGAAGGGTTTTGTGGGGGGGAGAGAAATTAGTGCCACCATGGGGAGCAAAGAGGAGGGAACCTCAGGATTTACAAAAATGCAGTTCTCAGAGAGAAAAGATGCCAACAGCCCAGCCCCAGGAGCTCAGTGAGGGGTGCTCTGGGTTGCCTGTCCTTACCTGCCCATGCCATCCCTCTCAACAGCCTGTGAATCCATGGCAGACACCGTGTTCAACGCTGTCTGGACCCTGGGCTGCCGGCCCTTCATGAACAGCCAGAGGAGCGCCTGCATTTGCAGCGAGGAAGAGCGGGATGAGCTGTGAGGAACAGCCCCCTCTGCAGCACAGCGACTCCTGTCAGCCCTCGGGATGAGGGACAGCACCCAGGACAGCCCCTGGGCAGGGCAGGGCAGGGCAGAGCCAGCCCATGGACAGAGGGCAGCTGCAGCTCCACAGCCCCACTGCCCCTTCCCACGGCAGGATCCCGTGCCAGCTCTCTCCACGGACCGAGCAGAGGCAAGCAGGATGCAGTGCTGGCTATAAACAGGACTTACCTTAAATACACACTCTTACCTCCCCCTACCCTCTAGCTCTCTCATTTGCAGTGCAAGGCATTAGGTTTCTACAAGCCCTGTGGATGTGCTATTTACATTTTTGCACTGAAGAGGGGTAATTTGCTCACATCCATGCCTGACACTTGCCATCCTGTCATTACACACCCATATTTAAATAGTTGGTGGATCCTAAACTGATTTAAGGCATTTCTTAAGTATGAGTTAAGAAGAAGGGCTGGAGGTGTTTGTGGTACACAATTGATATTCAAGACCAAAGCCTACCATTAATCAGATGTGAAACCACAGCCCTCTCCCCCAGCCTCAGGAGAGGAAGCCACTTTTCTCTGCCAGTGTCATCCACATCTATTTAATTACTTTTCTCCTATAGCATTGAACAAAGCTTTGCCCTTAGGATCTCTTTTCAGACAAAATGGTTGGGTATCCACCTCCATCTCTTACACGAGGGAAACAGGAGGCTCTCAGTGGCATTGGATGAGATATTGCAAATTCTGGAGGCTTATCTGTCAGGTGACAGGACTCAAATGCTACCTCTGTGGGGCTGCTATCAGCAGCCTCAGACACCATCCCTTCTAAAATGTGGTTAATACTTCCATCTGTTATGGGGAGCTTTTGTTGCATGCAAAACAGAATTTAAAGTGGTGCATGGCATTTTGCCTTCACAGAACATTGGCAGACAGCTTTCAGCTGGGTTTCTTGTTGGAAGGAAGTTGATTCTGGGTGTGCTCGTGCCGTGCCACGTAAATATTTCAGTGGCTCCTGCAAACATATTTATGGTTATGTTCTTCCATCTGCCACAGAGAAGTTAAGGCTGCAAAAGGGTTGATTTAACAAGAGTGGAAAGAGTCTGTCTTGGTTGCTTTTCTTCCAGTTTAAATGGGTTTAAAATGTATGCATGGAGTTATAAATTATGTAAGCCCTGTATTCCTGCTCCTGCCAGTCATCCTTGCCTTACAGTGAACAGCAATGAGACATTCAGCCAGCCCCAAGTGGGCTGGAACAACAAGAGCCTGCTGGTATCCAGACCAGGAAAATGGAAGTGACTGTGTGGGGTGTACTGGGATGTTTTCCACCACAGAGGACTTCAACACTGATCAGATGTAATGACAGCCTTTCCTAGCTGGGCTAAAGCCTCTGGAGAGATAATTCTGCATTGCTGAGGTTCACCACTCTGTCAGAGCATGAGGCTGGACAGACAACCTTGATTATCCAGCTAAGAAACACAATCCTCCTTTTGGCTAGGGATGGGAAGAAAACATTCTTCATTCCAGACACTTCCCCAAACTTTGTATTTTGTTGGTGAAATGGTGCCTGTGGCCAGTTTAAATGTGAACATACTCTTATGACTAAATGACAAAAAATAAATTAAAATAGCTGTATTGTCTATGTTCAAAAGCTGACTGGATGGCAAATGTTTTAAAGTATTTTATAGTTCAAGTGATATCAGATTAAAGCCAAGCTGGCAGGTGATGACATACACTGGAGAGATCAAAGGGTTCTGAACAAAATCTCTGTACCCAGACACTGATGCACTGGAGATGGCGTTAACATAAATCATAATTTCTCCCTGCTTTCAGACCACCATTCATCCCCAAACCCTAGAGACTGCTGCAAGCTGGCCGGCTACTGAATAAATTCAATTTTCACTGGGGTAATCTGAAAAACCCCACCAGCAGCTCTACAAGGAAATATTTGAACCTCCAAGTGGTGGCAGTGACTCCAGCAAAGCACCAGATAATCCTGTGCAGGAGCAAACCAGTGCATGAACTCCAGTAAAACTGCATCCTAACTAAAAACTGCTTCCCCTCTGTGCCACTCCTGCTATCCAGTGATATACAGTGATGGAAGCACAGGATTCTCCAGGTTGCTGCACAAACCTTGGGTCATCAATTCCACCCTGCTCTGGACATAAAGACACCTCTTTGCTCATCCTGTGGCTTCTCTTGACTTTGTGCATTGGCAGGATTGTTTTCAGCTGCAGAGTGGAAAAGCTGCTTCACAGGAATTTGTCAGGAAGAACTGAATTATGTGCACAATAACTGAAATAAGCCAGGAAGAGAACTTCTCCCTCCATCACTCCCCCCACATCCCTTCCATATGAACAAACAAGACCAGATTCTCCAGAAGGCGCTGGATAATTAATTTCATTTCCAGCTCTTGTTTTATCAAAACAAATATATTTAGCAGAGGCTGCCTGAACAAAGAAGTGACAGTGGGAAACTGCCCCTGTGGTCCTAATGCAGATGTGAATCAGCAGAACAGCAATCCTAGGAGAAGCCTTTTTCCTTCCCTGTTCTTTCACATATGGTTAGATAACACGTGAAAAGTGTCTTTCCATTTATACCTACTTATCGTCATAGAAATATTTTTGTTTACTCTAACACACACACACATATTTCTAAGGTTGGAAAAGCAGCCATGAAGCTATTTAGAAAAATTATTAAACTCTCAGCCATTAAATGTTCATTCCTCACTGGAATCTCACTTGCCAGAACAAATAAATCTGTAAAATAGGTTGAAATGTTTGAGGTGATTTGTGACTCCCTTCAAACGGTCCCTTCAAATGGATTCCCTTTCCATTTGAAAGCAGCAAATTTTGGCTTTTGCAGCAATTTGGCTGCTCCAAGCAAAGCAGAACACAGGTGATGAAGTTTGGGGGGCTTCCAGCAGACCTCCAGCACACAGAACTGAGCTGCACAGAAAACCTTGGGAATGCACTGCAGTGCCACTGCCACGGGTGGGGACAAATCCTTCCCCTCATCCTCCAGCCCTGCCTGTTCTACACTGTCCTTCACTGCTGGCTGTGCTTCCTCCCTTCCACCCCACATCCCTAACCCTTTACCACACAGCTCAGTGAAGCCCAGAGGAACCTGAGCTGATCACATCCATTACATTTTCTTTGGAAGGAGCTTGACAGCCCAAAAATATTCCTGACAACCACGGTGCCACCACCATCTCCAGTAATTGTGTCCCCTGCCACAGCCACTCAGACAACACTGCAGTGTCTCCTGTCACCAGGCTCACTGGGGACAGCCCTGTCCTGAGAACTGCCCACCTTATCAGTGATTGCTATAAATAATTAACGTGCATTCCTCTAATCCTTTGTTGGAACCATGGCCTCCCTAACCAGGGCAATGCATCACAACTTCCAAACAAACACTTGGCAGCAGCACACGTGGGAAGGGAGTGTGTATAGATGTTTAATGGTGTTTCTCTTACAATCAGGGTGTTATAGCACTTAGGAAAGGCATTTTTGGTGGTGGGAGAAGAGGGAGATGAATAATGATACGCTAAATACAGGAGGAAACACTATTAAACTTCATGCAATTATCAAGAGCCACAAAAAAAAATCAAATGTCATTAAATACCTTTTGCTTTTTAAAATCACATTTAAATGTGCCTGTGATAGATCTGAGCTTTAGCTGCCTGTAATGACAATTGCATTGCTCCAAGGAACTTACACATGATGAGATATATTTTATGCATGTTTTTATTAACAGTCACCCGAAAGCTTCAGCATCACTCACAGAGCTGCACAGCAAACACACTCAGCTACAATACTATTTGTACTGTCTGATGCAAGAAGGGCTTGGATAACATTTGTTTAGTCAAGGACAAACAGTCCTGGGGCCTGTAGGTGGATGAGTGGAAAAGCAAAGTTGGGCAACACTTCCAGTCTGCAAAGAAACAGGGTCCCTTCAGCTGAAGGAGAGAATGCAGATAAAGGGGAGAAATGCAGATAAAACCAAACAGTTCTGCAGTCCAGGTCACACTCCAAGGGCTGCCTCCTGGGCCCAAAAAACTTCACAAATAATCACCAGAGAGTTAAGGAAACGAGTCCTGAGGTTCAAGCGGGGCCTTAACAAATACCTGTCGTTTCTCAATCACACAGCAGAATGCAGTGACAGGAAGTCCAGTGCCACTGTTCCAGAGGGTGGTGTCAATCATCAAAGTCGATTCTGATGGGGCCTCCTGTCAGGATGTGCTTTTCCAGGTGCACAGACTCCTGCTCCTGCTCCTGCTCCCGCCGCTGGGCCGCCCTGCGCGCGCGCCTCCGGCAGCCCTGGGCGCAGCGCGAGCTCTCGTCCAGCGCCCCGCACACCAGCACACGGCAGTGCAGGAACACCTCCTGATGGGGGACACACAGCAGGCTCACTGCACGCCTCTGGGGACCACTGCCACCACAGACATGCCACAGCACACCAGGAATCCAGCACTGCCATCCCCAGCCAAAACGGCCGCTCTGACCGTTGAACCTCAAGGATTGATGGAGATGTGCAAGAGAATTTCAAGCAAGCTGGGAGAACAAAGCCAGGAAACCAAGGGGAAAAAGAGGAAAACACAGGGTGATGAAAGGCTAAGTTGAGGGAAGAGGGAGAATGCAAAGAACAAGGAGACAGCTGCCTTTTCTCCTTGCACTGCCAACGCAGTGACAGGATTGCTGCTCCCAGCCCTGTAAATGACAAGGAGAGCAAGGAAGATCCCTGCAAGCAGCAGCCACAAAGATTTGGAGAGGTTTGAAGTGGAATCCATTGTGCAGGGTGGGAGGATGCAGGTTGGAGGCAGCAGGGGTAATCAGAAAGTTAGGGAAAATTTCTGAATTTTAGAAGATACCATCTGTTTTAACCTTACTGGGGCTGTCCAGTAGCTGGAGCAGAAGCTTTATACCTTTTGGAGCAGTGTTGGCTGAGCATAACAAGGACTGGAAGATCCAATTTCCTCCAACACAGAAAGGAAAGCTATTTGCATTAAGAAAATGGCATTATCCTTCCACTGTCCTCCCACTATAGAACTTCTGCCCCAGAGAGACAGCCTGGTTTCACATTGAATTAAGCAGTATGGTGGCCTTCTGTCTGGAGTCCTGGCATCTGTACTCACAAGAGTTAGAGAAGACACAAGGTTGAAGAGATCTCAAACTAAAACCTGTCTTGTTCTTAAGACAGGGCACTGTGAAATGTGTCTGGTGACTGAGAACACTTCTCTCACCCAGCAAACAAGAGTCCACCCTGGAAACAACAACTATTTTAGTCTGCTGTGGCATTGATGTTTCAAAACTGTCCTTCATATTTTAAATTTAATTGTTTTTATCTATCTCTCCTGAAGTACTTGTGTCAGGCTCCTGTAAGGTGCTACTGCTGCAACAGGCACAGCAGCACCTGCCTTGGGCCAGCCATTCCACACCCTTTTCCAACTTGATGCTGAGGCTCCTCAGCCATATCAGAGCTGATGAAATATCTAAGAGTCGAGTTTTGAGCTTACCTTGTTGTCTTTGCCCACAAACTTGAACACAGGAACCTGGAAATGCTTGGCAAGATGGTCCTTTGACGTGTACTGCTTCACAGAATCATCAGAAACACAGCTGAGGAGAGCAGAGGGATAGGCTTTAATGGGTTTCCCAGAAGTGGAAAAAGAAAAAGAAAAGACATTCCAGCCTACTTAAACAGAGAAAGAAAAGGAGGGATTGGTTCTCTCAGGCTCAGCTACCATCTCGGCTACTTCCTCTTTGGCCACAGGAGAAAAGTGGGGAGTGATGGGGGAAAACAGCAGTGTTGCTAATAGCATCTCCAGACAAGGAACAGCTCAGCAGGACATGGCCCAGGCCCCTCAGAGAGGGACTGCCAGGGATCTGCAGGCAAGTCTGTCCTCATTTCACCTTCCTGAGCAACAGCCTGCAGTGTTGTACACCACAGAATGTGCTATGCACTTGCTGTATACACACAGATATGCACATAAATTATGCTTAAAATGAAGCAGCCTGCACCCACATTACTAAAATATGACAGATGATGAAAACAACAAAAATCCAGATTTACTTTGCTTTCCTGCTGGATTTCGTCAAATAGCTCAAATTCACTCCACCAAAAATTTCTAAATTCAGTTATTCCATCACTAGCAATGCAAGATTGTAGGAGAGGTCTCACAACTGCAAGAAAATAAGCTGCTTTTATAACAAGTTACCTTCCAGGTGCAGTGCATTTATAAACTATTACAGCCTATTTAGAGTCTGACAGACAAAAAGTTATGGTGGCTCAATAATTACTGCTGATTATTGCAGAGCCTTGGGCATCTTGAGAGGCCCTGATGCTGCTGTGAAATTGCATTGCAGTGCAGCTCATCCTTTCTAGCAAGTTAATTTCAGAAATATGGACTTTGAAAGACATAAAAAAAAAACCCCAAAAAACAAAGCAGTGGTAGAAGAGACAAGAGGTACTGGTGTAGCTTGAAGTCTTGCTCTTGCAGCAAGTTTCAGCTCCCACCTTTACACAAGAAACGTGCATGGCATTGTCAGCAACACTGATGTTTGACATGGTCAGTTGTAAAAGAGCAGTTCTGCCTTCACTGGAACATTTGGGAATCTCTAAGTTGCTAAAATTTCTTTTTAAACAAAGCATCTGGTCACAATGAATGACAGTTAAAGACTTTTCATAGGTGAGTGGCCAAGCTCTAGAGCCATGAAGTCATCTCCTAGGCATGTTCTCATTTGTGAGCACGTAAACTGTGATGATTATTGGACACTGGCTCAAACTGACTCCTAAATCCCAGGTTCTCCAAAGATTCTCTACAAAGGTGGAAGGAAACCCACTGGTTTGGGGCTAGGGAAAGGCAAAGTGGCAGAACACCACAAAGGAATCAGAGATAAACAAAACCAGCCCACAAACCTCATGAGTCACAGGGGCAATTTTGCATTTGTGGGGCCAGACCACTCTCCTAGGAAATCCCCAGAGACTCTGCTGCCCACTTTGAATAGGTGAGGAGACAGCCTGGTGAGGATATAGGGAAAATCCCCCTATCCCTGTGCATAATGTACTTAGGTTTGGGGAGCAGAGCAGCAGAGCTGTGGGAGCTGTGCTCTGACTCTCTTTTCAGGGTTGCAAGGTTAAAAGGAAAGCTTGCACAATGAAATATCCACCTCAGCCTAACAAATGGGGCAGCCTGAGGCATAACAAGATGAGCTTTGCAATGGAACTACCTTAACCACCTTGTGCTCTGCTCAATCACAGCTCCTGACCTCAGCAGTGACATGACCTTACTCCAGATGCCCCAGAGAGCTTCAACATTTATCAGCTGTGCCACTGGTCAATGCCTTTGGTTCATTTTGTTTTCAGAAGGCAGGCAATTAACAGAGAAGACAGCACTAGAGGGAATTTTCCCATTCCTCAGTGGTTAACTCTTGCAGGTCTGATCCTGATACAAAACTGATTAACTGACCCTGATAAACTGATATAAAAAATCCCATCTTTATTGCCATAGGATTGTGAGGCTGGGTTTCTAGAAGGAAATTGAGTTATTATAGAACTATTTGGAGCAGGGACAACTTAGCACTGCATTCAGCTAATTTAATTTTGAATCATTGGGGCCTGCAGTGATGGCTACAGAGTGAAGCACTTTTCCCTTCAGTGAAGTTTTAATGCCCTCTGCAGGTACCAAGGGACTGCTGGTGCCATAAATCCTCCGACCAGTGCTGGGGTGAATTCAAGAGATGACATTTCCTGCCTTCTCCATCCAGCTCAGGTTTTGGCTGCTGTTTTGAATCCCATCATTTTCACTCACGGGGAGAAATGAATGAATGTTTGGGGCCTTGACTCTGTGAAGGGTCCACAGGAACAGCCAAGCCAGGATTTTATCCACTTGATAAAATCAATTTTTCCATTACAGATCTGCTCATAAAGCCCAGAAATGCTGGGCACAGAAGGACTGCAGCCTAGGATGGAGGGAGAGCAGGCTAATGCTGAATCCTCTGGCAGAAGGAAATGAAAACAGTATTTTTGGATACTTTACATTGCAGGACCCTTTTGCTACAAGACAACCACACAGGACTTGCCATGAGCAGCTGTAACAGTGGATGATTTAGTCTGGCAGCTGAGGACATGATTGTTGTCATCACTAAATGGTCTGGCAGGCAACATACAAGACTTACACAAGTACAGTCCCTTGACTATCAGGCTACAACTGTTGGGTATGTTTTAGATATTCCTTTGGCTGGATTTCCCTCCCTAGAGGACAGCAGGCTGCCTCACAACTATGACAGAGCTGTCTGGTTAAGCAGCTGGATGCAAACACTCCACAGCAATGCTGTAGCATGGCACAGTCATTTCAGCATTCAAAAAGTATCTGAAAAGAGGGATCATCTCAGGAGCCACAGCTGAGCCCACAACAAGGCTCCCCAAACCTCTGATGCAAAAACCACTACAACAGTGAACCCACAGATCTGCACAAAATTATTTTTAGCATACTCTGTAATGATCACTAATCCCAAATATCTCAAAAAATTACAGCCAAACTGAAAGACTTTAAGTTTATTCCTCTGACAGGCATCAGGGAAAGCAAAAGCAAGAGATTCTCCTACAGCTCCCACCAGGACTAACAGTGGATTCTTCTAGCTCATGCTGCAATAGGGCCACTATGAGAAAATTAAAAAACTTGCTCCAGTTGCTTTGTCAGCTGCCTGGCAGCAGCACATGGCCATGGGGGTTCTGCACATTGGCTTGGCACTCTGTGGCTGGCAGAGAGAGGATATCAGGAAAGAGAATCTTTCCTACAGGAGCCAACTCAATTATCCACAAGGCTAGTGACAGGGAAATACATCCTGTAAAGGCTGCACTCAGAGGAGCCTCTTTCACTGCCTCCCACTGTTTCTCCCAATTCCTTTTGATGGGACAGTGTCTTGGGTTGCAATAGAGGATGTGGGCAGAAATGTGTATTCTATCACCATCTGTTGAAGCTGGGTGGGGCAGTGATTTCCTTATCTCCTGGCATATATTCTCTGCTAATGGGCCATCTTTAAACCAGCTGGGGCAATCATCTTTATCTTTCCACAACCCATCCTCCCTCCAGGAGATATCATCTGCTGCTGGGACATTGAGTCCCAGTGCATGACTGATAAAATTACATCATCCCACTGGGAGATGCTCCAGCCAGGGGAGGAGCCAAGCCTTTCCTACCCAGATAAAAACTGAGATTTTGGACAGAAAGATACCCTCTTTCCACTGGATTCCAGAGGAAAGCCAGAACTTTCCACATCATCCCTGGACCTTCAGAGGAAAACTGCACCTTCTCCAGGAGCACTGCTCCAGCTGAACCACATCTGGCACTGCAGGAGGATGCAGCCACCATTTAATGGGACTGCTGCCAGCACCCTGACTGACTGACAGGGTGTCAGGCTGTATTCTGACTCTGTCAGTGTTTTTGGGATACTTTGTAATACTGTATTTCTATTTTAATTTTCCTAGTAAAGAACTGTTATTCCTAATTCTCATATCTTTGCCTGAGAGCCCCTTAATTTCAAAACTCTAATAATTTGGAGGGAGAGGGTTTACATTCTCCATTTCAAAGAGAATCTTCTGCCTTTTACTGGCAGACACCTGTCCTTCAAATCAGGACAGACAGGTGGTTTTAGCCTGATGGCTGCTGGTGATTGCTACTGCCAGCAAGAGAGAGAGCAGTGAACTCACCCATCTTGAATCAGGTAGTACTTGAGAATCTCATCAATTTTTGAGGTGGGAGTGGCAAAGCAGCTCTCCACCAGTGTCTCCAGCCCACTGACGTGCACCAAGGGCTCGATCCCAAAGTACAGCGAGTCCCGAAGCTTGAGGGTGGGCAGAGCACCCCTGTAGGGCTCATCAAAATCTTTGTCCTTGAAGATCTCCAGGGTGAAGGGGAAGACGCCCTGGTTGCGGCTCATGATTTCCAGGGGTGAGTTCTTGAGGTTGGGCACGTAGCCCTCGGAGATGGTGTAGCGGCGCGGGAACTCGCAGGTCACCGGGATCAGCAGCTTGCTGGTGCGCACAATGATGTCCCCATTGCTGCCCGGGGTCTGCTTGGGCAAGCCTGTCACCAGGTTGGTGGCGATGATTTTGTCATTTATCACCTGCAGCCAAGGAAGGGGGGATTGGTGAGGAAGAGCTCTCTGGGCTCGTCCCATAGTGGTTTTGGTTTGCCAATTTGAAATTATTTTGTTGTGAGATGGGATTTGGAGGAAGGCAAAATAGGCTTAACTTTAAATGGTATAAAGAGAAACTTTATTACTAGAAATTGTAAGGAAAAAAAACAACTTAGAATAAAACTTTGGACCACTTTCCCTCCCCTCCACTTCTTTCATACTGAAAACAACTCAGTTTATTATTTCTAAAATAGTCTTTCACCAATTTGCCTGGGAGAGGAGACTTCCTTCTTTAATTTATGGAGATTTCTCCACAAGAAACAGTTTTCTTGTGGCCTTCATGTCACAGTGAGAATATAATTTTGGTCACTATGTAAAAATTCCTTCCCTGAAGACCACCAGAATGATGCTGCTGATCCTCACAGACCAACTAAGGACCTTGGCCTGCTGGCAGCTGCAATGCACCACACTTTTGTTACCCCTCTGGGTCCTCACCAGTTGCTAGTTTAACCTTGGAAACGTTACCAGGGGACCAGAATCTGTCTCAGCAGGAGGATGAAGAGTGAGGGTACTTGTACCTTCCACTCTTGTGAAGCAGGAGGGGAGCAGAAAGCAGCACCCAGGTTGTCAAACACACAGTGCATGAGAGGGGATGGAACAAACCCTCTGCTATGGAATGGCTCTGAGGGCACAGCTAAATCAGATTCATTCCCCACAGCCAAATCCCCAAACCCCAGAGTGGGCAGCAGGGATACATACATCTACCACAGTGCCACAGGACTTCAGGGAGAAGTGGATGTTGACATGAGTGCCATTGGACACTCCTTTGCACGATGTGTTGATGAGGGAAAGGTCCAGGCCTCCAACCAGGTCCTTGGGGATGTTCACCTCAATAGAGCTGGACTTGCACAGCACTGGAACTGCAAGAGAAGTCCCCAGAATATACCAGTTATAATTGAGGGAAAAAATAAGGAATCATAAACAGCATTTATGGATATGACCCCACCACAGTAACCCAACTACCCACCTTGCAATCCCACCTACACAACACAAACCAGAGCTGCCTCTGCCCCAAATTCTCCAGCAATGCCTCAGACAACAATGAAAAAATCACTGCACTTGCAGCATAAACTTAGCTGTGCTTTCCAGCTTCACTTTAATATCCAGCACAGATTTGGTTGATATCTCTTGCACTGCCATGCCCTGGGAAGATTCTTTGCCAGATATGGGTATCAAATTCACAACACCCCAGGCAAAGCCATCTTTTAAGACCTTTAATCAGATTTTACATCAAATCCAGAACCTGCTAAAATAAGGCAGGGTAATTCCATATGGATACTGAGCTAAAATGGAAGCACCTCAAAATGCCATAATAATATTTTTATAAGCAATAAACCCAGCTCTGACAAACAAACCCAATTAGCTCACTCATTCCACCTCCTTCCAACCTTTAAATTTTAATACAGGCCTCCGTGTGAATTTTTTTGCATTAAAGTTTCATTACATAAGAAGCAGGAGAAAACAGAGCTTGGACAAAATAAAAAATGAAGGAAGAGAGAATAACCTTCAATAAAAAAGTAGTTGCTGTAGAAATATTCCTTGGGATTATTCAGTTCAGTTAGAGATTAGAGACATGACAAACATACTGGTGGCATATATCAAAAACAAACCTTTTGCAGGATTTACATTTATTGTATTTTAAAATCCCATGACAAAACCTTTTTAGCAAATATACTAATTTCCCAAGATTTTTGACAAAATTAATTGCAGTCCCAGTCCTTGACATTCCTATGACCTGCATTACCTTAATTTCAATCATTATATAATTGAGGATTCTGGATATAGCTAAAATAGGCATTTCACCCCCCTTTAAAAATTTTCCTCTCCCAGCTCAGGTATTTGCAACAGCCTCTGAGTACCTTCAGGGTGGATTTTTGATTAAAAGTTGATAAATTCAAAGTGATACACTAAAATGTATGCAGAGTGCCCAAAGCAATATGTTCCCATAATGACACTGCTGGGTTAGAACAGAAGCTTAAAGAACTAAAAATTACCTTAACCTTCCCTCCACTGGCAGCAAAAGGCAAGTGGGAATAACTGAGCATGTCAAATGGCTCAGGAGCAGACAAAAGGACTTGGAGAACACAGCATAATGCAGACAGAGAGGAACATCCTTTGCAGAACTGATTGGCTCCATCTGGATTTAAACACTGGCTGTTCTAGGGCTCCTTGATAAATAAGAAAATGTACTGCTTTTATAAAGGTGACATTCAGGGCAAGAGATTTGGATCCCAACTGCAATTCCCTGAAGTTCAGGACCTCTCTGTTTCTATATGTCTTTGACTGGCACAAAGTGGGAGGGAGAAAACACTCCATTTTCCCTGTGCTCCAGAGCTGCAGGAGCCTTGTGCCCTCCACCACCTGCACACAGAAACAAGTGAAAGAAACCTCTTGGCTCAAGCCAACTCATGGCTATTTGGGAAAACACCCAAACATTTTAGTTCCTCACCCTCATACTTCTCAGAGCACCTGTGAGAACGGGGAAAGCCTCCTCATTTCCACATTGAATTCTGTTTTCCACCCAGGCCTTTGAGCACCTGAACCTGGTAGGGAGCTTCTGTGGTGATTCCCGTGCTCATTTCAGTCTGCTGTTGTTACTGGCACCATATTCCAGCCTCTGGCTCCTTCCTTGGCCTTTCAAAGTGCTGCTGCTTGGAGCAGAGGTTATCTTCCTGCACAGACTGCTCAGCAGAACAGGCTCTCTGGTGCTGGGGAGCCCTGACCCACTGCTACAAACATAAGCCCTGCACAAAAATTTGGGCAGGGGGGAAGGAGCATTTCATCCCTGCTTTTCAGGAAGAGGTGGTGTTCCAGGATGGGCTGCAAAATTCCAAGTATTTTGTTGGCTGGTATCTTTATGAAAAAATTGCAGCCTCTGGACTCTGATTTCTGTGGAAGGTTATTAATGTTTGTTCTGAGTGTGGAGACAGTGCAGAGGAGGGCAGAGAGGCTGCAGATCCAATTGCTGCAGGCTACTGTGCCTGCCCTGTACTGTTAATTGAACCAATATAAACCTGATTAGGTGTCATAAAAAATTGTGTGGTACAGTTCCATACCTGCTCAGAATCTCAGGCCACAGCATGGGGAGATAAATTCATGAATGCAAAAGAACAGGCAATTTCACTTTATGATTTGCTGTATCCTGAGCCCCAGCCTGGCTCCCAGCAGTGCTGCTGCTCTCATTAGCAGCCTCACAAGCAGCAGAAACCCTGGCTGGGAAATCCAGGACTTCCAGCCATGCTGGGGCTGCCTCAGGGGCTCAGGACTGAAAAACATTGCTCTGGCCTGTATCCATCAATCAGACCTTCAATCAGTATGATCACAGCTCTTGGAAACTCCCATCAGCTCTGCTGGATCCCAAGTGGGCAATGCTCACTCTTGGGAGCCCTGCATTTCTAAAAAGCTTAAAAAGCAGAAATTCCATCAAGCAGAACCATTCCAACTTCCTCTCTGAGGCATTCCTGCCCTTTTGGCCAACACGAGGCATAAATCTGTCCCTCTAACTGATACCTGAGCACTGTGTGGCACACCAGACTGCAGGAGGTTCTCTGCTGGTAGCCTGGATGTATTTGCAGAAGAAATCTTTGCAATAAACAATGAACTTGTTTATTCCATGTGCATGCCATAGGCACAAGTGACTCAACATGAAGGACTCCCTGTGGAAAGTTCAGATGGAAGGTTCTCCAAGGATAATGCTGCCCTGGCTTCTACACAGCAGAAGTAACAGACAATTTTTAGATGCCATCCCAGGCAATTTTCCAAGGGGGCAGCAGGAGCACCTAATATCAAAGCTAGTGCTATGCTTCAAGGCATAGGAATGCTTACTGGAATGGCATACTTGGAAAAAAATGTGCCTCTCTCTTTAACCCCACTCTTGGAAGGGACTGGATTGCTTTAGCTGAGATTTTGAAGTTTGAAGCATGGAAAATGTCAGTTCTAACAGCACAAATTTGTCAGAGGTGTTCACAGAGCACAGTGCCCTGTGGCTGCTCTCCTTCCTGAAAAGAAGAGCAACATCTCCAGGCTCAGGCTTTCACTTTTGGATGGTCTGTCATTAGTAACAAAGCTCCATTAACCCAACTGCAAAGAACAGACTAAGAGAAGACAGCAAAAAAAAAAAAAAGAAGAAAAGTTCCTTCAGACATTTTCTCGGGGGACAGAGGCTGCTGGAGAGATTTTGTTGACCTACCCTGGCAAGTGTGGTTGTCTTCTGACAGAACAAGTCCCCTGGGGCATTCACACTGGTAGGTGTCTTCCACTTCAATGCAGGTGTGGCTGCAGCCTCCATTGTTATTGTGACAGCCTTCAATTTCTGGGAAACAAAGGAAAATCAGTGCATCCTGCAAGTCCCAACAGACCACTGACCAACCAACAGTCTGAACAACACAGCTCAAAGGCAAGAGTTTGTTACCCAGAAAATGAGGTGGAGATCCCTTTTTTAATTGTACACTTTTACTTATGCAGAGCATCATGATTTTTTTTTTTTTTTCTTTCAAATAACCTTAACTGCTTGATATTTTTATTCATCCTTTGGGATGAATATGCTAAATGAGTCCTACTGTTCTCAGTAAAATAACATAAGATAAGCAAATCATAAATATAAAATATTTCTCCCTGAGCCTGCCATCAGAGATCACTGTGTGGTTTTCACTGAAATGTAAAGAAAAGAATGGAAATCCCTATACACTCAATCCTATACAGTGCATGAAAAACAACAGCCTGTACACCCCATATGGGTAAAGCATCATAAAGTAAATTTTGAGATACTCTACTCAGCCTCCCAGCTCAGGTAATTAAGCTAAATCTCTTGCATTTGTTCTTTTTAACAACAAGCTGTGTGAGGTGGCTCACACTTCACATCCCATTCTCTACTGGCTCCCAAAGCTGAGGGCACATCTTCAGAAATAAAACTTACTAACAAGATTGTAAAAATCCCCAGCAGCAGTGTTAAACTCCTGAAAGGCACCATCCTTCTTACAGAAGGGAAATTAAATGATATATCAAAGGCCCTAAAAGCCAACGTGGGGAATGGCAGAAACAAACGAGTTTCCAAACAGACTATTCCAGCCCTGTCAGAAGAGTGCAGCACTTGGGAATAAAAATTGAACAGCTCATTTATGTGATGCTCCAGCAGCTCAGAGCTGGATGTGGCAGGGACAAAGCCCACAGACCATTTTTGGCCTCACACAACTTGACAAGTACTTAAGGAGCACTCTGCACAGCAGCATTTCCCAGGGAACTGTCACTGCCTGGATGAGTGATGCACCAGCAGTGCTCAGACAGCAGATTTAGCTCTTTTGGGCCTCACTGAAAAGTGAGGCACATCTGTAGTTGTTTTTCTTGTCTGAGGCCCCACAGGGTCTGTGAACACCACACAGCAGCTTTGCTGAGAGGGGGCACAGTGGTTTTCTACAGCTCACCCCAGAAAACATCAGGCACTGATGAAATAGGCTGGGTTTGCCTATTTCTGTTCAGGGATGTTTGTACATTGTTAGTGACAACACATCAGGCCCACAATTTGGTCTTTAAGCCAGATGTCTAAATTTATCAAGGGTTTTCAACCTGGGTATGCCACCACTGTGAAGGAACTGTGGCAGCTGCATGGAGCAGCAGAGCCCACAGATACCAAAGAGCAAAATCTGCCCAAATCCCAAATTTTACTTCTGTCCACAGACTGGCACTCCTCTCCTCAGTCTCCATCCTGGGAGGCTAAAGTGATCCTCATGCTTTAGTCTGATGTTGTGACATTACCCCATGCTTAATGAGCTGCCAAAACTCTGTGCTGCTAAACCTGCCCTCACAAAACTCTTCCATACAAATCTCCAGATCCAAATCCCAACAACTCCAACCAGTTCTGCCTGGACAACCAATCTTCCAGGTCCACTGCTGCCTGTCCTCCATGGGGATAAACACAAGCAAATCCTAACAGAAATGGACAAGGCAGGGACAACAACAAGGAGATTTCTCTCTGCCGGCTTAGAAGGATATTTTAGTCTCAACCTCTCTGGCAAGCACAGAGGTGGTATCAGTGACATTTAATGCCAGGTGCAAGGAGCCAAGCCAGTGCTGCAAGGGAGTGATTCAGACAGTTTCCAGCAGCCTGTGGTATCTGAAGCCTCACCTTCACAGGTTTTCCCATCACTCCCCAGCGTGCGCCCAACCCCGCACTCGCAGCGGAAGGAATTCTTCAGATTAACACAAAACTCACTGCAGCCTCCATTGTTCTGCTCACACTCATTTTCATCTGAAAAAAACAAACAAACAAATTCTGGAATGTATGAATAATGCCACGATAAAAGTAGTAACACTGACAGTAGCCTTTGAATCTCTTGGTAAAGCTCTGAAAACTCCTAAGGTTTTTTAAAGGCTAAAGTTGCTCTGTGTCTGTCTGCCCTTCTTTTTTGTTTTTGAAAGGTACTTCATTCTCTGAGATTCTAATTCCTGAACCTGATTTAATCTCTGTGTGCAAAAAGCAAATCAAACAGAGAGGAAGGGACAGACATTGCTCTTGCTGAGCCACAAAATGAATGATTTCTCTTGGGCCAGGATGCTGAAGTTATTGATCAAGGTTCACACAGGGTTTCATCAAAACAGCTTAGAAGCTGGCATTTGTTTGGTGTCAGAAGCTTAAACCCAAGAAAAAAGAAAAGTACCATTTTAACAGGTCAGAGAAGAGCTCTCTCAGGTATCTGTGGCCCCACACATGCACAGTACCCACAGCTGGCAGCTGGTGGTGGTGTTTCCTTCCACAAGCAATGGGATTGGAGCGTTTTTAGCCAAAGACTTGGCTGGTACCCTGCTTTGGGAGGCAGGAAGCACATCCAGGAGACTCACACAACACTGCTTTGCACACATGTGACAGGCTCCACACTTTCCCTTCTAAAAATAAAACTAAAGCTGCTTAAAAACAGAGGGTGAAGAGGGAAAGGGCTACTGGAAGATGCATGGAGCTTGTTATTAGAAGGGCCCAGAGATTGTCTTGGTCGAAGGCTGGGCCCAGAAATTCCCCTGACTGGTCCTTCCAAGTTCTTCAGTACATACAGATCTCTGTCCCTGCTCTACCCCACCAGTGAAAAGCAGCACTTCTGGGACACAGGCTGATTGTCTTGAGACTGGATTGGGACAGTGCTGAGCTGATTTTAATCATGGCTTAGTAGAACATGGATGCAGGCATTGAAGAATGCAAAGGCAATGTACTGAGTGACAGGAAATCTAAGACCTTACTTAACCCCTAAATGAAAACATAACTCAGGATCAACTGTTCTGCTCTGGGATTTAAAGCAGGTAATATTCTAAGGAGAAGCACAGGGAGGTGCACAGAGCTGCTCAGCCTTCACAAAATGGCTTGGGTTGGAAGGGACCTTAAATTTCATCTTTTCATCCCCTGCCACTATCTCAGGTTGCTCCAAGCCCTGTCCAACATGACCTTGGACACTTCCAGGGATGGGGCAGCCACAGCTTCTCTGCTGCATTACTGCAGCAGCTTTAGTACCCCTCTTGAGGGGAGCTGGGAAGGGAAGCACATTCTCTATTTAGGAAAGACAAACAGGGATTTATTTGGTTTCTCTGTAAGGAGGGCACAGTTGCTCTCAGAGATGTGATTGCACAATTACTCAGCACAACAGAAAGTTATTAGAAAGATCACAGAGTCACACAAGAAAGGCTGCAGATAGGTAGGTGAAGCAGAGTGATCATTCCAGCTGAGGTGCTCTGCCATCTGGGAATCTGGAGGAGAAGCAGCAGTGCAGAAACCCTGCTGGTGAGGGATGAAAGCAGCTGCAGCACACACAGACAGGCTCAGGACTGTGTGCCCCCCTGCTGCAGGAAATCCTTTCCTCTGAGCCTGCCACACATTCACTGAGTGCTGGTGCTCGTCAAGGGCACTTCTGTGACTGGAAAGCTTGCACAAAAGCAGACAATAAATGTTTTTAATTATCTGTGAGAGCTCACTCAGCCACTTGGCTGCAGACAAGTGGAGCTGCTTAAGCAAAAGCCTTCCCCAGAATCACAGTGAGCAAGTGCAACCCTGCTGCAGGACCAGGCTGCTCCTTCCACACACTGGAATGACTGTGGGCCCTGCCCTAGTGCTCACAGACACAGGGTGTGTGAAGAAAGAAACCACCCATACCTGCTTTTTCAGGTGTAGCTCCCATGGAACAGACTGCCCTGCCACACATCCTCCTGGACCAACTCTGCTTGCAGCTTCACCACCAAATCAAGTGACAGATGAGATTCCTCCTTTTCCTTACCCCTTCCTATCCATTGGTGTGGCTCTGCAGCTCCCCAACAGCCACTCCTTCCCAGCCCTTTGGTTTGTCACATCATTTTCCTGACCTCTCAGTCCAGCTGCTCTCCCCCAGCACCACACACACAACCACAGCCACACTCTCCTCAGACCTTCATGGGGACTCCCCCACGAACCTCCAAAGCCCATGCTCCCCACTCTGTTCTCACTTCCCTCCTGGCCATGCTGATCTCTGCCAGCCTCCTGAATATCCCCTAAAACCACTGCAGCTGTGGTGGGACTTACATTCCTTTGGGTCTCCTCAAGCCCCAGGCCCTGGACAATGTCCCAAAAGTGCAGGAAGTATGGTGGAGTTTAGTGTGAAGCCCTAGAGCAGCCAGCAAAACTTCTTTTGGAGGAGAGATATTCAACAGAGTGTGAGAGGAAATCTCTAGTGCCAGACTGCACAGCACTTCCTGAGTGCTACAGTAATACCACATGATCCTGGAAACAGACTCTGCCACTAAACTATGCAGAAGGCAAATCCAGCCTCACAAATGTGGAGCTCCAGGGGCACCAGAATGGATCCAGCCATGGGATGTCATATCTTGGAACCATTTACAGAATCACAGTCCTGGTTCTAGGCAGCAAAGGGGAAAACTCCTCTCAGTATATGTCATTTTTTATACTGCTTTGTAAGGCAAAGGATTGAGATGTGAGCAATGAAACAAAGGCAAGAAAAGCACCAGTAACTGGCACAGCTTATTTCCACTCTTACCAAGGCATGTCTGGCCATCAGGTCCTAGTGTTGTACCTGGGGGACACGTGCAGTCACTGCCCAAGCAAGAGCCCTGGCAATCCACCACATCACAGATGTCATAAAAATCTAGGGCACAACAAGAACAATGTCAGCACAAAGCACTGAGCATGCAATGACAGTACAGGATTAGTCCCATCACCTTCCCACCCCGTGCACAGCCCCTGGCCCACGTTTGGAAATCTGACCTGCTGAAGCTGCCAAGAAACAATGCAGTCTAATTACTGCTAGTCAGAGATGGAAATTTTGACTTTGCATAAGACAAACACCAGGCCCCACAGGGAGCATTAAATCACTAAGGCCACGTTGGATCCCAGAAACCTGGGGTTTTTGAGCTTTCTGTGCTGTCTGGGACTGACTCCCTGGAGAACAATGCTTTTGACCTGATGCCTTGGAGAAGGATTCCAAATTTGAGTGATGGAGTTAAAATTATGGAGGTGTAGTTAAATAGAAGTGTGTGATTTCACACAGTAGAGGGTTTTAAATTTGAGGGTTTTGTAGTATAGTAATAGATATGGGACAAGATGGAGGATTTTGGGGGGTGTCTCTTTCAGTGTTCATCTTCCTTCTCTTTTATGGGTTTCAGGCAGTAGTTTCTGGTTGGACAGTCAGCGTCACACTGAGAGTCATGGGAGTTAGTTATTGGGTTAAAAGGTTAAATAATATAGGTGTTTGCAGAGTGAGCAGTTCCCTTGCCAGGTCTGTTTTATCACATCCCAGACTCCCAAACAGCAGCCTGGTGTATTCCTGAAGGGGAAATATGGAAACACTACATGGGTGCATTGGCTTTGTGAACGTATCCAGAGACCACAGCAAGAAGCTGTGTTATTGGGTTAAAAGCATAAATAATATAGGTGCTAATTCTCTATTACTGATTAGCTTTAAGAGACCTTGTAGCAGCTCTTCTTTCATTTGCTCACTTCTAGCAAGTAGCTGAACGCTCTGTATGGTCAGTTAGTGCCACAGTGAGGGTCGTGGGAAGTTAGTTATTGGGTTAAGAGCATAAATAATATAGGCGCTAATTCTCTATTACTGTTTAGCTTTAAGAGACGTTATAGCAGCTCTTCCTCCATTTTGCTCATCTAGCAGCTAGCTGAACACTCTTTACTTTTGATACAATTTAACGAACTACCAAGCCCGAACACAAAAGAATCCATTTCCTTTGTGCACTTGCTAATCCAGGCTCTGAGCAAAGACAGAACAGAGACAAACCACTAAGTGGCCCAAGGCTGGGAATGGAGCTGGAGGAGGCAGGAGAGATCAGGGGGCTGACTTACGACCGCAGTAGGCGTGGAAGCAGACGCTGGGCTTGCCCAGCTGGTACACGTAGTACCCCCCCGGGCAGGCCTTGACCTGGATGGTGGCGTTCCAGAGGCAGCAGTTGCCGCCGAAGCTGGCGCAGGCCTGGCGCCGCACGGCGCCGTCGGCCGGCCGCGGGTGGCTGCCGTTCAGCCAGACGGGCGCGTGCGTGCCGCAGTGGTTCTCGGGCACGCAGAAGGTGGGCATGGCGTCGCCGGCCATGCCCGTGAAGCGGTACCACTCGCCCGCCATGCCGCTGTCGCACGCCGCCTGCCCGTGGCTGCCGTTGATGCGGTGCTCCGTGTTCCGCCAGGGCTCGTTCAGGCTGATGTAGGCAGAGCAGGGGTCCAGGGCTGGGACACACACGCACACACAGACAGAGCAGTTTTTAGTTTTTAACAGAACTGTTGTGATACAGAGAAAAGGTGATACCGGCGATACCTTCTTGGTGGCCAAGAAGGCCAATGACCCCTGGCCTGCGTTAGGAATGGTGTGGCCAGCAGGAGCAGGGGTGGTCATTCTTCCCCTGTACTTGGCACTGGTGAGAGCACATCTTGAGTGCTGTGTCCAGTTCTGGCCCCTCAGTTTAGGAAGGATGTTGAGATGCTTGAATGTATCCAGAGGGCAACAAGGCTGGTGAAGGGCTTGGAGCACAAACCCTGTGAAGAACGTTTGCAGGAGCTGGGGTTGTTTAGCCTGCAGAAGAGGAGGCTTAGAGGTGACCTTACTGCTCCCTACACCTTCCTGAAGGGAGGAGGCTGGAGACAGGTGGGGGTCAGTCTCTTCCACCTGCAGCACTGACAGAACCAGAGCACACAGTCTCAAGCTATGTCAGGGAAGGTATAGGTTGGATGTTAGGAAAAAAACTTTCAACAAAAGCATAATAAAGAACTGGAATGCTCTTCCCAGAGAGGTGGTGGAATCTTCATCTCTGGATGTGTTTAATAAAAGGCTGGACATGGCATTTGGTGCTATAGTCTAGACTCTGAATTGAGGTGTTAGGACATAGGTTGGACTCTATGATCTTAGAGGTCTCTTCCAACCTCATTATTCTGTGATTCTGTGAACTCATTGCCTTGTGGAAAATTCTGATTACTCACCTTAAAGGTCTTGGAGGAACAAGTAAATTAACAGAGCCTTTTACAACATCATGTGACAGTTTGACTTGCTGTTTAGCTAATGGGGGAGAAAACAAGATATAAGCAAATCTGAGGTCCAGGTAATGATTTTACCATAGGAAATATGTGGGAGTCCAGGGTGTTCCCCTGGCTTCCCTGAATGCTTCTAGACCCCCCTGGCAGGGGTTTCACAGGCCCTGGTGTGATGCCCAGGACTCCTGGGGACTGGACTTGAATCCCTGGAGAAATTTGCCAACATTGCAGGAAGAATTACAAGCCACAAAAATAAGTAGAGTATAAATTAGACTGTTCCTTAGATAACAAACAATAAACAAAAACAGCCTTCAGCATTTTCTTTGGCACTGGGGCTGGGAGAAACATGGACTTTAAAAACCACCAACATGTCCTGTTGTGGGGATCTCAGGATCAGAAGACCCCACATGCAGTGACATTTGGCATCCCTGGGTTCTAGACTAGGACACCAATCTGGTTTAAGTACTAACTGAGCACCTGCAAGCCCCTCCTGAAGTCACTGGTAACTCTCCCAGCTGCCTTGGAACAAAGAACTGTATCTCAAGCAGGTTATGCAGCCTCTTTTAAAACCCATCCACAGCTGCCAAACCTTTTTATTCATTATCTTATAATCTAGGTCTGAATTGGGACTTTCTGGGGAGCACCATGTTCAACCCTTTACACAGCTGTGCTCCTTGCAAGCCACAAATCCTCCTGATTCTGATCTGCACAGGAGAGCAGCTGTTTATGAGTGAAATGAGTGTTTGTGGGGGCAAGACACAGACACAAGGATTTCCTGGTAAGTGCATGTCTGTTCATGCAGTGCTCAAGGAGTGTGTCCCTTTTCAGAGGCCTCTCTGAACCTTCTGCAAATAATTAAAATATGAGAGTACCATAGGGAGAATGTAAATGAAGAATTTAAGAGTTCATTAAATTTTCAGTCTCCTCCTAATTAACCCTCATTTGGCAGCTTCCTCACTGGAAGTCCAGAGGTTCCATTTTGCCTTACATTTAATACCTGATTAAGCACAACTTATCCATGACAAGCAATTCCCTATTAAGAAAAAGGAATGCTAATACTACCCTGAGTAAGGAAAATTGATTACCATTTCCTAAATTAGGCCAATAAAACCAATCACTCTGACAAAACACATCTTAGACTGGAACAGCCTCAACTTTCCACAGCACATTTCTTTTGAAGTTCTAAAGCTGTGCAGTTTTGTTTTAACAATAGTATGATGGAGTTTGGATGAGGGAGGAATACTGTGCTCTTTCTATTAGAAACACAAATGATCCTGGTTCATTATTTTGATTTGTTTCACTGACTTTAAAGTGGGAGCTACAAGTGCTTCAGAGAATAGACTTCAAATCACTCATATTTAGCTGTGTCTTCTGTAAATATCTGTCTCACAGATGTGCTACCTCATAGAAATATCTCACAAATATAACATCTCTCATGCCTTCGTCAGCCACAGATATATTTTGCTTGGTCTCAAATCCAGCATAAAAGGCAGGAGCAGCTGCCAGAGTCAGGAGTGCTGCAGAGCTGGCACGGGGAACGTGGATCTGGGTTATGAAGGAATCTCCAGTGCCACAATTCAAAGATATGCAGGGGAGCTGATTCACTATCACCACAACCAGCCTCACTCTCCTGAGCAGCACAGGGGAATGCAGCAGGGAATCTCTGATGGAATTCACCAGGTGAAGCTCTCCTTTTCACCTGCTCTGCCTGCCTGCCCTTTCCCACAGACTGCAGCAGCACTGTAAATCCCATTCTCCAAAAGCTGGTTTGACTTCTCCCAAAAGGAAAAGATAGGTCCTGAACAGAGCTTCCTCTGGGTTTCCCTCAGTGTAATTCCCTTGGTTCCACCAGAGGATTTGGTGTGGCCTTAGGGTGAGTCACTGACTAAGATGAAAAGGTTTCAGTGTTGTTAAGAGCCAAATGAGGTGAAGCAGGAATGCCCTGTCAGCTTCCCAGCTGGGCAGCACTAAAAATACCAACACTCTCATTAGCTTTCATGTAATTATGAAATATCCTTTGTAGACAGGCTCTGGGAACACTCATCTAGGGAGATTACATTGTCTGCTAAACATCCAGGAGATAATTTAAAGACAAAATTTAGTGAGATGAACACGCAGCAGCTCAGAGGGAGCTGGAAGAAGGCACATCAGGGGAATTGAGGTAGCACTCCCTCCCATCTTTCATTCCCCTGAGAGCTTCTGGCAGGAGTGAGGGGGAAGCAAACAAGCAGAAAAAGCAGACAGTGCTCTTTGGAACACTGCAGATCCTCACAGCCACCTTTGGACTGCCAGTGCTGCCCCATGCTAGCCTTCCTGCAGACATCAGGCAGTCTGTCAGCACAGGTTATTAATTTTAACTAATTAAATGGAGTTTTTAAGGAAAAAATTCCACAAAAATAGAGAAGCAACTGATCAGCCTCTCACTTCTTCTCCCCAAACAACAACCTTGGGGGCTTGCACAAGACAAATAACTGTCTCCAGCTCACTACTTTTCATTTTTCTTGGCTCAGTTTCTTTCCTTCCTCAATACCTCTTGCGTGGTCTGAGCAATTGAGGCTGACAAGTGTTGGCTGTGAAGAAAAGCTTTTCCATTTGTAAGCTAGATGCTGTTAGTGCCCTGGCTGACAGGGCAGCACACACACTGGCTGACAAGCCAGGCTCCTGTGAGCACTGGTGAGAGCCCCATCCTGCAGAGATGAACCCTGGGTGCACTGAGAAACTGGAGGTGTCTGCTCCAGCACAACTAAGCAATAAAGGGAGCAGCACTGCATAATGGCACTAAGCTCAGCTCAGATTTGTCAAGGAAGCAGGTGAAAAGGTAGCACAGAGTCTGTCCTCCAAAGGGAGAGGAAAATCCCACAGTGCCTTGGCAACAGAGATTCTTCCACTATGGGAGACTTCACACTTTAACAGAAGGATCTTTCCAACTGGAAGGAATTTCATATCACCTTCAAAGAAAAGGGATATTTCTCCCACCTTTCAGCCTTTCACCTAAGAACACCAGGGCTCACCATGAACCTTAGAGACAGCAAACAGAAATTAGGCAATGCCTCTTTACTCACCCATTGATGACACTGGCTGGAGCTGAACAACAAAGAAAAACAAGAATTGGAGCATCCCACTGAGCTAAGGAAGAGCCACCACTCAAGAGACAGAGGCTTGAAAGTCCTTATGCAGGCTGTGGCTCTTGCAGCCTTCCTCTCAATGGAGCTTCTGACTCCAGGCTTCTAGAAGAGTAAGTGTGATTGCTGTGCTGGAAGTTTATCAGAGGAAGAAGTTGAAGGGACGTGGGCTACAGCTCCAGCCTTGACCTCCCCAGAGCAGCTCTGCCCCTTACTGATCAATCTTGTTTTTTGGACTTGACCTGCTATTGTTTTCTGCCCCACAGTGACACCTCCACTATCTTATCCAGAGAAGAATTCTAACCAGGGACACCCGGACATCCCGAAGGGATGGAAGAGAAGAACAGCTGGGTGCTTGTTATCATCTGTGCTCCTTCCACAAGTCACACTCCACAGCTCCCTGCAGGCACCAAACAGCAGCTCAGGAGCCTTAACTGCAGGAAACGGTGGCCAAAGGAGCAGCAGGTCCTTCCGAGCACAGATTGCAGAGGAGTGCTTGGAGCTGAGCTACAATGGGAACATCAGTCAAACTGAAAGACTGGTGTCCCACAGGGAAATGAGCTGTTCCTAGGACACACAGAGGCCTTGCCACTCCTGCTCACACAACCTGACCACTGCAGTGACATTATCACACAAGGCAAGGAAAGACACTTTCCTGCAGTGCTCACTATGGAATTAATTTTGATGCCAAACTGAGTAACTGAGAATCTCTCCTGGCTAGTTCAAACCAAATTGGGCTGAATTGTGACTTGTTATCACTGCACACTGAAATGTGCTCTGTACTACAGCAAACCCAGGAAGGGTTCTTCCCTCTCACCCCACCCCAAGAGCTCTCCATCAGCAATGAGTGCTGCTGAGCACACAGTCATCACACAATCAGGCAAAAATGGGCATTTCCCCATTCCCTTGGCATCCTGCATTTCTGCAGCCGGCTGGCCTAAGAAATGACACCAAGCTTCAAATCCCAGCAGGAAACAGTGGCTCCATTATTGAATTTGCACAGGACAGGGAGTAGGGTGATTGTCTATCTTGCAGGCACTGTACATTACAGAAAACTCTCAATGGCTTCTCTCTGTCAGGATGTGCCCTTGGGAGTGAAGTGCAATATGCTGCTCTTCTCCACCCCAGCACAGGAGTCTTTTTTCAGTGGTGAACAACTCTAGGGAACAACAACAACAAAAAAAAACAAAAACCAAAACCAAACTCCAAATAAATTACTGTTATTGCTCCCATAAGGAACAAAAATATAAATTCTTGTGGCTCTATTGTGCTGACAGCTGTGCAGTACCAGAAAGGTTTTTCCAACAACAGGAAAGGAGAACAGATTCACTACACAAAGCTATCAAGGCAGATAACCCTCAAGAGGTGATTATGTGAATTCCCAGAAGAGAAACTAAAATTGAACAGAGAATAATACAGTCAGCCACCAGAATTTTTATTTTGCCACTTTCATTGAGAGGCTGGTTCATAGTCATGATGCCAGGTAAATAAAACTGACAAGCCTGAATGGAATGCTCTGTTTGTGTCACAGGTGTGTACAGCTCTCTGAAGCATCTCTTCACCAGCTGCTTTTGTTTTGTAGCTGCTGTATGAACCTGTTATAACAAGGTTTTGACAGGTACATATATACGTGACTGACAGCTGACAACTAACACAGAGAAACAAGCTGCAGCATCACAAATTGGAGCCTCAAAGGTGTCACCTACAGGCCCTATCAAATTCCCAAGAATGGATTAAAGCAGGAGATGCCCCAGCATTCCCATAGAGGACACCATCCCAAATCACCATAATATCTAGTTGGAAGAAGTGGTCTCAAGCTGCAGAAGACAGTCTGCTACCTCTAAACATTATTGGGAATAAGCACCAGAGGCACTTCTCTATCAACACCTCCTCTTTGAAAGTTAATTTGGGTGATATTCATAGCTCCAATTCCCCCACAATCTGAGGGAGCAGCAACAGCCCCGAGGATAAATGGAGGGGAAAAAACCCAGACAAAAATCCTCCCTGCAAGCAGATGTTCTGGGAGAGACACAATTCCAATAGGGCATTTTGTAGGACCTGCACTCTCCAGCAAATATGTTGTTCCTGACCTCCACATTTGCACCCCAAAGATTGATGCACCCAACACCCCAAAAAGAATCAGGCTCAAGTTAGAATCTCTTGAAAGAAGCCACCAGCACTGTTTAAAAGATATGACAAAGGAAGGCACAATGAAAATAGAGGGCAGGAATTTCATTTTGGTACCCAAGAGGGATTTTCTAAGCCTGCTACAAAGCCTGTGCTTATCTGTCCTTAACACAAGAAAAATGTTCATTTTACAGGTGGCAACCACACTTCTTGTCCCTTCCAGAGATCTCTGCAGGGGGCTTTACCATCCTCACACAAGGAACTCAAATTCTTCAAAGCACTGACTGGACTGGAAAGCCTTGTACAGTTTGTAATGGACTCCTGAATAAAAATGCTTTGGCATTTGCTGAGGTGATCTTGGCATTGTCAGAGCCCCCTCTCAGGACACAGCAGTGCCTGGGAGGTGTGTGAAGCACAGCTCTGGGTGCAGGAACCTGCAACCTACCTAGAAGGAGCAGGAGGAAGAGCTAATCAGCACTTCCTGCCAGAGAGAGGGAGGAGAACCTGGCACACAGGTCAGGCTCCCTTGTCTGGGATTGACTGGAGGATGCACGTTCACAATAAGCCCTGACAGGCAGCTGAGATGGATTGCACTCAAGTCAAGGACTTTGAGATAGGCCTTGTTGCTGTAAACAACTTGTTCCAGGACTCAGAGCCAGTAGGAAAAGCTGTGGAGATCAGGGAGGGAGCACAAGCTGAGTGAAGTGTGGGCAAAATCAACACAAGTACAACACTGAGAACCCATTAAAATCAGGCAAGTACATCACTCCTAGTTAAGAGTAGAAGTTATTTCCTTTGCTTAGTAGAGCACTGTGATGCAGAACTTTGTGTTTTGAGAGTATTTTCCCAGAGGTGCTACAAACCCAGCATATTTTCCATACTCCTCCATTTTCAGATGGAGGAATTAGAGCACAAACAACACACACCAATAACTGCAAAACTACTCAGGGGCAGAAAAAGAAGTAGGACTCATCTTTTAAGAGTCCTAAGAGCAGCTTCTCCCCTGCTTCAGGCCTTAGGTACACTGCAATTTTCATTACTGGATTTTATTTTTCACCTCTTTAATTTCAGTAAAGAAAATAAGCCTGATGGTGTTTTTAAAAGGAATAATTAGCATCTCTTGGGATAAGTAGAGAAATAGTTAAGATATAAAAATCTTCTTCCTCTGTGAAAATGAAGCCATACAATGGGGCACAGAGGAAAGAAGCTTGCTTTTGTAACTCCACACTCACAAAAAATCCCAGGGGATATCAAAGAAATTGCTCCACTGGCTCAAAGACAGGCCAGCTTGGCCAGCTTCATATGGCTGGCTCAGTGCCATGGGCTGACAGCCAAAAGCAGCTTCAGGGCATCATGAAAACCCTCTTAAAGCCAACATGGAAGCATAAGAACTTGCAGCAAGGTGATCATCATTGCTGCCTGCCAGGCAGGAAGGGTTAGAGGGGGAAAGAAAAAGGGTTTCTTCTTTGTGCTCCAGGAAAGAAGAGCCATGAACACCTTCCCTGGAGGGACCTGCAAGGTAGAGCCTCATGGGTGTGAAAGAGGGAACTTATTCCAGTTCTCCAGGGAACTTTGAACCAGCCATACACTTATTTGAAAGCTCCTTCATAGAAGAGGTTAATCAAAAGAATGACAGAACTGGTAGGAAAAGCAGCACCTGAGCACTGCAATGCACCCTGCTGCTTCTCCCTCACCAGGGCTGAGGAATGCAGTGGTACATTAAAATTCAGGCAGCACTGCCTGCTCTGCATGTGCTGCCAGGGGGACAGGACCCTGTCACTTGCCTGGCTCCCAAAGGGGAAATAGCTGCTGCAAGAGAATGTGTTGATGTTGAGATACAACAGTGTGGATCAGGAGAGCAAACAAACCCTGCCCTTCCCTTCAGTGTGAGCATTCCAAGGCACTGAGACTGGAGTGGGAGGCTTGTGGGTTTCAGGGCACAAGGGCAGACACTTTCCTTACTCACACTGTCTCTAGAACAACATTAAAACATGTGCAGGAACTGTTTTGTAACAGCATCTTCTTGCTTTCAAAACAGAGAGTGGTGCTAAGCTGTCACAAAGTCTCCTGCTCTCCTGGATGCCAAAATGGACAGATTCTTATACAACTGAGCCAAACAATTTACCTAAGGGTGGCAGCAGCTCACCTGGGGACTGCAGCAGACTAAGGGCTGCTTGGAGAATGGAGGCTTATCAGCAGTGATTAAAGGGGGGTGATAACAAACAGCTTCCAGCCCTTGCCCTCCAGATTTGAAAAACACAAGAGCTGGCTTTTTTAAAAAACTTGCTAATCATGGATGGTAGTTTTTTTAAGCAGTCCACGGGCACAATGGAAACCTGCAGCTAACATTTCATCCTAATAACCACTGAAGTTAGGGCAAAGCAAACTCTGCTCTCCCAAAGGTAATGAACAAATCACATGTCACCATGACAAATCAAACCATTCCAGGGCCCAGTAAGAAAGGAACTGAAGCCTAACACTCCAGTTTTTCTCCAAAACAGCCCTTGAGTGCAATATAGAAATACACTGACACCACAGGCACCTCTTTTGGGTTGTTGGGCATTACCTGTCCATTTATATTCTTATCCTGTTACTATGCTGGCCAAACAAAGGAAGATCTTTGCAGACCAAGTATCTCTAGCTCTACCTCACCACCTCCTGAGATCCCTGTTAGGCAGCCAGGCCTGGCAGCCAGATCTCCATCCAGGCTTCTTCAGGAAAGCTATTATCTGCACCACCACGGCCTCAGGGAGGTAAGGTCAGTCAAGAAGACACAACCTAAACAAAAAGAAATGGAGGAAACTCAGGAGAGCTGCCAAACAGGGAATATTCTCTTCTCAGCTGGGGAAAATAACATTATTCAAAAGCACTGATTCAAAAATTGAATAGTTATTTATTGTTCCAGAAGTACATTGCTCTTTTATACATATTTCATAAATGATACAGGATTTTACACATGTTCAGGTTTTTTTTTTTTTTTTGTTCTTTTTTTTTTTAAAGAAGGACTTTTCTCCATGCTCCCTCCCTCATCCCAAACACACACCAAGGATTCAGCTACAGGATTGTGTTCACTTTTTTCCTTTTAAAACTCATCACACAAACAGGATAAAACAGATAAAAAATAATCACACAACGTAATTAAATGGAAAGACAGAGGAAAAGGGGAAGGGGAAAAAAAAAAAAACAAAACTAGAAACATGCACCCATTCGGTCCAACATGCCACTGAGTGAGAAGAGGCAGCAATCCCAGCTGTGTTTCCACATCTGCAAGGCACCTGGCATCTAGTTAATACTGAATTATTTTCTTTCCTATATTTTTAAAACATGGTTCTCCAAAAAAAACCAGAAGCCTCTTTCCATGACACAGTGAGGAGTGGTAGTGAAACATCAAAAAGAAGCAGCCAGCCTTTCTGCATATAAAGCTTAGTGTCCTTCTCCCACCTTCATCCTGTCTCCACAGCATTTATCAGCAGGGTGCTAAACCAGACTGACCTGCTTTGAGTGAAGAGATGTTTTATCTGCTTAGAAAGCAGCCAGCCTTGGTTAAGAGAGAGGGCAATGGGTTGACCTTCCTTCCTTTATTTCTTTTTAGCTAAGAACAAGAGATGTCTTTAGCCACTCCCAAGAAATTCTGACCTGTGGACACAAAGTTCACTTAAAGCTACTTAATCAGGGGAAAGTGCTACAGAACCAAACCAGTTCTGTGTCTTGCACTGTAAGATTCCCCAGGCTCTCAAAAAGCCTCTGGGCAAGGGAAATGCTTTGAGGATATGTGAAACCTTCTATCCCATTACACAAGCAGTCGAGCATCAAGTTTCATTATTCCATGCTCCAAAACTGTTCATTTAAAAGCAGGAGTCATGATTCCAGCAACAGTTTTATAATCCTTTAAGCCTTCATAATTTCATAGTCCAGGTGGCTCTCAGATTTGGGGTAGGAAGAGGGGAAGCTCCCTCTCTTAAGACTGAATATAAAAATCCGCTCATGCAATGCTGCCATGAATTTCTAGGAGGAGCTCAAGGGCATTGGGACGCAAAGTTTATTGAGTTATTATGGAATAATCCAAAATATCAATTATCAAATGTCCAGAAGAAAACTCTTTCCTTCTCTCACTTGGCTACAACCAGTCTGTGCTACAAATAAGCAAAGGAGGAAGTCAGTGGAGCACAGGGGGTGGGCTGGGAAGGGGAAGCTCACGGTTTTCCAGTAGAAAGCAGTCTTGTAGTAACTTTATAAAAGAGACCAGGTCTGACCAGAAGTGTGCGTGTTAATGGCGGTGGAGTGCAAGTTCTGATCACCAGCCAGAGCTCCAGGTGGCTTGGATTCTTTGTTCTTTTTTTTTTTTTTTTTCCAAGAGAGAAAGAGAGATTGGAATCAGGTAAAGGAAAATTTAAAAAGCTAAGCAGGCTGCTGGTGTCTTATTGAGAGGCAGACCCTGCAAAGCTGGAAGAAAACACCCCTAACACCCCAGCATTACATTCCTTTCATGAATCCCCCAATCCTGTATTTGTACACAATCGCCCTTCTGACAGATTTTAAAACGTGACTATTTGCCAAGCCCTTTTCAGAACTAACATTCCACAATGTCCCATCTTCAGATTTAAAGAGATTTCCCCCCTTTACAGTCCTTTGTCTTGATTAAAGGTAAAAACCCTCCACCCCCCACACCACATCCCAGCTTCCACCTGCAATGCTTTAATTAAAAAAGGCAAGAGCTATGAACAGGTTTTTTGCCGGGGTTCAGAGCTTCTTTGCTGATCAGTCCTTTTCAGAAATTTGCTGGATAGGCAGATGAACTTGCAGTGGGTCTCGAAGCCTCTTAAGGTCCAATTCTGCCTAAAAGTAAAAGACACATTATAAAGCACAAGCTCCCAAAACAACCTCCCCCCATACCATTTTCCTTTAGAGAAGGAAAAGCTTTCCCACATCTCCTTGTTTTTTCCCTGATCAGTAGGAAATTGTCCAAAGACTGAAATAAAGTTGCAGGCATATATTTAGGAAAACAGTTCTCAGCTGTATTTCTCTGAACCTGTCTGCACACAGCCACTTAAAAGAATAGGGTAGGGGAAATTTGGATCCCTGTAAACTCACTGGAATATTTTTGTTTAAAAGCCAGCAAAAACCCAACAAACCAACATCCCAACTAGATTATTAGGGATGGTTGATTCCAGAAGAAAAGCTGCAGGAAAATATGGCAGAAACACTAGAAAGACCTGTGGCTCCTTCCTTATGCAGTTTGTTCTCTAAGGCTGGAGTAGGACTCATCTTGCCCTGGATATCTTACACTGTCATTTCCAGAGTCTAGGAATAAAGGATGATAGAGAGCAGTGAAAAATAATGTGTAACTCTGCTTCTTCTGCTCACACCATCCTTCAGCAATAAGGCTCTGAGAAACACAAGGAAACATCTCTATCAGAGTCCTTGCTGAACAGATCCCACAATGTGGATAATCTGCCAAGAGTGTCTGTCTCCAGAGTCTGAGAAATCTGCCCCCACTGACTTTAACAATACAGCTGCATTTCCTGAACATTATTTTCCAGGACTGCACTGAAGTGCAGGAAGATCTGAACTGAAGGGATGCAAGACTTCATTCCTCACTAAATCCATCTGGTGTGTAGGAGCTGAGAAGAAAAGAAATCTTGAATTAGGCTCCTCTGAGGCATAAAGACTCTAAAGTAACTCAAGATTTGCCAGCAGTTTCTGAAAGGCCCCTAAAGATTGATATGGGTTTTGTGTTGATTTACACTTCCAGTAGTTCTATTCCTGGGAATTTCAAAGCCAATTCAATGATTGCAGTGGGGTTGTGACAAGAAAATGGGCTGAAAACTTAAAATACATTCATTCTTGCTTGAAGTGTGTCTATTAATAGTAACGAAGAGCTAGCAAGCAGTAATTTCTTTATCTTGTTTCTGGAAAAATTCTTGTTACCTGAGCAATTGCATCCTTGAGTTGATTGTATTTCTCTAAATCAAATCGTGTCTTTTTGGCTCCTTTATGGAAAAATAGTAAGTACTGTCTGTCTCTGGCATCTGGATAAACATATTCCTAAAGAGAAAAAAAGGAGAGAAAACAAAAATAAAGCTACAGCAGGGAGGCAGCAAAGGATGTCTCAGGTGTGTTTGGGAGAATGACCAGTTCCTGACAGAAAACACAAGCCTGGTTCAAGCTCACAGAGTGGTGGGTGACCCCTGCCAGCAGCTAAACCCCCACCCAGTCACTCACTGCTGCACAGCTAGATGGGAGAGAGAAGAGAATCCAAAGGTAGGGAAAAAAAAAAAGAAAAATTTATATGTAAAATTTCAGACAGTTTAATAACTGAGGGGAAAAAAAACCACAACAACATAGTGATGCAAAAGCAATCACTCACCACCTCCTGCCAGCAGACCAATGCCCAGCCAGACTCTGAGCAATAGCTGCTTTGGAGAAACTTCCCCCCAATTTATTACAAAATGTGCCATTAAGTGGTAAGGAGTATCAGTTTGATTAGTTCAGGGCAGCTGTGCCAGATGTGTTCCCTCCCCCATGCCTATTCCCAGGGATGGGGGCAGACCAGGGAAGAACAAAAACCAAAAAAGGCCTTGATGCTGTACCAGCACTGCTCAGCAATAGCAAAAGCACTGCTGTGTTACCAAGGCTGTCTTGGTCACAAGTGCCAAACACTGCACCACACCAGCTGCTCTGAAGAACATTAACTCCATCCCAGCCAGACCCAGCAAAGCCAGACATTTGCTTCTCTACTCATTTGCTACACTCCAGCAGTGAGTTACTATCACCTTCCTTCTGTTCCCACTATGTGAATCCTTCCAGGCAGAGACAACAAGAACTGACATTTCATACTGATAAGTTTGTGAGGAAAAAAGGAGGGAGAAAAGATATAAATACTGTCCCTGAAATGATGCAGCTGACAGACCCTTGGGACACCATGCTGGGACACCTGCAGCATCTGTTCTGACAGCCTTGTGACAGCAGAGACACTCTGAGCCCTCCCTTCCTCATTATTTAAGCAGGATTAGGAACTCATGAGACAAACACGCACTAGAAAATCCACAGAGAATCTGTCACAATTACAAGGATCCAGAGATGGATCCCTCATCTGGATGGGAGATTAGATCTCTGAAAGATATTTCCAACAAGATGCCTGATCCTTGAGCTCTTTAAAAAAAGGATAACATGGCATGTGAGGGGATGGGCTTCCTTCAAGCTCAGAAGAACCTCATGCAGCCATACCTGTCTGTACTGACCATATCAACCAGCAGATGAATCTGTTTGGCTACAGCAGTCAGCCACCAAACACAGAAAAGCATTTCTGGTAAAACAGCCAGCCAGGACCCCCATGAGAACATCCCAGAGCCACACAACACCTCCCTGGCCAGCACAAATTAAACAAGTGGCATCTGGGTTCCAACAGGATAAGGAAGGGGCAGAGAGGCTTCTAGCAGGCACAACTTTGCTATTTTTCTAGGGAGTAGAGCCCAGAGGAAGTTTTCTAGTGAGATGTCAGTATCAGCACAAGTCCTACCTGGCGGGTCATTACGAAATAAGCATACATTGCCATGGCACTACCATAGGTGATGAAATAGGTGACTGGTTCCATAATGTCCCAAGAATATTCCCACCAGGTCAGGCGGGCCAGAATCCCAAACTGAGTGGCCATGTAAGCCAGGCCTCCCCATAACACCAGGGTTGTCCTCTTCTCTGCTTTCCTGCTGAGTTCCATCCTTACCTGCAAGAAGGCAGAAACACACACCTTGCAGTTTCAGAAGTAATTATGTTAATGTTGTTAAGAGATAATAACAGTCCCTTATATTAATAGTAACATCAAGTGGTTTGAAACATGATTTGATTATACAAACAAATCTAAACTTTTTTGCCATCACTATCTTGCCATCACCTATATTTACTCTGAGCATGTTCTGAATGCCTCAGGAAAGTATTTATTTCTCTATATTCAAAAATGTTCTGTTGCATTAGCCCCAGTCTTCATTTACTAACAAGCTCATTTCCAACTATTTAAAGCAAGGAAACAAAGTATTTCCAGAAACCAGAAGCAGATATGGTTTGGAAAACACTTGGTTCAGTGATCTTAAAACTATTTGAAGCTTGCCAGGGACCCAATACATTCAGGAAATACATTCAGGCTGCATTTGGAGGATAAATACAACATAGTGAGAAACTCCTTACTTTTTCTAGAGGTGCTAGTTGCTCCTTCAGTTGCTCTAGTCTCCCTATCAGCTCCTTCTCCTTGTTCAGCTGGTGCTCCTCGATGCTCAAGGCTGTGTACAGCTGCTGAACCAATGTCTTCACATCATTCAGCGTCGTGGCATTTTCATGGCTTAAGAGCTCTGGGGAAAAACAGAGGCTGTTTTTACACCTGTGCCCACAGGGCTTCCCATGTGCCCTTGGGAAACCGTTATCAGTCTGCACCGGAAACGAACTAAAATGTCTTTTCAACAAAGGAGTCCTTGGAAGAGCTCCAGCACTCTAAGACAATGTGATTCCCTTGAAAGAAAACCAAGCTTTACTACTGGGTATTCCTAAAATGGGGTAAGAACAAGGAAAAGAGATGTCCTGTGAAGCTGACCAGATGTCAACAGCTGCTTCTGATTTGTATTTATACACAAGACAAAGGAACTAAAGTAGCTATGATCCATCACACCAGCTGTCAGGACACAGGCAGAATTCAGACTACAGACCACCAGCTGTTAACCAGAGTTATTGGTGCTGGCAGCTGAACATTTTGAGTTAGGGACCCCACAAGAGGCTCAGCAGCAGCATTTTGAGTGCCAGGGCCAAGAATTGTTTCCCCAATGCTCTGTGGGTATCAGCCCTTGCTGTGCTACCTGCAAAAGAGTAAAGCTCTCCCTCACTATCTAGAAACCAGAATAAGGCCATGTCAAAAACACCTTTATCCTTGCATTCCAACTCAAGAAGGATTCCTAGAGGATACCAGTTTGTGAAGGAGTTGTGACTACTTGTATTGTCTTACAGTCCACATGGGAAAAAAAAAAAAAATTTAAAATTAAAGCGAAAGATTTTGACATTAACCAAATAAAATTAATTCTTGTGGCATCCTTGGACTTGTACCTAAAGTAATCAAAATAGGATTTTAACTGCTCAAAAAGCTATGGACAGCTTAAGTTTTAACACCAGCAGCTCAAGGGAAAAGTGATTCAGTTGCCTGTGCCAAGACACACAAAGTACATAATTTGATTCTAGTTAAAGGGCTCCTGTTCTCCTATGAAGAAAAATCCATGTGTTCTTACTGAGGTGACCATCAAGAAGTACTTATTTAAAATTACAGTATTCTGGCCTTTCCATTTTCAAATATAAAAGGTCTTCTTGTAAAAATGCAAAAGCAATAGCTGAAAAGTTTGACAGAACTAATCTCAGTGCCTATTTGCAGGCACATTCATTTTAGCACAAACTATAAAAATCTCCTTGGCAAGTGCATGCTAGGAGACAATTTCCTGTAACCTTGGTGATCCCAGAGTTCACCTATCATCACACATTGGGTGACAAAGCAGAGTAATTTCTTTATGTGTGTGATATCAGTGATTTAGATATCCAGTCTTAGTGGAGAGCTTTTTGCTAAGATGCTTTTAATGAGATGGGGAAAAAAAATCATCTTAGTAGAGGTCAGTGTACACCACACTTAGTGGAGAAAGATCATCTCTCTCAGTACTGCACTCCCAATTCCAGAATAACAGAACAATAAAATCCTCCACATTTGTGAGCCAAGAGCCAGACAGAACAGCATTTCTCAAGCTGTCCCTTTTGTTTAAATCCTCAGAGGTAACTACAGGCATGCAAGAACCTGGTGTTTTATGAAGGCTATGAAGGTGCCTAGAAGAAAGAGGACAGATAAAACCACTGAGTTCCTGCCTCTCCCAGTAGTGCTGAAGTGTCTCAAAAGCTGCTTGCAGGTTTTCATATCTTGAAAATCACATGTGTCCAAAGAATAATATTGAAGTTGATTTTCTTATTGACTCAAAATAGGTTGGTTTCCCTTCCTACATGATCCTTCATAAGACAGCCTTCTAAGGCCACAGTTTCCTTTATTTCACTGTTTGGTAGCTAACAAGGTTTTGAAGTTTATCTCCAGTATTCAAAGTACCACACTTAAATGGAAACAATGTTAGCTGTCAAGGGAAGCAACAATTTATTCTTCCAAAACAGACAATCTAAGTTTCAATCTAATTCCCATCTTGTATTGTATTCCTTCAGAATGAGTTAAATTAAATTACCATTCAGTAATTAATAATTTGAAAAACTTAGAAATGAAAAGGAATTCTATTTCTTTGTTTATTCCTCTTGAGGGCTGGGGGCACCAGCTTTGAACAGAACGAAATATCTGCTTTTCATTAGCGATTATTCTGATTGCTAGGATATCTCCAAATTGGGCTCCAAGGGCAGGATTAGAAATCAAAAGGCTTCCCTTTAGAAACAACGATTCATGCTCCTGAACAAGTTAATAAAGCATGTTGCAATGAAGCAGGGAGATGAATACTGAAAGGAACTGCCAGTGCTGAGCAGAAGCAGGCTGCTTTACCTCTCTTTGGTGGTCTGACATGGTAGGAGACATCATTAATGATCAGTTTGAAGTCATCCAGCAGAAGCAGGTCTATGCCTGTGGAGGAGGCCACACGTGTGCCATCTGTAAGGAAAACACAGAGGATGCATTGAGCAGGAAGAACAAGGGACTCAAACAAGCTGTGGCTAAGTTGTAACACCATCCCAAATCCAGCTGTTTGCTTTCTACTCTTTCCAGAGGATGATACTTTTTGCCAGGACAAGGAAACCTGCAAGTGACTGAGTTCTCATTGCTACAGCAGGATACTGTTTCCCATGTACCGCCTTCTACACCCAATTCCTTATAAATCCATTTGAACCTCTATGTTGGTTGCACAGCTTGCATCTTGCTTACTAAATAGCAGGGAACTCACCAGAAAACATCTCCATCAGGACTGATTTCTTTGGCAGTCCTGACTATAGAATATTCTCACTCTAGGAATAGCATTTCTAACTTCTGCTCTTTCAGGAAGGTCGAGGGCAGCAAACTTTTAATTCAAAAGCAAAGGGCTGGGTGCAAACAGCTGGCAAGCAAGTGAATCAATCAGTTTGTAACCAAGAGTACCTGCTGAGTAGATTGCAACCCGATCAATTCCTCTATCCTCTGCCCTCAGCTGCTGCAAGAAGACCCCGACAGAGTCGGAGATGGGTTTCAGGGTGAACTGGCAGCGCTCGCGCCGCGACGGAAGGCTCACAGAAATCACAGGCAAGCCATTCTGGTAAACCACCGTCACTTCTGCAAGAGACAGCAAAAACACAAGCTCATCACTAAAACACAACTGATCTGCTCTACTTGTTCCATGGAGGATGAGGCAAACCTGATTATAATCTGAATGTAGCAGACTAAACTTTTGGTTTTCTCAAGAGATGTGGCCAAAGAAAAATGAAGTAAGGCTGAGATTCTCACTCCAGTAACTCACCAGTAATTTATAAAAGTTACTTACCCTAAACACAGTCATCTTTGTTCTAAAGGCAACATGATATCTAAAAGCCATAACATGGAAGCACAGTATGTTTTGGTTAGGTTTGAGAATAAAAGCATTTTGGACTATGGAAGACAAAACACTGCTGTTTATATCAGGATTTATAGCTCAGGAGACAAAGGCAGATTGTGTCTATTAGGAAACATCAAGGAAGGACCCACTTCAAATGTTTTCATTCTTGTTTAGTTCTGGTTTCCTCATCCTTGTCCCGAGGCAAGACCTGACAAGAAAGCAGTCAGGAGCATGAGGTTGTAGGAGAGCAGCACTCTGAGTTTAGGCTTCAAGGTCATTTCATCTAAAATTCATGGGATCAATATGCTTTGTACTTCTCCAGACAGGCATTACTACTCAGGTGTAGATAAAACAAGATTTTCCATCTCTTTGGTGCTGCCAAAAGCTTTTCTGAGGGCGTTCTTGAGGATTTCTGTAATCCTAAAATCCATGACCTGTAGGAGCTGTGAGGTGGTTATTATTTTACTACCAAAACCCTACATAGAAAAGAGAAGTTGAAAGTTGATATTCCCTAAGTGCCCTTTACTGAAGCAGTGTCATAATTGTCCTCAAGTGAGGTAGTTGCTAAGATATAACAGCACACAGAATTATTTGCTTTCATAGGTATCTTTCTTATGTAAAAACATACAGGGCTTTTTATTGCTCAGTGCATTTGCTGTATCTCAAGGATGGTGCAGTCACATCCACCCACAATTCATCTGCCTCAGTAGCCCAACCTGTTGTAGCTTTGGTCAACTCCCATCTCCTTAAACTCACTGAACTCATGGATTCACATGCTAAGTCATTTTAAGCAGCTAACATCAAAACCAGTCAGTCAAAAAGTCAACAGAAGTAGAAATGAAGGTAAATAATATTATTTTAACTAGCAAAGGGAACTATGAGGGTAAGTCCTGGGGCAACACACCTTTCCAAAAATGGGGGATCATGGGTATTTAGAAAGGATGTACCAAGTGCACTTTCACAAAGTCAGAAGAATTCTCTTTTCATTCTTAACTATCACACATCTTCATGAAATGAATCAAGCATAAAAAAGTTTTCTTCCTCTTGCAAGGGATTGCTGCCTTCAAGTCCTCAAAGACTAGATTGAAGCAACCTAAAACAACTGAAGCATTCTAAGAGGCCCCAGTGTTTCAAAACCTATCAATGCCTATTCTCAAGGCTCAGACATCTGACAGGATTTTAGTAGCTTTAGTGTTTTGAAGCACAGAATTCAGAAACAACAATCATATATTTACTGGAAAGAAATAAAGCAAAGTGCCAATTTATTTGGATTACCAGACAGAATTTAGAGCTCCTCAGCAGCAGCTGTTATGACACCAGCTATCAGGTCTTCTTTAAATTTAAAATGCTACCTGGACCACACACTGCAGTGAAGCAGGGTTTTTTGGGTTGGTTTTTTTTTTTTTTTTTTTTTTGCAGAGCAGAAGACAGAACAATGTTTGACACTTTTTCCACATATCTTCACTGGTACCACACCACAACCAGAGCTCCAGGACTGCCAGTTCTGCAGGAAGTGCCTACCAGGAACAGCCCTGATGATTTTTAGGACTCATCAGCATTAGGAGCACAAACAAAGCCTTTCACCAAGATTTCCAGTTTAGGTGAAGTATTAAAGACCAAATTATTTCCCTTCAAACACAGGGTCACTAAATCTGTAAATACAGCTGCTTTGTGCTTTCCTTGCAAAAACCTTCTAAAAGGAATTTGTTAGCTTAATTCACTAGCAGGGAAAGTCCATAAGTCCAGGTTGATCCTCTCATCACCTCCCACACAAGTAATGCAGATCAGATTTTTACTGCATTGAAGAGGGAAGAGGCAAAGAAAAGAAGGAAATCTGAAGGACACAATAACATAAACCTAACAGATAGCAGCAACCAGCTTCAGTAAAAGTTACAAACAAGCCCCTGTGATATGGCTGCCTCACTCTTCTCTCCCACAGCCCTGTGTGTCTTCTGCAGCTACTTCACAAGTTACTAAGTGGACAAAGCATTTGGCACCTCACTAATTACAGAGCTAAGGTTTCAGCCAATCCTCTGCTAGTTAAATTTTAAGCCAGGGTTTAAATGCATGGCAAGTAGAAGAAATTAATTTTATACAAGTGAGCTTCACTTACATTTACAGTCACTTACAGCCTGGTCAGGAATGGTGCTAAATGAGACCATGGAGGATTTGAGAAGCTTTACATGCTATATTAAGCCTGGGTTTGCTTTGAGGTATGAGCTGCATTCAAGCACCACAAAGTTTTGACTCAATCATATGTGCATCAGCAACAGATCGTGGGTCTTTTATTTTAAAGATTTCCATTTTTGCCTAAGATCAACTTGAGCAACAAATGAGGTCAAAATTAAATACAGTAAAAGAAAAAAGTGTGGTCAAATAAGTGAGTGTTAAACATTGGCTACTGGTAAAAGCAAAGTTACCAGAAGAAATAGTGAGAGAATTATTCAAGCACAACATGAGGAGAGGCAAAATCAAACCAGGCACAGTCAGACATCTTCTAAACCTTACAAATCTCCTCTACACTTCTACCTGTCTAAGCCCCCAGGTTTTCATGTAAGCTCTGCAGAGCAGTCATGTTTTCTTTGTCTTTGCACACTTGTTATCCTGGCAGCAGAAGCAGGAACCTTTCATTTATTAGCTCTTGGTGCTTATAACAAGCCTTAACAAGGAGAGGATCCACTCAATGCTCAGGTCTGTCAGCACAAGTGCTCCACTCCTTGTGCACAGCATACAGATGTTAAGCAGGCAGTGAGCTGAGAGCTGCTCCTTTCCTCTTTGCACTGTGGCACACTGAGATTTTCAAAGTTCCACCAGTGCATCCTTTTGCTTTATGCTCATGTTTGAGCCTCAGGTTTGAGCTGCCCTAGAATTTAAATAAAGGAACAACATTGCCTTGGCTTCACAACTTACTCACTGCAGTGAATGATGCTGTTGACCATGTTGGCACATAGCTGACATGAATTGCACTTTTGTTACATAAATGGATTTAAGAGGGCAGGTAGGGTCAGGCTGAAGGGACCACAGTGGGTCTGGTGGTGTCACCTCCATCCCAGAGCATATGGCACAGGATTGTGTCCAGGCAGTTCTGGGATGTTCTCAGTGACTGAAACTCCACAGTCTCTCTGTTCCAGTGCACAGGAGATGCTCTTCTTCACGTTCAGGTAGAATTTCCTGTGCATCAGTTTCTGCCCTTTGCTTGGCACCACTGGCTCCAGCCTCTGGCACCTCCCTGCAGGAAGGGCAGCACCCTGAAGGGTAGGGATCATACAGACCTCACAGCTGCATCAGAGACAAGCCTGGCAGAAAGATTTGGACAGCTGCACGCAATTCCATCTTTCTTTATAAAGCCCATCCAGTTTTGTAAGGACAATTCATAGAAAAGCTGCCCATTGCCTTAATTCCTCTTGACATTGTTCTCTCTGTCACTTCCTTAGCTCCAAACTGGATTGGTGCCCAGCCAAAAAATCCTCAAGCAGAAAAGGGGGCAGGGAATGAAATGCGAGTTAGGGAAGCCCAAGTGAGCTGGGAGCTGGTGCACGGGTGCACTCACCATCAGAGGGCACTACGGTACTGCAATACACCACTCTGACGCTCTGCCAAGGAGACAGCCGCTGATGCACCTGGAAAACACAGGGAAAAGGACAAACGATCAGAGCCTGGCAGGATCCCACCCCTCCTGTGTCCCCTCCCCGAGAGCTTCCTCCCGCCCTCGGCCGCGGGAACAGCCACAGCGCCGGAGCACCTGGCAGGAACAGCCTCTTCCCGTCCCATCTGTCACCCCACAGGGATTCCCCCTGCAGCCAAGTTCACCTCTACACACCTAGCCCAGAGTCCAGAACAGCTGTGCTCTGTTTGCCTCCGTGTGACATGGATTTTTACAGCCACAAGAAATCCATTGAGCTTACTACACAGACACAGAGTAGAAACCATATCAAAACACAAGGCATTAAAGGCTAAAAAAAAAAAAAAAAGAAGTTTTTTGCATTAACCAGGAGGAATGTTTACAGAGTTGTGGATTAACAGATTCATTCTCTTTGGTTGTTTTCCATGCCAACATGACTTTGTGTCCTTACAGAGGGAAACCAAACTCTGAGACACACAGTAGTAAACATGCTTGTGAGTAGAAGAACAAACTGTTCCAGCATAAAAAGCAATAATTGTAATACTGAGCTATAAAACTAAAAAAAGCCAACAGCCCAACAGGAAGAAAGACATGAATGGGTTTGTATGTTCTGCAGACTTAGCAACAGACTCATTTGCCCATAAAAATCTACAATTAGACTGATATAAAGTCTATCTTTTAGATTAGATTACACTGGTTATAAAGTAATCCTTCCCCAAGACCAGAATTACAACTCTGGCACGAAACAGCCCAACTGCAAACCAGAGTAAGGCATAACACACCAGCTCTCACCTGTCTCTGGTGGTTTATATTTCAGTGGCTAGCCCCAGATTTTTCAACAGCTGTTGTCCAATTTGGACATTCTTACAGTCTGGGATCCTTTTTCCTTGCTGATTGCTAAAAAACAGCTGCCAAACCTACATTTTTATAAAGGTATCTTACAGGGAGGACTTGTTTAAGTAAATTTCTAATGAAGTTTGCAAACAAAACTCAGGTTGCTGATTATTTCTCTGCCAAATTGTCCAAACCTCTGTGTTTCATGAGGTTGCCTTTGATAATCTACTTTAAATGGCTTTAATTGCTTTTCCCTTGTCCTCTGAAGCCTGATATCCAAACCAAGGATAGTTTTCACTAATCTTCCTTGAAAGCAGGACCTTTGCACGACCTTTGGCCCTGCACTGACAGCTCTAGAAATTCACTGTGATAGGTACTGTATTTATACTTCATTTCTATCAGTTTTGACAATGAAAATCAGTCATTTTCAATTTGCCTCAACTGCATTTTCAGCTTTCCAGGGTCAAATCAGACACAGGAAAAGAAGTGGGCACCAAACAGTCATAACTCAAGTGGAAAGCTGAATGTTTCAACAAAAGTCATGTTGTAAAAAACACCTGTGTGTCACAAAACAAAGGCTAATGTTGCCTTTTTGCAAGTGAAATAAGCAATTCTTCTTGACTCTCTGACACCATGTGCTACTGTTGAGCATCCAGGACTATCCCTCCTGCTTGAAAAAACAGGTTTTAGACTCAGAGCTATCTGAGAAAAACACAGCTACAGCCTCACACACTGTACAAATTTAGCTCTGTTGTCTTGGCATTACTATTATATTTTTAACAAAGTCAGAAGCTTCAAGGATCAGCTGTGGGGCCACATGAAAATTAATTTCCACGACCAATTTTTAGCTAAGTAGGGGAATTACAATCCTTCAAAAAATAGTATCAGATACAAAAACAAGTGGGTAGAATTTACACAGTGAGACACAAACCCTCCTCAATCAGAGAGTACTACCCCAAAGACTGTTCACAGACCTGTTTTACCTGATCCCACAGCACTGATGAGAGGTTTTTACTGCTTCACTCTCCCCCTCTACACAACATAATTCATCCATTTTTCAAATGCTGCACAGCAGGACTCTTGCCTCTCTACCAGATATGCAGGCAACCCAAAAATGCACTCCTCAGAGCATCCTAAACCCCACTAAACCCAGCACTATCCCACTGCAAAATAACCATTTAGCTGGAAGATATTGTCAGGTAGCACATGCAGACTTTACCTTAAGGCTATGAGTATCTGACAGATACAAGCTCACTCCAGGAGCCTCCTGCCCTCATAGAACAAAACAGGCAAAAGGCAAAACAGGTTGAAAAACCAGGGCATGTTAGGTGACTCATCAAAAAGCTGAGGTGTCCCCAGACTGAACCCACTGCACAATTCTTACATCCCAATAGAGGCTGAACCCTCTGTTTCCTCAGCATGCCCCTCCCCAGCAGGATGCTGCCAGTGCATTTGACAGGAGAGATGTTAAAACACTCATGTCTGTCACTCCTGCAGCTCTGAACTGTGCTGCTGGTACAATTCCTTATCAGCAAAAACAGGCTCTACTGGCTAGGCAGGGAAAAAAAGCAAGAAATGAACTCAAAACTGAGCAGAGACCAAGATGTCATCATATGCCATCTGAGGTTAGCAAGAGCTTAAGGAGTCATCCATCATTTTTATTCCTGAAGGGAGACTATTGTTTTAAAATTGAGATGGATATAAATGTTTGAAGCCATTATCTGATGTCTGCAGCTCAACAGCTTCCTACAGAAAGGTGTCAGAAGGCTGAAGCTGGAGATCAGAGCAGAGAGAGGAATTCATTTCAAGTTTTACTGACCAGATCTGACCCTCAGACAAACAGCCAGCAGCTCACCCCCCACCCAGCAACAAAGTGTGGAATAACTGCACCCAAATTTCAGTTGAGACAGACTTGTCCACCTCTCCCAAAACAAGCAATACTTGGGAGTGTGAAAAGCACCAAAGCCAGACAGCTGAAATGAGAAGCTTTAAATATTAGGATAAGTTTCTGGGTCTCACAAGAACACATGCAGGAATTCACATTCCACATCCATCAGATCCTTCATTTCCTGCCTTATCTGCAGTAAGATGCATCTTAAGAGGCTCAGGGTTATGCAGCAGCTGCACTCCCAAAATTATTAAAGGAGCAAGAGGAAGAAAGTCTCAGTCCTCTGCCTAAAACGAAAGCTTCCCTCAGCCTTATCCAGGTCTGTATTAGAAATCCAAAGGTAAAAACAACTGCATCTCTATAGGTTCTAATGCAGCTTTCTCAATACTACCTGGGTGACAAAGTTAAACAAAGCCTTGCTGGAAAAATCTGCCTTTTAGTGAGTGCTCTCTGATTGAAAAAGAGGGAGCAGCTCCTGTTCTCCATGTATGGATTATCAATGATGGAATGCTAACAACTTTAGGGGACTGAGTCTCCAAAGCCTAATTAAAATCAGAAAAGAGGTTGGCCAGGGAAAAAAAAACAAACAACCAAACCAAACCAAAACACCCCAAGCATGAAAAGCAGTGAATATCTTACTCTAGAACCCAAGTAAAACATACAGCTAAATTACCTGTAGTACAAGTGCAGCAAGAATTATAGAGCTTTTGTGAAAAACAGAGCATTTTCTGCATAAAAATTTCTTACAACGAAGTAAAGCATTCAAGAGACACATCTGCAAGTGCTTCTGGCAACATCTATTTTACAAACTTTGAGGGGCCACCTTTAGATGAGACTGCCTTAAGTCTGGTTCAAAGCAGCTCACCTCTTCCAATGAGAAAGCAGCTATTTTCCTCTCTATCCTGACTTTTGCTGCATGAAGCACTGAATGTCTTTCCTGGCTCTAAAAGTGGTTATCCCAAAACCTCCAGGCTGGAATCTCAGTGATGAAAATTGCTGTGAGCCTCCCCAAGCAGCCACAGCAACCCAAGCCACCTCAAACATGCTGAAGGGATCCATTTATTTGTCTTTTCCTCATTTCTGCTCCTGTTATTCTGTTACTCTGTTAGATTTTGGTCTCTCTTGAACAGTACTTCGATCCTAAATTATCAAAGTCCTTTTCTGTCCTCCTCTTTTCCTTCCCCTTCATACCAGCTGTTTGTAAAGTAAAGGAGTCTTAGGGCAAAACCATGTTTTGACCAAACCTGCTGTCTGAGGGATTGATGTGTGATTTCCCAACACAGACAGTGTTTTTGCACCAACACATAAGCTCAGACTGGATTTAAGTACACTGAGCTGTGAGGGATTTACTGGGGCCAGCTGCCCAGCCAGCTGCTCCTTCACTGCTCAGCAAGGGGACAGGAGGATGCAGGATAAAAGGATAAAGGCAGGGAGATCAGTCACCACCAGCTTAACAGACTGGACTAAGGGAAAGTTGATTTACTTGCCAATTAAAGCAGATAATATCAAGGAACAGGCTGAAATGAAGCCTTTCCCCCTAACCCAACCTTTTATCCAGGATCCAACTCAGCTCAGAATCTCCTTACTGCACACGGAGATGCAGTACCCCATAGAGAGACCCCTCAGCCCCAAACATCCCACAGAGATCAGCAACTCTTCAAACCCAGACACCTCTCAGCCTCCTGAGACACCCCACAGAGATCTGAGACCCCTCTTAGTTCTGTGATACCCCAAACTACCCTCACAGAGACCTCAGCCCCATGGCACCCCATACCACCCTCACAGAGACCTCTCAGCCCCATGGCACCCCACACAACCCTCACAGAGCCCTCACAGCCCCATGACACCCCAAACAACCCTCACAGAGACCCCTCAGCCCCATAACACCCCAAACAACCCTCACAGAGACCTCTCAGCCCCATGGCACCCCACACAACCCTCATAGAGCCCTCACAGCCCCATGACACCCCAAACAACCCTCACAGAGATCCCTCAGCCCCATGACACCCCACAAAACCCTCATAGAGCCCTCACAGCCCCATGACACCCCAAACAACCCTCACAGAGACCTCTCAGCCCCATGGCACCCCACACAGCCCTCATAGAGCCCTCACAGCCCCATGACACCCCAAACAACCCTCACAGAGACCCCTCAGCCCCATGACACCCCACATAACCCTCATAGAGCCCTCTCAGCCCCATGGCACCCCACACAACCTTCAGAGACCCCTCAGCACCAGACACCCCAGATATCAGAGACCCCTCAGCACCAGGAACTCCATACAACCCTCACAGAAACCTCAGCCCCATGACACCCCAAACTACCCTCACAGAGACCTCTCAGCGCCATGACACCCCAAACTACCCTCACAGAGACCTCTCAGCCCCATGACACCCCAAACTACCCTCACAGATACCTCTCGGCCCTATGACACCCCAAACAACCCTCACAGAGACCCCTCAGCCCCATAACACCCCAAACAACCCTCACAGAGACCTCTCAGCCCCATGACACCCCAAACTATCCTCATAGAGACCTCTCAGCCCCATGACACCCCACACAACCCTCACAGACCCCGCACAGCCCCATGACACCCCAAACTACCCTCACAGAGACCCCTCAGCCCCATAACACCCCAAACAACCCTCACAGAGACCTCTCAGCCCCATGGCACCCCACACAACCCTCATAGAGCCCTCACAGCCCCATGACACCCCAAACAACCCTCACAGAGACCTCTCAGCCCCATGACACCCCAAACTATCCTCATAGAGACCTCTCAGCCCCATGACACCCCACACAACCCTCACAGACCCCGCACAGCCCCATGACACCCCAAACTACCCTCACAGAGACCTCTCAGCCCCATGACACCCCAAACTATCCTCATAGAGACCCCTCAGCCCCATGACACCCCAAACTACCCTCACAGAGACCTCTCAGCCCCATGACACCCCAAACTATCCTCATAGAGACCTCTCAGCCCCATGACACCCCACACAACCCTCACAGACCCCGCACAGCCCTCACAGAGACCCCTCCCAACCCCAGGCAACCCACCCAGTGACCATTAAACCAGTCTGCCAATAAAACCCTTCACAAAGGAGCCAGTGTGGGGCTCTGAGCACTCACAGGACCTTCCCAGGCCACAGCAGCCCCTCACGAGGGCAGCGGGGTGACGAGGGGAAGATGGCGGCGCCTCATGAGGGACCCGGCTGATGCTAACTCCTGCTAATTCCTCCTCAGCATCCTCCCTGCCTTCCTCAGACACCTCCAAAGGATCAAAACAGGTCTGTTTGCCACTCCATCTTCCAAAGGATCAAAACAGGTCTGTTTGCCACTCCATCTCCAGGCCTGGAGATGCCACAGGAGATGTCTGCCTGCAGCTCTCACCTCTCCCCTCCACCTTTTCTTTTTGAGGTGCCTGGATACCACAGCCCGCTTGCAGGATCCCTCTCTGAGGGAAGAAATTATTTAAAAAAAAATAAATAATCTCAATTGTCCTTTGAAATTGAGCCCAACTTTACAACAAGGATTTGCAACCCTGTATAGAAGACCTGGTGTAACAGTGGTGGGTGTTTGTACCATTTAATTAATGACTGGTTTGTCTGGAGTCTCTTCGGTCTTCACTCAGAGCTGGGCTTAAAAAATACACAAAGGAAACTGATTTTCTCGTGTTCAAGCTTGGTTGTTCATTAAATCTTACCTAAATTACAGAAAGTTCAGCAACACTTCTAGCCACCTGCTAGAAGTGAGTAAAATGGAGGAAGATCCAGCTGCTACAAAGTCTCTTAAAGCTAAACAGTCCAATAAAGAATTAGCAGCTATATTATTTATCCTTTTAACCCAATAACTAACCTCCCATGATTCTCAGTGTGACACTGACTGACCAACCAGAAACTACTGCCTGAAACCATGAAGGAGAAGGAAGATGAACACTGAAAGAGACACCCCCCAAAATCCTCCATCTTGCCCCATATCTATTACTATACTATAAACTCTCAAATTTAAAACCCTCCACTGTGTGAAATCACACACTTCTATTTAATTACACACCCATTATTTCAACTACATCACTTGTATTTAGAAGCCTTCTCCAAGGCCTCAGGTCAAAAGCAGTGTTCTCCAGGGGGTCAGTGCCAGAAAGCACAGAAGGAACAAAAAACCTGAGTTTCTGGAATCACCCTGGTAGTGACAGCAACAAGCCATAAACTTCTGAGTACAATTTTCTCCAAGTCCAAACTGCTGCCTTTTTCAATTGTGCAGCTCGTCTCCCAGGAGCCAAACACTTGTCTGATTAAATCCCACTGGCTTGAACTCATTCCTCTCTTTTTCTCTTTGACAGCAAACCCTTACTCCATCCCACTCAAGAGGTCAGATTTTGCACCAAAAAGAACATTTTGCCCTCAGTGCCTCCACAGGGCAGCGTTTCATGTGGATGAAGGTCAAGCAAATGAGAACCATTCTGAACTGCAGTGCTATTCTTCATGGACTTTTTTCTTCTATATTGTAAAATCAGGCTGCAGACAGGCACAAAAAAAAAAAAAAAAAAAAAAAAGGCAAGATGTGGGAAGTGTTATTCTTTACATTTGGAAGCACTTTGTATGAACTCTGCTTTAGCAAATGATCTGCATTTGCCTCAGTTCTCGCTCCTGCCTGAATTTTTTCTTCTTCCAGCATTAGTACAAAGCTCTGTCACATCTGCTAGGATGAGAACATAAACAGGAGGTGAGCTATAAATACTTGCTTCTCATCCTGCTTCCTTTGCCCATCTGACTAAAAAGAAGCAGGTAATCCACTGTGTCCAGGAAGAGGAGGGGGTAGGAGGGAGGAGATGAATTTTCTGCACAAAAGGGAAAAAGCTTTTTTTGAAGTAACTGTTCCTCATTCTTCCATTGTGCCTTTCTCCCAGGCATTACTGCTGCTCTGGAGCTACTGAAACAAGGAGTTGCAGCAGGAACTGTTGTTGAGCAGAAACATCACTGCATTTGATGGCTTTGAGCCTCTGGGAGACAAAAGAGAGAAGAGGAGGTAAAAAAAGGGAAAAAAGTTGAGCTGACACGTTAAGCACATCAGTCAGGCAGAATCTATTGCTTTAAACAGGTGCTTCCCTTGCCACCACCCACATCACTTACTGCCCAACTAAAACCAAATCAAAACCAGAAACAAAACCTTCTCTCAGTCTATATTCTTAATTTTAATGCAGGCACCAACAACATACAGAGAATTACCCTACTCCTAACTTAGGACAGATGATGGGCAGAGTATACACCAATCCTCACTCTTTCATCCACCCTTCACACAAAATACAAAATACAAAACAGGGCTGGAACTGCTCCCTGACAGTTTGTGATGCCAGATCACAGTTTCACCATGAAAATATTTTTGCTTTACTGGGGCAGGATGGTTTGGATTCCACTTCTTTAATACAATCCTCATGGTTACCAAGGGAAAAAAAAAGCTGAAAATTTTAATTCCCTTGAATCACAGAACCCAAACAAAACACTGGGATGCATTTAAACCTGTGTCAGCTTTGAAACTTGAGAGCTAAATTCCTTTCTCTAATTTTCAGATTCATCACTTGAATCTTACTGAAAAGGTTTATAACTATTTTCTCAAAATTAAAGGGGCTGTCAACCACTATTTTAAAAAAGTTTGAAGAACTCAGTGACTTCTGAGCTCATTAATTTCAGGGATTTTGTCTCTCTCGGCCACTCACAGCTGTAAACTGCCTAAGTAAGAGAGAAGGCATCAGATGGATTCCCCTCAGTGATTCCCCCAGGGCAGCTTAGCTGTTATTTTGTTGTTTGTTTTGTTGTTTGATTTTCTTCCTCTAGCACTTACCAACGCCATTAGGCAACTCCTTTAGTTAGGCAACTCTGTTAGTTTAGCCAGTTTAAAACAAGAGCTCTTCTCCCACTGCAAAAAGTTTCCTGGTGAGGAAACAGCATCTCACACACATCCCTGCACTTCCAGCATCGAGAATGAAACAACAAGCAGAGTTACAAAGTGACATTCCCACAAGTGCAAGGAAATTCCTTCTGCCTCGGTGCGTGCTGGGGAGCAGCCAACTCGCACTGGTTTTCCAGGGAAATCAACTCAGAATCGAGGGAACCTCTCTTTCAGCTCTTGAAAAGACAGCAGGCTCTTGTAGACTTGGGAGGATCTGCACACCCTGAAATATTGAGAGGTGCAATATCCTGCAAGCCACAGCAGCCCAGCACATCCCACTGCTGGACCATCAACTCCCTGCAGGAAAGCACAACACACACACACCAAAAAAAAAAAAAAAATCATCCCTCTGGCTAGCCTTACCACCTGGGTTTGCTCCAAAAAGTGGTGGAACAGAAAGGTAAGTACTCTCAGACAGCAAGAGGCTGCACCCACAAAGGCACATCCAGTCAGCCCACAGAAAGTGGTTCCTTCCCTTGGATTACAAGCCTTACAGGGTAAGCACAGAGGCCAAACTCACTTTAGGATTGAATCCTTTATGAGTCACTTAGCAGGGAAATTTAAGAGTGTTGCCCAGAAGTGGCAGCCAAGCTTTATAGATACTCAGATTCTCACAAGCTCAGGTTCTAAGCAAAAAACTAAGTTTGGCTATGAGTACCTGCAGCCAATTAACACTGGCCAGGTTTTTTCTGGAAGAAATACAAAAGTGTAGGACGTTCAACTTGGCATTCTTCTCTGCTTTCTATAATCAGTTTGCAGCAGTTTACCACCAGGTGTGATTAGTAGAGTAAAAATCAATCATTTTGCTAGTCCCACACACACCTCATGAAGTCCTGGAAGAATCCTCCAGTTGATTAAGGGTGGATGCCTGACATTCTCCCCTGGATAAACTGCCTGCCACAAGGATTGTTGCTGTGCAACTCTGGCTTCTAAATACCTTATGTTCCCTGGCATGGCTAGAGCCACAGAAAGCAACGAAAAAAATTCCAATAAAAACATATGAATGTTTTAAAGCCATAAAAGAACTCCATTTCATTGTGCTACCAGACCACAGATCAAGGATACTTACATGCAAACTTAATATCCCTGTATGTTAATGTTTAATGTCCTTTGGTTAACGATGTACTTTTACCTATTTTGCAGGATGGCCTCCCTCCTGTGCCCTGAGAGAGATGGTGCAATGCTCACCTCCTTGTGTGCCATAGGTATGTGCCTGGAGAGGCAACTTGGCAGAAGTTAAAGCAGGAGTGAAAGGCATGAGTGCTCTGCAGAGGTAGATCTTTATTGACACACTAATAATGTGCAGGAAGAACACAAACATGTTAATTTTGAACCTGACGCTTAACTCGTGTTAAATTCAATTCTGAAGGTTTCTCAGTTCAGCTTTTCCCTGCTCATCTCACCTGGTGTGTTTGGGAGAGGAGGAGGTCACAGAATCACAGAATCCTGGAATGGTTTGGGCTTGAAGGGACCTTCAAGATTATCTTGTTCCATCCCCTCTACCAATGGGCAGAGACTCCTTCCACTGTCCCAGGCTGCTCCAAGCCCTGCCCAACCTGGCCTTGGACACTTCCAGGGATCCAGGGGCAGCCACAGCTCCTCTGGGCACCCTGTGCCAGAGCCTGCCCATCCTCACAGGGATGAATTTCTTCCCAACATCTCATCTAACCCTGCCCTCTGGCAGTTTAAAGCCATTCCCTCTGTGAATAGTGTCTCTTTTGGTAAGGTCCCTTCATGTCCTGGAAAGCCAATGAGGTTACCCCAAAGCTTCTCTTCTCCAGGCAGAATAATCCCAATTCTCCCAGTCTTTCCCCACAGCAGAAGTGTTCCATCTCCCTAACCATAGGAAAGTGAGGCTGACCCCTTGTACAGCACAAGCAGCACCCTTAGGGTATCCTCTGGTTTCAGAAACACAAACTTCTGGCCCCTCTGGAGGAGAAAAAGCTTTTATCACCTGTGGGACTGCTCCCCAAACCCCAGCCTTGGCAGCAAGTGGAGCTGACTGGAACACTCACTGCTCCATCATCTCTGGCAAGATAAGCAGGAGGCCCAGGGATCAAAAGGTTTTTATTTAATTGACCATTGATAAAGGGAATGAGTGCAATAACATCTCCTAATAGCTCCAAGCTATTCATTTGAGCATCTCCTGCATGGCATTGCTGCACTACAAAACTGAATGCAATTATGCTCAAATGCATGAAAGCACAGCACAGGCACGAACAGATCAGCTTTTGGGAAATCTATAACTGAAATCAATCACTTCATCCCACAGCCAGGGCCACCCTCCAAGCTCAGCCACATCCATCATTCCTTTGGGCTGAGCCTGTGGGGATGAGAGGCTGGATGCTCTCAGGAAAAGCTGCTGCTCCCCTTTAGGTGCCACCACAGTGCCCATGAGCTGCACCAACCCACTCTGTCCCCTCCCAAACCTCCCTCCTCTGCCTTGGCAAAACCAGTCAAAGCAGGGTTTATGAACATGCACTGTGCACAAACCCACCTTTAGTTCAAATGATGATGGAGCCCAGGCATCCAAGTTAAAATCACTCAAGAATCTCAAAGAAAAACAGACCTATGAATTCCCCTAACTTATCAAGTTAATCAATGCCAGGATGTGTGATAATAAACCAGGATTACCCAAACATTTCGTTCCACCTCTGTGTTTAAAAATACTGTTTTCTATAAATTTTCTATCCTCAGATTACAAGGCTTGTTTTAGCAGGACTTTAATTGAAATTTTTCAAATTGTTTCAGCTCAAGTATTTTCACTTTGTTTTAAAAGCACAGAACATATAATACACTGTGTTTACACCTTTACTTACAGGTTTTTTTCCCCATAAAAACTGTTGCAGCTCAATCCAAAGAAGACAAAAGGAGGATCCAACACAAAACAAGTCCATTTTGAACAGCCAGAACCACACATCAGAGATTCACATGTTGCAAAGGGTTTGCAGTCCACATACCTTTCCTGTATGAAAGCTGAGGCTTACCTCATTAAGACAGATTGAGAAGACTTGGAAATGAACCACCAGAAAAAAATACTAGGAAAAAAAATACATTTTTCTAGTCATTAAGGCCATTTAAAAATGAACAATCCTGGGAGAAGAGATTATCCTGGGAGAGAGGGATTTGGAATAGAAAGTAACAGATCATCTTTGGCTTGATCACTTCCTTAAAGCATTTCCAAATCAATTAAACTGGGTTTAATACACTGTGATAGGTGTTCAGTGGTCTAGAAGAAGGCAATTTACAATTTGGCTCTGAGTTATACAAGCTGTCAGTGACACCTTTACAGTTTGTATTTTCATTGACAGCCTCAGTTAGTTAATGAAAATTGAACCATTCTTCTCTGGAAAATTAAATATACACACAAAACAGAGCAAAAAAAGCCTCTGTGGAGAAGCCACGAAGCGACAGGCATCAAGGTAAGGACTTCAAAACATACTTCAAAACATATGCTTTCCATCCAAGGGGGAGGCTGGCTGAGCTCACACAGAATCTGATACTCTCCACACTTTCCAAGAACCTTTTTAATGCTTTCTCACTGCACTACATAGCCCTGGGAAGCAAGACTTTCCCTTTGATCCAATGCTAATGATGACTTAAAGCTCTTTCATCTGGGAATCCCAGGTTTCTGCTCCTCTATGAGGATAGCCTTAAGAGAGAATCACAGAATCCCAGACTAGTTTGGGCTGGAAGGAACTTTAAAGCCCATCTCATTCCTGCTGTGAGCAGGGACACCTTCCATACACCAGGTTGCTCCAAGCTCCATCCAGACACTTGGACACTTCCAGGGATGGAGCAACTTGTGCCAGGGCCTCCCCACCCTCACAGGGAAGAATTTCTTCCCAACATCCCATCTGACCCTGCCTTTTCTGGCAGTTTGAACCCATTCCCTCTTGTCCTGTCACTATCTGCACATACAAAAGTCTCTCTCTCTCTCCCTTTTTTAAAATTATTTTGGTTCTGTTGGGTGAACAATGGATTGCACGTTTCCCTAGCTGATGTGCTGGTAGGACTCTGCCTGGTTTTCTGAGCCTGTGAAATCTTCTGGGCTCACAGCCCTGCAGTCTGATATGTGCAGCTTGAAATCATCCCCAAAATACACATCAACAACTCAGAAGGTCCAGACATAAAGGAAGGTTGATTCAGGGCTGGGCCTCCATTACAATCCATTTCTTTCATCCTTCCCTGTTTGCTGATGGGTGAACTGGATTCAAACAACTTGTAAGTGAACCACAGCTGGCTGCCACAGTTGCTAGTCACAATTCTTTCCAACAGGCTCTGCTAAAAGCTTTACACATCCACACTCACTCATGAGACATCAAAAGCAGAACCCTCTTTTCATGGGGTTTTTTGGTTTTTGTTTTTGGTTTTTTTAGTATAGACAAAATTATTGCTAAAATCAGACAGAGCAGCAAGGTCATGAGTTTAGGTATGAGGCCCAGGCATTTCCAAGCAAAGAGTTTATCCTTTTGGGGAGCAGGAGGCCTGATGGAAGCCTAGGAGAGCTGAAACCTTGCATGCTTTCCCAGCAAAGCAGTGAAAACACATTAGCCCTTGAGAAAGCATTAAGAGAAGCACTAAAATAGCTGGCTGGGAGTGTAAGTGGCTGTCCAGACAAATACTAGGAGAATCCATAAAGAGCTCTGGAGGCAAAAAATACTCAGTGGGAAAGCAGACCACTGAGCAAACACGCAAACCAGGAACACTTAGATCAAGTTCAGACTAAATATCAAAGATCACTCATTTCTGAGAGGAAACAGCCAGGATGGAAACTAAAAACATGCACAAAGCACAGCTGGGAAATGAAGATGAGCCCAGAGCAGGGAAACAGGAGAAGCACAGGTCACAGCCTTGCTACAACACTGCAGGACACTGCAGCAGCTGCAATCATATCTGCTCAGGAATGTAAGAACCCAGCAAATCCACTCAGCCAGAGTATATCCCATGTGGATTGTCTACAGACAAGCACCATTTCTGCAGTGACATTTGCAATTGTGCCATCATCAATGAGGAGATCCTAGAGCAATGAGACCCCTCCCCAAATTTTATCTTGCCATTTTGCATAGCCTTGAGTGTTTAGAAGCCAGTTTAAAAAGGTAAAAAATCTCATCTCTACACTCTGTTCCAATAATTCAAGAACATCACTATAAACTTGGGAAAAGAATTCAGGCAAAGTTACAACTGCAAGTGTTTGAATACAGCCTGGGAACCACGCTTGAATGGTGGGTGACTGGCACACCCTTCTTCTCTGGGGATAAATTTCTTTTACACATTAGGAACCCAGTAAGATTCATTCCAATATGCCTGCAGGCAAGAGGAACAGAATTAAAGTTCACCTGAGTTTTTTCCTGGCATTGAGAGGTTCTCAGCATGCAAATGCTAACAAAGTGTTTATGAAGTTATGCTGCATTTGGAAAGAGGAGCAGGGGGAAGCTTTGGCCTGAACAAGGTCATCACCAAGTTGTCACAAGCCCCTATTTCCAGCAAGGGGCTGGGCCACCAAATATTTCAGAAAACACAATATTTCAACTTTTTAACAGCAACAAAGAGAGACATTAATGGTTTTACAGTCTAGAACACAGTCCTCTGGTCCTTGGCTTGGAAACACTTGTGAGAGCTGTTCTGTTTCTCAGATATTATTTGCTATTAATATATACAGTATGCTTAACAACACAGTAGCCAGTCTGACAGGCTAACAGACATCATAAATAAGTCTGATCAGCAATAATTGCTGTTCTTCTCACCTTTTCTATATAAGGACGACAGATTTAAATCCATCTTTAAAACATTAAGTGCCATGAATTTGACCCATGACTCTCTGGATTACCAAAACCTCCACCCTCAAGAACTGAAACATCCAGAAGCATCATTTCCCAAACCACTGAGCAACCACCACTCCTCTGGTTTTGCAGGCTGGTGAGAAGTGCATTGGCAAGTTTGTAGGAGAGCATGTGGCACCTCAGGGGATGACATCTGGCAGAGGGAACCTTCTCATGCACATTGATTGTTAATTAATATCAAACTCCTTTTTTGGAATTCAGAAACCCCTACCTAAGGGAGATTAAATACCTGGCTTCTCCAAAAAAAGCAAGCTCTAGCAAAGCATCTTGTAAAAGTCACTCCTCTTAGCCAGTGTTGGATCTGTAATTCCCCTGGACAGAGGCATCTCCTCTGATGTTTAAAACCCCCAACATCCTGCAGAAATCCCAGTAGGAAGTGAGAACACTCCTTTGCTGATCCACCTTTAAGGGAATCGTAGCAGCTCTTTTCCAGGGAGTTCATATAAATGGAATGTACAAGATAAACAGAAATAAAGCCTGCACAGCCCCAAACAGATTTCAGTAAGCTTTCCCCACACTATTTACAGCCCAGCAAGAGGCTTAAAAATGCTCATTCTGATCTGGCTAGAGGTAGCTCACACAGGTTCACCTTAATGGGGTGACAGGAATCTCTTTTAGTGTCCCAAACCTTCCTAGAACTGCATTTAAATGCAAACTCTTTCCCTGCTTCCCTCCCCTTCCCATAAGCCTGGATTTCTTTGCTTCTCAGTCTAATTAGGAGATAATTTTAACCCTGTCACTGGTTTGATTGCACTGGTGCTTAACCACACTATTAAGCAAATCATTAGCTGACATGTGGTACCTTTTCCATCTGACAGAGACGTGCTCAGTGGGGAGGATGGGGGAGACTCCAGAGAAACAACCACTGCCAGCCCTTAGATTTAACAGCCTACAGCTGTTAGAGCACTGCTTGGATCACCATATCCACTTTATCATGAACAACAGGGGCAAGACAAGCAGCTGAAACTGCAGTCCAACCTGCCTGGCATCACACACCCAAGGTCACCTGTGAAGGACAACGGGACAGCTTCATCCTGGAACCACCACTGAGGAATCTGCTGAAAGGGGCTACTGTGCCCCACTCATGTCCATTTAAAGCAGACTAGTTCATATGAATGCTAGGTTATAGCAAAGAGCTTTTCAAAAACCACATGACAGCTGGCTAAGTTCTATGAAGGGAATGTTTCCCCACCTATTCCACCATGTGATTCCTTCAAGGATCCCAAATGAAGTACTTAAGCAAACAGTAAGACATCATTTAACAACTCAGTGTGCCTAAATTGATTGTTAGGGCATCAGTGAGTCATAAACTGCCAAATTCAAACAGCTGCTTTTCTCCTTCTAGGAATGCCTTCCGCCCAAGACACACAAATTTGCATGGAAGAAGTATTTTGCAAGCCTGTGACACCAAAGCCTCCTGCAGCAGCAGCCACAGCTGCTGATTTTGCCAACCACCTCTGCTCAGCAGCTGCTTCACAAGACATTCCCTCCACACCCCATCTCTGAAGCACCAAGCTCTTGTGCTTTGCTGGCATGAGGATGAAAGGTCCAGATTACACAGCAGTGGATTTACAGCCACAGTCACAGGCTTTCTGCAGTCCAGCCCCTGACTGAAACACCTGCAAACTGTTTTTTCTGAAGTTTCTTGTTAACAGTTAAGACCTGAAAAATTCAAGGAGACAAGTGATGAGCTGCCTTTGTCTGGTTCCTTGGGAACAGCAATAAAAGGTGGAGATAATACAGGAAGCTTTAAATTGGTTGTCAGTGTTTGCTCTTCATAGAAAGTGCATTTCACAAGTCATTTAGGTGACTGGCACCTTTGGGTCTCCTCTCAATGTGCTACAGCACCTGGGAACAAGAGGAGTCTGAGACCAAGCAAAGATGTGCCAGATTCCTTAAAAGGCATCTCACATGATAGAAATGGCTCCAGTACTAACACAATGAATGATTCTTATACTATTTCACCTCATTACAAGGGAAAAAAACCTCCAGGATCTCCTGCAAATCAATCCTGGGAATCCATTTTTCCTCCTTTTCACCATAGTAGCTGAGTTTATAGTCCTGGGTCATGTAGAAGTAGCCAACCTGGCACAGCTGGAGAACAAAACTGAATTCCAGATGGGTTTTTAAAGTATTCCTTTACTGACTTGATCTTAAATCACAGCACAGGCTGTCAGTGCTTTTGCCTTAATATGCCAAGGAAAGCCACTGGTGCTTCACAGTGGGCACAGAGGGAGATCATCTCCATGAAGTCACCAGGGCCACCTTAGAAGGGACCAGCAGAGCCAAGGGACAAGCTCTACCAACAGGAGAGGGCAGACAGAGCCAGCTGGCTGATTTCAGAGCTGCTGCTGACAGCATGTATGATTTGTGTAGCTACAACAACATTTCTGAAGCCATCAGCTGGTAGCAGCTTACCAGCTATCAACAGCAGCAAGATGGAGAGCAAATTCATGAGCTGCCAATGGCACTGATGGGGAAGCCCATGAATATTCATGCTACTAAAACACCAATGAATTTTAATTTTTTTTTTTTTTTTTTGACTATGAAAGAAAAAGTGGCTTCAAGTAACCCCAAAGCTTTATAAATGTTAATACACTGAAACAACAAAGCCAAAGATGACCAAGATGACTGTTTCCATCTATTCTTCTGGATCAGTGCATTTGTATTTCCTAATTCCCCCCATTAAAGAGACCCCCATCCAGTTCACTGTATGGAGCAACCAACTGGTAGAAGTCACACACCTACAGCACAAGGCAGACTTTATTCAGACAGCTTACACATATTTCAGACTGTAGCTTTCCAGAACTTTTTCTCCCTCTTTTTTTTTTTTTTTTTTTTTTTTTTTTAACCCAGCTTGGAAACACCAACAAATGTAGGAATTCACCATTTTTAGCCTCAAATAAAACAGAGACAAGTACTGTCAAAACATCCACATGTCTGCTGGGCACAGTGGGAGAAGGTCAGCTCCCAGTAGGCTCTAAAGCCAGTGATAATCAAAATGCAGTGAGCAAGCCTGTGTTGAATTGACTCAGAGCACAGTCATCTGGATTTATTAAGAATATTTCTTCAGAGCAATCCTAAAATACAATGGATGCACACTTGGGCTATGCCACAGATCAGACAAGCTCTCAGGTTACACTTGCAGCTGTTTCCTCAGCTGTCAACAGCCAGTGGGAATTTCTGTCCTGGACAGCAGAGGCTGCCCTTGTCCTGCTGGCCAGGTCCCCCCTAATGACACTCCTGATCTCAAAACACAGCTCATGGCACCACACACAGCACATCCCCACATCAGGCACTCCTCCATCATCATCTTCCCACAGATAAAGAAGCTAAATCCTGCTCTTTTTAACTCCAGGAAAGAGTTATAGAATTAAAGTGAAAAGTTTTGTCAAAGACTACCAGGGCTTAACATTTGAGTGAAGCATTCCTCTGCTAGTCACCAGCTTAAAGAAAAACACACCTAAGAGCTGCACAAGCTAAACAAACTTCATTCCTGAGAGAGAAAGAAGAAATGGCTCAGCTGCAGCTCTCAGGAGCAAACTCACAGGTTTTCACAAAACTCAGGAGCAGATTCACACAGCCAGATTTGATAGCAGAAAGTGAATACAAGGATCAAAACCAAATGTCAAATGGAATTTTCAGTTTCTAAATGCCAGACTTGAAATCTGTTCCTGTATGGCCCTTAAGATATTCACTAGACCCTTAGCATATCTCAAGTGTTTCAGGATTTTTTAATGGGTTACAAAAGGCATGGAGGTGTCAGCCCCATCCCCTAAACTAGAGCACAGGTGGAACCCAGAGCCCATCCTTTGGGAGCAGGAAATGGATCACAAGTGAGGCCCTCAGCATTCCTCTTCTACTGGCACATTTGCACATTGCTCAGCAAGGGAAAACCTCCCTTTCCCAGTTATTTTATCCATGTTAGGTTTGCCCTCTTCCCAAATACCAACAGTATTTTAACATTTTACAACTGCAAGTCAAATTTGCCAGGGGAAGGAAACCAATGCCTGCTTCCACTGTCCCAGTTTTTAGTCACCTGGACTGTGCTGTGTTGTTACCAGCCCAGTGAATCTCACAAATCCCAAATAAGAGCACTGTTTGGTGCTCCTGACAGGTTCCCCTAACATCCACCCCCTCCAGGCATCCTTGCTCCTGCCATTTAATCACTCCCTGCTCTTTATACAATCCAGGGAAACTTCCACAGCTATTTCCTTAGAGCAGCAAGGCCAGGAAAAACATTTTAACTGAACTGTGCAACCTGCAGCAGCTTCTTGGCTCACAGTTCATAAGAAAAGTTATCACTGGCTCATACAAAGATCTCTAATGCAGTTAAAATATTTCTGGCAGAGATGCAATACAAAAAAATAAGATAAAATCAAGTGTTTTATATGCCTGGCTAAATTTGCTACAATAGATGAGAAAAGGCTTTCTAAGCAAGTTTATCCATGAGATCACCTCTCTGTGATGTACAGCAACAGCTCAATTAATCACAAAACTATTTGCCAAAAAGAGAGGAGTAACAGAACAGAGCCTGCAGAACAGCTCCCCAACACAGGCAGCACACACACACACTCTTCATCCTCCTGCATGAGGAGCTGCTCAAGACTGATCTCAGAATTGAAAACTACTTTGCTATTTAAAGGAACTAATGATGCAAGCTGGCTGTGTCCTTTCTCAAGTGGCTGCTGCTTTATTCACCACAGCCCTCTGTTTGCACAGCACTTAAAGTACTCATTCAGCTCTTCCAAATGAAAGATTTCATGTAGCAAAGAAGCAAAAGAGGCAATTCAGGTACACAGTGAGTGATTTATCCATGTACCTCCACACAGGCAGCATTCTTCCTCCAGTCAATAAACTTTATTCCTCCTTAGGAAGGATTTGATGTGATGTCAAGCACAAATAGATTGTCCAGCTCAAAGTGGGAAGTACAGTGGTCAAAACTCTCCAGCTCCAAATCATCATTTTTATTTCTGTTGTGGCCCCTGTCAACTAAATTTCCCTTTCATACTTAAGGGTGAATTCCCAGTGCTACCAGCTCCTGCTTTATTCCCCCAAACTCCTCATATCCTCTTTACCCCTCTGTGCAAGGATACACTGCCAGGACACTGTTCCTTCAGTCAAACCCTCCAATATTTCAGTTCTACTGCCAAAAAAACAGTCCATAACTTTTGGTATTCAATAGCCTTAGAGTATCAAAGTGTAGATGAGTCATCAGGGCAAGATTAAAGGGAACTGGGTTTTTTAATTCTGCCAGTAAAGAGAAAAAAAATATGGTTTGTGGAAAAGACAACTCTGAGTCTTCAAACATGAGTCCCTCCTGGTGAGTTCTGCCCTCAAAGTGATGGTGTCAGTTTGATGCATCAGTGCATGTGAGATCAATGCAATCCTAAACTTTGTGTCTTCAAGAAGTTATTTTCCAAATCTGCCTGGGAATTGTTTAAGCATTACACAGGCTAAAAAAAAGAATAAATCAGACCTAACTATTGGAAACACAAGTAATTCATCTGGCAAGCTGAGAGCAGAGACAACGGACCATGAATAATGCAAGAGGGGTAAGATCCAAAATATTCTGTTCTGTCTATTATCTGCAGCCTGAAGTGGTGATAAAATACTTGATTAAATTGGAGAGCAAAAGCTGCTCAGTGCAATTACTGGATAAATATTTCAGAGCAATTTTTCTGTTAAACATTTGGAATCCCCCTGCCAGCCAAGGACAGAGTTTCTACAAGAATGTGTGGCCTTTCTGAGGCAAAAGCCTCAGAGGATGAGGGATGAGTATTCAGGCTACAGAAACCCAGCTCAAATTGCTTTGCAAACTAATTGTTTCAGTTGTAGCTTCAGACATTTGTTGAGAAAAACCTCAATAATTCTACTTATGGAAGGCAGATTTTGGTGCTGCTTTAGTAAAGCATCCTCCTCCTCCTCCCTGCCCTGTTTTAGCTGCTGAATAAAATCAGAGCTTAGGAAATAGATATCACAGCCCATTTAACCTGCATTTGCAAACTCACTTCACCTCATCACTGAGCTGTAATGGGCACCACAACAGAACTGTTACCTGATAATGCCAAGGTAAACCACTAAAACCAGTTATGATATGCGTTATTTCCATGTAATTTGTTTCACAGAAAGACTGGGCACAGAGTTGTCTAAGCAACTTGAAATTCTGGGGGGAAAAAAAAAATACTCTTAATTGCTATTTGAACTGTAATGGAGAATTTCTCAGCATCCAGAGGGGAAAAGAGCAAAGCTTGTGCAAGGATCAGCAGATGAGCCCTGTCCAGGTATGATCATGGCATTATTAAGGCTTTGGGGATTTTACCTGAAAGCTCTGCAACCTGCATTTGGGAAAGGGAGGGGAATTTGGTCATTAAGGCCAATCTAACAGACAGTAACTTGTACATTAATATTATTATTATTAGTTCTTCATCTCATCATTTTCCCCCAGCCACAACATTTGGGACATACCTGGAGAAAGAAAAAAACTCCAACCCACACAAGCTCAGATACCTTCAAATGCAAGAATGACCATGACAGAAAGGAAAACACATGAAAAGCACAGGAGGGGATAAAGCTTCAGTGCAGGAGTTTGGGAGCAGCAATTGATGCTTGGGCTAAGGAGGAAATCTCAGAGATTAAACATTCAAGAGCAGAAAGGAAAGTTCTGCCCACTTTTAACTGAGGAAAAAGTAAATGTTACTGGATTTAATCAAGCCTGGCAAAACCTCCTTCCCTATTCTTTCTATCTGGGTTTAGCCATAGAGCAACAAAAAACAGTTTGGGGAAATGTGACTTCAAACCCAGGCCATTTCAAGAATATTGAGCTTCAATAACTCAAGCCACCAGGCAGAAAAAAATCATTAAGTACAGTCAGATTTAAATGCATTCACCATTTCTACTTTATTTTCCTGAAATTCCACTCATATCCAGCAAGAGGGTTTCCCTGCACTTAGATTAATCCTAGCTCCCAGTTTATCTCTGAAAACACACAGCATGTCAACTGCCATGTATTTCACGTTTTCTGATTTATTTAAACCAAAGAGAATTGTAAAGAAGACATTTTTATTACTTATTCTAATTGAAGCTGAAATATAAATCTCCAAGTCAAATGTAGCTACCTTAAGGGTACTTGATAGATCAATACTCTAAACACATTATTCATAGCATTTAGGTTAAGAAATGTAAAGCTGCTGCTAACCAGGTATTTAATAATAAATACACATGAAAATTCAATATATGCAGGCAAAAAAAAACTCCACCACCAGGTACTTTTGAAGCTTCCAGAAGGAATATGGAATGATGATCCTTGAGGGTGCCTTCCAAATCACAATATTCTGTGAAATACTAGAGAGCTGATGCCTGACTTCCATAGAAGTGAAAAAGAAGCAAAGATTATTTATGTTTATTTTTCATCAAGAAACAGGTCTGATAAAGCTAACATGCACAAAACAGAGGTCTTTAGGCATTCTTATCACAAAATATTCAAAATATTCAAAGCCTGATTTTGGATTTTTAACAGTCAATATTTTCCATTTGGCTTTACCTGCCTTGTGATTAAAAGATATAAAACGAATGCTTGTACCTGGTTTTATTTTTAGGATTGGACAAAGCCAGGCCCTAGGGAAATCTCAAAGAAGCTCAAGGGAATTTCCACCAGCACTGCTGGCTCTGGGGGAACCTGTGCCAGCTCAGCAGCCCTGCTCACCCAGCCTGTGCTCACCCACGGCAAAGGGCACTCAAACAACCCAAATTCTTCCCAGCTTGGCACTGAACTGGCAAATCCCTTAAAAGAGCTGTGGATCCTGTCAAGAGATGCCACTTGAAAAGCCTCTCTGTAGTTACAGTGGGTCTAAACATCAGTGACTGGAGATGGAATTTCTCCTGTAAAAATTATTTATTTAACAGCAATTCTAGAGACCAACCTCATCTATTTTTGTTTCAGCACAAAACAGTCTCAGAGATGCAGAAACTCTTCAACTCCACCTGAAGGCACATGTGTTCAGATCCCACCTATGCACAAGCTGAAATTCCTTGGGGTTTTGTTTTTTGAAAGCACAGTAGCCTTGCATTGTGGAAAATTCATCTGCAGGACAATGAGAAGAATGAGATTGGCTTGGTCTCTCCCAAAGGCTCAGGGCAGGCAGGGAAACATTTCCTGAACTCTCAACAGGTTTCTTTTACAGGAACACTGCTTGCCACAGGGAACAGCAAGGCATGGCAGGATGAGAACTAGACTCCCACCTGAAGCTGCCTCCATCCCAAATCTTGCTCTGAGCCCATTCTGCTCCCAGCTTGAGAAACCAGCAGCTCATCCCTGCTTTGGAGAAATTAGCTTTGCTAATGCTGCTGTGGGCAGCACTGGCCTCGTGTGTTAATGTTTTATGCACTTTCCAAATGTTACAGTCCAAAATCTCAGAGCCTGCAACCCCACCAAACTCTGCCTTGGGGAGCTGCTCCTTCTTTGGCACCTTTATTACCACACCTGGTGTGTCAGCATCATTCTGATCCTAACTTGCTCGAGTCTCACACAACCTTTCACACTGATTTCCAAAATACCTTGGAGCTCTGTGGGATCAGCAGGTTTGACACAATCTTGCCCAACACTGCAGCCAATATGAAACCCAAGGAATCAACAGCCTCTTGGGATGGCATTTTGAGCAGGACCAAGGCACTTGGGCACGGCTGCATCCCTCTCTGAGCCTCTGCTGCCAGCAGGCACCATCCACCTCACACTGCTCTGAAGTGTTTGCACAGCATTCTCCCTCCAAGGAAAGTTTAGGAGGAAGCAGAGGATGCAAACAAAAGCAGATTGGGTAAATCACAAGGTGCTGTTGCTATAAAAGTATCCCTTCATTTACTATCTTAATTAATGAGACCCCAGACCATGCTGCCAGTGCCCATGGCTGTGCTCTGATGTCCTCTGGTTTATTCAAGCTCATTCACTTTTTTTTTCCTGCAGGCTGTTATCAGCTAGATAAGGGAATCAATACAATGTCCTGCCACACAGCTGCTGCTGGTTTTCCTGCTTGCAGCTGAAAGATGAGAAATATCCTATCATCCCTGCTCACATCTGGGGTAGACAATTTTCAGAACAGAAATTAAGGCTGGTGGAATTTATCCTAATTGAGCACCATACCACTTGCTGGAAGATTTTGTTTGCACTCCTTGCTCCCTTGTGAGAGCCATGTAAGCATCATCAAAACTGCTGGTTGAAACCTTTAAACTACAATTTAACACAGCTAAGAAAAATCAAATTTTCAAATACTGCATGAGCGTTTAGGAGTTTTCTCTATTAAGGGACAGTTCCTCATGTGAATCTTCTACCTTTGCTTCCACAAAAGATCAGCAACTTTTTAACTTCCAGGTGGAAATTGCCACAAAGCTGAGTCAGACTTTTTCTTTTTCCTCATTGCTTAGAGAGGACCAATAAATTATAAACACTCAATTCAGTAAAATAATAAATTATCAACACTCAATTCAGTAAAATCTCCACTATTAATTCAGGGGGTGGGAAGGGTTAAACTCACTTTAGAGACCAGGCAATACATCAGCACATAAGACACACAAAAACCTCAGTTTTTTCTCATGTATCCAAACATTACTTTGTAATAAACCCAAGCTGTCAGCCAAATTCATTTTTCCTCAAACCTGGTACACATGTTTTCTGTCAATATCTCATTTAAGCCCTTTCTTAGACAGAAGGCTTCTCAGCACTGCAATGGGCAAAATCAAAATTAAATCCCTCCTAAGCACTGCAGCAGCAGAGAAGTACCACCTTGAGCTTGCTTTGTCCACCAAGTTTATGGTTAAAAAAATTAAAATTAATGACCCAGCATTCCCCTCTTCCTCCAGTCCAACAGGCAGGAAATGCAGGTGAGTTTAACCCTTCCCATCCCCCTGAATTAAGAGTGGAGCTTTTACTTTGGGAAACAGAATATGACCCCAGCTGCTTTTAAATGCTAAATTTCTGGAGGAATGGTGTTTAAAGGTCACACTGAGCTCAAAATAAATGAAGAGCACTTTGAGGGTGCCTCCACAGGGACTGCAGGATGAGCCAAGGATGTGTTTCTTCTGCCTCATTTCCTCTCAGGTCACATGCTGAGAAACACCATTAAAGTCAAACAAGGTAAGACATTTTGATAAACTTCAAACTGGAAACACCACTGTAAATAAATACACAGCTCTGGCCAGAAGTTTTTCCCTACAGTTCAGTGGAAAACCACACAGATATTGGTGGTGGGAACCCTCCAGAACTGAGTGTGAACACAGCTGGGCTCGGCAAAGTCACCAAGACCTGGGCTGGTGCTCAAAACACTCAGAAATTGAGAAACACACTGAGAAACCGAACTGAAATCTCAGTATATTCTGTACAAGTCAGTCTGAAAACAGTCCCACACTAATTCTGACACTTCTAAAGTCATTGCTCAGTGCAGATGCTGCAATTTGCTACCTGCAGGTGATACTGGCACTCAGATTTGTCTCAGGCAGTCTTAAATCACATACAATCATACCTCATCTGCAGAGAACAGGGATGAAATCCAGCTCAGCAGAGAGTTACAGAAAAATAATTTAATCTCTGCTACACATCATCAATAATGCACAGCCAACAGAGAGCACCATGTTAACATACAGATGGGCAATAATCTCATTAACAGTGACCTTTTTTTCTCTTGCACTGCCTACAGGTCAAAACGTTTGAGTGTCTTTGAAAGGAGAGATAATGCCAAAAATGGCTGTTTGGGGAAATCCCTGCATCTAATAATGGCTTTAACCAGCACAATCGTTCTGACTCAATTGAAGAATGCTGGATGGCTGCTATGAATACAAAGGAAGGGATTTCCAGTCAATGTGCACAGCACAGGGAAGTAAATCCTCATGATTAAACACCTCCCTGCCCCACAGCCCCAAAACAATTAATGCTGGGGACAAGAACTATGTGAAAAACAAGGGTTTGTTTGTTTTGGTAGATTTTAAAAGGTTTAATAAAAGATAATAAGAGGCAAACAATAAAGCAAAATGTTATAATGGTTGGGTGTTTGGCATTTAGTCAAGAGCAAACTTGTTTTGCAGACACTTAAATGTATTAGCCCATTGTACATTTATAGAGTTATTATACATTTTCTATAAATTATTTTCTATATTCCAGGTACTGTTTTATATGCCTACTTTTTGAGTTCACTTTTTTAGAGTATGCATGTTTCTTGGTTGTGGTTTTATTTTTCTTATTAGTTTTAATTTGGCTTGTGGTATTAAATTTTTATAGAGTGTTGATATCTGGTATATTAGTAGTAGGTGTTTTTATTGGGTGTTATTTAACTACAAAGACACTTCATTAGCTTATGTTACTCTTAAAACTATATTTTAAAAATTATTTCAACACCACACATATAGTATATATAATATTTGCAAAAAAGCCAATACCATAATATGTATTTATAGCAACTCCAATCGAATTGTTTCCGAGTTCAGACACCATCTGCTCCAGCCTCCTTATCCCATATGCAAATCCCTCCCTTTAAGCAGCAGCATCTCTACTACGAATTCTGCTACTCCTTGGAAATGCAACCTCCAGACATTATTTTAAAAGTGGGTTGGCTTTAGAGACCAAGGGCATCCCCCAAAATCTGGGATGGGGAATTAAATCCCGGCTTTGTGCTGGCACAGCGGCAACCTTGCCGCAGGAGCATCAGCAGCCACAGAGACAGAGCCGGGAAACACCCTCGGGATTTGGGAAATACCCTCGGGGATTCCCCTGGATGATGGGAGAGTGATGGGCAAGGAATCCCGGCTCCCCTGGGCGTCTCAAAAATAGCTTGGAAATGAAAGTGAAACCGCAGAAACCTGCCTGGCGCTCCCGCTGCTGCAGGGAACTCCCTCTGCATCACTGCCCCTCCTCCGGCTGGGGATCCCTGATGCTGGCAAACCAGAGCCTCACATCCCTGATCCTGGGAAACCAGAGCCTCACATCCCTGATCCTGGCAAACCAGAGCCTCACATCCCTGATCCTGGCAAACCAGAGCCTCACATCCCTGATCCTGGCAAACCAGAGCCTCACATCCCTGATCCTGGCAAACCAGAGCCTCACATCCCTGATCCTGGCAAACCAGAGCCTCACATCCCTGATCTTGGGAAACCAGAGCCTCACATCCCTGATCCTGGGGTTCCCTGATGCTGGCAAACCAGAGCCTCACATCCCTGATCCTGGCAAACCAGAGCCTCACATCCCTGATCCTGGCAAACCAGAGCCTCCCATCCCTGATCCTGGGGGATCCCTGATGCTCTGAAACCAGAGCCTCCCATCCCTGATCCTGGCAAACCAGAGCCTCACATCCCTGATCCTGGCAAACCAGAGCCTCACATCCCTGATCCTGGGGATCCCTGATCCTGGCAAACCAGAGCCTCACATCCCTGATCCTGGGGGATCCCTGATGCTGGCAAACCAGAGCCTCACATCCCTGATGCTCCTGAGAGGAATGACAGATTTGTCTTAGACAACAAGCTGTGGGTCTGCTTGCACCAGCACTGAGAGATAAAAGAAAAAAATAGGAAGGATTCAACTGATTGATGAACAGAAAAATATATTTTCCTTTACAAATCAACTGCAGGATTGCTGGTAAATTTTCATTGGATATTGAAAAATGAAAGAAGCAATGGGGGAAACCATAAATTCTATAAGAAGTAAAAATTAAAAGGGAGGGCTGTATATTAGAAGGGAATCTCAGGTATCAGGCATCCTGAGAAGTCTATACCTCTTAAGTACCTCAGCCAATGGGGAAAGAGAGAGAAAAATTGGGATAAAAGGAGGCTGCATCCTCCAAAAATTTGAGAGATCCCAGGGGAATGCCCCATGGCCTCTCCCTTTATTGGAATAAAGCAAAAGGACTCCTCTGTCTCCTTTTTGGACATGAACCTCCAGTGTTTGTGGATTAATTTTCCTGACACTCTGAAACCAGAGCCTCACATCCCTGCCCTGAATTTGCAGCCATCACTGCAGGGAGGGACCACAAGACCAGAGCAGAATATTTTTGTCATCCACCCCTCCCTCACAGTTCTCAGCAGACCATACCAGCAGATGTATTAATAGCTCTTCACACTCCTAACTCATCAATTTTCTGTTCAGAAATCTGCTCCCAAAAAGAATTCCATTGCTCCAAGACCAAGGAAACCCACAGAACAGCAGAAAAAGAGCAAATAGAAGAGAGTTGACAAAGCAGTCAGGTGACTGGGGGCTACAACAACTCCACCTCCCAAAAAGATGCAGAAATCCCTCACACAGAAGTAGTTTCTGCATTTATATGGCATAGGTGGACTTAAAAAAATTAGCCTGAAATTATTAACCTTTCCAGATCCCCTGCACTCACTTGTTTTGCTAAACAAGTAATTCTTCCCTGTGAAGGAGATTTATTTCCTTAAGTGCACGACACAGAGCTGCATTAACACTGAGTTACTCCTGCAGAAATCCTTCTGCTCTTTCTGCTGCAACCAAATCCTTCTTACAGCAGCAATTGCTGCAGAATGGAACCATTGTGATGTCCTAAGAATTCATTCTTTTTAGTCTGGAGCACCTATCAATAGAACATCTATCCACGTGTAGTGGCTAAGCACTGGAACTAATTAGAGACTACATTAAAGACCCAACAGGATTTTTTTCCCCTCTGTTCCAACATATGTCTTGTCCTTGAAAAAACTAAAATAGTCAAGCTTGAGAAGTAAGAGTGTTTTTAACCACATTCAGAAATTGGGATGGGTGGGTGGAGCACTTCAGTTCTGAAACACAAACAGGAATTTTAAAGAGAAAAATAAAACTTGGACACCACAATCTTTCTACTAAACAGAAAGCTCTTGGAGATTTTTCTCTCTTTTGAGCATCCATGCTCACTTAGAAGCCTATTTTTCCAACAGGAGGTTTAAACAAGCATTTCTATTCCTCCAGATGCTGTTCCATTGGACACAAAGGAGTGCCTGAGACCTACACTGGAATTCCCTGGGCAGGTCCCTGAAGCTGTCATGATACCCTTGGTTGGGCTGGAAAAGGATTGCTTTCTCTAACTAAATTATGAGGAGAACTTGCTAACACTTTGTATAAATTCAGAGTTAAGTGCTAATGGAATACAGAATCTGGAAAACATGAAAAGCTAAAGCTTCAGGCATCACCCAGACCATGCACTCAGCTCCAGGCAACACAACTCAATGGGATTGCAACAACTGCTCTGCAAGTAACTCATTCTGCATTAATACTTTATGTTTATTTGAGCTAGGTATCTGTTTCAGCTAAGCTAGACCTACATAGTGGGCAAGAGTTTATGTTTACAGAACAACAACACTTCCACAAACACAAAACAGCAAAGTTGAGGTTTCCCACCCCTGCACACCACTCATTTCTGTAAATTTTTGGAAGCACATGAATATTCTCCACATCAGGATTTGGCTCCATCCAAAGCTGGCAGCTCCACCACACCTGGTATTTAAATTACACACCAAATTTTCAGGACTGAAGCTTTTGTTGCAGACATTTGAGTGTTCACACGCAAACCACAGCAGTTACAGGGAAGGAAAATGACAATGCAACTTCTCAGCCCTGCTGCAGCCACTGCCCAGAGCTACAGGAAGGGGAAGGGTGAAATCAGGTTTAAATTAAGGTCAACATTTGAATTGGGAGTTATTGAAATAAACTCATCTGGAAAAATCAACCTTCAGCTGCAGCCAAAACATAAAAGTATATTTTCCAAATTAAACCTGGTTGTTTATTAGACACAGGCACATTCTGCTCAGTGTATTTATCCAATACCCTGTTAATCCTTCATTTTATGAACACCCAGGGAGAACAGCAGGACACTGATAAATGAGTAAAACTGATAAATGACAGCCACATTTTGGATACCAAATCCACAAAAAATTGCTTGGGAGGCAGCAAAGAAGATTTCTAATAATTCTTCCCAAGAAATAACATGTCCTTTTAGTGAAAAATTCCTGTTCACAGTATCAATGAATAAGAAAAATGCATATGCTCCACGATGAGATCATCTCTGTCTTTAAATCAGAGGAAAAGTGACACTACACATAAAAATCTCCCTGAGCAACACCAGATACATACATGGGAATCTCCCCAGCTTTGCTTACAAGTTGTTCTCAGAGCTCTGGCACGTTCACCACTTTCTCTAGAGCACAGAGAGACCCAGTGCCTGCTGTGTGCTCAGTTCCACTCCCACTTGCAGTGCTTTTGGTTTTTGGAGGTGGCAGGGCTTGCAGAAATAACTGATTTGCAAGCAGCAATCACAAGGTTTTATTGAAGATCTTCATTCTGTCCCACCTGGCTGCCTGCAAATAAAAACACAGCGCCTCTCTTGTGTGGTAAAAATGGTGCAGAGAGATTCCCAAGCCTTGGGACACAATGAGCTGGTTTTTAGCTCTGTGAAAAAGGGAAATGCAAGTTACAGCCTCTTGTGACATTAATAAAATGCTGCCTCCCTCATTTCCTTCCTGAATTGCTTCTGAGGCAGAAATTCATTCAGGGAATCACCTGCTTTTTCAGCTTCTAATTTTGATGCCCATTTAGAAAATCTGAACCATGCTCAATAAGAAAATCTGGTTCACCCCAGCAGCTCAAAGGCACAGGCACAGCCCCTGCAGCACAGTGTTTGTGAACTGCACAGAGCTCACTCTTCACCCAGAGGGGCTTCCAACACTGGATTTCCTATCCAGTCTCAGGGAGAGGAAAAAATCCACATTTATTATTTGTACTCCACATCACTCCTGCTGCAATTGCCTTTGATAATAATTACCTGCCCCACCAGTTTTGAACTTGGTTTTATCCTCAATTTGGAGATGTTCAGGAAGGACATGCAGGTGGGATAGAGAAGAAAAGATCCCAGGACACCTTCCCTACTTCATGCTGTAGGTAATTTACCTCCAGGCTGTGCTGCTCCTTCTCATCCCACAGGGATGAGATCAGTGCTGTCCAGCAGCAAGAGAAAAAAAAAAAAAAAAAAAAAAAAAAAGCATTTTCCTTTATCAGCTGAGCAGATAAAGCCACCAGAAAAAGATTTCAATCACAGCAAAGGGCTAAAAAAACACCCAAACCAACTCATGTATTAGAGATCTTGCATGCTTCTGCTCAACTCCAAACTTTGGACATCTCTTTGTTCCTATCTCTTATAAAGATATTTCCATCACAGCTTCCCTGTTTGCTGTACCAGAAACTGGAAGATCTCCATTATCCCATCAGGGCACCTGTATTTCAGCCAAAGAGCAGTGACAGAATTTCTATCACTCCCTAAATTAACCTCAGTTCTTTAAACATGCAAGGAAAGCAGCACTTCTAATATTCAACATTTTTTATTTTTCCCTATTAATAAAATGTAGACATCTTTTCTACAGCAACATGATAATGTGATGATAATCCCAATGAATTTCATCAATGCCTTTCCATGGTGTTTGAGACTCTGGACATCCCTAAATAGAGACAGTTCTACTGCCATGAGAGCCAGGGCTTACCTGCAGCAAAACCAGCTGAGGCTTCAGGTATTAAAGTAATTAAAGTTTCCTGAGTCATTTCACAAGTCAGAGGTCACTTTACCTTCTCCAGAAAAGCAACAAAAACACAACACAACCACTTCCATGGGAAGGGGCAGAGGGAATGCAGGTATTTATTTGGATTTTACTCAGAGCCACCTTCAGGGCTTTGTTCACCTGTATTTTAAGTGCCACCTGCTTGTTCTGAGCAGTGAAGAGTTACATCACCTTCCTGTGCAAGTCAGTCACGGCAAGCTTCTTTTTATGCCAACAAAATTCAAAACCTGTTCCAAAACACAAGCCCAGAATTTTTCTGTCTTTAAAATAATTCCCAGAGAGGTATTTGGTCAAAGGTGGAGTAAGCAGGGCAATGGGAACAAGATGAGCACAGCACATCCCTGAGGATTACAGACCTTTTCACATCTCCTCAGACAGTAACTGCTGCCTGGAGCTGACACTATTCCTTTAATCAAACCAAAATCTGCTACTGCTCCAATGTGAAAATTTTTTGGGGGTAGGCAGTGCATTAAAAAAACAAACAAACAAAACAAGGAACAAGCTGCTTTTTTAAAGCCTTATTTTTCCAGCATCTTTTTACTCTGGCTTTAAATGGAGTAGCAAAGAAACCAAAACACTTCAATCAATAGCTGGGAAAAAAAACCCAAAAAACAAAACACAGCATTCTGCAAGACAGCTACAGGGGAGGAACAAAAGCATGGATTCTTTGGAAATATTTACAAGAGATTTCTATTTCCAAATCTCCACATGGCAGAGTATTCCAGGCCATGAGACATCCTTGTTAATGAAGCTGTGAGCTCAGTTAACTTGGACAACATGACTATAAAGCTTGATTGAACATTTTTTATACCCATCATTAGGGATCCTATCTATATCCAAGTGTCTTCTGCAGGAAGCTCTTCAATTTGACTTTTTAACATGTGTGCAAGTTAATCCAGAGGCACTTCACCCAAATTAATGCCAGCTGCTGTCAGCAGCCAAGAGATCTCAGCCTGAGAAATCAGTTTATCTAACCTGGAGAAAACAGACACACACAACACATAGCAGTGCCCAAACAGAGGGGTTTGAGATATTTATAATATATATATTGAGATATTTATAAACCATGTTATGCAGAAAGGGAAACACAGGAATGCACACTGAATGATCCTGGTGTGGATTTGTGGACAATTTTAGCAGCACATTTGACTAACACTGTGCATTCACACATCTCAAGGGATGACTTTCAGAAAATGAAGCCCTCTCTTCCTACATTTATGTAGGGCAGCTTCACAACATATGCTATTATATCATTACACTGGCTACAAGGCAGCCAAAATCTCCAGTTCTCCTACAAAGATCCTGATTTTGTGGCATTGTTTTCCAGCTGGTACAGGAATGTTAACTTGCAGCAGAAAAGGTAAAGCAACACTTCTCACTTCTTCTATTAGCACAAAGAAAATATTCAACAGAGACAGCAAAAAAGGGATTTTTGTGCCATTTACTGGATCCTCATTACCCCAATTCCCACAATTGAGACAGCAGCAGCCCAGTGTAGTCCCAGCATCCCATTTCTTCCCTCCTTTGTAAAGCTTTTAATGAGGCCACCTGGCCAAGAGGAAAAGTTTTCAGTGTTAAGTGACCTCTGGAAACCCTGAGGGGATGGTCCTGACTTTGGTGGGGATGCCCTTCAACACTTCCTCAATAATTTTCTTATTAAAATCTTATTAAAAACAGAAAACAAGAACACCCACACATCACAAGGCTGTGCCCTGAAGCCAAAAGGTTTTAGATTGCTCAGCTTTTCTGAATATTATTTTGGGGGGAGCTAGTGTTTAATTCTGCAGCTAAACCTGTCAGCCAGGATCTGGCTGCTATTTTATTTCCACCAGTTATGCACAAAAGGTCTCTGAAAGGACACTGGGAATTAGGCTCAGCCCAGGATGGCAAGAGCAGGTTAACAACCTCTGCCTGGTTTAACAACACCTGTGATATCCAGCAGATACACAATCTTTTATGTTTGAGACAGGAAACAGCAGTAGGAAGTGCAAAGGTTATTCCCTTGTGCTGTACACTCACCTTCTTCCCATCAGCCATGGAATATGAGGATCCACACCTTGATACACACAGAGTGAGTCCACTGGAAAACCCCCTGGACACTGCAGAGTGCTCCTGATCCATCACTGTGTTTCTGATTTCTCTAATGGCTTCATACTGCCAGCAAACCTCCAATTCCAGCTTTCATCACAGCTCAGAAAACCCATCCAAGCCCTCCCCATGTGATATTCCTTGGCTCCCTGGGGTTCAGCTGAACACAGAAAGCCAAGATGGAAACTAGGACTGTTAAGAATGATCCCATCAGAGGGCATCCCCAGTTTCCAGAGTGACTCACCCATCCCTCCTGCAGCACAGAAAAGCCAGCCATGATCCAAGACATGCTCCTATAAGGTCAAAGACATCACAAGCCAAATTTTGATGCTGGGCAGCTGCCTGCCCAGTCTAACAGCCTTTTTCTTTTAACATAATTATATTTCCTAATACAGTCACCTCTTCCCCCTGCAAGGGTTCATATGGAGCTGTTTGTATCCCCTCCTTCTAAGGCAGAAGATATTTCTCCAGAGGGAAAAAAAAAAAGGTGTTTTAAAGAGATTTTTTTTATTTCTATGCAAATAACACTGAGGAGCAGCAGCATATGGTAAAACATAAAGGTGGCACTTGGCCCATCAGCTTTGTCTCTGATCTAAGCAGATTATAAAGAAGCAATCTCTTCCATCTCCTCTCACCATAACCAGGATGCATTGTCAGATCCACTGCATTCCAAGGCAGCATTAGTGCCATCCTCACCCATAGGCCTTGAAGGAGGAGAGCTGTGCCATGCTTGAACCACTTCCCCTGCAGCCACTGAAGTGAGAAACTCCTGTTTTAAGTGACAGAAATATTTCTGTCTCCTCTTTGGAGAAACAAACTGCATGCAACAAAAGAGAAAAATCAGATTTGGAAACAGCCTAAGCACTGCCTTTTGCACTTGGAGCTCTGGAAGGTTATTCTGCTGTGGAGGTCTTGTTGCTTTAAGACAGAAATAGAAAAACAGGCCTGATTACGCATTTTCTTCAATAAATAATGCAAAAGGCTCACACACTCCTGTGAAGGGAGATTCAAAGCCAGGTCAGCTCAGGAAATATCCCCCTTGCACAGACCCACTACAGAAACAGCTCCCCCAACTCTCAGCAGAGTTCCAGCTAATCCCAACTTTACTTTATCATTGCTATCAGCATTTATAATTAACGACCCTATATATATATTATAGGGTTTATTATTTTATATATATATATATGTAAATAATTATAGCATGGAAGGGGCACCACATCCCTGCTAAAAGAGCTGGAAATGCTATTTAGGAGAAAATAAAGAGAATAAAGCTGTTGGAGCAATCCACTGAGGCATCTGCTTTTCACTGACCACCTCTCCTTTATTAACTACACATTGAACACCAAGTATTTCCTGTGCCAGCATCCAGGAGGAAAGGGCCAAAGCAGAGCAGGCAGAGTTCCAGCAGCACAATTCCAGTGAGCACAGAGTCCTTGAGAGGTTTCCTCAAGCCAAGATTATAACACACAAAGCCCAGCTTAGGAGCATTTATGACACAGAGCTACACAGCAATGTGTGAAATGGTTTGAAGAGAGACAAAAAGCACCACAGGGTTTTTGTCAGGTTACTGACACCACAGGAAGGCAGTTTTCTGTTTGGTTCACCAATTGAATAATTCTGTGATGCCTTTTTAACAGGAGATTTTTCAGAAGTAATGCTCATTTCTTCCTAATTTCATGGTAGAACCCTCAAGTCCCCACTTTTTCTTTTCAGCAGCTCTTCAGAGCCTCAGCTGTTCTTGCTAGCAGCATATAGTGAAAAACATTAAAGAAAAACAATACATGATCAAAAATAAAATTTGCTGAACCCCAAGATTTTTAGGGCAGCACCATGAAAAACAAGCCACCTCCTTTTTTCCTCTCAAATTCCAACAGTCTCAGATCTCTATTTCAGGTTGGTACCTCAACTGATCTGCATTTCCCAGCACAACAAATTCCTTCCAAAACAATTCAGGTACCCAAGATCCTGCTAATTACACTTTCCCCTACACACATACAAACAGAAAAAAAAAAAAAAAAAAAAAAAAAAAAGATTTTCTTCTTGGCTCTTAAGAGGACCAGATCACCTCTAGATTTGTCCCCAGGAGGATTCTTCCAGTGAACTAGCATTTCAAAGCGGCAGAGATGAAATAGCAAGATGCTGCAGAGAAAACCCACCTGGGCATTACAGCACCTATTACACTCTGTGCTCCCTGCAGGGCACACCAGGAGCCAAAACCAACCAAACCTACAGCAGGGAGGTGATGAAAAGCAAGCTGTGATGTGGATGGGAAGCCTTGGATGCAGGGTCTGAAGCTGGAAAGTTTTTATATATTTTTAACTGCGGGTTGTCCAGGGTTTTTTTTTCCCCAGCTCTGCAAGCAGGAGATGAAATAATTGATAATCTGCAAAACCCTGCAGAGGAACTACACACATTATAGTCTCCATTTAGTGTCACAACAGATCTTTAACAGAGTGTTGGCTCACAGAACACTGTTACTTGTCCCTCAGCATCCTGAACCACAACTCGGGGCTTTCTGGGTGCTATTTAGCAAACCCTCTTGGTATGTTGCAAATCTGATTTTTTTTTTTTTTTTTTTTAAATACAAACAGTAAGTTTGTATACAGAAAGGAAGTTTGTGGACAATATGTTGGCTACAAAAGAATTCTTTGCAAGTAAATCTTTTGATACTCAGTGCTCTGGGCTGGGGACAAGGTGGGCAGTGGCAACAGGCTGGACTTGATGATACTGGAAGATTTTTCCATCCTCAATGTCCTTATAAAAACATTCCTATACTGCAGACATCTTTTTTCCATCGGGGTAGAACATTAAATGCTTTATTTCAGAACGCATCCCACTAAATCCTGTGCATGCAGCAACTATTTTTAATTTTTTTGTCCACATCTGCTGACCCAGGCACAGAGGTGTGCCCAGGATCTTGCATCTACTACAACATGCACAACTCATGGCACTCCCAGAGCCACCTCCAGACACTCCTGCCAGCACAGTGAATTATTCATCACATCTTTTTATAGACACACCCAACAACCAAAATCTCTTGCTCTCAACACTTCTCCCTGGATCTTGTGCTGAATGATTTCAAGCCAAGTTTCACAAAATTGGGAAGCTTGGCTAAAAGCATCTATTACGTGCAGCACTGTGTAGGAATATAAGAGCCATGAGAAAGTGCAGTAAAATCACACAAAATCAAAAAAAGCAGTTTAAGAGGTGGAACAAGCACTCTCTAGACATGCACCAAAGCACACACAGGTGAGGAATCAGTTCCCCAATACTCTCCCAGAATATTCTGCACACATTTAAAAGTGTAGAGGCTCCCTGGTACAATTCCTCTGCAAAGTCTTGAACTTTCCACTGATCCCACCCAGCCATAAACATGACCTTGGTAATATTAATATTGCTTCTCATCTCATCCCCACCCTTCCCTTGCAGGAAGAACACAAGCCTCCAAAGGATAGCAGGTCTCCCATAAGTGTAGAGACTGAAATATCAGCTATCATAATTATAATCAGGTCATCATAATCACCTAAGGAAAAAACGTCATAGCAGGTAGGCTGGGCAAAGCTCAAGGAATGCAAAAAGCCTTTCCCACCTTTTTAACCTGTACATGGGAGGACAAAGTGATTTCAGCATCCTGTTAGGTCACAAAGCTAAAAAATAAGCCATAGTTGGAGAAACAACTTATGCAGACTCAGCTGGAAAAAGGTATGAGGTGAACAAAATTCCTTTCTCTCTGCCCAGGAGAGGAGAACAAAGTTACTCACCTTGGTGACACATCAGGAATAAATGCTCCCTGCTTTTTGGGAAAACTATCCAAGCTCTCATCACTTCCCTCAACATGCCAAGCTTTTCTATTGAAGCATAAACTGGGAATACAACCATATGGGGGGGAGGAATAAGCAACAAAAGCAGCAGAGAGTGGTGCCTGGAAAAGCTGCCACCCCTCCTGAACACACAACAACACAGCAATTACACAGAGGGGAAGGAAACTGGAGTGTTCTCTGTGGCAAAGATAAACACCCTCTCCCAAAAATGCTCTTTAATCAGGGCAGCAATGATACAGGGGAACAGGAGGATGGGAAGAGTGGGTACTGCCTCAACAAGGAGCTGCAGGCAGGTACAATACACAAAGGTTAACTTAAAGGATCTCTGGATTTGCCAAGCAGCCACAAAAACAAAAATAGAAGAGATTATAAAGTTCCATCTGAGAAGAGGGGTAGAGGGTGAGGGCTGCTCCTAAATCACCCAGATTTCTTCTACACTGATCACCAAAATCACAACACTGAGCTCAGACTTCACCACAAGCTTTCACAAGGCCCTTCAAACTTCAGAGCTGCCAAGCAAAATAAAACCAAAAAAAGGATGTAATCACACAGTTAGTACAGTTTAATTTTACACAAATAACAGTTATTATTGTATGTGCTGCCAGAAACATCCCTGGTGATCACACAGAGTCTAGCAATGCAGCCAGTGGAAGGTGCAATTCAGGGGAATTCAAAGTTTCAATCTTGAGTCCTGCTATAAAGCTCAGAGATGCTTTTTGTTGATACCAAAACAACATTAAGGTACCAACTCACCACTCAGGATCCTTCACCACTTCAAGTAAGGGTGGTGCTGCATGACCAGCTCTGACTTTTGAGATACTGAAATCCATGACAACTTGTTCAGAGTCCTACCAGAAATACTGACCACATTTCTCTCCTTCAAACCTTTTCCTCAGCAGAAATATGCATTTAAATTCAGGACTGGCAGGAAACCAGAAACTCCTGTTCTTCAGCACTGACAGGAGCTGTGTTGGTCTAAACAGGGGTTTGTTCCCTGCACTCTCTCCAAAAATCTGGCAGTGATGAGGCTGCAAGGATGTTTCTAACCCATTTAGGATAGCAGAAGGGTGTCAACACAAGGATTTTTCAGTAAGAGCAGACTAGGTTACAATGTCAACAGGAATGAGCAGGCAGCCTATCAAATTGGGATGACATGGAAAGAGAGAGGGGAAAAGGAATCATTCAACACAAAGGCCACAGGAATGCAATGTAAGTGGGAAAATCGTCACTGAGGGAAGCACAGAGACTGAAGAGGCCAAGATTGACTCCAATGCAGCAGCTATTTGGCACAGCTAGAGAGAAACTATCCAAATTAAGGCCCACTAGGCTCAGCTCAAATAGTCAGGAGGTTCCTGTTCCTGCTGTTTTGGTGAAATAAACAGATTAAAAGGTTGGGAAGTTACTGAAATGTGCATATTGAAAACAGCTAATGTAGATTTTGCTTTGTGTAGTTACCACTTGCCAAAGTATTCCCATGCAAATATCACTCCAGAATTTTTCAAATATTTTTCAAATTTTTCAAGCTGTGGCTGTGAGCTGAACCTGACTGGCTCCCATCCTCCTATCTGAGCACAGGCATACATCACTAACCTGTACAGTAATTTTCATGGAATAAATCACTTCAGAGGACTCAAACACCTGCCCAGGAGGATTCCCTTGCAAAGAAACAAAGTGGAAATCACGACCAAGATATCTTCAACTTGAGAAACACAAAGCAAGAACCAAAAGGAAAGAGAGCAGCAGGGTGGTGTCATGACTAAATATTCTTTATTGCCCTGGAGGGACCTTGGCTCCAGCTATCCCAGTGGCTCTATCAGCACCCACCAGGAACATTTTGCTGCCTCATTGTCTAAACAAAGTCAGAAGCCACTGGATCCAGTTAGACTTTGCTCCCAATCAAGTCTCTTAAGGGACATGTGGTGCTGGAAGTCACTGAAGACAAAACACTCTTGATCAAAATGCCTCATCAGCTCCCCATCTCCCTCCTTGGAAAGGCACAATCCACCGATTAGCAGCAGCTCTGGAATCCTACCTAAAGCAATTATGTCATTTCAGGCTGTTCATAATATCTGACAAGAGCTTCCCCACACAAAGAAAAAATTACATGAGGATTTCTTTTTGATTCAAAGCTCAGCCATCAATTAAGCTGCTAATAGACAATTGCAGTGTCTCTCTAAAAAGCCCCCAGTATCATGGATTGCAGAGTATATCAGCATTTAACTCCATGGCAAGTATTTTCCAGCTTTTGAAAGCTCTAACATTAGGATTAGGAAGTCTGGAGGAAAAGAAAATTAACCAGGGGTTTCCTACAGAAAAAAAAAAGCAAAGCCAAATCAAGTTCAGATCATCTAATTGAAGAATTACATCAGGATTAGTATCATTGAAAATTCCAGAGGCTTAAATTCTGTCCTGACACCACAGCTGATTCCTCACTCAGAATTAATTCATCATTAAAGATGACCTGCTGCCATGAGACATCAAAAACTCATTACAAGCCATAGGAGCTGAATGCTGCAGGACTGGATTCAATTCCATTTTTAAGAGGTTTTTCCTTCAGGAAGGAGAAGCTCAAGTTGCAAGATTAGTCATGCTCACCAAAGCACAGGGACAGCTCCACACACCCTGCAGAAAGGGAAAGCCCTGCCCTCAGCAAAAAGGGGAAAACAGGATTTAAAAATCCCTTGAATACATTTGAACCATTAATAATGTTTTTTCCTCTATCAAATACACCATTTAATCAACAGGTTTTTTTTCTTGCCTTATTATTTTCCTTTCTGTAGACATTCACGTGCCCTAAATCCCAGACAAATTACCATTCAGAATACTGTGTGTGTAGATATATATACAAACTTTAAATTACCATTTAAAATACTGTGTAGGTACATATATATCTGAAATAAAGGCTGCAAATTTGCAAGCTCCTTTGTCATCATGTTTTCTAGCAGCTCAGAAAAAGGAATTCCCTTTACCTGGAGTGAATGATTAAGGTGAAGGGAAAGCAAGAGTGGGTTTCTGGTCGGTCTCCTAACATTTGTTTCCTCTAATCATCCAAGTGTTTTTCAAGGCTTTACAGGGGAGGCACTGCCTTCATTTCCCTGTGTTGCAGCCCTCTGGCTGCACTGGGAAAAAAGAAGACACAGGGACTTGAAAGAGACTCCAAGCTCAAACACCTAAAAGACAAAACAGTTCACACATCTGTGCTGCTTTTTCATCAGTCTCCCACTGCCTGCCTCCCTTACCTCAAAGGAAAGGGAAATTAATTACTCCAAAGCAAGGAAGGCTGCATGTGTCAGAGCTCCTAATGATATTCAGGTACCTTCCAAGCCAGCACAAGTCATCTCACAGCCAAAGAGGGGTGAGGGAAGTAAAACACACAATTAAAACCAGATGAAGGCAATTGTTCTCTCCTTTAAGTAGGTGCAGCTCACTTCCCAATTACCAAATGCATAATTACACCTAGAGGTGCTCACTGGCCACTCTGGATATGTTCTTGCAGTACATTTATTTTGGCAGCTCTGTTTACACCAATGGGCTTAGATTTCCAGTTTTGGGATGTGTTTTTCCACAGTGTGGGGGATTACATGAGCAATGAAGCCTTACACTCCCATTTTAAAGTTAATCCTGTTGGGTTAAAGGCTTGCATCCGGCAGGATCTTTCACTAGAGGAGGCAGAGTTTACATTGATTTAAAACTAGTGGGCCATTGCAATCAGTAATTCCTTCAACATCCCTTCCCCTCAAGGAGGGCTGCCTTGGCCAGGAACACAAATACAGCTTGGATTTGGCCATCAGGTGTGTGCAGGAGCACAGGTGCCACCCCTAGCAACAACTCCAGCCAGGAACATTTCTGTCCAACAGCCCAGGCTGCTGCTTTCTGCAAGGCTGAAGACAGGTTAGAAAACAACAACAAAAACAAGGGTAAGCATCTATCAATTCAAGTCACTTAAGTAAGACCAGTTCATCACTGGCCTTGACTTCACCTTTTTGACAGTTCAGAAAACTCCCAAACAGGATATTCAAGTAGGGCTGAGCAGCTAATCACAGGAAATTAATTTTATATTCTTCTGGAGAGAATGAGGCAGCTTCTTTCCAGCTGAGAGCATCTAATTATTTGGCTCCATCTCAGAAGCCATGCCAGCAGCTGCACAGCCTCTTCCAGTAGGATAAGTTTATTTTTGCTTATATTTAGTCTCAAACCTATTGGTTCTCCAATTCTACCAAGTGCCTGGAGAAAACAGAAGCTCCCAGGAGGATTTGGGGTCACTATGACATGACATTCTCTTCCATGCAAATAATTTTGCAAAGCACGAACTCCAGCCACCAAGAAAAGCACCACAGCAGAGCCCAGGCTGGATGGGACCTACAGACACCTGAAGCTCTTTTTTTTTTTTTTTCTTCCTCTTTTACTCCAGTTTTAACGTGGAACATAACAGCTCAAAATATCTCCAGCAGACTCTGGAAGGAAGAGCATCTGTCCTTATCCAGGGATGTGACAAACGGATGGAGACCACAGCTTTTATCTCCCCAAAGCAGGGTGGGCAAGTTAAAAACCCAAAACACTCCCTTCTTAACTGCCAATGAAGCCCATCTTCTTCCATAAAAATATTGTTCCACTGTAAGAAGCACCTTTTTTTTTAAATAAATGCTGTTTAGAAGAGATTTATTTGCAATAATTATTATTAACAGTGACAGCAATGTCCCATTATTCCACATATTGATTTAATTTCTAGAGCAAATCCCAAGCAAAACTCTGAGACTAAACATTTTTCCTTTTCAAGATGGAGGCTCAAATAAGGTTTCCTGTCCAAGATATTTAGAGATGCCATTATTTTTCCAAGCTGCCTCTAATGAGTAATTTGAGGGGGAGGTTGTTTTTATTTTGTTTTTAGAATCACAACCAGCGACGGCCTCTCTGTAAAAGAGAAAGACGAATTCACAGCAAGTAGCTCTGGTGCCAATATTTCAAAAATAAGCAACTTGCATAATCTTAGAAGCATTTATATGGAAGCTCTCCTTCAGAAAGAGGCCTTTGATGATCCTGTGGTTTTGACAGCAAGATCCTTATATGGATTCAAACTCACAAAATATTTTATACAGAGCGATTGTAACGCTGATCACTGAGAACGTGTTGAATGAATGGAGGCCAGAACCAAAAGATTTGTGGAGGCCTTGGGGCTCCTGACTTGAAAGTTTCATACCAGGAATACCAGAGGACCTTGGCAGAGCTTTTGTTTTTATTTAGACACACGCAGTTTCCCCAAGAACAAGCTCCCTGCCAAAAGAGCTCCCAGTGCCTGGAGATCAGCGAGGAGTGACCAAGGATGAGGGGTTTGTGCTGTTCTGAGAAACATGGACACCAACCCCCATCAAATGGGCTGCAGCACACATTTCCTGAGTATTTATAATATAAGGAAAATAAAGAAGTGTCATTTTTAAGGAGTGACATTAGTGCAAACAGGGTGTTACATCAGTTAACCAGGCTGCAGTGCCCTGACAGTGTGACAGCGAAATCTTCATCTGCTAAATCCACTCAGCACCTTCATCTGCACCTAAATTTCCCTTTTCCCTACAGCCTCCTATCCATGACAGGCTTCCTGTGCCTTTCCATGGCTGAGAACCACATACACACCATGCAGAGCTAAGGAGAACAAATTTCTGACAATAAACCCCAGACAGCAGCCCCAATATTTCAATTTCTCTGCAGCTGAAAATTTGGTGGATTTATTGTACAGAAGTTGTGCTTCCCAAACCTCCAGGGAGAAAATTGGCTGGAAAACATGAGCACAGACACCAGGAAAACACCCAAAGTGCCTGTAGCTGCTTGTGCTTCTCAGGGAATCCTTCTGATGGGAAAACAGGACAGCACTCCCCTGTTCCTAAGGGCTCAGAGCTCCTGTGTCAGACTTGGTGTCACTCAAGGAGCCAGCACAGGGGTCCTGTAAAGCCCACTGAGGAAAAAGCAAAGCTCAAAGTATGCTTTGACAGGCTCTGAACACAAGCTCTTTAAATGATCAAAAATTAGGTAACAAAAAACTGTATTCAGAACTGTCTGGATTTCCATTATATTTTTGTGCAACGCCACATGAAGCTCTGCTGAACACCAGAGCAAGACTGCCATAATTAATTTCACTTGTCAACAGTCAGATGTGGACATATCCCATCTCACTGAAATGAGAAATGTAATTTACATTTCCTTTGTCACCTGTTAAATCAGACACTATGCATTAAGCAGGATTAAATTGTGTCATTTTTGCCAAAAGTAACATCATTATTACAGCCACAGGGATTCACAGAGGAAATCCATTCTCCACAGGATTTTTTTTCCTGTGAAAATGAAGCTAAGCATTTAAAAATTATCTACAATACATAGGTGTTTTGCATAAACTCCTCTGCCTGGGTACCAAATTTGAATTGGAGAGCTCCAGCAGTGCTCAGTAGTAAAATCTGATAAATCTTTTCTGCCTATTAGAATATTTGTATGCATGACAACCTCATGCTGCACAATTCCTTATTGCCACACTCATCTCTTCTTCCTCTACCACCCCAGCACACCTCCACCCCAGACCACCTATGAAATACCTACACCAAAAGAATAAAAAGCACTCTCCAGTCAGCAATCAGCCTCATCATTTAGCCCACATGAATTTCTAGGAAAGCATATAAAGTGTTTGAAATAGCTTTCCTACTTCCAAGGTGCTGCAAAGGTAAAAAAAAAAAATTTTAAAACCCTTCTCCCAGACAGATGTGGGAAAGCACAGTTGTCATGAGTGCAGGGGACCATAAGCAGGTAAATAACCCAGCCAGGAGCAACAGCTTAGCAGGACAGACTCTGGTACAGCCAGAGCATTCATGGTAATGCTCCCTCTGATTCTCCAGCTTTTTAAGAGCTTTTTAAGCTCTAAATGCCATTCAGTCCCTAGACAGAATCATGGAATGGTGTGGGCTAGATCTTCAGTTTAAAACTACTAAAAATGTAATTCATTTTCATTTTAATCCATTTAAAAACTACTTTCTATTACATTTACACTTGTTTCCAGGGGCAGGAAAAAAAACCAAAAAAACAAAACAAAACAAAAAAAAAAAACAAAAAACCCCAAAAAACCAAAAAACCCAATCCCCTGCAGGTATAAACATCCTACCCAGGATCAGCAAAGATCTACAGACAACAAAATTCCCAGGAATAATTGAGTGGTGCAATCCTAACAAGTGTACAACCACAAGTATTTGCCATCACCTTCCTCTATATGTTTACCAGCAAACAAATTTGGCATTGAAATCAAAGTATGGAGCAGGTGAGCTTGGTTCCATGAGCTTTATAACAGGTATTTGGAATCTGCTCTCCAGAGCATGCTGCCAGGTTTATATGTGCATTTAACTTTAAAATTGTGTGGTTTTTCAGGTGCTAAACTCAGTTCACACACCAATGCCAAACTGATTCTTAGCTTATGAAAATACGGATAAACTTGTCCCACATTTATCCTTTGGAGGAAATGAACTCAGGGGAGCCTAAAGCAACTAAATGCACTTATTAAAAAAACACTCCACCTGCTTCCTGGTGAAACATTTCCCTCTCCAGAGATCAGCATCTGGGTTTATCAGCTGAAAAATCACATAAGTTTTGCTTCCATCTTCAACAGGTCTGATTAATCTGTGCTTTAGGGTTTTAAAGGGTTTTTCTTCCCCTGCTACCGTCTGTCAAACTGAGCCAGGTGCTCACTTCGACCTGAATAAAGCAAAACTGAGTCACAGCTAAAAATGGCAACATTCCTCATCTGCACTTATCCCACCCCATCAGGGATTCCAGCCTGAAACACCCCAGTAAGGAAAGATAACAGGAAAGAAAAAACCTCTCATGTTTGTAAACTCTGCATTACCCATTCAAAACACAAATGTTGTGCTGATTGTGCCAAAACAGACTAAGGAAAAAGAAAATCACTGTAATATCAAACCCCAGTCTAACACTAGGACAGCACCAGTTTGGTACCAAGAATGTTTATTTTAATCCAACTCACACATTCATATTCCCACCTGCTGCCAAAATCTACCATCAAAGTTAGGTAGAGAACAGATGTTTCTCTAAAGTATGGTGGGGGTTTTCTTGTTTTGTTTTAAATCATTCAGAACAATTTCACTGAACAGAACCTGCCCCAGATGCTTGACCTGCTGCAGAATATCAGCCAAAATCCTGCTCAATCAAGGCAGCCCACAAACCTAAGAATAAACCCACCTTAGACAAGGCAACAGTTTTAAGTCCATCAGATACTTGAGAGTATTTCTTGCAGTCTGAGACAGGAACAGACAAGAACCATCACCTGAAAGAATTCTTCCCAGTTATCCAAAATGCACAGCTATAAATACATAAATACAGGCCCAACCTATCAACAAAACCATCAGCACACTCCCTGGAAAAGCAAGTCAGGGATGATCCAGCAGCAAGGGCAGCTCAGGAAGGATTAATTGTCATAGTACTCAGAGGTTCTACAAACAGCAGACAAATACTCATCCAATATTTGCCATGAATGTAAATCCACCCTCCTGCAGTCCTCCTGCTCTTGCTGTTTATAGCCTCCAGCAGAAGGGATGGAGCTATAAAAGAACTCCCCCATTACCACCTGCCCAGCCTTCAGTAAACTGAATATCTTCAAAAGAGAAAAGACAAATCCACCCCAAGAATGAACATCTTGCCAAACTGGCTCTGGCTCACCTGTGAGATATTCCAACAAAACAGTCTCAGCACTGAGAATGCAACTGGCTAAAGGCAGAGGGAGGAAAGGAGGAGTCAGTCCTAAACTAAAAAAAGCTGAATTTATTTGGCATTACATTATCTTCCATTGAAAAAATTGCAGACTATCATCATCTATCAGGTCAAACATCAGGAAGGTGAATAGCTTGATTGGTAAAACCCAGGGTGCTGTAACTCAAAATAATTTTCTGCCCAGCAAACACTCCCAGCTAGGAAAAAATCCCAATTACTTTCTCCCACTGGGTTGCCTGAATTGAAAAAGAAACGTGGTGTTTTGACAGTCCTTCAGAGGGGCAGACCATCAGTTCCTTTCAGTGTTCAGAGGTTTAACAGCATCCAAGGCACTGTTTCAGCCTGAAGAGGGACAATTACGATGATAATTCCCCTGAATCTGTCTAAATGCCTACAAAAGGAACATTTTAAATAAAAGCTTTTGCTTGGGCAAATACCCAGCCAGTTCCCCAGCAAGACAGAGCTCTAAAAAACAATTCCATGATGAATGTGAATTATTGGAATTAAAGGTTTTCCTGTACACTTGAAATCCCTCATGCAAAAAAAAAAACCAGAGGATGATGAAATGAACTTGTCTCCACATCAGCCCCATTCAGAAATGCCACAACAATTTCCCTTATCAGCAGATAATGAAAAACCTATAAACTCCTATCCCAGCCATAATAATTCATACTGCCTTTTCTATTACTACTCAGAAATGTATCAGTCATTGCTCACCTTAAACAAATGCAGATTAATGCTGCTTTTCGAACAAATCTCATCTATTTCCTCCCAAATTATTTTGCATTATTTATATACACAGTGTAGTCAAAACTCTTTCAGATTTAGGTGTGATTTTTCAAGTTATTCTCCAACCACATTCTCAGCTCACACCTTTGATGAAATTTTCAGAACACGTATTTTCTTTTTCCCTCTTACATGTTATGTAAGGAGCCCCAGAAGTTCCTTGCCATGGACAGACACTGAAACATGAATCAATGATGATATTCAACACCTCTCAAATCTTTACTACCCAAGACTTCCAGTTTTTTATTTTCATGCTGGTAGACAAAGGGATGAAGATTAAGATGATAAAACAAAGAAGAGAAGAGCAAAAAGATGCCAGTAGAGCACAACATGGCAGGGGTGGGAGGGAAGTGGAGAAGAACCTCATTAGCCAGGCAGGAGCTTAATTAAAGTGTGAAAAGAACAGCACTGCCCAGCTCCAAAACGCAATTACCTGGGGCTAGAAGCATTCAGCCCCAGAACTCAGGCACTGCAAGACAAATAAAAATTTACAAGGCCTTAAGCAACCTGACCTGGCTCCAAAAAGGTGGAAGCTGCTAAGGTGCAAAGACTCCCTCCAACAAAAAACCCACCTAGTCATTCCCAACAACTGCTCAGGCTTACTGCTGATTAATAGTCATAAGGAAAACCTGCAAATTTTGATCTCCTTCCAGCCTGAACACTGACTATGCCATGATAAGATAAACCACAATATCTTAACTTCCTTCAAATGATCTAATTCTTCAATCTAGAAGTTGCCAATGTAAAAAACCCACAAGGGTGTAACTCAGAGACCAATATATTGCCAAGCAAATCTCCACCACCCAGCCCTGAACAGGACTTTTAACCTAGCAGGTGTGATAGTTAACCATTTCCTTGCCCATCAGAACATGAATAGTTGAAAGTCCTAACTGGATGAAATTCCAGCCCCAGCTGAAAACCCTAATTGGATGCAATTTCAGCTAATAAGGTGCCCAGGGTAACTTTTCAAACCACAATACCATCCATGGTACTTGGATTTGTCCCAGTGCCTTTTAAACTTTGAGTCTGAATTCCATCTGAGTTTTCCTTCCCCCTAACTCACACTGCCACCAAAATCATCCAGGATGTGTGTCCCATGCTCAGGCACAGCTTCCACACTCTGCTTGGCAAAAGGAGGAAAAGGAAAACTCTTCCATGAGCCCATTTTGAACAGGGAATCTCTCTTGCTCAGGTGACTAAATTTATATGTAAATTCACTAACTCTATACAAAATTAACATTCACTGTAAGACAAACTCAGAGAGAACTTTTGCCAATAAATATTCTAATTGACATTTTTAAGAAAGCCTTATGCAAAAATATCTGCCAGTGACAATTGTTTAGACTTCTGTCTCTAGGAAAATCCAGATAATCCTGCCCACATGAGTTCCCTGAAAAGGTGACAGCAGAATTTTAATATTGACCTCTTTGTCAGCTTGAGAACCAAGCTGACAAAAAGGAGGAATTTTTTATTACCTTATCCAGTGCCCTATCACAAACAATCCAAGCAGCAGACAAATATTTGTGTGCCTTCACCTTTATTTACTTTATCCAACCACTTGCATACTTAAAGCATTTCTTTGTCCCTTGCCCTACCAATACAAAAGGCTCATTCTGATCTAAGCACACAAATAACCAAGACACCAAGCTGGTTGTAAGGCTTCCCAGTTTTTTCTCCTGAATTGAGATTTTTTCATGGAGTTACCACTAAAGTATAAATAAGGATAAAAGGCACAAAAAACATCCCTGACATAATTTTCAGCTTTGTTAGGTACTCCCCTTGAGGTGTGAGGAAAGGCTGCAGAAGAAAACAAGGCTTGTAAGGTAAAAACCTCAATTCCCCCAGGTCTACCTACAAAAAGTTGACTTCCCCCAGTTGCTGAGTGCTCATAACACACACCCCAAGCTCTGCTCCAACATGTGAAGGTGGGAAGGCTTAAAATAATTAAGATAATTAAAACACAACACATAAAGTAACTTGGAAGGCCAATTCCAGCAGAGCCCCAAAACTCTCCAGGCAGAAATGAGAGGTATCACTCTACACTGGGGAAAACAGAGAACTGAGGCAGCAGCAGGACAGAGAGGGATCCTCTGCCAGCCTTTTTACTCTGCTCAGCTGCTCCAGGTGGGAACCATCCCTTCAAAGCCACCAGGGTGGGACTGTCATCACTGCACAGCTGGCTGTGACCTGGGCACTGAGCAAAGCTGCTGAGGGGACACAAAAATCCCTCCTGGTAATTATTTTTAAAAACAAAGCCTCTTAATATAGGCTGGGAGAGCTGGGAGTGTTCAGCCTGGAGAAGGAAAAGCTCCAGAGAAAACTGGAATTCCTTCCAGTGCCTTAAAATTCTAAAATAGAGGGAAAGTGACTTTCTATAACTGCATGGAGCAAGAGGACAAGGGGGAATGGCTTCAAACTGACACAGGAGGGATTTAGATGGGATATTGGGAGGGAATTGTTCCTGGGAGGGTGGGCAGGCCCTGGCACAGGGTGCCCAGAGCAGCTGTGGCTGCCCCTGGATCCCTGGCAGTGTCCCAGGCCACTGGATGGGGCTTGGAACAGCCTGGGATAGTGGGATCCTACCCATAAATGGGGATGAACTGAGATGGGATTTAAAGTTCCTTCCAACCCAGACCACTCTGGGATCCTGTGATATATTAGCAAAGCTGTTAATTGGTTCAGTCTCCATCCTAACATCTGTGAATTTTGGCATTAAAACATCAAAACTTGATAAATTAATGTTTTCTAGATAGAACACAGAGAAAATGCCCAGTTAAATACTGCAGTGGTAGAAGAGGCACACAATATCAAAAGATGTATCTATATGTATCTATACAGAGTCAATGTATCACTAATTACTTTTCTTTTTTTTTTTTTTTTTTGCCATTCAGTGGCAGTAAATCAGAATCCATTCACAGCTCACACTTGCAACAGCAACTACTCTGCAATCCCAAAGAGAGTTTCCTAATGGGAGCAAGCAGCAAGTTTAATGTCAGAGGCCAAAAATCCTCCAAGAATTCCAAACAGCCCTTTTCTCTGGAAGGGACTCACCATCACCACTCAAAGGGCAGCAATGCACAGAAACTAAATATTTACTCACAAAAAAACCAAAAAACAGAGAATCCCCAAAAGCTCTTCTGCATCCAGACAAGGAAGGATTCATAAAGAAAAGTCATCTGCTTGCACAGAACTGCAAAAATTCCTCCTCTGAGGCTTCTGCTAGTGGCAAATACAGAGTTTTCCCAGGGCCACCCTGCAGCTCCTGCTTCCCAATCCATGCTGAGTCCTCCTGGAGAACAACCAGCAGCTCCTTCTGCACTTCTTTATGGACAGAGGGACATGAAAACACCAGTTCTTGCCACCCTCCAACCCAAACATTAACTATTCCCACAGCAAACAGATGTAAATCAGAGCATCCTACAACTGCAACCACAAAATTGGTGAGCTTGTGTATGGTCCAGTGTTTTCAGTTTTGTGATGGATGCCTGGAAAAGCAGCTCTTTGCCAAAAAACACATTCAAGGAAACCAAGAGAGGGCAAAAAAAATTCATGGTGGCCCTAAAACTCAAAAACTACAAGTCATTTTCCACTGTCTCGACTGTGAAATAATCAGCAAAATGTAAAGCAACTCTGAATTTAGGAAACTACAAGAAAGCCAGGAATATTTTGATGCTGAAGCTCTGCTCAGTTCACTGCCTGGGATTTGTTAGCAGTATCCATTTAAACCTGCACTCTGCCAGATTACTGTTTCACTGATAGTAATCCCAGATTATTTTTCTAAACTAGGATAATCTTAACACAAGCACAGTAAAGAGAAGATGCTTGGCTGGAAATCAGTTATCTTCTGAAAAAAAAAAAAAAAAAAAATCAGTTGCAGTCTATTCTGAGTGAAAACTGCCCCCACAAATCTGAGGTTCCCCCAAAACTTCTCAGTGGGAAGGCAGGGATTAAGAGTAGAAGCAACAATTTGATCCAAAAATCATTATTAGTCAAAGGTCTGAAGGAGATGATTCAGCCAATTATGCTTTAAACATGGTTGTTTATTTTTTTTTTATTTCACTTGCATTCTCCTACAATTTTTTGCTAACTATTGATCAAAAATTTCACTTGTAGAAATGGAAAACTGTGCAGAGAGGGATTAATGGCTCATGATGGATGAACTGGAGATTCTGCACCTCTACATATTCTGCTGGGGTTTGTGCCTTAGAAATTAAACTTGGTGGAAGATGGAAGAAAATGGAGAGGACAGGGAGAAAGTTATTTACCACTGGAGGTTATGGAGTGCTAAATCAGCACATCACATAAAATTAATCTTGCCCTACTAAGAAAAAAAAAAAAAAGAAACAAGCAGCTTCAGCAGCAAAGTGGCACAAGGTTTATTCAACTTTATTATTCTAAATCCTACCTGAATATTACTTAAAAGCTTTTCTATAAAGGAGACACTCTCACAGGAGGCCATCCTGAAGGCAAACATTCCCATCTCCTCTCTCCTGGACACAAGGGTTAATAAACTGTGTTCCACATCTGAGCTTCACAGCTCCACACTAATTACTGCAGAGAGGGAAAGGTAATTAATGGCTGGTTAGAGCTGTGGGCAGAAATGAAGCAAGTGTCTGCTCAGAGCTATTCTATCAGGTTATCTACCTGGAAAAGCCACATTACAATTAAAGCTGCAAACAGCAATTATAGCTGTTAAAAGTTAAGACTTTTTATTAAGGCTGTGCTCCTTTAGTCTCTAGTGAAAAAATGCAATTAATATCCCCAAAATGACTTGGTAGTCTTGTTCTCACAGCAAGGAGGAGGGGGAAAAAAAAACAAAAAAAACAACCAACCTATTCCAAGATAAAAGCCTTGGAACAGGGGAAAAACTGTGTTTATCATTATGGGCACGCAAGGGATGAGCAAGAACAGCATCTTTGCACCAAAACTCCCAGAATTTATATCAGGAGTACAGGAGAAGTCACTGAAGTGTTTTCCTGTGCCTTCAAATTCCTGTTCTTGTTAGATGGCAAAGTGGAATATGAGCAGATGACAACAGCTCCACTGCATCCTATTTTTTATCTACTTTCTTCCCACCTGCACTGTTTCTGATTGTCTGCCTGCAATTGTCCTTTCCCTTGATTTTGGGAAATAACCACCTTCCCAGGGAGTCAGTGGGATTTATTCATAAAGATCAGCAAGTTATTGAGTTGACTTTGAAAAATCACACAACTTGAACTTCATTAACTGATTTTAAAAACATGAAGTTATCATACTTACAAATGTCCTTTCAGTTTGGGTGATGCTCTTCAGACCTACAAGGAAATAGGCAGATATTTTTCACAGCAAGAGCTGGAAGGGTTTTGCACTCAGGTAATATGCAATAAATCAAAATTTCCCTACCAAGAAGTTGTATGGATTTCTCTCATGTTTATGTACAAGCTCTTCATGCATCTCAAACAGCCAAGAGCAGAGGATGAGGGACTCAGCAAAACACCAGAGCAAGTAGGAGGAAGATATAGTAACAACAGCAACAAAAAAAAAAAGTATTTTCTTCTATTTCGACTATTGTATTTCTTCAGAGTGAGGTAAATCTGGCCATGGGAGAAGCCTCACATAAGTCAGTGATCACCAGGACTGAAAATTAATATTAAGGTTCAAGCAGCACAGAAATGAAATCAGAGCTGGAGAACTGCAGAATAAAAACAACCCATAAAACTCAAGTTTAATCACTTAGATTAAATAAGTTTCATGCATATTACTGCCAGTGGTCAGCCAAGCTGTTCTCTAGCAGCTTGGTTATTTACAGCTATTAAATAAATGTATTAAAGTGTTCCAGAGAATCCTTTTTCCAAGGCAAATCATGGCCAAAAAAATACACATTTTAAACTGCCTCATGCTCACAAACAGCAAAAAAGGGAAATACACTTGAGAACTAAATTAGCCTAACCTAAAAAACAACTCTTGGGATGCTAGTTGGTATTATAAAAATGGAAAGCATGACAATAGAAGGCTGGAAGCTTTACTATTACCTTTTAAATTAGTTTTCTTTAGAAAAGCTTGGAGGAGGCAGAGCAACAGAGGTGGAGTACAATAAAAGAAATTAATAGAAAACAGTCAGAGGGAGGGTTTTGGGGGGTGGAAAGGAGGTAAGGGCTGGCTAAATTTTTTAGCCAAGGAAATTGAGAAAACAAGTGTTTATGAAGTCAGAATCCTGCCTGCAGGAGGCAAGCAGAGCTCTTGCAGTGCCATCAAACCCCTGCACAGGGGATGGGAAGGTATTCCTGTGATCCCCCTGCCACACAAAAACTCAAAAATTGCATAAATAATGGCCTGAAAATTGCTGTGGTGCTTTGACATTGTAATTCCAAGAGCAAACTGCCCTCTCTGGTGCACTCTGTTATATAAAATGCCAGGCTAATCACAGCAATTCAGCTTTCTGAGTGCTGCCAGATGTCCTAAACAGAAGTAAAAACTAAAAAACAGGAGTTGAGGAAGAGTCAGTTACACACCTACCCCTCTACAAAAGGACAAATGAAGAAATTAATCACATCTGGCTGACCACAACATCAAACAATTCCTCAGCAACACAGAGCACTTGCTTTAAATCCCAAAATCCACACTGCTCCAGGCATAAGTGCTCTGGTCTCTCTCTTTCCACTGAAACTGGGATAATGCAGAGAACAGCCTAGAGGAGTATGACTGCATCAAACTGGAGTCTGATTATTGTTTCAAAAAAAAGCCCAAATCTCTCTTCTGAGGCACCAGGAGCAGTTTTTTTACTTCCATGAAGAAGTAGGTCATGAAAGCAGCAGCTCCAGCAGATGCAGAGTGCTCCACACAAACTGGAGCTGTGTGTGTTCCCAGTGTGCTCACAAGGGGATGCAATGTGGGTACCACTGACTGCAAATGGAAAAAAAACCAAAAAACCCACAGTTCAGCATAAACTGCACAGAGAAAAACTGAATGGCGTGCAGGGACAGTCATCAGAAACAACCCACCTTTGGGGAAAGATGAATAAAACCAACATCTGTTAAAAATGTAATTTACAAAACAATTCAATTCTAAAGTGCCTGCATAGAATCAATGCTCTTCTCAAAAACCTGACTTCCTTGCCAGCTCAAAAACCATATCTGTGTGGTGTCATATCCTGCCCTGCTCAATCTAGCTCCATAATGAGGTACTCTGTGAAACTATTTGTTTAAAATTACTCTCTCCAGCACTAAATGCCAAAAGGAAATATGGAAATGGTCACTCCCACACACTAGAGTGAGTGGCTGATTCAAAACCCTGATCTGTTTTCCACGAGAACATGTGTGAATCTGAGTCACTGTCTTTGTCTTTGGACTTTAAAATTATCCTTAAAAATAAAATTCATCTTGGAACTCTTGGACTCTGTGGTCAGAGAAATCCATGGCTTTTTGGCTCCAGACCAAAGCTCTGTTTTGGACCATCAGCTTCTTGTTACTTAGCAATCAGACTCACATCAGCAAAGCCAAGCAAGGAGGAATGGATGTCTCAGCATTTGCAGAGGGTTTTCCCCTCCCTTCCAACACCACAGTTTCCAGGTTCAAAAACAACAACAGTCCTCCTGGGTGATGCAGGACACTGACCACAGCCTGAACAAAAACCAAACTCACAGGTTTTCTAGGCAGATCATGAAACACAAGGACAGCTCATCTTGAGAAGAAAAAGAAGAATTTCGATATATTCCCTTAATTCAGGAGGGAGTATCTGGAGCTGGTTTCATTACTAGCAATATACACTGCTCATGAAACAACTCTCTCAACAGAGACACTGGAGCTGGTTCCCTTGAATCCCTTCCACCAAAATCCAAGGGAAGGATCCTGCTCTCCACTTAAACCCAGCACCCCAAACTCAGAAGAAACCACACTGTATAAGTGCAATTATCCCATCTATTCAGTATTTTACAATGAGATTTCTGTTGGCACTGCCATAACAGGGATAGCCTGGCAGCAAGCAGGGGAGCCCTTGGTGCTGCAGACACACAAACAAGCCAGGCTCCACCACCCCACCAAATTTTCAGCTCACCCTTCCCCCCCCCCCCGCCAAACCTCTGCAGGAAGCCAAGAGGATTTCCCAAGTCGCATGATAAATCAGGGAATTTTCATTCCAAAAAAGGAATCCCATTTTTCTCCCCCTGGAAAATCTCTGCAGTTTTTCAGCTCGCTGTTATTTCAGGGAGAAAATAACTTTAGCTGCCAGCTTTCCCTCCCATCTTCCCCCTGCCAGGAATCTTTGTGATGTTTGGGACAGGCTTCCAATTAATTTAAATGACTATTAAAAGGTTGCTGCTGCACTGCACATTCATGGTGTGTGAGTTTTGTCTAGAAGCAGAAATCATGAGCATGACATGGGATATCAAATTATTCTCAGAGGCAAGCAAGAATAATGACAGAACAGTATTCATGCAGGAAAATTTGTATAGAAAAACCATCATCCAGACCCCAGATATTTCTTTTTAACACACAAGTTAAAAAAAAAAACAAAACCCCACCTCACTTCTGTGCTATCTTGGGCAGTTCATTTTCTCTTAATATCTTCATTTATCAGAGCAGTACTTAAAATTGTCATTTTTGGAGTTGCTTTGCCAGGCAGAAAACTCATTTTCACTTAAGTCCAAACATCAAAGAAAAATGACAAGGCTAAATTATGAGGATGTATTTTTAAAGAATGGCTGAAGTGGAACAAGTAACTATTTCCTCTTACAATAATCTGTCACAACTAATTTCCTTCCTGCTCTGATTCCATCTCACAACCTGCACCCTGGCCAGCAAACTGCAGGTTTCAGCAGAGCTCAGCATCATCAGGAGTCAGTTTGGGCAGAAGAAAACAAGGGTTTAAAGACAAGACTGACAATGAGAGAAATTTGAGTTTTAATTATTCCAACAGGCAGTGTCAGAGATTGAGAGTTTCCACATTGCATGGCAGCCCTTTTCTCCTGGGGAAGCCAACAAAAGCAAATTGCTGAAATGAGCTCTACATTTCCTAATTCCTTAAGAGCTGCCAAGAATGCAGAAAAAGATAGTGGACATGCTCTGTGCTTTAGATGAGACAAAAGCCATACCCCACAGGCTTGTCCTGCTGGAAGCTAATTCCACATCACACTCAAGTGCTGCATATTTTCATCTTCATTAAAATGACATCTCATTTTGATGACCAATTGAGACCTTAATAACAGGGAGAAAACCCTTTGCTGAATCTTAAATAGCAGAAGCCCAAGTAGTTTCATTTTCAGCATTAAATACTCAAGGACAAAATAGCCCTTAAAGCCTGACTGCTGTAGTTTGCACTGGGAAAGTGAAAATGTGATGAAATCCCCACCAGCAATATATCCCAGGTGGTCTCTCACCCCCAGAGCACTTCAGAAATAAGCAATATGCCCCCCTGGTGAGAACAGAGTTTCATCTAGTTTCAATAAATCTCAAATTTTTCTAGTACAGTTTCTCATCCTACCAGAAGCCACAGAAGTAGAAAGCAGCAGTTGAAATTTTGGAAAGAGTGGCAGGTCATCAACTGACACTGCAATAAATGAATAACTAGTCAAAAAAAAACAAAAACAACTAGCCACCCAAATCTGATACAATTTCTACATTTCCACAGGCCTCCAATCAAGAGAATAATTTCAATTGCATATTTGACTCAGCTCAATGTTATTTTATAGAATGGCAAACTGGTGACTCATAGCACAAATCAGAAATTAAGTCATAAAAGTTGTTTCACCCTCCAGACTGGGTGGAGCCTAAACTCACAGAAAGTTTCCTCTTTAAGATGAGTCTTAAAACAGCTTTAGAAAAGGAACAACTTCTTTTCTTCTTCTCTTTCCAAGGCTTGGAGCTATACCCCTCCTCTCTGAGCACAGCTGAGAAATATTCCCCTTGTGGAAAAAGAACTTTTGATATTGGTGACAGCATCAATTTGATCATGACTGTAACTTCCTTTCCCATCACAAACCCTAGATTGAAAGTCTTTATTATTCTCATGGGCTAAAAAATAAATAAAAAGTAGCAATATCATTAAATAACTGTTAAAAACCCAAACCAACATCTAGTCCTCGTATTGTGCTCCTCTTTCACACAGAGAAAGCCCTGAAAGTGCGTTCTCTGATTTTAGCCACTTCCATACATCCAAAAATATTTGCTGGTCATCCCCTTTGAAGCTTTTGCTCATGAAAAGATTAAAAAAAAAAAAAAAGCACAGATTTTTTATCATTCCTTGGAAAATCCACAATCAGCAGTATGCCAGGTCAGGAAAACAGCAGTACAGTTAATTAAATGAGTCTGCCAGCTTCCATCCTCAGCAAAAAACACACCCCACAGTCTTCCAAATCTCACCATCCCTGCAGCCACTCTGTGCCACTGACTGAGCTCTGGGAGTGCCAAGCTTCATCTGACAATTTGCTTCAAGAGCTGGGCAACAACAGAGCAAAAAACTGCAGCTTTTGTGACAGTGAGGGCTTGAAGTGGTCCTGCAGGAAATTATGACCACACTACTGAGCTACAGCTTCTCAGGAAGTCAGTGCTGCATAGGAAAAAAAAAAAAAAAAAAAAAACCACTAAATACACATTGTACCTATGCTGAATAAAGGGCAGCTGCAGCAGGATGTGCCCTGCATCCTCCTCCTGAGGCTTATCCCATCTCTCCTTGAAACAGAGCAAGATCTTTGCAGGGTATGCTCTCCACTACACCCTCAAACCTGGGCCACCTGCCTTGGAGGATGGATCAGCACAGGAAACCCTGGTCCTCATCTGGAGCAGAAGGAAAAACCTCCAGGTTGACCAATACCTACTCAAAACCTGGCTGTGGCTCAGTTGGCTTCAGTTTTTTCTTCTTAGGCTTATTCCTGATTTGCCCAGAGCTGCCACTAGCACAGGAATGACCCACACAGCCAAGCCCTTGATTTTCTATAGGTATTTTGCACCAGCTGATGACATTCTTATCCAACACGACTGGCTACAGGCACCAGGAAGCACACTTAAGAGGAGCCCCTAATCTCTGCAGGAAGAAAGAATGAGAATTAGGCATTCAACACACAAAAGCAGAATGTTTTATTAAAGTATTTTGTCTACTTCCACATCATTGAAAACCATTTATAGCTTGCTTCCTTGTGAAGCTTTTCCAGCCCCACTACAGCTCAGCCCTTGGGAAGCTGACCCTCAACTTGCACAGCACCTGGAACAAGCAGGATACAGGAAAGGCATTCCCTTTTCCCATTAGAAAGTTTTCCCTGAGAAACAGCCCAACTTTAATTCTCTCTCCATGGCCTCAGCTCTGCCACACTCCTTTAATGCTATGGATGCCCAAGCCCCACTTGCTCCACTCCACTCAGAGGGGAAAAAAAAAAAAAAAATCTACAAATATCAGTAAAAACTTCCTCCTTCTTGCTTACCCCTACTCCCAAATCAATGAACAAGCCTCTCATTCAAAATTTTTTAATCCCTCTCCCCAGATCTCTCACCCCTTGTGATCCTGTTAGGGACAGAACACCAAGACTTGTGGTCTCCTCCCTAAAGGATTGTTCCTGTGGGGACATCTCCATGCTGAGCCCACTGAGCTTTCCCAACTCCCTCAGGTTTCAGAACCCTCCAGCAAGCTGTGAATGCTTCATTCTGTGGCTCCCAGTAATAATGCACTCCCAAAAGTTCCTTCATAATCCAAGTAGGGACCTCCTCGCCCTCCCTCCTATTTGGTGTTACCAAAACCTCCTCCTTTGCACTTCACCCATCTGGAGGAGTTTTTTTGTTTGTTTTACAACACTCTCTCACCTTCTTCCAGCATTATTTATATTGCTTTTGAAAGAACTCATCCATAAGACCATTTAGCATTTCCACCCTGTTTCAAAGAAAGCCCATTTAATTTATCACCTCTGCAAGAAACCAGCCATGCTGAGAAGTATCCAAGTAGAATTGATGGTCCTAAAAACCATCACACAAACCAACACTTTTGCACAGAAACACCTGATGTAACCACTCTATTAATTACACCCATATTATACAAAGTCTCCCTACATCCTTCCTAACATAATCTATGGTGTCAGGAAGTTTGTACATCCCAGTCCCATCACAGAGCAGGATCAATTCTTCATCAGCCACAAATGATTCATGTGAGCCTAACTTGTCCTAACCACCTCTGATAACAAACACTGAACACCCTTCCCAGGAAATAATTCAGCATTTCACTGCTCTTACTGCCAGTAAAGATTGCCAGCACCAAACTAAACCCCTCTGCTCACACTGTGAGCCCATTACTTCTCCCACCCCACATGGATTTGTCTGATTTTCTGCTTCCTCTTTGCAGCAACACCTCTTTTCAATTTCCTCTTTATTATGAAGAACTTCAGTTCCTTTAATTTCTCCTTGGAGATAATTTCTTCCAGGATCCAGCTGCTGTCTCTTAGTGGTGTGCACAGTTTCTCAAGTGCAGTGTAAGGGAATGGATAACTCATCTCTGCTGTGAGGGGACAAACAGGCACATCACAGATGCTGCCAAAAGGACCTGCCAGGACCCTGCTGCATCCCTTCTTGCACCCTTGGTTCTCAGGGACTCGACCAAACCAACAACCTGAAAAAACCCCAAAAACTAATGACTGCAACACCACAGCCAGGCTGCCAAAAATCCAACAGCACAGCCCAACTAAAGCCAGGAGGGCTTTCTAATCATCAGTCTCCAGGACACGAGCAAAATCCTCCTCCTTCCTGAAGATCTTGAAGGAGACAGCTCTGGATTTTAACATGCCCACACCTCAGTCACGTCTGCTCAGTATCATGGGCAAATACAGGAGATCCACGGGTTTTTAATGGTTTTTTATCGTTTTCTCACACATTTGCTGCCACATTTAGCTCAAGGAGTAAAACCAAGCGCGAATCTGAGTCTCTGCTAAATCAATTGCAAAGGTCAATTTAAATTTAGATAAATCCAAATTATTTGCCGGCTAAAGGAGACAGCTCAAATACTAATTACGGAGGCTGGAAAGGCCATCCCACACCTGAGCAGGTGCCGGGATTAACCCTGCAGCCAACACATCGCACGTGGAATCGCGAATGCGGGACTGCCGGGATGGGGACACCCGACACCGGCGGAACCTCCGGCATCCCCTCGCTGCCAAAACACACCGGCAGGGGAACCGGCGGCACCCCGAAGACACCGGGCACAAACAACTCTTGAAACAGCACCCGAGGAACCGCAGCGATGGATCCGCGGAGCTCACAGCCCGCTCCGTCACCTGATTAATCCCAAATTTTGGTGGCTCCGCGCAGTTCCGTTCGGAGCAAAACAAGGGAGCGACAGGTGCACAGCCCCGGCGGAAGCGCTTTTAGAAGCAGCGATAAAACAGATTGTAGCAAAAAGCCAGAAGGATATCCCACGGTTACACACTGTTCCCTTAGTTTAAAAAGAAAAAATGAGGGGGGCGGGGGGGGGGGGGGGGAAACCCTCCCGGTATTTTTAGCAAATCTTTCGAGCTCCAAGACGCAACCTGCTGCCTTTATAGGTTTTTCGAGACACACAGAAGCTGTGCACTGTCAGTCCCCTCTTTTCCCGGCAGAGCCACCAAGGAAAAGGGAGCGAACAGAGCTTTGCCCCGTTCCCGTCTCCCGGGATTCGGGAAGCCCCCCGAGCGCCTGTGCCTTGGCTGACCTTGAGGCGGGGCGGGAAGGGAGGAACAGCACAGCCGGGGGAGCGGAGCGGAGCGGCGCTGCCCGCTCGGGCCGGTGCCGCCGCTCCCGTCCCCGTTCCCGGCGGGGGCTCCGCGCCCCCCGCGCCCCCAGCGCCACCTGGCGGCCGCGCCCCGCCGCGCCGCGACCCCCGCCCCGGGAGCGCGGCCCCGGAGCGCCGGGCAGCGCCGGCAGCACCGCCCGCTCCCGGAGCGGCACGGCGCGGGCGGGCCGAGAGCTGCCGCTGCCGGAGCGCCGCCGGGAGAGCGCCGCTGCCGCCGCCCGCCGCCGCGCTCAAGTTTCACCCGGTGACGGCGCTAAGAATAAACGCGCAGCTGGCAGAGCCGGGAGTCACCGCGAAACCGCCGTGGAGCAGCCGCGGAGCCGCCGCGAAACCGGGGCCCCCGCGCCGCCCGCCGGCACCGCGCCCGCCTTGTGAAGGGCACACGGCTGCCGCCTCACTCACCGTCCGGTGTCGCTGCTGCTGCTGGCGGCGCCGGCCCAGCGCCGGGAAGCGGCCGGCGGCGGCGGTGAGTGCGGCGGGGCGGCGGCCGCAGAGGAGGAGCGGCAGCGCTCTGCCCGCCGTGGCCGCCATCGCGCCGCTGGAGCCGCCCCACGCTGCGGCGGCAGCGGTGCTGCTGCCGCCCGGGCGGGGCGGGGCGGGGCGGGCGCGCGGGGAGCGGCGAGGCGGGGCCAGCAGAGCCGCTGGCCAATCGCCGCGTCCCTTCGCCCGGCCCCCGGGGTCCGCGCAGCCAATCGGCGCCGAGCGGGTGGGCGACCAAGAAAGGTGATTGGCTGGTGAGCGGGACTGCGCGCCGGCCCCAGGGCAGGGAAACTCCTCGGCTGGGGTGCCGTGGGGCGGGGTCATGGTGGGCGTGGCCAAGAGGGGGCGGGGTCATCGGTGGGCAGGGCCGGGACCCCTAAGCGGGACGGGATGCAGGGAGATGGGGAGCACTGGGAAAGGGGTACAGGGAGGTGGGATGCACTAGGGAAAGGGGTGCATGGACATGGGGAGCATCGGGAAAGGGGTGCAGAGAGGTGGGATGCACTGGGGAAAGGGGTGCCAGGGGATGGGGAGCAGCAGGAAAGGGGTGCAGGGAGGTGGGATGCACTAGAGAAAGGGGTGCCAGGAGATGGGGAGCACTGGGAAGGGAGGGAGATCACCAGGGAGAGGCTGCAGGAAGATGGGGTGCAGCAAAGATACCAGCAAGGCCCTGGGGATGCAGTGTGGAGGTGGCACAGGGATTTGGGGTGCTGGATCAGATCAGCAGTTTCAATGAAGAATAATAAAAGTATGTGATCAAAAAATATCTGGATACACATATATATATATATATATGTATGTATTGCAGATATGGTGGGCTGGTCTGCCAGCACAGACCTTGCAGCACCTGGGCTAAACTAGCAATCTTTGCTCAGCTTTCTCTTGAAAGAAGATGTACCTAGATTACTTAGAAAATACTTCTTCCTCTGGTCTGGGAGTCACTGCAACACTGATGGCAGCTCCTTCTTAATTCCTGTTATTTACCCCTCTGTGTTTCTAAAAATATGGAGAGGAGCACGACCAAGTCATGGGATGACACAGATGTGCTTCAGCATCACCCACTCCATCACAACACTCCTTTTCCCATCACCACCTCCCTCCAGTGCTGCCTTCCACAAGTCCTGATGGGTTGTTCTAAGCTTTTCTCCTGGCAATGTCATTTTGGAGTTTGTCCCTGAGAAATCCTCAACCCTCATTTCTGGCTGGATTTTTCCTGCAGCTTTCCCTTCTTTCTCTTTGTTGGTTGGGAAAATGTGGTTGAAGCCTCGACTGTGTCCTTCTGGAAGGATTTACCCACTGTCTTTCCAACTTCACACATTTAGCCTTTTGATGATTATTTGCATTTTCTTGGAAAATCAAGGTGACAAATTGCAGCAGCTGCTGCTCCCAAGCTTCATTGCTCAGACCAGAGTCTTTCCTGGATCTCTGCTTGTTGTATTTCTCCTGCCATGTTGAAAACTGATGGCAAAAGGAAAAATGCTTCAAGACAAGGATTTTGATTAGCAAAGTCCTCAGTGATGACTCCACAGTGGAAGATGTTCCTAAGCACATCTTGGCAAAGGAGTCACCTCATGGATCACAGCCAGGGTTTGTCCCTCTCTGCAACATCAGCTTCTCCCTGGGACAGCTCCCAGCATCCCAGCACAGTGGGATTCAAAGCCTAAAAATGGCAAAACTATGGTTAATGCATCCTGGGTGAGCTGGAAAAGAAAGATTGGAAAGGCAGGAAAGGGGGAGGAAGGAAGGCCAAGGATGGGGAAGGTCCCTTGGGGGCAGAACCACCTCTTCCCACCATTCATATACTGCATTTAAATATTTATTTGTCATTAAAGAGGAGCTGGGAATCACTGGAAGCAAAAGGTTTTGGCAGAGTTTTTATATTTCCAGGGAATATTTGACAGAGGTGGGAGAAGATGGGCTTTGAGCAAAGGCTGAGGGCAGCAGAAAGGCCAAAAATTCATTAGCAAACCTGTGCTGAGTGTGTGGGCACTCATTACAAAGCACAAAAATGGGAATTAAGTGAGAGCTCTGAGATCTATACCCCAGGCAATTAAACCAGCCAGAAGGGAACAGCTCCCCAAGGCACAGAGAAAGAGAGGGGTGAGGATATTGGCACCAAAATGAAACCTTATCATTTTAGGTCAAATAGCTCCTGCTAGAAGAATCTTCCACTCATGGAAAACCTAAATAAAATAATGTATTTAACAAGGCTTTCTCCTGGTGCTTATAATTACAGCTGACTGAATATTGGAAAGTTGCTCCCAAGAAAAATTGCTGGGGAAAAGCTCACCAGGGTTTGCAATTAATATTATTGCAGTGGGAAAGGCTGAAGTGGAAAACTTAGGCTTCAAAACCTCATCAACCATCCTGACACTGCTGAGAGAGGCATGGTTTGTTCCCTCCTGCAAATAAAACACTGATGTAAGAGAAAGTGGGTGTGTGATATGCCATGGGCAAAGCCATCACTTTGGAAAACCTGCTCATGCCCCAAAGTGCTTGGATTAAATAAACCAGCTAGGAAAAAAAACAAAAAAAAAAACAACTAAATTATCTTTTAGCCCATAGATTCATCACTTTCTCTGCATCATTTAAATTTAGGATTAGACAATTTTACTCCTGCAGATGTCCAGGGATGTGATACAGCAGAATCAGGCACCTGGAGATTGATGCAAAATCCTGCAGGTGCATCAGGCATGGGTGGATGAGGAAACTGAGGAGGATCCCAAGTTCAAGTTCTTGTTATCTCCTTTTATTCAGAAGAAAGGTTGGTGCTTCCAGGTTGCTGCAGATAAAACAGCACAGCCCTCAGATGGGGGGCAGGGTCTACTTGCCAATAAAGGAATGGTGTTAGCCACCTTCTGTAGGCTGAGCACTGCTCAGCTTCTCCTGGAGCAATAGGATAGGGGAGAAAATTCCCCTGGGCTGGGCAGGATGGTGATCCCTGTCTCATCACGACTCAGACCTGAGTTACCCAAACATGCCAGCGTTTGCTGGCTGCTTCTCCCACCCCTTTTTGGGATCTGGAGATGACCAGACCTCAGCCCCACAGAGACACCTCTAAACCTCTGGGATCCCCTTAAGCCTTGCCAAAAGGTTAAACCTAAAAATCCCTTCAACATTCCCACAGTGTCAGGATTCAGCAGCCTCCTGGATTCCTCAAGAGCAATCACTGCCTATTTATGCCTCCAGAAAATGTGTTTTTTAATGGGGGGGGTACATTAAATCATGAGAAGAGCCAACCTAAGAGGCATCTGGAAGCAACTAAAATTAAAACACCTAAAATTAGCCTGCTCAGCAGTGAATCCTCCCTCTGATCTAGATGCCAAGGTGCACATGACCCCAGAGTGCCTTTCTCACTTTCCCTTCCCGCTGCCATCCCATTCCTGGGCACGGCTGCAGCTGCTGCCACACCTACCCACGACCCTGGAGATGGCAGGAATTCCTCCCTCTGAGGGTGGGCAGGTCCTGCCCACAGCAGCTGTAGTTCCCCAGGATCTCTGGAAGTGTCCAGGGCTGGGTTGGATGGGGCTTGGAGCAGCCTGGGATAGTGGAAGAAGATGATCTTTAAGATCCTTTCCAACTCTGTAACATTCTATGATTATATAGATATATAAAATCCCCTGAAACCCCATATGCCACTCTTTCAGGCCCTATACACAACCCCTGCTATCCAGGACCTATACAGACATTCCTAGTACAGGATCTGTACATAAACCCCTCAGACCCCACAGACAGACCATTCAGGACCTACAAACATCCTCCTTGTATACCATACATAGACCTTGAAGGACCTATAGATACAGGCCCCTGAGACCCTATAGACAGGCCTTTCAGAATATATATATATATTTTATAGATATATATAGGCTCCTCAGATCCTATATACAGGCATTTCAGAGCCTCTGTCTAGTTGTCTATCTGGGCCCCTGAGACACTATATATAGACCTCTCAGAACCTATATATATATATATATACACATATACATATATGTGGGTTCCTCAGAACCTTTCAGAGCCTCTATCTATCTCAGACCCTATATATAGACCTTTCAGACTATTTATAGAAAGGTGGGCCCTCAGACCTTATATATGGACCTCACAGAACCTATATATATATATATATATATATTTATGGACCTCTGAGACCCTGTATACTGGCATTCCACTCACCCCTGAGGCCCCACACGTGCTCTTTCAGGCCCTGTACCAAATCCCCTCAGTCGCTACACACAGGACCGTAGAAACACTCACCGGCTGTATAAAAGCTACACAAAGAAGTTTCCGAACCCCTTCACACGCACTGACCCCCCCACACCCGCAGCGACCCCTCACGGCCAGACCACGCCCACCACTGACAAACCACGCCCACATCACCACAAACCACGCCCCCGTGCTAAGGCCACGCCCCCGGAAGCGCGCGCGCGGCAGGCGGGGCGGCGGCAGCAGCGGCGGCGGGGTTGAGGTGAGCGCGGCCCTGAGGGAAACTGACGGGGGCGGCTCCGGGCTGGGGTGGCCACGGCCCCGAGGCTGCGGTATTCCGGACCTTGGGGTTCATGGGGAACTGGGATGAGCGATCCTAGGGCGCGGAGCTGGGGGAGCGTCCGAGGAAGGCCCCGGAATGTGGGGTCTGCTTAGGCTGCGGGGCTGAGGGAAGTCCTGGGGGCTGAGGAGGGTTGAGGGGATGGAAGCGGGTCTCGGGGAATAGGAGAGTCCTGTCTCCTGGAACTGAGGGACTCCAAGGCCCCGGGATTAAGGGATCCCAGGCCCCGGGGCTGAGACTGAGCTGCTGTTTGGGAAATCCAGGTTTTCCCGCACACACGGGGCTCGGGCTGTGTTGTTCTGGCTTCTCCACCCCGACTCCCGCACTAACAAACATTTTGTCTGGGGAATAAAGCCGCGGGTCTGGGGCTCGGAGGGAGGAGGGATCCCGCCCTGCTCTGGGCCTTGCAAGGAGTGTTTTGGGGAGCTCTGAGTTAAGTTTGGGTCGATTTTCTTGCTAGGTGTGGGATCGCCGGGCTGTGTGAGTTATCGCCGTGTGTTAGAGCTCATGTCAAACCACTTTCTCTTGATGGAGGTTCTTTAAAGCTTTAACTCCCCTGAATGGCCCCGGCTGTGCTTGATGTGCAGTTCGTGTCAGAAAACCCTGAGGGTGAATTTGAGTTAATAAACTGCTCAGAGCACAGAAATGCCTGATGTTTATCACAACGTGATTTATGTGTGCTGTACTTTAAGCCTGCAGTTTAATGAGCTGCTTGGAAAGATGGTAAATCTGGCTGTGTTTAGTGGGGTGGGCAGGTCAAACCAAACAGAATTTTTGGAGGTTTCTCCTTTAGAATCCTCATTGCCAGCTCAGGCTTGAGTTAAAGGCCTGGCTTATCTTTAATTCCTTTATTCAGCTGTTGACCATTTTCCTCCTCTTGGCTTTTTTTGGCTCAGTCTGAGATGCATTTCCTGAGGTCGATACATGTGAGCACTAGGACTGCCAGGAGGGAAGTTGCATGCAGCACAGAGTTACAATCTTTATGATGTTTCTTTCTCGTTTTTAGAACAGGCCCCAACTGAGAAATAGTTCCCTGTGTTCTCTGTGGCCTCTTGACCTGCAAACTGGGAGCAAATACACTACAGGTGAGGATGCTGAGTGCTGGGCTGTGCAACTCACTGCTCTCAGCTGCTTTAACTGGTGAATCAATCATTTGGCTGATTGTTACCCTTAATACACCCTCTATAGAATTATTCTTGTCCTGGAGTGTTCTCTTTTCTTAAAGCTGTAGGAGAATGAGCTGCCTTTTTTTCCATGTTCTGGAGGAAAAAGAATCCAGGCACATCATTCTGTCATTACTGTCTGTGTGCTGGAGACCCTCTGGAGTGCCCTGTGTGTCACTCACTGGTGGCTGTGTCACTTCTCTCTGCAGGCTCCTGGGCAAACTCATGGTAGAGTTTGAGGAGAGATGATCCCATTGTCCTCAGGCTGCAAGACTTGCAAATCATTTGAAGTCTGGGCAGGGCTTTGAAGCAGCAGCTCAGAAATGTTCCATTTTTCAGGGGAGAGCTGAGGGAGCCATCAGCATGTTTAGGTCTGGAATGTGGAAATAACCATTTTTATCTTCTTGAGCAAAATAAGTTCTGTAGCAATTATATTAAGTTTATTATAAAAACACATTGATTTATGCTGTTCCAGTCCCTGAAGTGAGCTGGGATATGGAAATACTTGGTTTTTTTCTTCCTAAGTTCCCCAGTTGGCATATCGGGGCCCAATATTTTAACACAGCTCAGTGGGGATGATGATGCTTGAGTACAACAATAAAAATAACCTTAATTATATTGATTCCAGATGAGTTTTCCTGCTGGGACATTCAAGGGTGGCAGTGAAAAAGTGTCTTGGTGTAGATGTGACTTCAGGTGGGATGATGTTGTTTGGGATGATTTAGCAGGAAGCAGTTACCCAAGCTCTTTGGGTGTTGTACATCTTTGAGATGAATATTGCCTTTCTTTTTTAAACTGAATTGTTCTAAGAAAAGTGTGATGCAGATGGTGTGGCTCCCTCTGAAACACAGAATCTTGAAAGGCCATTAACAATCATCCAGTTCCACCCTTTGCCATGGGCAGGGACACTTTCCACTATCCCCGGGTGTTCCAAGCCCCAGTCTCCAACCTGGCCTTGGACACTTCCAGGGATCCAAGGGCAGCCACAGCTTCCTCACATGGAAGGAATTCCTTCCCAATATCCCATTTAGCACTGCCCTCTGACTGTAGGAACCCATTTCCCCTTATCCTTTTGCTCCATGTCCTTGTCCAAAATCATTCTCCAGCTCTTTTGTTAGTACTGAAAGGATGAAGATGAATATTTATCTTTAGGGTGATGCATTTGACACTTCAAGTAAAAAATACACTGATCCTTAGCAGGAAGTGAGTAGAGCCTGAGGCACTTTGTCTCCCTGAGCATACACCATCCAAAGCCTGTGGCAGCCTCACCTCTTAGTTTTAGATTTAAGATACATTAAAAGAGAAAAAATAGACTGTTAGATCATGAATTGTTTTACTGTGGCTACCTTGGAAAGTCCTTGGATAGTAAATTCAGGGTTATGTTTGTCTGCTGCCCTGTCACTGTCTGTGAGTACAGAGACTTGTTTTTCCCCAGAGACACTTGCTATGGCATTTGCTTCCATGAATTTTGGATTTAATCTCTCTTGAGAGCAGCTTTTAGCTGTACTCTCACCATGTAAAGAGTGGATGTGGGGCAGGATGAGATTGGAATAACCAAAGCACTGATGGTTGTAACTCAGAATTTTGTGCTGAGACTGGCTCAAGGTTTGGCCTGGCCATTTGTTTTAGGTCTCCAAGGTGTTGCTGGAAAAGCAACTGTAGCGATTCAGACCTGCTTTTCCTTTTTGGGGGAAAGCAATGCTGTACTCCTGATTTACCAAACAATCTCCATCTGGTGCATGAAACACAGATGCTGTGAATTTTTTTGTTTGTTTCAGTGTGTTTTTAATTTAAATTTTCTTTGTATAGTAAAGAAAGCTACCAAAGCATGATTCTTTGGCCAGGAAGAAGCATTTTCTTAAGGAGGATGTGGTTATAGGTGATGTTCCTGTTTAAAAGGCAACTTCAGCCAAGGAGAAATTACCACATTGTGATATTCAGGTTCTTGGGGAGTTCACAATTCTGTTTCTACCTTGTCACAGAGGAGTTCAAACTTCACCATATCAAATTCTGAGACAACCCACTGTCTGTTCTGCCTTCAAAAAACCTTTGTTTCTTTCTGGAGCTGGAATTGTATCTGCAGATAACTCAAGCCTCCCTAACTGCCACCTTGTCAGCCTAGAGAGGCTTTTGCTTTGTTCTTAATTTTTTTCTCTTCCAGAATTAATTTTTCATGTTTATTCAGTAGGAGTTAACACTGGTTTTTACAGAGGCAAATTCATTTCTTAAAAAGTATCTCAGAGCAGTAAAATTTGTTTGTTGTGAGGTACCTGCAGGTGGGTGGCTGGAGCTTCAAGGAGAGTCTCTCCATTCTGTGGAAAAGTTAGGAATTCTCAGGGAAATCATGCCTTATGGACACAGATTGTGAAAGGCAAGTTAAATGAATCAGCCCATTAAGCAGATGCATTTCTGCTGGCTGTAACTTTTTATAGGAAAAGGCAGATGTGTTATGCTTTCTACCCCTCTGCCAACAGTTTTTTGATGATCTTTTGCTCCTGAAATCAGTGTGGAAATAGCTGTGCTCTGGTGCACCTGCTCCTGTGGCTGGTTTGCAAAGGCACCCTGATTATTTGAGAATAGCAACTGGAAAAAGAGAATTTCACTCTACTGATTAAGGCAGAAGGAGCTCATGAAACAGGGTTAATAAGGGGCTGAGAAGTTTTTTTGGTTGGTTTTGTTTTTACAGCTTTTCTGAGTTACCTCTGACATCTATGGAGGTGTTTCTAGGCAGTTTTTCATAGCTGGGGTTTACTGTAATGTTTTCTAGGTAGAAAAGCTCAAGGAATGTCCTGCATTTTGAGTGGAGGAAGGGAAAGCTTTAACCTGAAAAAAGCAGCATTTGGCATTTGTTTCTGTGGAAGTTTAAAGCTGCCTCTTAGAAACCTACAGTGCATTGCTGGAGTCTGCCAGTCTGAAGTAGCAAGGAAATAATCTATCCTTGCTGGAGGTGCTATTTTCAGTGCTGCTGCAGCAGATGGGCCCAGTTTACTCTGTTTGGGTACACTCATTTTTCATTTGTGTCTCCAAAGCTGTGCTTTATGGTGGCTGCATCCATCCACTCATCCTCTGGAGACTCAGCTCCCAGGTTAAATTTGGGGCTGCTGTTGAGTTTGCCAAATTTCTTCTGCCAGTTTAGTGGCACCAAAAATGTAAACACTCCTGTCTCCCTTTCAAAGGAAGCCCATGCTAGCTACTATCCTACATCCTTATAAATAATCCAGCTGCAATTGCTAAAAATGCTTTATTAAAGTTAAATCTAAAAGCTTGTGAAAATCAGTACAATTATGTGGCAGAATAAAGCAGCTGGTGAGGGGAGGGATGTTATTGATCATCCTTGAGGGGAGCTGGGTGCAGTTACAGAGCTGTGAAGTTGGGGATTGGTCATTTCCAGGGCTGAGGATTTTAGGAAGAGGTGAAACTTTGCTGCAATGACAGTTTCAAAGAAATTTCCAGGCTGTGGCTTAGGTTTCTGCATTGATAGATAGTTGGTTGACTCTACATCAGTTTGAATCGTGCTCTGAAACAAATGTGGTTCCTCTCCAGCAAAATTAATATGATCAAATATTGCCCCAATCTTCTACCTGAGGAGAAATTACTTTTGCTGCTAGATTTCATTTTCCCAAAACTGATTTATGTGTCTTGGTAGGCTAATAACTTCAGTAAGGTGTGAAATTCTTTATCTCAAAATTGCACTTGGTAAAATTGGAAATTTGGAGGGGAAAAGAGTAGGAGCTGTTGGGTCTGTCTTGGAAATGGGGAAAGGAGTGGATCCAGAGGTTTCATTAGCTGGAATACATCTCCTGGCACCTTTTCAGGAGTTATTCTTATACAAATTTCATGGTATAATAGAATGGTTTTGTTGGGAAGGACCTTAAAGCCCATCCAGTGCCACCCCCTGCTGTGGGCAGGGACACCTTCCACTATCCCAGACTGCTCCCAGCCCTGTCCAGCCTGGCCCTGGACATTTCCAGGGATCCAGGGGCAGCCACAGCTCCTCTGGGAAGGACAAATCATAACTGATTTTAATGGAGGCAGGTTGAAGCTATGAGGTTTTCTTTCCCCCTGGTTTATGAATCTCAGTGTTAATGGTGAAACTTCTCTCCTGATTGCTTCACCCTTTCCCTTGCATATTGACTTTTCCTTTCCATTGGATTTGTTGTGCTTTTTCCCCCCCATTTTAATTTTTCCTTCCCCTCTTCCCAATGCTTTTGAGAAGATGGAGACAGGAGAGCTGGGAGCTGTTACTCTCACACCCCTCTGCTGTTGGCTCTGGCTTCAGTGAGCAGAGCTGAGGGATAATTGACAGTCAGAGGCTGAGATGGGAACAGGTGAGGAATTTTCCTACAGCATCTGTTGGGTCAGGATGTCTTGATGTGCTCTGGCAACGTCAAATTTGGCTTTTTAATAAACACACAGCTCTAGAAAGCTCTTTGAGTTCTTAGTGACTCAATCTCAGCCAGTCTCTGCAGGAGTTTTTATGCTTAAATAGTGCCTCCTAAATACACATTTTTTTCAGAAGGTCTTCCTGCATATCAGTATATTTAAATTTACAATTGGCATTTTGCACTAATTCCTAGGCTGACCATGTCCCAGTAAAATTGTTCAAATAAATGCCAATGACCCCTTCTCTGATGAAAAATTAAACACCCACTGGTTTATTGAATTTCTGTTCTCTCTCTCACATGCTTGTGCTGCCAAGGCCAGTTTTGACATCAAAATTCTGTTTGGATCCCCAAAAGGCCAAAAAAAATTCAGTTCTGGGGGGGTACCTAAGTGTAGGAAGTCCCTTTTCCCCAGGCTGAGCTTCTTAGTGCTTTCAGCCTTGGAATTAGGAGCTAATTAGGGGCTGGAGAAACGGGAGCAAGTATTTTTTTCTCTCCTTTTGGCATCTGAAAAAGGATGCAAGAGTTGGGATCTTCCAATTCTTACCTGCACTGAAAACATCTCAAGCTTTGGAAAGGCTCTGGCAGAGGTGAACAGCCTGTGTCAGATTCCTTGGAGAGCAGATTAGCAGACAGAGGGTCATTGTTTGGGGAAATGAAATACCCACATTAAGCCAGAACTGATGTAACTGTTGAAATAATGTTGCATTTCTTCTTTTCATGTGACCTGTGTGGTCTCAGTTTGAATGGAACCTGTTTTGTCCTGTAGTGGAAAAGGTGTTTTCCTGTTTTCCTGGTGGGTTTGAGTCTCTCTCGACTCTTCTGCTTAAAAGAAAACCACCTCTGAATTGTGGCATAAATAAAAGTAGATTGTTCATTCTGTTCTGGAAAAAAAAAAGCCCCAGCTATTTCATTTGTCCAAGGATATTGATTCAACTTTTGAAAGTAACTGTAGAGCTGTTCTGAGCAAGAATTTAAGGTAAGGTTGGCTTATCTCTTGCAAACATAAATTCAGTCTACAGATTCCTTATAGCTGTAGTGCTGGAACATCATGATAACTCCAAAATAATGAAAATAAGCAAGCATAAAATTTAAGTGCTTGTTGGGTTTTTTTCCCTCTGGGCTGCTTTGTTGTATCCCATAAAAATAATCTTTTATTATAGTAAATAATTCAGGAATTGGGGTTGTTTCTTATTGTAAGCTGTAATCACATCAGTTGATGAGATTTTTATACTTGATCTCAGTTTTATTCCTTGCCCTACTGCAAGCTGTGATGCTGAGCTTTTTGTTGCTGCACAGGGCAAGATGCCTATTTTTAATATTTCTAAAAGTGAGCATCAGCTTTCTCAAGTGATCTTGACTTCAGTGCCTGGAGTTTTTAACCAAATACACCAAATATCATGGCACTTTTGATTTTAAAAAAAGAAAATGATGGGAGATTATATAAATTGCAGATGAGAAATTTATGTTCCAAAGGGATTTTTTAAATTGCTCTGAGATAAGGATGCTTTTTATTTTGGAGCTGTTGTGAGAACTGGCTGCTTTCAGCTCTCTCAGGTAGTTGCTAGCAAGTGAACACTCTGGGTAAACATCCCAGCAGAACCAAGGATGGAGATTGCTTGGACAAAGCAAATAATTTAGTGTTTCTTAAGGCTCAAGCAGAGTAAACATTTATGCAGCACTAAAGCCAACAATCAGAAATGTTGTGAAAAATCTCTTCAAGCTCCCAAGTAAACGCTGTGGGGTTTAATTTTCATTTTGGTTGATTAAATGATACTGGCAATACTTCCCTTATCCAATACATGCTAGGAATATAAAGCTGTAATTAGGATGGGGAACCCTAGAAAGGGCAAGGATAGCTTCTTGAGGAAAGTAACACATGCAGATTTTCCTCTGAATATGGAACAGAAATTCAGCCCTGGAGACAAAATGGGAACATCAGGTTTGCATAGAATGGAAATAATTTAAAATTTGAAATCGGAGTTGTTTTTCATAACCATCTCATTGTTGTTAGAACTGGAGAGGATTGGAGAATCAGTGCTGTTAGCTGGCTGCATTCCATTAACACTTGAATTTTAAACCTGTTTATTTGAAAAGGAATAAACAAAGCCATAATGCCAATTTTAATAGGAGCACAGATGAATAGCAAATAGATGCTATTTGGATGGATTCACTGTGAGCACTGAAATTTGTGCTGTTTGCCCATAAGCCAGGGTGGGGATGGGCAGGCAGTTTATGGCTTTGTCACCTCCACCATCTCTTGTGCTCCATCCCACCTCTCTTGTGCCAGGACTGGGCAGAAGTCTTAATCTGATAGGAAAAAAAAAAAAAAAAAAAACAAAAACCACTAATAAGGGATTTGTTAATGATTTTTCATTGCTTGATTGTGCTGGGAAGTCTTCAGGTGTTGGAAACTGGGAGTTTTGAACTTTCTGTGCTGTCTGGCACAGACCCCCAAAACAACACTGCTTTTGACCTGAAGCCTTAGAGAAGGCTTCCAAAATTGAACTCAATAATAGAGTGTGTAGTTTGAGTAAAAGCAGTGTGCAATATCACATAGCAGAAAGCTTAGAATTTGAAGTTTTAGAATATAGTAATAAGTAAAATGAATGTTTTAGAACAAAGGTTTCTTCCTTTCTTCACCTTCTTCATGGGTATTCTTCAAAATTGTCTGCTGAATATTTGGTGTATCTTCTCTTCCTCTGTCCCCCTCCCAAATTCTGCATCACTCCATTGTGGAATCCTGACCTGCAGCAAGTGGCACTGATCTATCCAGCTCTTTGCAGTGAGAGAGACCTGATACACCACACGTCAGAGGTGTGTGCACAGGCAGCTCCCAGGATCCTTGTTTTTGGAAGTTAATGGTTTAGCAGAAAAACAATACATGTGGCTTTATTTTTCTATTCTGTGGTTATTCACTACCTGGGAATATGTGAGTAGAATGGCAAGAACAGGGAACAAAAAGAAAAATTAAGCTGCTGCTCCTCTGCTCTGTGTTTTTTTGGGAATTCCTTTACCATTCTGTTCCCAATTTTAAGGCCGACCTTGTGCTTGAAAAAAATTGCATTTGCCTCAGAAATGGAACCTTTATTTGACAAACAAATTTTCTTTTCAAAGGCAGCATTTACCCTTCGCTTTCAATCCTGTGAGCCACCAAAAATGCTTTGCCTCCTGCAGCTGGTGTGTGATGAGGTGGTGTTTCTGTGGCTCCTTTTCCTCTCTTGTAATTATGTTTAGATTTGTAGCTCTGCTATCCCATTTGTCTCTGTTCTGTTGTGTGTGTAATGGGGTGTGGATTGTATTTTACAAGTTTTGACACTTTGAAACTTGTCCTGTACTTACAGTTGAATATAAATGTTTTGCTCCAGGCTAGCTAAACAAAAGGGATTTAAGAACAGTAGCATTTTCTTAGGAAAATTCAAATCTCTGGGCTGGGTTTTGTTTGATAGGTTTGCTTGTTATTTGGCTAAATTTGCCTTTTAAAACCCAGCTGTGACTTTGCTTCTGGCCAAATGCCTCTTACCTGCTATCTTCCATGGCTTGGAAATTGGAAATATTTCATGGAGTCATGGAATGGTTTGGGTTGGTAGGGACCCTAAAGATCATCTAGTTTCAACCCCTTGCAGGGCAGGGACACTTTTGCTAAACTAGGTTGCTCCAAGACTCATCCAGCCTGGCCTTGAACATTTGCAGGAAGGTGAGATTCCCTCTTGATTAGGATTTTAGGGAAAGGATGAGGAATTGGAGTAATGCTGATAAGCTATTGGGTGTGTCAGCCAGGTAAGTGCCAAGAGCTACCACTGTGTCCTGGTTGGAAGGACAGGTGTCTGCCAATAAAGGCAGAAGCTTCTCTTTGAAATTGAGAATGTAAACCCCCTTTCCCCAAATCATTATTATAATTTTGAATTTAAGGGCCTCTCAGGCAAAGATATAGGAATTAGGAATAACAATTATTTACTAGGAAAATTAAAATAGAAATACAGTATTACAAAGAAAAATCTCAAACACTGAGTCAGAATCCAAGCTGACACCCTGTCAGTCAGTCAGGGTGTTGGCAGCAGTCCCATTCAATGGTGGCTGCATCCTCCTGCAGTGCCAGATGTGGTTCAGCTGGAGCAGTGCTCCTGGAGAAGGTGCAGTTTTCCTCTGAAAGTCCAGGGATGATGTGGAAAGGTCTGGCTTTCCTCTGGAATCCAGTGGAAAGATGGATAACTTGCTGTCCAAAATCTCAGTTTTTCTCTAGGTAGGAAAGGCTTGGCTCCTGCCCTGGCTGGAGCATCTCCCAGTGGGATGATGTAATTTTATCAGTCATGCAGTGGGACTCAATGTCCCAGCAGCAGGAGATATCTCCTGGAGGGAGGATGGGCTGTGGGAAAGATAAAGATGATTGCCCAGCTGGTTTGAAGATGGCCCATTAGCAGAGGATATGTGCCAGGAGATCAGGGGCACTGCCCCACCCTGTTCAACATTTCTGTCCCCATCAACCCAACACACACTGAAAGTATTTAATCTGTTTATTGTTGTGTGAAACCGTTCTGGGCTCAGGACTGGGAGCCTGTGTGTTGCTGTTCCCTGAAGCGTTTCTCGTTGCAGGATGTTCCGGCTGCGGTTGCTGCCCGTGGCCGCGGGGCTGGCGGTGGCATCGCGGCGCTCCCACGGCACGGCCCCGCACACCGGCGCCCGGCGGAGGCTCCTGCTGGCGGCTTTCCTCGGGACCTCTGCAGCCACAGCAAGCGCCAGATTCCTTTGGCAGAGGTAATGCACGCATAGCTCGTTTCTCTTCTGCCCCCGGTGAGTGCCTGCGGTGCTGCTGCTGGGGGGGATTCCCTGGCGGGAGCACTCGGGGGTGCTCAGAGCTCGGGGCTGAGGCGTTGTCTCACACGGGCTCTTTGGTGTGGTTTCCTGCCTGCCTGATGGTTTGTGGTGGTGTGAAGAGAAAAACCTTCACTTTCACAGTTTCTGGTTGAAACAGTGCATCTGGGCGGGGTTTGCTCCTTTGTGTTTTTTTGTGTGGTTTGCTGACTGCTTTCGTGTATAAAAGGCAGAAGGGGACAGTGTGTCTTTTGGTGGGAAGGTAGCAGCACACAGGTTTGTGTGGATTTTAAGGGTCAGAGCCTTAAAACACCTCATGAGTCTCCAAGTTCATTCCTGTTACTGGGGGGAAATGGGATGTTTGGGTTTCCCTGAGGTGTCTCTCACTGAACCCTGGCCTGTGCCTGAAGTAAAACAGGGACTCCTCTTCCATCCCATGGGAGCAGCGTGGCACCAGCAGTGTCACTCAAGCACATGACTAAAATTAGAGTGTAAAAATAAAGTATTTGCTGAAAGCCTGTGTTCTTTTCATTCTAAACTCAGGTGATTTGTGGCTGGCTTTCTGCTCACCTGTGGCTAGAAGGCTCTAGTTTTAATGCAGGGGGAGAGAGGTGATGGGAATTGTTCTGGCTGTTCCTTAGAGCTGTCAAACCCAACTCTCTGCTAAGAGGAGTTGCTGAGTGGAGGAAGAACACTGTGATCCAGTTTTGTGCTGCATTTTGCTAATGATCTGCACTGATGCAGTCAGTGCCTCTGAGGGAATGGCCAGGATAATGCCCATTTTCCAGCTGGGAAGCAAGTGAGGTTATTCCACTTCAAATCTTATCCTCAACACAATCAGAAAATCAGTAGGACATCATGTCCTGTGTAAAGCTGTCCCAGAGACATGGAGTTAATATCTCCCTTCTGTAGCAGGTTCCTTTGCTTTTAAAACCAGCTAAATTTTCAGGTGCTGTTGTTGTTTTTATCAGGAGGATGGTGCTTGTGTTATGTGGAGTGCTGGACCAGGGATGGATTTCAGGGAAGGATTTTTGGCTCCTGGAGTATCTGCTGCTCCTTGGAGGCCCTTGGGCACCTTCCTCAGCTGCAAGGACTGATAGAAATCAGTTGGAGAGACACAGCTCTCATCAATCTGGATAGGCTGACTTGCTGTTATTACTTGTTTTGCCTTTCCTTGCTCTGTCTCCTTCATCTTTTATAAATCCATAAAGCACTAAATAGAATTGTACAGACTTTCAAGTATTCCTTTCCTATCTGAGCCATGAAATAAATCCTCAACGTCAGCAACTATAAAATAAAAGTGCACCCAAGCTTACAATATTAATTTAATTACTTGGCATAAAGCTGCAGAATAAAACAAGGAACTAAACTGATATGTTTGATGTAGAAAATTCTTCATACTGACGTCTGTGGAAGTTTCAAATGGACTTTCAAGTGGGCATTTTAGCCTTGTTTAAAGAAATAAGGGATGAAGTGTGAATTTCCTTTGTCCTTCTGAAAATGGAAATTAGGTGATCAGTAGAGTTTGAGCAGGTGAACACAGAGTGTTTGTAATGACATCCTGAGTTACTCAGGAAGGTGTGTCCTGAGTTAGTACAGGAAGTAGCAGTAAGTATAATTAATTAAGAGATTAATATGTAGATATTTCTTTACAGCTTAGGCATTAAAGATATAGCAAGCCAGATCAAGAAGCAGTTGGAAATTTTAAGTTTGTTGGACTAGATAAGTAGAAGGTGATGATGGTTGAAGAAAGGAATTCTCAAGACTGTCAGGTGCAGTCTGAAACCAGTGTATTTCAGGTGGATTCTGTGGCATGGACTGTGAGCAGCACAAGAAACCAGTGCTGGGGTAAGGAAGCTCACACAAAGGCACAGAAGAAATCTAGGAGTGAAAAGATATATATGGAGAAATCCTATGGTTGTATGATGCAAAATAGACTTAATTGTGTCTTCCTAAGATGGGAGGTGGGTTGGTGGGATCTTTGTTTGGTCCTTTGCAGGTAGGTGTTGGTCTTGTTGCCTTCCCTGCCCTCCAGGATGTCCTGGCTTTTGGGGAATATATCTCCTCTAAATTATTGCACAACAGGAGTAGCTTTTGCTGCTCAGTTTTCCTGTGGTGAGGAATACTTGAGCAGTGCAAATAGCTGAGCTTAGAAGACTAATGAAGTTTACACTTTCTCAGCAATAACTTAAACTCTGAGGATTTCCAGCTGGCAAGAGAAGCAATTAAGTATCTGGGCATTGGCATAATGAACTGAATTAATTGAAATTAATCTTGGTGCAGTCATTGGCTACTCTAAATGAGGCACTAATATATGAGAAGCACTAAACCTCACAGTTTGTGGCAAGCTTAACATTTGTAAAAAATATTCTGTTACTGATCCTGGTGTAAAACTTGTAGTCTCTAGTTCCTGATGCCCTTGTGGAGTGTTAAGGAGTGGCTGCAGATCTGTTCTTCATGTCACAACCATTCCTGGCTGAATCTGGGGGGCATCTGAAAGCACTGAAATTGGCATTTTGGTGCTGAAGCTTGTTAATCAGTCCAACATTGAGTGAAACAAGGGAACAAAGGTACCTTTGGGGGCCTCTGTAAGCAGAGTCTTAGCAGTGTCCTTCCTGATGGTCTGAAAATACTTCATGATCCATTTCTTATCCTTGTGTGAATAAATTGTGGTGAGAATAAGGGCAGGACACTGGTGTTGTCTGGGAATTGCTGCCTCCAGCTCTGGGATCCTCAACACAAGACAGACATGGCACAGGGTGCCCAGAGAAGCTGTGGCTGCCTGGAAATGTCCCAGGCCAGGTTGGACAATCTGGGATAGTGGGAAGTATCCCTGCTCATGGAACTGGAAGAGCTTTAAGGTACCTTCCAAATCAAACTGTTTTGGGATTGTATAACTCTGGTTTAAGAATGCACTGATTTTTTTTTTTTTTTTTTTTCACCAGTGTCCTGGGGGCTTTAGAGTAATTTGCTTATAATAAATTTTTAATGGGAGAACTGCTGGAAATATCTTCTGCCAGCTGAAACAGAGACTTAAAAAAATCTCTCTTGCAGTAAAACAAAGGAAACCACATACATCATAGTCAAGAGGGGAGAAACCTGTTTTATAGCTATAGATGTGTCAGGTACAACTTAACCTAATGTATGGGAGAAAATAGGAGAAATTGTAGGTATTGTCAATGTAGGTGGGTAGGTATTATCCATGTGAGTTTATTTTTAGAGCTCTCATGTGTTTACATGTCAGGGGAATGGAAGGAGCCAATCTTTAAGTTGCCTTCCAACCCAAATCATTTTGTGGTTCTGTGCTTTTTTATAATTCTTTGTGAGAGGTGACACACTCAAGAGACTATCCTTGGGATTGCTGTGCTGGGGGTTTTTTCCTTAGGCTTCAAGACACATTTGGTGTCTTGAAAGAACACTGTGTTCTTTCCAGTGTCTTTTGGCTGAATACTGGGCTTTTTCTCCATGGACATTGGGGAAGGAAAGGATCAGATCCTGGGGGCACAGTCCTATATCCCACTGTTGTGAACTCTGTTTGGGAATGAAAGCAGCATCTCCTGGATTAAGAAATAGCAGATTTATAGCTCACAAGGGTATTGGGGTAATGTCAGGACACCACAGCATGTGTCATTAGGGTGATTGCCTTTGTGAAGTTCTTGCCACAAATTCATTGTGCTAATTTATGTCAGTGTTGAGTATGTGAGAGATGAGGAGGGAAGAAAGTGGCAACGAGCCCTGTGAGTGTGGCAGCACACTGAAAAATTGAGTTGTGGCTCTTCATCCTCTCTGGTGAATTTCTTATTAAAGTTTCAGGTAACTAATTTAGTTGCTGAATGTGGTTGAGCTGAGGATGAGACAGAGCTCCTTGCTGAAAGTTCTCCTGATCCCTGAAGGTTGCCTGTTTTTATGAATGTCCAAACTTGCTTTTGCATTACAGCATGAAAGCCCTGAAGTCTTAAGTGGCTTTTAAACCTCACTGGGATGTCTTCAGATGTTTACATATAGGGAGAATGGCAACTCTTAGTCAGCATGTGTCAGGCAGGATTCTTCCCTCCTGCCTCTGGTTTGGTGGCAGCATCTTTGCTGACTCCTGAGTGCCCAACTCCTTGCTAGATGTCTTACATTTCCTCCTGAGACTGAACAGCAGCTGATAGCTGAGAGCTTTGCTACTGCCTTCAGGATTAGAATAACTGAGCACTGTTATCTCTGGCACAAAGCTTTGTGATTTTTTTTTTCATGCTGTTCTGCTTCTGTCATTCATAGATGAAATATACTTTCAAGGGAGGGGTTGTGATTCATTGGAAGACCTGCAACTTGGGGTGTTGTGTCAATGCCCAGTGTGGGTGCCAGCATCCATCCTACCTGTATATCCTATGGTTGCATGTGTTTGGTTCTTTTAAAGAATGATTCCCCAAGAGAGAATTTATCATTGCAGGCCTCTGGTACTTCAGTGTTTCTAGTGAAGGATGAGGAATCTAATCTTACACTTGATTGTTGGCTTTCTCCAAGGATTCAAAGGAGATATTGCTAGGTGGGTGGGAAATAGTCTTTGATTCAAATTCAGTTCACTGGAGGCAAAAAACAGTCTGAAGAGATCAGAATGGTTGAAGCATGGCAGTAGGGTTCAGGATCCAGGACAGGCACACTCCATGGAGAAAGGCTGGCGGATGGTCTTGGCACACAGTGAAGAGAGGCTTTGTATTTTCATTTCATTCAGAAGCTGCAGCACCAGGAATTCCATTGGAAACTCAGCGTCATCAAACAGGGGAGGAGAGAGTCTTCACTTGCTGAGGGAAGTCCAGCAGGGTGGATATTTCTAGAGTTTTGGGCTTTTTTCTTTTCTCCATACTCTGACATCTGCACTGAAAGGCTTTTTTTATGAGGGCTGAGTATGGAAGTTACAGTTGTTGGAAGCCAAGGATTTCAGCAGAGGGTGGTAAAATACACAGAGAAGGTGCACATAGAGAGCTGCTCCTTCAGTGGTTAATTCAGTGAGTAGTTTGGCCAGTGGCCTGGAGGTGAGGAATAGCTCTTTAAACCTTGCTTCAGAAGCAGCCTACAGACTCTGCCTTTCTCCTCAGAGCTCATTTTCCTGGATGGTGATGTGACTGTGGAGCAGAGTTAATTACCTGGATAAACCAGAGGGAGGAAAAAGCTGACTGTATTCAAACAGCCTCTCTCTGCATCTCTGGAGCAACTGACTTGACAGCCTGATGGATTGAAGGAATGCGTGGGATGTGCTGAAAATGTTTGATTTTTCAATTTCATCTATCCCTTCCCTGGTCTGCTAGCTGTCAGTCAAGCATTACAGGAGCAAATCTTTCCTGATGCAGCTATTCTCCAGCATGTTTCCTATAGAATAGCTTAGTTGTGGAGATAAGCAGTTGATTTCCTATTGCTTTTCTGTCCCCTTTTCCCAAGAGATTCCCTCAGAGCTACTTAAGATGGGTGTCCTGCCTGCACAAGGGCTTTCCATGTCAGTGCTGCTGGTGTAGCCTCAGCTGGCAGCTGCATTTTTCAGCCAAACCCACAGCTCCTCAAGGGTGTGCCAGTGCTGATTAAACTTTCAGGAAAGGTTTCAGGACAGGTGCCAGCATGGACTTCGTGCTCCAAGAGAGGTCAGCTGTCAGACTGTTCCAGGGAAGTAATTTCCATATCTAAGATACTTGTGGGGGACCCAGGTTTGGATGCTGTCTCTGAAAGTTTGGTTCAGTGGAGGTAATAAAAATGGTGCTTTGCTGTAAGACTCACAAATATATATTGGCAAATTGAGACTGAGGGCCTTTTCAGATTAGGAAGTGTGTAAAACTCCATTTTTATGTGAAAAGGCAGGATTAATGCTGCCTTTCAGTGAGCACTTGTGTGTTTTATTACCTCAGACCCCTGTAATGGAGCTGTGTTCTGTCCCACTGTGAACTAGAAACCTCTGAACCCCTGTCTGAGCTGATCCCTTCCAATCCAAACCATTCCATAAATAATGAAGTGTCTTCTTCCCACCAGTACTGTGGACGTTTGCAGTTCTTTAGCCCATTCCCATCTGTCTTGTACTGCACTGTCAGTGAATTATGGGATGCTGATAAGGAGAGAGTTGTCTTTTATTTTGGTAGCATTTAAATTAATTGATGGAACACCTACCCTCATTTCTCCTTCTTGGAAGCTGATGTGCTGAGATTGCAGCAAGCTGTGGAAGGACAGGGGGTTGGAATGAGAGGATCTCTAAGGCCCCTTCCAACCCAAACCATTCCATGATTCTGTGATTCCAGGGGAGACAGACACAGACTCTCTTCTGTTAATGCTACATACCACATCTGTGTTTTCCAGGAAACTGGTAGGGTGAAGTATGTGTAGCCTTTTGTTTAAAGCTTGGGAGACTTCAAAACTCTGTTTGTTTTTGTTTTTCTCCCCAGGCAGCCCTTTTAAAACAAACTCAGCTGTGAATGAGCACGTTCATAGTTCCAGGCAGTACCAAAGTGGCAAGGAGCAGCACCTGTGTGTAAACTCCATACCCTGTGATTAGTCCAAAATAAAGCACCAGGAATGCAAAGTAAAGGCAGATTTGCTTAAATTATGGGCAGGCTGGGATGTTTCCCTGAGCTGTTGGAGTCCTTTAGAAAGAGAAATAATTTTGTCAAACCGTTGGCTTTGTTGCTTGTGACACGTTAACGGATCCTTAGAGATTATCATTTCACTGATGTTAATGTGGTCTGAGCTCTGTCTGATTCTAAACTGCTTTACAAGTAAAACATGGGAAAGCCAGAGCATTGTTTGGCTTGGGGATTTGTCCTGCTTTTTATTTAATCATCCCATTGCCAGTTGCAGTTCTGTGAGCTGCTCCTGACTCTGAGTGATTTGAAGTGTTGAGTCTTGGTCTATGGAACAGAGCTGCCTGGAGATCTTTGTATTTGAGCAGCAAAGGAAAAAGGGTCCTGTGCTCTGCCAGAGTTTTATTTCAACCCTGAGGACAAACAACTCCAGTTTTGTTGTCACAAATCCTGCAGCACTGGAGTTGAGAAGAGTCGTTGGAAGAAGGGGATAAAACAGCCTGTCAGCTGCTGGAGATAGAAAATAAATCAGCTGAGCTGAAACAAAAAGGTTGTTCATCCTGAATCCTGCAGTGCTGATGGTAAAACACATTTCTGTCACTTAATCTGTCTTTTTGGGGAAGCAGAGGTGGAATTTAGTGCTAGAGGAGGTATGATATGCCCTTCTTCTGGTGTTTCTTTCATGTCTAATTTTCATAATTCACTGAGTGATTTGGACTGGGAAAACTTACTGTGACCATTAGTCTGGGTTTTGGTGTGGGGTGGAAATTAGATCACAACAGGGGAAAAAGCACACTGAATTCCAAGGGGACTGGTCACTTCTTTACTTTTACTTTGCAGCCTTCCCCACTGGATTGTAACCAGCGTTGCACTCAGGTGGAGCCCCTGAGGATGATTTTGTGGCACCCTCAGTCACTTCCTCAACGGTGTTTTCTTTTCCCTGGAGCAGGGCTTATGCAGAAGACTCAGTCAGACACGGCCCGAGGGCAGAGCCGGGGGAGAAGGTGAAGCAGGAGGAGGAGGAGGAGGAGAGCAGCGGCAGGAGGGCGGTGGCCGCGGGCGATGAGGAGGCGCCGCCCGAAGGGAAGAAGAAGAAACGTTCCGGGTTCAGGGACCGCAAGGTACCAAACTTGGGCATCTTGAAAGAGAGAAAACTTGCTCTGTACCTGTCTCTATTTTCTAAGGGACCTTACTGTTTTGGGAAGCTACTTTGTCTGCATGTTGCCATGAGTTTCTGTAGGCTGAAACTTCCAAATTTTCCAAGCTTGTATGTTCCTCTGAAATGGAGACCTCTTTTCCCACCTGCACTTGCAGGTCCAAGATAATCAAGGCTCCTGCACTGATGGCTGTTAGGATGGTGCATACAAAGCAGGGAATTGGTGCCAAAACTTTTAAAGCATCTGGGATATTCAGCATGTGTGTGTATGAGTGCATCCTTTTGCCTGTGAGTATACACAGAGCATGCTGGAAGGAGTAGAGGATGAATGTGGAAGGGAGGATTATAGGAAAGGTGTACTTCAGTTCTTCATTTAATTATTCTGTGCAAATGTTCTTGTTGAATTACAGCCTCAGTCCACCTTCTTGGTTAGTCCTGGCTCTCTCTTGATGCTTCTGGCCATTTCATTTTCAGATCAGACACATTTTCAAGAGGAGGGATACTTGAGTAATAAACTGTATTGCTTGTGACCTGCCTTCACTCTTGGGCAGTTCCAGGAGCTTTGGGCTCCTCAGAATTGACAACTGGTTTGGCACTATCTGAAACCACTGTTATTAAAGGATGTGTAATTTGATCTGACAGAATCCTGTAACTGGGAGCTGGCAGACAGCAGTATTTTATTCTTTAAGCCCATCTGGATGTCAGTTTTATAGGCCTGTGTTGGATGATGTAATATCTTTGCAGCACCAAAGAGGAGAAAGGAATAGTGAAGAGCATCTACTCCCATTTTGTTAAGACTTGCTTCTGATATTTATTTTTAAGCCTGTATTCTGGAGGTTGCATCTCATTAGCTGTTAAATTGTGGGTAGTCACATATAGTGGCTTAACAGCTTCTCATGAAAAATTAAGAGCTGTTTCCTTTGAAGTTGCTGAATCATTTTGGTTCCTGGTCAGAAAAGATTACACAACTTGAGATTTCAAGTGCCTGGTGGTTTTTGGGGCTCCAGACTCTCTCCTGTTGTGACATGCTGGTGGCAGCTTGGTGAAGTTACATAGTAAGATGCTGTGCTGAGATACTCAGAGTCATCCAGGAATGTGGGTTCTTGGAAGCTGCTGATTTTCATGGCACTTGGGTGGCAGGTGCTCTGACAGCTTCAGCTCTTGCCAGTACTACTCAAGAAAAGCAGGTTATTGGTTTTTTCCAGTGTCAGCAGATGGAGGCAGGCTGCAGAGAGCAAACCACAGTCCACCTCCATCCACATTCTTACTTTTGAATACAGTGAATGTTAAGATTCATTTTTGTCTGACGTTGCTGCTGGCTGGGGAAGCCAGAAGAAGCATTTTTTACAGGCAAGGACTGTTGTTCCAGTTTGACATCAGAGACATACCTGTGTTGACCAGCTCTTTCCTTCCCAAACTAGGCAGGGAGGAATATGGCCATAATTTCCAAAAATGCCACGAGCCAGGTGTGCCCAAAAGATGGGAATAGTGTGTGGCCTGCATCCCTTCTCATCCCAGTCTGCCTTCCCCTGGCAGGAACTCAGGAGCAGCAATTTCCCTGGGGACAGCCCCATCATCTTTGTGCCAACACAAGCCTTTTCTCTGCAGCCTCCAGACAGAATGTACCTTGTGTGGCCTGAATGCCAATGTTGCAAGAGCTCCCCCAAAGGCAGGATGTGCCAGGTACTGTCCCAGGTGCCTGCTCCGTGTTTGAGCAGCTCTCCTGTGGGCTGTGTTTGATCAGCAGCTGCTGCAGTGAGTCACCTTGGGAGCTGTGCTTGAATGTGGCCAGCTCAGATGACAGGGGAAGGTGTGTCCCTGCTCCTGGCTCAAAATCAGGGCTGCTCCCCTAATTGTGTAGCACCTCAGGGATTCCTGACTCTTCCAGTGTTTGAGAAAACCCCAACCACCACCCACGGTAAAAACTCTTCCCAGCTCTTCCTCTAATTAATTGAAAATAGCGTGGGATTTTCCTTGCAAAAAAAATTAAGCCTAATTGGAAGTGTTTAACACTTGTTTGTTATCCTAATGTTGTTTTTAATGAAGGTGATGATTAGTGGTGAAGCAATAAATTAAGTTTGACGTTGCTGTTTTAAATAGTGATCCAGTGAGAGGGGGAAGCTGAAGCACAAACCACTCTCAGGTGTTGGGATTGTTTGTGGATGGTTCCCAAGCACGTGTTGTTGTCTGTGCAGATATGTTGGGCAGAAAAGGAAAAAAATTACTTGAGTGCTTCAACATATTTTGAAGGCTAATGAGCTGTAATACAGGATGGGGGTGGGCTGATGTGTTAATTAACTTGCTAAAAGTGTTTGCATGCAGCAGTAGGGCTGACTTACCAAGATGTACTGGCAGTGTTTGGGTCCTGCAGGTATCTTGCCTTGGGATATTCCCCGTGCTGAGCCTTCATTTGGGTGTGTGTCACAGGAGGAAGCATAAAGAAAATGAGTCCTAATTAATTTGCTCTGTTAAGATGTGTGCTGTTGCATAGTCAGGGAAGCCCTGGTGGTGCTCTGTGCCTTGAGATGTTAATTTAGAGCTTTATTTTCATGTCAGCATAGGATTTAGGTTTTTTATTTTCCTTTTAACCTGAGGCTTAGCATAAACATTGACAGTCTCAACACACCTTCACTCTGCTAGAGCAACAGGGATTACTTACTTGTCTTTCTCCTTCAGTACATGCTCTGCAAATAAATGCAAAAATGGGATTTTCCCCTTTGGGTCATATCATCTTTCTGAAGGTGCCTGATTACATGCATTACATGCATTTCTAGGGGCAGGATGAGAATTTTGAGTGGTCTTCCTTGTACTGACGACTGGTTTGTATTAGGGAAAGGTGAGAAGTCAGGAGAGGAGATATTGCCTGGCACGATTTTCAGTGCAGGTTGCTTTGAAGCAGTGCAAAAACCCCTCACAAAGGGTTGTCTGCACCCAAATCTTAACTCCACATTTGTTTTGGGGATCAGGCCAGTCCTGTTACCACCCACCTGATGTTCAGCACCATGAATAAGTGAGTCTTCTCCCATTTGCAGCATCTTGGCTGTTCCCTTCTTGACCTGGCTTCGTGTTGCACCCAGCCTTGCAGTCAGAGGGATGGGCTGCAACATTTGTCAGGTTTTGCCAGCTAATTAGTTCATTACCAAGAATGATGTAATTGTGAGTTCAGCTGCAGGTAAAAGGGAAGAAGTGTGGCTGCATTTGCTCCCTTCTTGTAGGGAAGCTTGTGCAAGAAGTGAGATTTCAGTTGTGACCAATGCAGCCTGTGAGATGGTAAAAAGCCATTTAGATTGTGCATTTTTGTGCTGTAAGCTGAAACAGGAGATGTGGGTTTTAGCCCATGTTGTTAGTGAGCTGTTGTTGCTGTGGAAGTAATACTCTACATATTCTAAACATGGGGAGGAAAACACCTGAAAGCAGCAAGGCTGACAGTAGCATCTTAGCAGGGGCTTGAAATGGATGCAGAGGGAAGAGCCATGGTGGGTATGAAGTCAAGTGGGTAAAATGAAACATGGTTTTACTGGCAGAAATGTCAGGACTCCTGTCTGTGGTGCAGCAGTGAGGTTGTTGAGTTGAGGGAAAGTATTTGATAGTGCCTTGCAAGAAATTTTTTCACAGGCTTGGCAAATTTGGTTGAAGAGTTTTTTTAGCTGGAAAGCAGACTGTGGTGAAGGGTTGCCACGGATGGAGTTGGGTGTGGTCTGTGGTTTCATACTGTCCTTGAGTTTATTTGTCTTCCTTGAAGGTGAAAATACTGAGCTGTTTCTGGCTGATTAAGCTGGGTGGGGTGTTATAGTCAGGCAGGAGTGAGATATGGGCCTGCACCCACAAGTGAAAGATCCCTTGAGCATAAGGAGCTGCCTCCTGCCAGGTGGGAGCAGTAGACAGAGCTGGAAAGAGGTGGAAAAGTGGGTGTCATCTTTTACTGGGACTTGGAGTTTAGCAATAAAGCAATTGTCCTCATTCCAGTGCCCTTAGCTGCAGAGAACCTTGTGGACTGAAGCAATAAATGTGGAATTAGGTTTGTTGATTAGAAGTGCAAAGGGCCTAGGAGCAAAAAGTTTCTCCTGCATGAGGGAGGGAGCTGCCTGTAGTGGTTGATGCAAGGACATGTGGTTTCTGGAAAAGCTGTGGTGATGCTTTAGGAATTGTCATTCTAGGTAATGTCATCTGTGGTTGCATTGCTGGAGATCTGAGCTGGGGCAAATAAAGAGGAGAGAGGCTTTGCTTTACCAAAGCCTGGCTTGGGGGATACATTTGGCTTTTTTTTTTTTAATCCTAGAAATAAGAAAAACTCGAGAGGGTGTTTTCTGTCTGATAAACATCAGGCTGAGGAAGTTGTTCAGGAATTTAAGGACAAGGCTGAGCCAGGACCAAAGCCAGGAATGATCTACAGCTGCCTTGGCAGTATCCTTGATCTTGCCTGTTCTCTTGCAGCACATCATTGGGATTTTTTCCTCCCGTGGCTCTTGGCCAGCTGCAGGTTTCAAGTACATTATGGACTGTTAAACACAGCATATAAAGCTGAAGTAAGGAGGAAAGTTTTCTGTGCTAATACATTATGAAGTGTAGGTGTCTGTGCCTTTTTCCACCCTTGTGGCCTTGTATTGGGATTTTGTTTAGAAAATCTGTCTGTTGTCTTTGATTAATTCCAGCTGTTTGGGGGGAAACTGATTCTAGGTTTAAAAAAAAAAAATCACTGCTGGCAGAGTTAGGAAGAAGCAGATTGGTGGGGAGGACTGAGTTTCTGGGGAATTCTGCCAATGTGATAGAAAAGAGGAAAAAATGAGCTTGGGTGACTGAGCAACCAGCTGCGGCTCCAAGTGATTTTTTCCAAGACTCTGCTTGAAAGTAAAGGTTTTTCCCAGCCTTCCAAGACTTTCACATCAGTCACAAATCCAACATTTCAACGCTGTGGTTAAAATGTTGGGCTGCTTTAGATTCACAAATGGGATGCCAGTGTCTTTTCTTATGCTCATGTTTTTAAAGCACCTTCAGGGATTTTGTGAATTTGATTTTCCTCTGCCATCATAAACAGTCTAAATTTATTCATAATAAAGATTTTTAGTGTTTGTTCTTAATCCTAGGACATCAGCAGCTGATACATCCAAATTTCCTAGGTGTTCAAAGGGTTTTTGAAGGGAATATTGCCAAAAGAGAGTTGTTTTGCTGCACACAACTTATCCTGTGGCAAATCTCTTTGAGGACTATGAGTCAGTGTGGGGCAGGAACAGGATACATCTAATGCTGGCTGCATTTCCTTTCCAGGTGATGGAATATGAGAACAGGATCAGAGCCTACTCCACACCAGACAAAATCTTCAGGTACTTTGCCACGCTGAAGGTCATCAACGAGCACGGCGAGTCCGAGGTTTTCATGACCCCGCAGGACTTCGTGAGATCCATCACCCCCAACGAGAAACAGCCAGAGAGTGAGTGGGGGGTGGGTGCTGATCAGGGCAACTGGTGCTACCCAGTCTCTGCTCACCTGGCCTGTGAACTTCCCAGCATCTCCTGAAGGTTTCCTGCTCCAAGCACAAAATTAGCCTGAGCCCTTTCTTGTTTCCCAAAATGCTGTTTCAGTGCAGCAGATCTGGCTGCTGTGAGCCCCTAAAGAGCAGATGGGATGCCTTTCTCCTGTATTTAATAGGGAAAGATCACCTTTAATTGAAACATGTGATGTTGATTGGTGCTGGGTCTGAGACAAAGATGTCAGCACTCTGTACCCATGTGACAAAAGTGTTTTATTCTGGTGCACTCCTTTTATATAGAGCTTGGAGTTTCCTGGGTAAACACATATGATTGGTTGGGAGTTTGGATTGCTCAGTTCTCTGACCAATAGTTTCTGCAGCTTAGGATGGAACTCATTGGGTGAAATCATCCCATTACTGTTCACCTAGGAGCCTGATTGTCAAACCAGGCTGCTTGAATTGAGTCTCTTATTTATGGCCAAATTAATTGCTCAGCTAATAGCCAGCTTGTGCTGTGACAGAAACGCTTCCTAGACCTACAAAAGGAGGTTGCTTTGGCAAGGAAAACATCAGCAATAAAGGTTGGAGTAGATGATCTTAGAGGTTTTTTTCCAATCTCAATAGTTGTAAAGGGGTTGAGGCAGTCCCAGGTGGTGCTGCTGGTCAGGGTAAGGCTCATCTCTGCCATCTTCAATTTCTTTGTGTTGGAGAAAACACATCACTTGTGGTACTTGGGGAGGTTTGGCAATCTACAAGTGGGAGGGAGACACCTTGTTCTTGTCTGGAAGCTGTCCTGAATATTTGGTGTTGGTGGGGTAGCAGGAGGCTTTTGTCTGCATTCCATTGGGGTGAGACCTGGGAGATCATGTTTCTTGGTCTCCCACATTGTATCTCGAAGAATGAAACAGGCTTTTGTCAAATTAAAACTTCCCTTGTCTCTGCAGACATTAAAGAAGAACTTCAGCCCCCAGATAGTAACTTTTTTGAGTGAAGGGTTTATGTCCAAATTGTGAAACTGTTTTGATATCTTAGATGACAGCTGCCTAATAAATACTGTGTACCCTTGTGCTTAGAAAATAACAATATGAAGTGTGTGCAGGAGTGAAGAAAAAATAATCCTGGCATTAGTGTTTAAAGCATGTAGGTGAATTGACATTTAGGTTTCCATCAAGCCCTGGAAATGGCTGTAGTTTCCATGTGAATTAATTGCTGTAGGTTACCATCTTTTCTTTCTCAAACTTCTTGAACTACTGCTAGTTGGAAAAGCAGTAACACCTGTCTGGAAGCTGAAAAACTGAAAACATCCTGTGTTCCATTTCAACACATCTGATTCCTCTTTTACTACTTCCACTTGCTTGGTGCATTTTAGGGTGTGTGCAGCAAATAGGTGGCAGAATGCTCAGCAAACACCTGGCTCAGAGGCAAACAGAGGTGACTAATGGGAAATAATCGTTCATCAGTCTTAGCCACTCACTTCCCATTGTATTCCCATCGTTATCCTGGCTGTTGAAATGGCCCCATGAAGCCTGCAAATGCTGCCAGCCAGTGACACACAGCAGTTTCTAAGGGAAGAAAGTGGTTTTAGGTGGTTTCAGCAAGTGGGATGGGGTGGAAGCTGAGCTTGGGCTGCCCATCAGGCAGAGCAGGAAGGGAGGCATCTTGGATTTTGTTGAGTTGAAAAATCTGTCTTCAGAACTCTTACTGTTGTGGGTTTGCTTCTAGATGGAGCTGCTCTAGGGTGGTTGTTCCTTACCAGCTCTGTACATCTTTACAATCACAGTAAATGGGTTTTTTTAATACATAATGAACAGTAGAAGAGTAAAACACTTACTGCTACAATAAAGTCAAACCAGCCATAACCTTGTTCTCAAATGTTTTTAAAGCTGATAGTAAAAAATAAAAGGAAGATAGGTCTGGTTTTCAGACCAGAAATTGAAAACAAAGAGTGCTACCTGCTGGCCAGAGGAGTTCTGTGCTTCACACCCTGCTGCTGCTTTTGACTCATAGGATAATTGAGGTTACAGGTTAGCTGGGAAATGCTGGGGCTGCTTTCTTCCTGAGTCACGATTTGGGTGTTCCCTCCACTGGGGCTGGAGCATCCTGCCTCCATCCCAGGGCATTCCCTGGGGTTGTGATGGAGCCTGGTGTGTTCCTGGGAAACCTCTTGGAGATAATCCTTCAGTATAAATTCAGGGAGTAACTTCTTGTAAATGCCTCTGCTGTTTTATGGAGAGAAAACACTGTGGAATATCAGTGATCTGGAGTAATGAGGTAGCTGAGTCCCTGTTGTATTTATTTTTAAACTGCTCATCTACTGTGAAGGTATCTCGTGCCCGATTCATTTTTATGGATTACGTGGGGGGAAAGTTTGATTTATTGTCAATAAAGTGTCAGTTTAATTCTAGCCTGCATTTTGCTAGCTTGGGGAAAATGAATTCCAATTCCTCAGCTCCTGTAGATTGCTTTCTCTGGTTCAGTCAAAATTCCTGCCACAGCATTCCCAAGTAGGCAAGCTGTGCTTAAGGAATGACACGAGCTTGCTGAGCTTGGAATGGTTTGTCAGACAAAGCCAAAGAATGGCATTAAACTTGAAAGCTGCTTTAAAAAAATAATTTCTTTCTGTGCTATCTGGAAAGTTCAAGTGCCAGGAGAGGCGTGGGTGGTGATTTCTGCTCCCTGCAGTCCTGCATTATTTTTTTTCTCCCACGTTTTCTCATACCTGAGAGGCAAGTGGATGAGAAGGGATGGCTGTTTCCTACCTGGTGCTTCCTTGCAACCCCAGTCCCAAATAAGCTGAAACTACCCTGTCTCTGGTGGGAATTGCATGGATTCCCTCCATTTTCCCAAGTTTATCAGGGTCCATTCTGCACTGTTTCCTGAGGAAAGTGAGTATTTTGGAGCATCCTGGACTAAGAAGGAGCTGTGTCATGCTCAGCCAGTATCGGTTTTTCTATGGCCTTTGCAATAAGGACTGAAAGAGGTAAAAAATACATCTTGCATCTCATCCTAGCATGCTGTAATGAAGGCAGGCTCTTCCCAAACCAGTTCTGCTCTTCTATTCTGTATTAACCTTGCTGGTTATCCCAGACTCCTGCCATAGGAAAGATGCATTTCAAGTTTCACCAGACAATGAGCAGCAGCTCAAATATCAGAACTCTTGGAAGGTTTTTGGTTGGGCTGTTTTTTTGTTTGAATGCAGAAAACCCCAAACATGCTGCTGAAGCCCAGGCAGAAGCAGCAGCTGTGGCCCTGCAGGCTCTGGGCACAGGATGGTGACAGAGGAGAGGAGCCATGAAGGACAGAGCTGATTCCTGGTGGCTGCATCAGAGTGCACAGCTTGCTGCTCCTGTTAGAAATGGTTTGTTTTCCATGTCTGAAATGGTTTGTTTTTCTTGTCTGAACTGCATGAGAAGCTGAGCACAAGCTGGCCTCTGGGGTGGTACAATGGGTGAGTGATTATTTGTAATTTTGATTAAAGTTTATGAAATATGGATCTGATTTCCTGTAGAACCAGCAGCCAGGAGCTGAGACAAGCACTCATGTAATGAGGAGGAGAGAACTCCCTGGGCTGGTACAGATCCTTAAAGTTATACAGAGTGGTCACCTGGGATATTTATGATATAGAAGGAAGTCAGAGATTAGGGGATTCCAATGCTTCTGGGAATTCACTCTGTTCTTTTCCAGTATGTCTGCTCTGTCTGAAGAGCTCTTCAGAGCAAGGATGTGAGAGGTAATACCAATTGTCTCCTGAGCAAGGTGGGGCTGTTTTTCTGTAGAAGTACATAATACTTGGGCAAGAATCATCCATGCCTATCATGCCTGATGTAAGACCCTAGGAAAAGAGCCAAGGAGGAGCAAGAGATGCATTTATATGAATGTAAAAGTCACAGAAATGAGGGCTTCCATGCAGGTGCCAGGTGTGTTAGGAAAGCATATCTCACAGGGAGACTCACTGGCTTGTTGGGGAGGAGGAGATAGATGAGACCCAAGTCCCCTGATCCTTCCTTCCTGGAACAAAAGAGTCCTGGACTTGAACCCAAACCCCAGGCTGTTGTCCCCTGAGAAATCTCAGGCAGCTCATTGTTTGCTTGCAGATTACATTTTAGATTCAGGGGGGAAATACTCTGAATACAACAATCAGAAGCTGGATTAAAGCTCTGGAGGGGAAAGCTTGCTCCAGCATTTTCTCCTCCTATAATGTGGCATATCACAAGCACAGTTAGCAGGCTCTTCAGCCTTCATAATTAGCCCTTTTATTCATCTGCTGGCAAAAAAAGAGTCCATGTTATATATTAAGCAGTGGGGGGTGAAAAGCAGATCGTGAGTGAATGTTACCCAAATAATGTGAAAAATCTGACAAGTATATCAAGACTGGAAGGAATTTAAAAGGTTTTTCCATCAGTGAGAAGCTGATGGTATCCCAGAGGAAATCATGGTGGTTTCTAATTGATCTCAACTGTGTTCTTGGCACAATATAATTGTCCTTCTCCTGGAAGCTTGTTTTTTAAATGTTTTTTAGAACTGCAGTCTATAACCTACTGCCTATGGATTTATTTTTACAAGATAACATGAAGAGCTTAGTAATTGTCTGCATATTTATCAAGTGTGGTAATTAGCTGCCTTTGAGAAAATCCATGGAAAGTATGTTTTTGTTAATCAATAGGAATATAATAAGCATTTGATTTTAGATTCTGGCTGATGCTGAATAAGAGTAAGAACAAGTTATTCTGTGGTTTTTTTTCCTTTACATAATTCACTTTTTCTCCATGAAGACAGCCCAGAATGAGAAAAGTAAATGCAAGGAGTGCAGTTCTGCTGTTGAACACCCTCTTTTTCCCATTGTGGCAGCAGTGAGTGTTAAGTAATTTTTGATTTATGTTGAAAGTACCATCACATGAATAAAAGTGGCAGCCTATATACCTTGTATTGGTGAGTAAATAGTGTCAGTCTACTCTGAAATAACATTTCTAGTGGTGCTACATGCTTAGATACTCCATGGCAGTGCTGCTGTTTATTTGGGTGGCATCAGAATTTGTGGGAGTAATAAACAGTGGTAGTTAAACATTCCAGGGAAGCTGGTTTGGAATCACTGCAGGTCACTGGAATGCTGCTGGCAGTGAGTGGCTGCTGCAGAGCCCTTGGCTGCAGGGGCAGAAGGGATGTGGAGGGAAAGGAGCAGTGTTGAGCAGAACCTCAGGTAAATACAAATGTGTTCTGGGGCAGGTCATGGTGCAAACTCTGGATTTGTTCAACAGAAACAACAAGTGGAGCTCTGGGTGCTCACTGCAATCCAGATTAGCCATGGTGTGTGTCCCAGGAAAGTTTGAGGTATTTTCCTGAAATGACTCCTGGATTTCATTGCTGCATCTCTTGAGGAAATCCTTTCAGCCACTTCTGGGAGAATGCTTTTTCAGGCCTGCTGTTCAGTGAAAGGTGGAAAAGCTCTTTTTTCCTGGTTCAACATGCCTATTAGGCTCAGCAGCAATAGCCCAGCCAGGGGCTGTTTGTCTTGGGAGTGTGGCACCCAGAGACAATCCTGTGGTGGGTTTAACAGAATACTCTGCTTTGAAAAGCAGAGGTGTAATAACTGACATTCTTCCTTGTTCAGCTGTGATTGTCCTCATCCCTCCAGTGTTCCATTGGCTTGTCAGCCTACACAAATGCTGAATTCCTATTGCAGCATCTTGGGGGAAAAGCTTCTTTAAATTACATTTTTAATGTAATTTAAAGCAAGACCCCAGGCATCAGGCTGCAAACCCTCTTTGTTGGTGTCCTTTTGTGAGGTTTAAAGGCTTGTGGAAAAACAGGCAGCTAAGTCCTTAAAAAGGAAAATAAAACTGTACTGGGAAAAGGAAAATGTATAGAGTAAAAGTGTGTATATTGGACATAAATTTCTCTTTTCAGCTTTTGAATTGGCTTCTTAGGACCTATGTAAGGGGAATTTCACATAGGAATTTAAGTGTGCAGCTTCATTAATGCAGCAGAGGAGAGGGGATGTTGTGCATGGCTGGGAGGGTGACCATACAGAACACAGGTGGAAACCAATGTGCTTGTGTGTGCAATATAAATGTGGAATAATCTGGGTTGGAAAATATTTTAAAATATTTTAATATTTTATTATTTACATATTTATTTATTGCATTAATATTTATTATAATTATCTAGAAATATATTGTATTTTAAATATAAAATTACAGTTATCAGCTCATCTTTTCATACTGTTCTCTACACAATCATCCATTCACTTTGGCTCTCTATTGAAACCTGTTTGTTTCCCAGTGTCCAGTTGCTGGGGGTGCCATTAAGACATACTTTCACTTGCTATTTTTAACCCATGGCCTTTTTTTTGGCTTTCCATGAGTGCATGTATAATGTCAGGCTGTCAGAGATCTGTCTTTCAGCAGCCTTCCCTGGCATAGGAAGAGGAGGTGTTCCTGAGAAATGACTTTATTATGACACAGGGACATAAACTCAGCTTAAGTCACCATCCAGATGGATGGTCAGGGTGAGCTCTGACCACAGAAAGTGTCTGTAGTAAAATAATCACATTTATCAGACAAATCCATCTCTAAATGCACCAATACTTACTGCATTTATACCCACAGCTTGGAGGAGAACACAGTTCAGAAGATTAAAGACTGAAAATGTTATAAATATGCAATTTGCATATTCAAAAATATTGAGAAGGTGCTTTCTGGCTGGAATTTTCACAAGTGCAGAAAGCCCTGTGACAATTGCCTTGACCTTTGAAATTTGTGTCAGAGGAGTTCTGGCTGCTTTGGGTCACAAAGGGTATAGGGGGTCACCCTGGAGCAATGAATAATTCCATTTTCTGCACAAGACCATGGAACTTTCCAGTAGACAGGAAGGGTTTCATTATCCTCTTTCAAAAGCAGGTGACACAGCAGGCATGGAGAAGGCTTTATTTTGTTTTTTTCATCTTATTTTCTAATTTAAATTGAAATGAGAATGTGCTAATTACCATAAACAGTGGCAGAAAATGCACGGGACGTTGCTCTCAGGAAGATTTTATTTCTCAGAGCACCAAAAATCAGCCTGGTACTCTCCTGAGTTTTACTGGAAATGCTCAGCTTGAGTTCTGCTTAATCTTTGGATCCATCTTCCTGACTTTGGTTTGCAAAGCTCAGATAATTAATCTTCCTGAATTTTTTTTTTTATTGTCATCTTGCTTATATGTGCAGTTACTGATGTTAGATGCAGCCTGCTTGGCATTGAGGGTTAGATGAGAGTTTTGTACCTTAACTCAGCTAAGACTGTTATATTTTTTTTCCCTTCTTCAGCATAAATAAGTATTTTGTGAAGGTATCAGAGACTTTATTGGTATAAACAATCCCTCTCCCTGCCTTTCTCCCATCCTGCTAAAGAACTCCACTTCTTACCAGTGCATCTACAACTTATCTCCTTTAATCTATTTGTTTTATACTCAATTATGAACAAGCTTTGGATTTGTTTGGAGATATCCCAATTAACTATGGGAGCAAGTCTTTGTTTTCCCATTTGTGAGCCATTCAAAAGGTGTTATTAAAGCCACCAAGAGTCACAGGTGAAATGTTTGCCTGGCAATAATAATAGTAATAGTGCAGGGATCTACTTTGGAGAGGGTATTTCAGGCTCTTGAGAGGTGCTGCTTGCTGAGCTCTTGCTGGCCCTGCTACAGAAGGCAAATTCTTCTTTGACTCCATGAGATTGTTCAAAATACAAAGTACAAAATGTACAAAACTAAATGAAATTTTCCTCCTATCATGTTTTCTACACGTTACTCAGACTGTGCATTTTACTTTTCATTCCTCTCAATCAGAGAACACAAAAAATGTTTAATTATATACCATAGAAGCTTTCTTTTTATAAGTATTTCTTTTCTCTTGCAGACTTGGGCCTGGACCAATTCATAGTGAAACGCTATGATGGGAAGGTGAGCACATTAGCCTATTAAATGTATTTTATTTAATGTTTTTTTTGACCTAGAATCCTTCAGTTACTACCTGTGTAAGTTAAATGAAGTGTGTCAAGTGTTCTCTTCTGAGCATTTTGTTTTTCAGTAGCATTGCAGTGCTTTTTCTGTAATGACAAAGATTGTTTCTATAAAAGGACCTTATTTTAATGTTTACAGACAAAATATTACCACTTCCTATATTCTGGTGGGCTGGGAAATCATGGGTTGTAATCACATTTATTTGCTGTTTCTTTCTGACTGTGTGAGAGTTAAAGCATTTCAGGGGTAACTCACTGGACCTTTCCCTTCCAGTCCTATCTCCAGATTCCTAAAGGAAGGAGATGCTCTTGTGGTTTTTAGCTGTTTCTCACCCCTGTATTTTCCCCCATCAAACAGCCTTTCTCTGTTCCCCTTTTGAGCCCCAGGTTCTTCCTGCAGCACTGCACAACTGTTCTGGGTGTCTGTGCTGTCCTGAGAGGTGTTGGTAAAATCTGAAACAAATTCTGATCTAGTTTTGTGTCCCTGTAAAAGTGGAACCATGCAGCATCCCACTTGTTATGATGGATCTCACATAATTATCCATACTGTAAATCCTACTTGGGTGGTAAAGGCAGCTGTGCCCCAGGACTGGCAGCTCAGATGGACCCCTTGATGCAGATAACTGCAGGTTAGTTAATTTTCCATAATATCACCAGTGGCACACAATGGTCCTTCAGCTTTTAACAGCATTTTCACCTGCACCATCTGAAAATAAAACTTTCGAAGGGACATCAGCATCTCACCCTCTATTGCTGCAGGGTGCACCTGACACAGAGTGTCAGGCATTTCCAGAAAGCCTCAACATGGGGATAAAAAAGGAAATTAAAGCTTTATATAAACACAGTGTGGGCTGAACATGTGCAATTCCCTAGTTTGTGTTTAGCAGGACAGGTAACAACAAGATGATCAAATACCTGGAGTCCCTGTCATGAGCACTGGATGGGTGTGCTGGTTACCCAGGCAGCAGAGCAGGGCTTTGCTGGAAAACAGGCAGCAGGGAGGTGGATTTTGGCAGATAGTTTTGATACACAAAGCTCCAAAGCGTGTCATGAACACCTGTTTTCTTTTCCTGCCTGCCACAAACGTGATGTCTGCTTTTTGTGATTAAAAAAAAAAAAACCCAAGCAAAGGAAGGACGTATATTCTTTGCAAAATACCCAGTGTTTCTCCCTCTGGTTTCATGACAGTCTGTTTTGCATTCACTCACTTTCATCATTCTGTCTTGTCAAGATATCACCCTCATCCCTTAGGCTTTACATAAACAAGATTTGTTTGTAGGGAAGAAGTGCTGAATCCCACACTATTTTTGCTAATCGCTCTTCTGTTCCCGAGCACTCTGCAGCCAATTCCCTGCACACTGGATAAAAGATCCAAAGGCACATCCTTTGAACTCAACTTTCTGTTCCTTTGCCCCTCAACACCAAGGGCTCTGACCTGTAGTAGACTGAAATAGCTTTTTGTATAGCTTACAGATGTTGCTGCTGCACTTGGATGTCTCTGTGCTGTGGTTTGATTGCCTGAAAGTGAGGCAGCAGATTTAGGGGACTGCAATGGACTTTGCTTTATTATTATCTTCTCCTGGGACCTGCTTTTTCTACAGCCTAATAACACCCTGAAAGTACTCTGAAAATGAAGAAATGAGGTTCTTGTTTGCTTGGCTGTCTGCTAAAAGACACCTTGGGGCTGGCTACATCTGGTTATGGCTATTAGGGCAGTGGTAATGTCCAGGTGAGAGGATAATTTGAGGAGAGGATAAAATGAGCTGGCCTTGGCTCTCCCTTGGTAATGAAGGGAGCTGACAGCAGATTGGTCTGACAGCAACTTGTTCTCATTTTGTTGCTTGCTTTGGGCTCCAGTTTAAAAAAATAACACTGCTTTTCCTCTGCCAAGCTCAACTGAGGTGCTGCAGAGCTGACCTGGAACATTCTGAGTTTCACTGTGCATAGTGATGAAGCCCTTTTGCATCTTTTCCTCCCTGCCTGATTCCAGCCACACATTCCTCTTGGATTATCAAAGCAGCCTCTACCTGGAGGGGATTTGCCTTTGTGTGCTGAAGGAGGTGCTGAGCTCTGGCAGAAGGGTGAGAGGGTCATCCCTGTTCCCCTAAGCATCCTCATGGATGTCACACATGGGAATTGTGGTTCTCAAAAATAGTCACTGGAAAATTCTTCTCCTTTTTTAAGGAGAAAGGAGTTTGTGAGCAATCAGATATAAGCAAGCTGTGCTACTCAAAAGCACTGACAATCCACAGGCCAGATCCTGTCTGAAGAGTGGGAAAGAGGATTTTGGTTCCAAGCAAAGATGGCATGCAGGCAGTAATTCAGAAGGAGATTCAGTTAAAAGGTCTGTGCAGTTAGTTGCATTTTAATTGCATATTCCAGGACAGTGTTTGTAGCATCTGTGAATTTCAAGCATGTGTGTTTGAGATGTAGATACTACAGCATTAGTGAGGTGATGTATGAGCTGCTCCTTTGACAGAACCCCATTTTATTTAGGCAAAACTGCTATCAGAACAATGAATTGGCCATTGTGGGGTGATCAGGACTGATCTTGCCAGAGGATTTTGGGAGTGATGTGCCTCTGTATTGTGCTTTTGTTGGGTTTCTGAGCCAGCTTGCTGTGCAAGTGACTGAATGCCAGGGTGAGAAGATAATATCCACCTTTTTCCCCTCTTCCTGCCCCTCCTTCTTCCTACTGATAATTTATGGAGTACTGGAGAGGGAGGTGGATGTTACTGCCTTATTAATGGCAACAATGCTCCTGTAATTTGAGCCTAAATGCTTTTTCTTCACTCATGCAAGACCAAAAACCCTGGAGACACTCAGCCAGCACAAACCTTAGGTCAGATATGTGTGTACAGGGAGGAAACCTGTGGCTCCATTTTTGTCTAGGAGTGGTGGTTTCTTCCCTAGGGAAGCAAGCTCAACAAAGCAGGGGAAAAGAGGCATTGATTACTATTCATTCAGAGTGGAAGAAGGATTTTAATCAGCTTGCAGACATTTCATATGGAGCCTGAGCAAAAGGCTGATGTGAGAACACAGTCTCCATGTGCTGTGGTGAGCAGGTGCCCAGACCATGATTGTCTGTCTGCTGTGCTTCCACTGTCTCTTCCCTCTTGCATTTGGCAGTAGCAAAGCAAATGCATTTTTAACCTATCTGAAAGAGAAATAACTTATGTTTTTGTGATAAATATGCTCTCACTAAGTAGTAGAGATTTCTTAGCACTTCTAACCTGGCATAAGCTTCATTAATATTATGTAAGTTGTCGTGTAGATTTTGTTTGAAATTTTCTTTTTTCGTGCTCTGTTTATTGATGGGATTTTTTTTTTTTTTTGGCTTATGCATTAATGATTGACAAGCTTCATCTCTCAAAGAAACAATGCTGTAGGTGTTATTGATCTGATTTGTGAGCTGCATATCCACCCTGGTGAGCCAGCACAGGAGCTCCCAGTGTCCCTCAGTTGAACTTCCAGTGGAAAGGTGAAGGTGAGCTGAAGTGCTTTTAAGAAACACTTAGGCTCTGTGTTTCTTAAATAGGCTCTGGCCTATTTAGGAAATAAAAGCCCCACTCTAGATGGCTTATTAGTTTAATTAGGATACACTTGACTTGCTCTTTTTCCTCCTGTGGGGAGAATTCCTTGCTACTGCTTGATAATAGCAAGAGCCTTGGAGCTACCAGCAACAGTTTCCCCTCCTGCAGTAAGTAATTAGAGAGGCTTTCAGTGCCCTCTAATTAAATTTATGACTTAAGTATTTCCTGCCAGCTTTTATGTTTACTTCTCTAGATGTTTGGGGATGCCATAAAGTAATGCCAAGCAAGGTGAAGGACAAGGAAAATACTTCAAGTGGTGCCTCTAAGGGCTGGTAAAACATCTTTGGAATTCACTTCCAGTGGATAATGCAGGGTCATATCATGGACCAATCCAATGAGTATCTTCAGCTGCCCTGACCTGAAGGTGTGTGTACATTAAGGAACACTTGCTGGGGGTCAGCTCAGGAGGCAGATTTCTTTCCAGATGATTCAAAGAGCATCTCAGGGGCAAAGGAGTTTGAAAAAAGTACTCAGAAAATCCCTGGGGAGAAGACTGGAAGTAGGTGGACCATCCTTTCCTGGTGGATTGAAAGATCTTGTTCACAAGTTTGAAAAAGTGGGAAGGAGTTGATTTATCAACTGGAATTTCTGGGATCCCATCCTCTGAGGATGGGCTCTGCCTGGAGCATGATGCTCCAGGTGTGATAAGCTGTGTGAGAGTGTGATGAGCTACCACAGACCCAAACTTGCAGCAAGTGAGACAAGGCTAAAGTCCTGCAGTCATTCAGGAGGCAGACACTGGGTCAGGGAATCTCTGAGTTCCCTGGAGGTTTAAGTGCCTCTGAAACCTTAATTCCAAAGGATGCAACTCTAAATTCTGCCAGTATTACAGTTCAGTAAAGAGCAACATAAAGTGCAGGTGCACTTGAATGACACTTGGGATATTCTCCAGGTTAAATGCAATGAAAACAGGTGAGGAGTTCTCTAAATGCAGCTGTGTGAGGTCTTGCCAGCATCTGTTGTGAAATGAATGTGTCCCCAGCTGGTGAGGCTGGGTTATGGCTTGCTTGGAGACACCTTGAAGTGTTTAGCCATTCTGGTCCATAATCCATGGCAAATGTCTGTGTCCAACTTCAGATTTCCTGCTTTTAAAACCCTTCACCCTCTGATCTCAGCACAAGTAGTATTTGCATAATAACCAGGAGGCATCTTTTTACATGGATAATAACCTTACACTGATCTGTATGAACAGTCCTCTGCCATCCCTAAAAGTGTTGTAAGAAAGTGGTGAGACAAAATCCTTGCCTGTGGCTTTGTGGAATCAAGCAGAGATGCAGTTTATTGCAGATAACCAGCAAAGCTGAGCTGGGAAGGTTTTTATCTTCTTGGCTTTCTTTGCTGACACCCTGTCCACATTGGTTGGTTTCTTTGTTGACTTCCCCCTCCCAGCCAAATTGACCCTCCTGTTTGCTTGAGTTAGTTCTGTTGTTTCTCTGTTTGCTGGGACCTGTGTGGACACTGAACTGTGCAAATTATTTTCTTGGTTTGTTTTTAATAAAACTGGATTTCATCAAAGAAAATTCTTAATTCCTTCTAACACAGAGCACAAACATCCCTCTGGGCACCTGGGCTGCTTTAGGTACAGAGCAAGTGTCTTTCTTTCCTACCTCCTCCACCAAACTTCTGTGGTGTATTTTAGCTTTGACAAAACTCTACTTGCTGTTACCTTTTTGTATCCCTAATTCTGCTGCTTGTTTCCACAGGGCTCCTACTAAAATCTCCTGGTTGTTCTTTGTCCTCTTTTGTTCTGGTTTCCAGGTACCCAGAGGATATTTCTTCCAGTTGCTAATATCTCTGATACTTGTCTTTATTCTAATTCTGGTTTGTGGGTTTTTTTGGTGTAACCAAGCATTCCCTCATTTTCTTCCCTTTTCTAACCCTCTCCCTTCCCACCAGGATTTCTGGCAGGTACAAAGCAGACAGCATGTGCTTTGATTAGTTTGTGCTTCAGACCTCATAATATGCACTTCTCATGTGAAAGGGACAGTGTACACTCACCTCTTCTCCCTGTTCCTCTGATCAATACTCCTGAGTGCTCTCCTTGATCCTCAGCCTGAAGGATTTATTTCAGAACACTTGAGCTTGGCTTGTGGAGGGAACAGTCCTCAGGGTAACCATTAATACCTGGCTCTGTTAGCAGGAACTTTGCTTTGAGCAAAGCTCAGATGTGCATCTCCCTGCCCTCCTGGTTTCACAGTGTCCTCTGAGGCTTCTGTCTTATCTTGCAGCTGGATGAGACTGTGATAGAGCTGGGTCTGCTGGAAAATAGTGTTTTTCCCTTGAGGCCACAAAGTTAGTTTGATTCCCTGGCCAAATGCTTTGGGGAAATGTCATCTATTTGAAGGTGTGTAGGTTTGGGAAAGGTTTAATTTGCAAACTCGAGTTTTTCAAGTAATAGAATTATGTAGAGTGAACTGTATTAAAGAATATGTTAGGAAGAAGCTATTTAATTGTTGTAATTCTTAAAAAAAGAGCTAGAAACCAAAGGGGAATTAATTCAATATTAGTAAGTAAAGAGGAAAATATCTCTAAGCACTTTGAATTTGCCCTGTAGCTTTGTGACCTTAATGAAATCCACAGGGAAAGTTGGGGAAAAATAAACAACTTGGTAATAAGTCCTCAGTGGGTGCATGCAGTCTTTTAATCAAAAATGGATTCTGGGGTATTTCTGGCTTAAATATCTTTGATAGTTTTCCTCATGTTAGCTTAATGCTTAATGCTTGAGGGACACAAAGTGGAGCTCTGAGAGCTCTGTCCTTGGGTGACATGGTGTTAGTGGGGAGAAAGGGGATGGATGGAGAAGCAGGGAATGTTTCAGGAGATGCTTGAACTCACTTGGCTACAAAAGGAAGTGAAATCTGGATGGGAGAAGCAAGTTTAAAAAAAAAGGACAGTGAGAGGGAAAGAAAATGGGCACGATTTTGGATGGTGAGTACCCAATGTTCAGCCCCAACCTCATCAACTGAGCTAATGTTTAATAATAGAGAATTTATAGAGAATTATTATTCCCTCCTCGTGTCCATTGACACTGGGATTTCTTCCTGAGAGAAGGAGCAGAGTTCACGAACAATGAGTTCATCTAGGTAATGCAGGCTGAGATGAGGGAGAGCAGCATCCCAATTTCCATCAGAGACCTAAACAGCCATTTAAATTCAAAGGTGGCAAAGCTCAACTCATTTTAGAAGCTTGATGTGAGCCATCAAGGACCCTAATCAATCCTGCCCATTAAATTTCAATGCAAAATGCCCCAGTGCTTGTGCAGATTGTGATTTCATTACCCTGCAGAGGGCTGAGGGGAGCACAAGTGTAGACTGTCCCTTTTCCAAGGCATTTCCTATTTGCTTTTCCTGCAGGGGTTTCTCCCTTGCATGAGTGGCTCTGCTGCCTGCCCAGGGTTGGGAAAGTCTGTGTCATTCATTTTCTGGGTTGTACAGAATGCTGGCCTTGCATTTCAGGTGCCCTTTGTTTGAAAGGTGGTTGGAATATTTACAGCCTTGCTGGAAGGGAGGGAATGCAGATTTCTCTTTCCAGTCACAGGAGTCCACCTGCAGTAATAATTGCTCCTCAGATTTTCCATCTCTGGATGTGCTCAAATTTAAAGTGAGACAATGTACAGGACATCCTCACCCATGTCCAGCTCTGTATTTTTGTGCCCCTCTGTAGATACTCAGATAAAATAACCCCCCAAAATCAAAAGTTTTTGGTTAAAATATACTCATGAAAGGTATTATCTGCCAATTATCTTCCAAGAGTAAATTTTAAGCATTTTCTCAGGTCAGCACTCAGCCACCAAAACTTGCCATAAAAAATCTGTTCGTGTTTGCCTGTGTTGGTGTGCAGACTTCATAATAAATTATCATTCCAGATAATATGAGCTTTCCCATGGCTAAAAGAGGCTTATCAGTTTCAAAAGGTTCTTGTGCTGTTTCCATCACAGCCTCAAACCCTTTTTTCTTATTTCATTATATAGAAAAAGTGATATTAAAAAGCCAGGCAGTGCATTAAAAATTACTTATTTTGCATCATTATAGGACTGGCTTTAAAAACTCTTAAATCCCTCATTTTTCCCCCCAAGTGCCTTTTTGTCTGTGTGTTGTGGTGCAGGGGGACCATCTTTTTTTTCCCTAAAGGACTTTTCAATGTTTGGGCTGAAAGGCTCAGTTTTAAAATCTGATCTTGAAAGCCTTTTTATTTCTTTATCCAGTTAAATAAAAGTGAAGTGCCTGAAATCTCTAGATACATTGCTATGCCTCTTTAAAGTTTAAATCTTAATTTTTTAAAACAGAGAAAAATTTAAAATCCTCTGTTTTTTCAGTTCAGTGTTTTGATGCAGACAGAGTTGAAAATATTAATATTTTTAATTACCACAGCAAGCTGGTTTGCACTGGAATTTATTAAAGATTTTTCCTTGTCTGTTACCAAGTCTTAGTATATATTTCCCTGGATTTTCAACAGCTCTGCTTGGGAAAAGCTGCAATAATCCACACCTGTCCTGCTGGAAAATAGGACTTCTTTTCCCACATGCCTACAGTTAACCATGAAAAAAAATACTTGAATAGATGTCTTATTTCAATGTTTTCCATAACTGAAGGTGGTCAGTTGGGACTGAAAGAGAATTGCTTTGCACCCAGGTGACTTCACTCTGCACTCATGGGTTTGTATTTGCTCACAGAAATATTGGTCACCTGAAAGTGTTCATGTTCCAAAGGAACAAAGCAAGTACAATGATGTTTGTCAATAAAAGGTGGTTTATTCTTCATCTAATTGATAAAATTGCTTCCTGGTTCTGGAGAAATATCATTCTCTCTCATGGATATTTATTTTATTATTGTTTTGGAAGTTGTAAGCAGTCACAAAGGCTGATAAATTCCTGGAGCTGTGGTTCATGGAAGTGCAAATGTGGTGCTGAAATGTGAGTTAAAGGAGAAAACCTGCCCAAAGTGTCATTTCCTTCTCCAGATGGAAACCCAAATTGGCAGCTCTCAAGACTTCCCAAGACTGTGTTGTTCCCAAATTAAATGCTATAATTTCTGGAATGCCAGATGAAGTGGAGCTGCCAGGATTTAGGTGGTCAGGATTTTCTAGACCTGCATTAGGGATGGGAGCACCAGAACCATGTGTCCATCTGTACCATGGGCATCCCCCCACTTGCAAAAATACACCTTTATCTTCCAGATACGCATAATTCAATATTACCTTGTTTCACTCCTCACTCAGCCCTGGGAAAACAATTTTAAAATCCAAAATAAAGGTAATATTTGGTGGGGAACACAAAGATTCCGTGGGGTTTCTCCACCAATCCTTTGTTACTTGGCAGCTGTACCATGCCCTTAACTTAAGGGAGGCTCCAGCAGCAGATCAGTTTTGGGGTGGAGTATGTGAATTTTGTGATGTGTTTTTGGGTGCTTTGCAGCCAGCCTGTACATAAAAAATTCTAGGGATTGCCTGCATGCAGCACACAAATGGGTTTGGGGGAGCTTGGTCACTGCATTGATCTCTTAAACCACATCCTGGTGCTGATTGAGCTTGGAGCCTGAGTTGGGAAGGCAAACCAAGCTCTGTATCTTGAATTTGAGTTTTTTTGACCTGTTATCAGTGTCTAGAACTGTAAGAGAATCTGCCTGTGCACCTGTCACAAGTTTTGTTCCACTGAGACTGGACTGGTGGCTTCTCACTGAATTACACAGCCATGCTTGTGCCAAAAGCACTGAGATATTTGGATTTCTTTTTCTTTTTACATGTTAATATGGATGTCTGCTCATCTGTGTGCTTGTTAAATATGAATCTACTGCTTGATTAAAAAATACATCATAATTGTAAAATGTTCCCCATGGCTTGCTTACTTGTGAATGCTCAGGTTTAAATGGGTTTTTTATGCTGAATGATCTTAGCCAATTACTTTGGTTTTGGGAGTGGATTTAACATGGAAAAAGTATTAAGTGGAAAACATGAGCACTTTGAGAATTACCTTGTGTTCAGATACAAAAGGGTGTGGATAATTAATTTGTGGAGATGACTTGTCTCTAACAGAAGGTGGAGGTTTGGAAAGGGAGTTTTCCCTGGGTGTTCTGGTACCATGCATTACCTTTCTGGCTGGAGGGAAGGTGGGAAAGGATGGTTTGACGTGTTAGTGTCACCTTGAACTTTGAGGGATAGCAACAACCCACGTTGTGCTTTGTGAAGTAGGTGAATTGATTTCTTTTATATTATTTTTTCCTGGAGGTTATGTATCACTCCTTTCAATAATGTTTCATGGTGGGGAACAACTCCTGGGAAAAGGAGCCTTTCCCATAGTGGGTGAGCTTCCCACAGAGTTCATGGAAAGCAATCAAACACTTGTCAGTGAGACAGAGGAAAGTGATTGGAGAGTTGGGAAATTTTTAAAGCTTTTGTTCTACAGCTGGGAACCTGAAAATCTGATTGATCAGGGCAGTTGTTATTTTCTCTTAAAATCAGTGGGAGAAATTCCTTTTTCCACGACTGACAGGCAACTGAGCACTGTAGTTACAGCTTGTGTTCCCTGGGTTAGTGACAAGTAGATGCTGGTTTTAATATAAATAAACAACACTTTTTTACTATGTTTGCTCAGAGTGAGGTACAAATGGTTAAATGCTTCTCCCTCCCCTCTGTCTTTATTTCAGACACCAACTAATTTAATATCCTTTTTTTATTGTTAATCTATGGATGTGCTTTCCTCTGATGATGAATATTTTGAGCTGTTTGATGCTGACTATGAATTTTAAGTGCAGAAAAAAAACCCCATAAAAATTAATAAACCACCTTCTGGAACTTTTTCATGGGATTCTTCGAGCAAGATGCTAATGGGTAGTTTTTGATCAATGCTGCCCAAGAGAGGCAATCAGAGGGAGAGACAATAAATCACAGGAGCAGGTGAGATGCTGCTGGCAACACCTCCAGCAGCAGTCCCAGGGAGCTGCTTTCTCCCCAAATCCTGCCTCTGGTTCAAAGGAAAACCAGATATTTGTTCTTCACATCAGCATTGATGTAATCTTTGCTTTGGATCCATCTCTACAGGAATGGAAGCAAAGCCATTTTTAGTGGAAATGATATTTCAACCTGGTACCCCATAAGCATAAATGGCTGTTATCTTGCATCAAATGAAGGCCATTAGTATGTTGTCTGCTGGTAGTGACTCATCTCTTATTAAATTCCTGGTGCTCTTCAGGTGGTAAAGGCAGAGTTACTGGGAACAATTTTATGTGATCAATAGAGCTGAACTATTTTTCCCTGGAAACTGTGGTGTTTTTGGTGATCTGTGTGATTATTTTTGTTTCTTTTCTTGTGGTTTCCAAGCCAGATACAGGTTAAATTTTCATCTAAATTATTAGCTGAGCTCATCCCCACTCTGCAATCACAAATAATGGTGAGTTCTTGCTCCAAAAATAAAAAAGAAAAAACCAAAAACCCTGAGGTGGATGAGAGCCATCAGCTGCAGACAGTGGAGTAGCTATGAGCTAACACTTGCTGGGATATCTCCATAGGCTTCCAGTCACAGCAACCACCTGGTTGCTCCAAACTTTTCCTTGCTCTTGGCAAGCCTAACCATTCAACTTGATGTGATGTTTTGCCTGCTTGTTTTATTGTTGGTTAACCAGTTTTCTTTCCTTTATCTTGTATATGGTGGGATCTCCGCTAGACAGAGGTAACAGTGGGGGACAGTTGTGGAGCTGGACCCTCGTGTGGTGGTGTTTGTCAGTGGTTTTTCCTAAAACCATTCCTAAATCCAGCCTTGCTTTCACCGTGCCTGCGTGTGCTTGCATGGCCTGGTTTCCATGGGATAACCTCACCCACCCCTACTCTCCTTTGTATTAATTGGATTCTCCTCTGTGTGAGTGTGTGTGCCTCCTCCTACTGTGTCCTTAAAGTGGGTCACCAGCGTGGATTCCCTAACAGTTTTATGGATCATTTTCAGCCTTTGGGGGTTCTGTGGATCAAAGGGACTCGAATTTTTGGCTTAGTCAGATATTGTGAGATGATAAATGGAAAAGAACTGGAGCAAGAGGGAGATGGAGTTTGGTTTCAGGCCTGGTCCTCCCTGTGATCTCTCACCCACATGCAGTTTGGATAACTTTGATCAGACTTTTGACTTGTGTCAAATAGTCCTTTCTTGGCATTTTTCTACAACAGTCTAACTAAAAAGCTGTCAGTGAAATACAAATCCTGTATTAAAGTCTGAATTTTTTACCACTAATCTGAAAGATTTTAAGCAAAAAGGCCATAGTTTTATGTGTGTTTCGGCTGAACCAACAAACAAATCCAGTGCAATTCCTTGTCCCCCACTGGAGATGGGGAAGCACAGATCTTTGCAGAACTGTTCTGAACATACCCAAAGGCTGGAAAAGGTCCCCTGGATATGGATGGAGATAGTAGGGGTGTGTGTGTCCATGGAATGGCTTGTTGGTGCTGAGGATACAAGTCAAGCCTTCATTTCTCTGTCTCATCTGGTGCTTTGTGTCCTCTCTTTGGGGTGTGCAGAAGTTGTCCCAGGAGAGGGAGAAGTTTGCCGACGAGGACAGCATTTTCTACGCGCTCGGAGAGTGTGGCCTCATCTCTTTTTCTGACTACATCTTCCTCACCACAGTCCTTTCCAGTAAGTACTGTAGGGATTTCCCCTGCAATTCCTGTTTTTTTTTAACTTTTCAGGGTTCACAAGCAGTAGCTTGTTGACATACATTTCCCTAAAAGGCCTTCTTGGTTGCCTGCAACTCGAGCTGAGCAATTGCTGTTGCTTCATGTGGTTTAGCCTGAGCTTCCAGTGCTTCAAAGAGACAAGCAGATCCATGACTTCTGAAGATTTATTTCTCATTTTGAAATGTGACAAATTTTTTTTTAATGAGTCACTTGACCTGCTGTTCAGATCTGTAAATGGAGCCGTGTTCATGTGATATTCTTGGATTTGGATGGACACAGATCTCCAGCTTTTCACTGGTTTCACAGCCTCTCCAAACTCCCTTTTCCAGCTGTATTTTCACTTGGGTGAGCTGGGGTTTGTGAGTGATGTAATCCAATGAGGAGAGAAGTTAAGCTGTTTACATTTCAGCAAGTATCATCAGATACCTTCTGTCTTTTCACCCTGCTGCACTTGACTTGCATTTGTGATATTTCCATGATCTGCTAATCTGTTCCAGCAAAATCATCTGTACTCTGAGTGCCAGTGCTGAAACGTTTACATTGCTGGCAGGAACCAGTGAAACTGAAGCCTTTGGTAATGTCAACTGGCATTTCTAGACTTTCTTCACGTGGAAGTCAAGCTCAAAACCTCATTTGCAGAGCTGCTCTGACTGCTTGGGAGGTGCTGTGTCATAAACAGCAAAGTCAATGGCAGTTTCTCAGCCCCATTAGAAAACGTGGGGTAAGGGGAATAAACCACTGTCCAAATGAATTTGAGACATTGTATTTTCAGATTTAAAAAGAGAAAACTTGGCCATGTAATCTTTTAAGTATGTATTCAATGCTGATTTGTAGAATTTATAAAATTGGATGTTTCCCAGTTACCTGCAGAGCCCACTGCTGCCTGCCCAGTGCTGTTCAGTTTTACATCAGTTTTACACTGATGTTTTGTCACAGCAACAGGTGCTCTATTTCTCCCCCCATGTTCTTGCATGTTGTAACAGGAGACATGAGAGGCAGCTCTTCATTTACTGAGGATCTATTCCTGGGAAGCAGCAATGCTCAAGGTCTTGTTTGTTGTCAAATGGACATGGCAGGGGCAGACTTGTGTGTGACCTTCATGTTGTGAAAACAAACAGAGAGATAAAACTGGTTCAAGCCAGGGAATTTGTTTTATGACTTTAATCTGCTTTTTTTTATTTGACTGAGTCTCAGAACTGGCTCTTAGGACCTTTGCTGTTCCTTTCTTACATTCATCTGGGCTGTGCCAAAACGATTTCAGGTATTCACTTGTGTAATGAGGGCTTTTCATCTGAGCCCCCACAGATGACAATGAACTCTCCAACCTCTGGGATCACATTACTGAGTGTGGTTTGGAAAACACTCTTGCCCTTGTTTTTATGGTTGTGCTGGTGGTGAACAACACCCTAATCAAGTACACAGGGCACAAAATTAATTTAATGTGCTTCCATAGGCAGCAGTAAGAGAAATTGCTCTTGCTTTGCTTTATCTTGTTTGTTGTGAGAATAAAAGGAAAAGACCACCTTGCTTTGGAGGCTGTAAGGGAGAGACAGGTTTTTTTTTCCCCTCTTGTTCTTGGGTTTTTGTGCATGTCCACAGTTATGGGGGAGTTAGATTAAATGTAAAGAGTGGGCAAGGCAGGAAAATTAAAAAAAAAAAAAAGGCAAGGAAAAAAAGTCCAGGGCTTTCAGGCTCACTTGCAGACATTTGGGGAGTTTGCTGAATAATTACTGAAGATGGAGGAATGTCTCTGGAGCTCATGTTAAACAGTGATTCCCCAGAGGTAGAGTTTGGGTTTCATTTTTAAAGCATTTGCTTTTGTAAAATAAACTCCCAACCAAAACCTTACCCTGTGGCTAAATAGAAAACTCACTGTTGCACCCCACTGGTTTTCTCTCTGACTAGTGAACATTGCCTTACAGGAATCCAGTAGTTCCTGATTGGGTTCTTTTCCCTAGGAAATAAATAAAATAGAATGAGGAAAGTAAATCTTAAATGTGACACTTCAATATTGGTTTTCTCCCTGTGTTTAAATAACCCGAACAGTAAGGAAGTGTCTGGACAAGGTGGAGCTGTAGATAACATCACATGGATAAAACCAAACAAATATTGGGGAAGGAAGGTGGCATATTGAGCACTAAGCAGGATAATCCAAAGGGGGAGTGGGAGATTGGGTCAGGGGGTGGGAGGCAGGAGAGAGAGTGATAGGGGGAGATCATTCATGGTTTGGTTTGGACTCCAAACTGATCAATGAGAGCCTTGGGAAACAAGAAGCCCCCATGGCTCTGTGTCCTTGTGGTCAGCTGGGCATTGGGAGTGTGTCCTGGTTTGAAGGACAGGTATCTGCCAATAAAGGCAGAAGCTTCTCTTTCAAATGGAGCATATAAACCCCCTCCCTCCAAATTATTAGAATTTTGAAATTAAGGGGCTCTCAGGCAAAGATATGGGAATTTTGAATAACAGTTCTTTACTAGGAAAATTAAAATAGAAATGCAGTATTACAAAGAACAATCCCAAAACACTGCCAGAGTCAGAATCCAAGCTGACACCCTGTCAGTCAGTCAGGGTGTTGGCAGCAGTCCCATTCAATGGTGGCTGCATCCTCCTGCAGTGGCAGATGTGGTTCAGCTGGAGCAGTGCTCCTGTAGAAGGTGCAGTTTTCCTCTGAAGGTCCAGGGATGATGTGGAAAGGTCTGGCTTTCCTCTGGAATCCAGTGAAAAGATGGATAACTTGCTGTTCAAAATCTCAGTTTTTATCTGGGTGGGAAAGGCTTGGCTCCTCCCCTGGCTGGAGCATCTCCCAGTGGGATGATGTAATTTTATCAGTCATGCACTGGGACTCAATGTCCCAGCAGCAGATGATATCTCCTGGAGGGAGGATGGGTTGTGGAAAGATAAAGATGATTGCCCCAGCTGGTTTGAAGATGGCCCATTAGCAGAGAATATGTGCCAGGAGATCAGGGTCACTGCCCCACCCAGCTTCAACAGATGGTGACAGAATACACATTGCTGGCCACATCCTGTATTGCAACCCAAGACAGAGTGTGTACCCATACTCTTGTTTCTGTTCTCTTTGCAGCTTGACCTACAGCTCCCTCCGGCTGAATTCTGTGAAATGGGGAGTGAGAGTAGGAGGGAGGGCTGGTGGCTCCATTTCATGTTGCTCTCAGGCAGCTGTTTGCACATTGCTCAGAAAATGAGTCTGTCACTGTATCTTATTTACGAGCCATTTCTCGCCTCAGCACTGTCTGTTCGTGTTTCTGTGAGAATTTATTTTTAAAACAACTAATAAAATAGCATTTAGCTGCTTCTGAAAGTCAGCCTTCTGCTAAAGGCAATGAGAGCTGAGGGGCCTTGAGGAAACTCCACGGTTTCTGTTGCTTCAGCTGCTCCTCATGTTTTGGGGCAGAGGTAGAAAGATGAGCAAATTCTGATGGAATTTCCCCTGGATCCTTTGAATGTCATAGGAAAGCAAAGACATGGCTTCCCTCACCCAAGAGGTTTTTGCTTTGGGACTTGCAAAACAAAGGGAGGAAGGAGAAAAAGAGCTTTTCCATTGCCAGTGACTGCAGATTCCCAGCAAATGGGGTCCATTGTCAGGGCACAGTAATTCTGCCTTCATTACCAGGTACTGAAGAGAGCAGGGCATTAAAAGAATAAATTGGTGTTGTTTCCACAGTTGGGCTATTGCTGTGTCTGGATTTAATCCTCCTGGCAGGAGGGTTAAATAACACTGGCTGAAGCCACAGTAATTAGCTTTTTGCCAGGGCTCTCATAGCAGACCTGCAGATTCTTCTGCTATCAGAGCAGGTAACTCTCACTTAAGGTAGATTCATCTCCGTTGGTTTTTTTTCTGTGCTGTATTTAGGAAATAAATGCCAAGCCATCTAACTCTGGAAATTATGTTCTGGCCAGCTACTGAGCTCTGTGCATGACCCTGGGATGGAGGGACTTGTTCTCCCACACCGGGATCTCCAGGGTCTCTTTGCACCATGACTGTTCTGATTAAATTATTCCTGACTGACAGGAAAATCTTCAGCCCCATCCCTGCCATGAGTGAAATCTTCACCAGTGATGGTTAATCTTCACTAATTTCCACAAGAAAAGGTTGCTTTGAGCTTACAGGACTATTTTTGTTTGTTGTCCTGTTTATGTTAATTGTATCTTCAGTCTTTCAAGACCCTCCATGGGTCCATCTCAGCCTCAGTATTTGGAGCAGGAATATCTTCCTACCTTTCTGCCAGCCCAGTCACTGCTGTGTGGCATTTCCAAGATGTATCTGAGCAGCCTCTTCCAAGGAATATCCCAACTTCCAAACAAAAGCCTGGTTGCTTCCTGGCAGAGGGGGAACTCTCTGGCTTGGCATCCCACTTGTGCCATGCTCAAGGACAAAAGGACTGAAATGGGGATGATTTTTCACAATTGGCAGTTTGGGATGTTCCCAAGTGATTTGAAAACTCAGATAAGGACATGGGAGGTTCTGTCAGCTGCATCCTTCACCTGGTCTTCCTCTGTTCATCTCTTCATCCCTTGGTGTGGTGTGATGGGATGGGGGATTCAGGGACGGGACAGCCACAGTTTCTCTGGGCATCCTGTGCCAGGGTTTCACCACCCTCAGAGGGAAGAATTTCTCCCCAGTACTCCAAGATCATACACTTGCATTATTTCAGAGTTAGTTCTGATCTTTTTTTTTTTTGTTTGTTTGTTTGAGAAGAAATAACTCATTTTTCCTCTAGAACTGATGATATTGTGGCTCAGTGTCTCTGCTGTGGGCTCAGTTTTTTAGCTGCCTGTTACTTACATTTCTGGGTTGATTAACATTTTAAAAAAACCCCAACTTGGTATGATTTGGATTCATTTTCTAAAATGGTGGAATAATTTGAAAGGAAAATATCTGCAACATTAAGTTTAATGGTTTTATTTCCTATATTTACTGCAGCTGGGGCTCAGCCATCTGTATTCTATGGATAGCTGTCTGTGCTTCAGGACTGTATTAATTTGGGATTGATTCACTTTCAGGGTACTGTGGCCTTTGCACATCTATTTTTCTTAATTTTGGGATAAATGGAAAAGAGGCAACCATAGGATATTTAACTCCCAATGACTGATTTTTCCCAGCTGAGTTCTTGATCTTTCTTGCCGTGCTGGAGTTTCTTGGGGAGTTATTAAGCCTTGGGAGTCATGAGCTGCTTTGTGTATAAATTCCCACCAAAATGCAAGATATTCCAGTGTTTTCAAAGGAGTAGCCTTTGAAAACCAGATCAAAAAATCACCCTGTTTGGCAAAGAAATTCCCAGCTCCATGAGAAGGGAGAAATGGGTATTCTCCAAAAGTGTGCTAAGACTTTTGTTTTCCTCTGCTGGAGGTCAGAGGGAAAGATACTCTGAGAGGTGTGTCCAAGTGTGGAATGTTGAGTTTTTGGGGAAGAGAAGATCCCAAATGAGCACAAAACTAAGGAAATGTGGCCTTTCTCATCAGATAGCTTTTAATGTGTTTCAGAGTGCATTTTGCTTTTGCTGAGAGTACAGGGCCGTAAAGAGCAATTGAGTGCTGCAAATTGGTCCATTGAATAATTGAAAATAGTTTAAAATGGTATAATTGGCTTAAAGATGTCTAATCAACCCATCTCATCCCTCTGAGCTTCCCAGGGGCTTTACCCTGATGGATCCCAGTGGCTTCTTTCCATGGTCAGTGCTGCTGCTTGTTATTTGTTTGCTGGTGGAGGACACTCATCTCTCTAACATTCCTATATTTGGCTTCTGCTTTACTTGCACTCTTTCTGTCCCCAAATATTTGATTGGAACAAATGAATCAAGAAAAATGTTAATTGCCCTTTGCAGTAATCCTTCCTGGGTTAGTTGAAAAAGCAACTTGGCATGGAGAGCTGGTGGAATTACAGATCTAAAGAATGATTTCAACCAGATCTTTCCATTTATCTCCAGGCTAGGAATTCACTGCTGGTGCTGGGGCTTCAGTACCATGTTGACTTAATGGAAGGGTTTGGAAATAGGTGATTTCTAAAGTCCCTTTCAACCCAAACCATTCCATGCTTCTGTGTTAACTGTTCCTCCTGAACATCTAAAGACAGAAATAAAGCTAAAAAAGAAACTGCAGTTGCCCTGACCAGTTCCTGCCTGGTTGCCCAAGGGAAATCAGTCACAATGAAACAGTCTCAATTTTTAATAATGTCAAAAAGGAGGGCAAGGAGACAGCTCACACCATCAGAGAGAGCAGGGAATGCAGCAGAGCACTTGGGGAAAATCCAGGGGTGGTTTTCCCTTATCAAGACAGGCATCATGCCATATGAAAACCAGACATCCCTTTAAATGGCTCTGGAAACCACTGCAGGAGGAACCTTGGGTTTGTTTGGAGGCATCTTAATTAAGGGGGCAGAGAGGAAATTTAGAGATGCTGTAGGTGAGAATGGTAAAATTGGGGGGCAAAATAAAAGAGAGGGAAAGGCTACATTTAGCTGGGCAATCTGGTGTGTGCTGCTTTTATGGTCTGTAAATTTGAGGGATGTAAGAAAGAGGAAGGGAAATGGAAGCTACAGTCTGAGGTAATGGGCAAGGTGAGCACAGTGGGATTGGCCACTGTCAGGGCAGCTCTTCCCACATAAATCCTGCTCAGAAGCATCACAGCCAAGGGGAGAGGCAGGAATTATCTCACCCAGGCCTCATAAATCCAGTCCTGGACATCAGGGATGTACATCCTTAATGAACATTCCTTCCTGAGCAGGAGTGGGATGAGCTAATTGTCTTGGGTGCCCTCTGGTTCCTCTGGTTCAGGGTCACTTTGTTTGGGTTGAAGTGTCATTACAGGTAATTGGAGCTGGATGTGTAGATCAAAGGGAGAATCCAGCCATGCCATTTATTAGCTGAAGGAATGAAGTAATTGAATTTGCCAATTTAAAGCCACCCTTCCCTGTCTTTAGAAAATACTGAGCCTGCAGATTTTTCATGCTGAACTGCTCATTTAAATTTTGGAGGTGGTGTTCTCCTCTGGGGCTTGGATACACTGCTCATGTAAATGTGTGTTTAGAGATGGAAAAGGAGAGAAATTACCCTTGTGAGGGACAAGTGAGTGTTTTACTCTGTTCACCAGGTGTCTGCACAAATGGGGTATGGAATTATATATTTCCTTAAAAAAGAAAGGGAAAAAACCCCAACCTGTGTCAGTTTTCACAAAGAGTAACAGATTTCCTAATCTTTAAATAAGCATCATTATACACTCAATAGAGAAAATGGGGTAAGAAATATATGTTGATTGCTTTTTTCCTAGAACCTTGTAACTAGATAAGGATTTTGTCTGTTCCTCCTCTTCCTTATAGAGGAAACACCATTTCCATAGTGCCAGATTTTGGGGCTAATAAGAAGAAATTGCCTCCAGGCTTTCATGCAGTGCTTGCAATTAAAGTGAATAAAATTGCAAGGGGGTAGTTAGAAGCTTGTTGCTCTTTAAGAAAATGAGGAATTAATTACTGTACATGGTAGATGGATACAGATGAGGCTTTAATCACTTAAATTCGATGTACCATTGGAGAGATTATGAAGGTGGTGCTGGGGACTGGCTGTCCCCAGGTCAATTAACACTGAGTTAACAGGGGACAGGGAGTGAAGGCTGGAGGGAGGAGCTGTGCAGAGGCACAGCAGGGATGGGGGTGGAAAGGGGGTGACCCACCACGTGCTGCTGGTCACATGAGACACTTGCTCCTGCACGTGGTGTCTGGAATTCCAAGCCCGAGGAATTGGCAGGGGGAAATTGGAAGTGCAAGGATGATAACAGCAGGGCCAAGTGTGCTGTGTATATCAAGCAGGTAGTGACAGGCTGTCCCTGCCATCAGCCCCAGTGCTCTTATTCATCTATTTTGGGCACAAAGTGTTTGGGAAGAGTGAATCTTTTCCTGATCAAGTGCTAATTATTATAGCAAGTGGAAAACACAATGTAAAAGTTTTTAACTGCAGCTGTAACTATCATCCAAAATCCAGTTCAGTTAATTCCAGATTCATTTCCTTTTGTCTGAGTGATTCTTCTTTGTCTCCCTTTTCCCTTCCCCATTTGGGAAGTTCCTTCCCACAGAAGAGTGGATGCAAAAACTCTTTACTCTTTGAAATAGGAAATATTAAAAGTTGATTGTACAGATGAGGTTAAAGAGGGATGAACCTCACCAGTGATCTATGTTAGATTTGGGTGGGAAATTACAAAAGGAGCTATGTTTTAACTGATCATTTAAGATGACAGCCTTAGCATTAGTTGCAGCCTAAAGGATTCCCTAGAAATCCCAGCAAACACCACAAATCCTGTAGGAGGTGTGTATTTGAAAGTAGCAGAGCATGATAAATCCTCATGTATTAACTTAATTTGGGAAAAAATTGTCTTGCTGCATTGTAGCTTCAAATGCTGATGGGGTACAGAGCCCAAAATGGAAATGTGCTGAAATTCTGTGGTGGGCTGCAGGGAAAAGAGTGGGGTTGGCTGGGTTTTCAAAATGCTTTTGCAGTTCTGACTAAATAAGCCATGACAGCACAGACTAAATGCAATGAAAAATGAGGTACAGCAGCGTCTCAGCTCGTGAGCTCCAGCCCACACCTCATCTCAGTGTCATGACTGGGCTGAGACAGGCTGGGCATGATTTGTTTAAATTTCTACAGTGAGAGAAGAGCTGAGAACTGCCCAAATTCTGCTCCTCACCCATGGGAAGAACAGAGAGTGCAGTGCCTGAGGAACATCCTCTGGCCAAACTGGTGTTCGACTGCATGGAACAGGCTGGAGCTCTTGCTGCAGCATCATTCTCTGTTAATTGTCATTAGAAATGTCAGATGGCATCTTGCCTTCCAGCTTTTCCCACCTGTAAATAGAATAAATGTTCCAGAAATATCTCCTCTTTACCTTTGGTAAAAGGAACACCATGAAGCTCCATGAAGCTAGAGGTTCCTAAGAGCTGCATCTCCTTACTAAAATTGAAAGAATTGCTTTTGGATAAAGTAATTCAGAACTTTTGCTCTTTTTTTTTTTAATTGAGCTTTTGTGTTTTGGTTAACTGGCTTTGTGTTTTGTTGGGTTTTTCATCCAGCTCCCCAGAGGAATTTTGAAATTGCCTTTAAGATGTTTGATCTGAACGGTGACGGCGAGGTGGACATGGAAGAGTTTGAGCAGGCAAGTTGAACAATCAGTGCTGTGGCATCTTAGCCATAAACACAGCATTCCTCTGTGGTGTTACTGCTTTTTATATTTGTGCTTACTGCTGGTTTGCTCCTTTCCCTTCTGTGCTCTGCTGTGGTGCTTCAGTACCTGCTGTTTTGTTTCTTTAAACTGGATATTTTAAGAGAAGTTCTCATTCAACCAGCAGTACAAGCTCAGGTTTGCTGTGACTTTGTCACCAATATTCAAGGCCAGGTTGGGTGGGCCTTGGACAACCTGGTCTAGTGGAAGGTGTCCCTACCTGTGGCAGGGAGGTGGAACTGGATGAGTTCCAGCCCAAACCATTCTAAGATTCTGTAACATTTCCTTGCAAAAAGTCACCTTCAAGGTAGGCAACAAACTTTTTTTCACTCTTCTGATAAAGTGGGATTTTCATCCTACTGCTTTCACAGCTTCTACTGCATTCCTTAATTTTGTCTTCAGAGGATAGCCAAGGTAAGTCTGCCTCAGAGGAGAATTTATCCACTTATTCCAGTGTAATCCAAAAATGTGTTATTGAGAGCTTATTTTCATTAGTCCTCTACTTCTTACAAGGCTTCATCAACAGGCACTTTGCTGCAGGTTTTTTAATGAGTTTAGCCTTTGTGTCTGATACTGGTGAGCTCTTCCTTTGAGCTGTGATTTATGGTTATGTCCAAGTGAGAATAGTTTGAAGGCTTGAGCTGTCAGTGGGGAAAAGATTTGCCTTCCCCAGGCAAAAGAGTGTGATTTTTCTTGAGTATTTCTAGCCTTAAGATATTGGGAGCTTCAAAACACCCTGAAATCATATCCTGAATCATCTGTGTGTGCTGTTCATAAAAAGAAATTTAAATGCATTTATAAAGTGTTGCCCAAGAAAGAAGCAGCCCTGGAGAATCCAGGGACAGATTCTTACTCATCAGTTGGCTCAATGAGTAATTAACTGCAGAGGAGTCTCTACAAGGTTGTGCTTGGGACACTTGCTATAAATGGGAAGAACTAGTGGCAAAGGAGGTCTGTTGAAATACTGTCCCTTTCTAATCTTTTGCTGTCATCCTCCTTAAATTATGACCTGTGTGTATGATGTCATCATCACAAGCTTGCTCCAGAGCCATGGCCTATAGCTGGCTAAATGCAGGGTTTTAGATGCACCCTTTGGACTGTGGGGAGACTGGACTGTGTTTATCTGCAGGCTGATATCAGCTTGAAATGCTCACCTGGGGTTATGTTCCTGTTCCTTCCTTTCCCCAAATAAAAATCGTTGTTCTTCCTTCTATCTGCACAGTGCCTGGAGAAGCACTCCCCTGCAGCTAGGTGATGATATTGAACAGTCCAAATGGTGATTTATGGTAGTTGTAATGTTCTAGAATGAAATCAATTATGGAGAGAGATGAATTTAGGAGAAGCAGAGAACAATTAACCTCCTACTTAAATGGCAGTGATACCAAGGTGCTAACACAGTGTCATGTTTGGCTTTTTTATTAGAGCCATGTAAAGTGAAAAAGGAACATTTCTACAGGATAAATGTTTCCTAATCTCTATGAAGATGAGGGTACAAAATTGAATTACATTATTTCAAATCTTCCAGTAGGCCAGAGAAAGTTACACAGGCATTAAGTCACTTAAAAGTCCTTAGGAAGGGGAAGGTATTTTTGTTAAGCTGGTTACATGTGTCACTGCCTGTATAGAAAAGAATAAAGTTCCTGGTTAGCATCAGAGTATTTGGGTGAAGGCTGATCCTCCAGAGTCTGAGAATCAGAGGATGAAGGAGCTATTTTGGAAGGTAGGAGGATATCTGTGAAGATACTGATTTGCTGCAAGAACAAACACAGCTCCAGTGGGAGGCACATATATCTCATAATGCAAACACACAAGATTACAAACAATTGTTTATGTGATAAATCCTCTTTTTCACTCCTTATGGAAATGCCTTGAGAAGAGCATGAAGGATGGCAGGATTTGCAGCTCCATCCTGTGAATCTTACCTGGCAGGAGCAGCTGGAACTGGCCCTCTCAGAGCATTATGCAGCAGTTTAAAAGAGCAACATCATTTTGGGGAGAATGGGTGGGAAAAGAGGGGGAAGAAAAGGACCATCAGGGAAGCATCATTCCATCCCTGCTGGCTGTGAGCACATGGGAATGAATTTCCTACTCCTCCCTCACACTTTGTCTTTGGAGGCAGCCAGCAGCAGGTTCCTCATCAGGAAAGAAAATTACTTCAGTCATTTAGTTAACTTGTGACTAAGTTGGAGGCTTCATAATAAAAAACCATTTCATTTCTTCAGGCCTTAATGAAGAGTTTCAGGTTTTTTTATCCTGTTGAGGCATGTGGTTATTGCTTAGTCCTGAATAATGTGGTGCCTGCATCAGTATTGCCTTCAATTCTTCATCCTTTGGCATGTAAATTGTTAGTTTGCTCCTCTATTTTTAAAGAAAAGCTGGCTGAAAAGTAGAAAACTTGCAGGCAGTGTTACTGGTGATTTCTCTTAGAGTCTTTAACTATTTTAATTGATTTTTTTTTTCCCCTCATGTGGTACAAAAAATGAAACATCACAAACACTTAAGCTGAAATATGATTAAAAAAAAACCCAGTGGAGCATCTCAGAGCTCCACATCCTTGCACAATTGATGAGCTGTGGGTGAGGGCAGCTCCTTGCAGTGGTGCCTGCTTTTCTGGCATTAAAAGGATTACCCAAAACAGGGACTGGTTAAGTCATTTTGGCTCCAGTGCCCACAGGTGGATTCTCAACCTGTCCAGCACTTGTTACAGATGGGAGAGGAACAGAGAGCCATAGGATTCCATAGAAATAACACCCAGGAGAAGCTGCTCTGTGGAGCACTGTGGTAAATATTCATGTAGAAACAGGGGCACTTTTCCAAGCTGCCCATAAATTGCCTTGCTTCAGACAGTTTATAAATATTTGTCTCCAAAATGTGCTTCATGCAGAGCTCACAGTTAACAGTGGAGCACAAAGCAAACTAAGGAGTTGCTATTTACAGTGCAAAAATCAGAGAACTCCTGAAAGGTTTGGCTTGGAAAGGACCTTAACGAAAATCTCATTCCAACCTCCCTGCCATGGGCAGGTATTCCTTCCACTATCCCAGGTTATTCCAGGTTCTGTCCAGCTTGTCCTGGAATAATTCTAGGGATGGGGCAGCCACAGTTTCTCTGGGTAACCTCTACCATGGCCCCACCACCCACACAGAGAAGAATTTCCTCTTAATATCTAGTCTAAAGCTCCTCTCTTCCACTTTAAATTACCTTTGTAAATAGTCTTTCATTGTTTCTTTCTGCAGGCTCCCTTCAGGCACTGGAAGGCCACAATTAGGTCACCCCACATCCTTCCTCACATCAGAGTGACCAAAAAGCCTCAAAACCTCTTTTCTGTACTTTTTTCCTCTTGATTTTCTCCTCAACTTGATTTTCCTTGTATTGGAAGAACAGCCAGCAGTCTCTGGTTTAGCTGCAGGATTTTCAGCCAGGTGAACCCAGCAGCAACAGCATGGCCCTTTCCTCCAGAGCATCCCCTTTGGGGCTGTTCCAGCACTCACTCTCTCATTAGGAAAAAGTTGAACACACTGGATACCACAATAATGAGGTTCTGGCATCCTTGTGACAGCTGGAGCTCCTGGCAGCTGCTTTTCTTTGTCCCTTCCAACTTTTGTCAGCAGGAGGAAGAGGCTGATGGCAAAGCAGATGTATTTGCTGGAGCTTTGGGAAGCCTGAGTTGTCAGGTGGCTTTTTTCCCCTTCTTTCTCAAACTTGTTGTTCTTAATATGAATCCTTTTGCTGTCTTGTTGGAAGAGATCAGTTACTACACAGAGAATAATCCTGTCTTCTCATATCCCAGCAAAAATCACTCAGATCAACTTGGATAGTTGAGTGAAATACTTGAGGATGGAGAGGTGATGGCTGCATTTGGCTTGGCTGCCCCCTTAAATTTGCACAGAACCCTTAAAATAACACACTCTTGGATTTTCAGGCTAACACATTCTTCAAGATCAACCTTTTGGCATGTTTTATGGGATGGGGAAGTTCTTTTGAAGAGCCTTTAGTGCTGGGTGGCACAGCCCCAGGGATGGAGGAACTTCCAGCTGTGACAGAGAGCAACAGACAGCAAGGAGAGGGTGCCCTTGGGTTGAACACCTCAGGATTTGTGCATGAGTGGGAAGGAAATGTGTTGTGAGCTCACAAGGATGGGCAGTAAAGGAGTGGGAGCTCTAAAACATTTGGAGAGTTTTTCTTCCCTACAATGCAGCTTTTCCCATCTCCTGGGATTTTGCTGAGAAGAAGCTGCTCTGCTGAGCAGGGATAGGATCAGAATGTTTATGTGCAAACTGGCTGAATTGTTTCCTAAAACTCATTTTAAGCACTTGCTTCTCTTCTTTCTTTAAAGTGGACTGAAAAAAACAAAGCTTAGGTTGGCCAGAGAGGTTGTGGGCTCCTTATCCTTCAAGACCAGGCTGAATGGGGCTTGTAGCAACTTGGTCTAGTGGGAAGGGTTTTGGAACTAGATGGTTGTAAATGAATTAGTTGTATTATTTAGTAGTTTGGTTTTGGTTGGTTTTTTTTTTTTTGTTGTTTTATTCAGAGTTAGGATTAAGAACACGAAGGAGACAAATTTTTCCTGTTTGGACTTGGTTGTTTATTCAATTTTATTTAAAGTACAGAGAGTTTTATAATACTTTTAACTACCAGCTAAAAGTAAGGAAAATGGAGATGAATCTAGCTAGCTACAAGGTCTTTTAAAGCTAAATAGTTCAATAAAGAGCTAACACCTTTATTATTTATACTTTTGACCCAATAACCAAACTTCTGTGATGTAGTGCTGCACTAATTATCCAGCCAAAAGCTATTACATGAAATTATGAAGGAGGAAGAAGACAAAAAAAGACAACACTCCATTTTGTCCCATACCTATTACTATATTCTAAAAACCCCAAATTCCAAACCTTTCACCATGTGAAAGCACACTCTTCTATTTAACTACATACCTGTGATTTTAACTCCATCACTCAAATTTGGAAGCTTCTCCAAGGCCTTAAGTCAAAAGCAGTGTTCTCCAGGAGGTCAGTGTCAGAAAGCACAGAAAGCTCAAAATTGCCAGGCTTCTGGGTTCCAACAAATTGTCCTTAAGGTCACTTCCAGTCTGGATCATTCTGTGATTCTCTTCAGTTCAGCCAAAGTTTTGAATCACTGTCTCTTCTGAGAATTTTAGCAGGAAAAGAAAGGAGGATGATGTTGGAGTCAGTGAGTTAGGGATCTCTCTGAATTCTTCAGAGAGAAATCAGAGTGCAGAGATTAAATAAGTTTTAAAGTGAGTTCTAATGCTTTCAGTAAGTGAAAAGTTTCAAATGCCACAGTAGCAGTGAGTGTTCTAATAAAAGTTGAAACACACTGATATCTTCAGTAGAGGCTCCAGGCCCACAGTTGTAGACAGTGTTTAAACATAATAGAGTTATAGTAAAAAATATTGCTTTCATTTCTTAGGTAGAACAAGATGAATTGTATGCACAGCTCTATACATAACCTGGTGTGCTAAGAAACTAGAATTCTAATAGGTTAAGGAGTGGTGATTTGAGTTTGTGTCTTAGCTTGTTAGAAAAATCCTATATAAGAGTATGTATTTGAGAAAGTTGTTGCTTTTAGCCACTTGCTTTTTAGCCATTCTGGCTTCTAGCCATTTGCTTATTGCTGGCTGCTTTGCCATTGCTTTTTGCTATTGCTTGTCTGTGTACTGTTAAGAGTGATGTGCTTTGTAATAAGATATGTTTTGTAATAAATAACCTCTTTAACTATTAGCTGCTTTGCTTATTTAAGATTACCCAACGTGGTAAAAGTCTAAAAGCTCCAAAGGTTGTGCCTTAGAGCACCTGGAGATCCAGAGAACCTCCACAAGAGACAACACCCCATTTTGTCCCATACCTGTTACTATATTATCAAAATCCCAAATTCCAAACCCTCCACCATGTGAAATTACACACTTCTATTCAACTACACACCTGTGATTTCAACTCCATCACTCAAATTTGGAAGCTTTCTTCAAGGCCAGGGGGTCAGTGTCAGACAGCACAGAAAGTTCAAAACTTCCAGGCTTCTGGGTTGCAACAAATGGTAATTAAGGTCACTTCCAGCCTGAATCATTCCATGATTCTCTTCAGTTCAGCCAAATTTTTAAATCATTGTATCTTCTGAGAATTTTAGGAGGAAAAGAAAGAAAGATGACAAAGCTGAGCTTGGATTCCTCACAGTGGCCCTTGACTGGGGTGGTTTGATTGTTGCATCCTCCCTGTGCTGCAGGTGCAGAGCATCATCCGTTCCCAAACCAGCATGGGCATGCGGCACCGGGACCGCTCCACCACCGGCAACACGCTCAAAACCGGCTTCAACTCAGCCCTCACCACCTACTTCTTTGGGGCTGACCTCAAGGGCAAGCTCACCATCTCCCACTTCCTGGACTTCCAGCGCAAGCTGCAGCACGATATTCTGAAACTTGAGGTTTGGGGTGGATTTTTGGTTTGAAAGGGGAGGGTTGTGCTGCAAGGTGGGAGTGCTGGAGGGAGGAGCAAGAGCCTGGGGAGGGAATTTCTACAAAGGGCAAATTTGGGAGAAAATTTTTGGATGGGGTTCTTCTAAGAAACAGAGTTAAGTAGTCTTTTTTTTAAACTGGTTTGGGGAAGTTTTTTTTTGGAGATGTCCTGGTTTGAAGGGCAGGTGTCTGCCAATAAAGGCAGAAGCTTCTCTTTCAAATGGAGAATGTAAACCCTCTTCCTCCAAATTATTATTATTGTAATTTTGAAATTAAGGGGCTCTCAGGCAAAGATAGGGGAATTAGGAAGAACAGTTCCTTACTAGGAAAATTAGAATAGAAATACAGTATTACAAAGAACAATCCCAAAACACTGACAGAGTCAGAATCCAAGCTGACACCCTGTCAGTCAGGGTGTTGACAGCAGTCCCATTCAATGGTGGCTGCATCCTCCTGCAGTGCCAGATGTAGTTCAGCTGGAGCAGTGCTCCTGTAGAAGATGCAGTTTTCCTCTGAAGGTCCAGGGATGATGTGGAAAGGTCTGGCTTTCCTCTGGAATCCAGTGGAAAGATGAATAACTTGCTGTCCAAAATCTGATTTTTTTATCTAGGTAGGAAAGGCTTGGCTCCTGCCCTGGCTGGAGCATCTCCCAGTGGGATGATGTAATTTTATCAGTCATGCAGTGGGACTCAATGTCCCAGCAGCAGATGATATCTCCTGGAGGGAGGATGGGCTGTGGAAAGATAAAGATGATTGTCCCAGCTGGTTTAAAGATGGCCCATTAGCAGAGGATATGTGCCAGGAGATCAGGGGCACTGCCCCACCCAGCCTCAACAGATGGTGACAGAATACACATTGCTGGCCACATCAACCCAACAGAAGAGAGAAGTTGGAAAAAGCCATTTATTTAACAGGTGTCAGCACAAAAGTGAACAATACTAAGCAATAAAACTCTTGTTGCTCTGAAGAGATGATAAAGTTAGAAGAGGTTTTTTTGTGGGTTGCAGCCTGGCTTATTCAGTTTGTTACCAGTGTTTCTGGCACTGGGGGATTCTGCAGCTTAGACCAGGCCCTAGTGGGCTGTGTTTGTGAGCTCCTGGTGCTCCTCTGGGTTTTCAGTTCAGCTCAGCTTTGAATAACTTTAAGAAAAAAAGAAAAAATCACAGGTCAGAGAGTTATAGTGGAATTTTAGTATGTTCAGCACAGCATTTGCATATGCTCAGAGCAAACGTGTTAAATTCCTGATGAGCATTTCAGTGCTTGTGGCACTCCCCAAGGAACATCTCCAGCACTTTTTGATGGCTTCTCTTGTGGAGTTGAGGCAGCAGCTGGCACATCCTGGGTGTGTGTCCCTCTAAAAGCCTGGCTGTTGCCTTGGCACTGCTGATGGAGACGATTTAAGGGAAAAACAACAGAGGTTGTGAGTGACCTGTTGGTACCTTGCTGGGGAAGGTTGGTGTCAGTCCTAATCCTAAAGGACCAGGATTTATAACATACCCAAAACTCTTACCTCTGCTTTTGTCCCCACCTTTTCTGTTTGCTTCATTATTCTGAATGTTTCTGCTGGGAAAGTGTTCAAGGCTTATTTGAATCCTCCTAAATAGGTGGTCTCTATTATGTGACCTCTGTTGTTCACTCCTGGATGTTTTATAAGAAATGCTGTCCATCTCTTCTGAATTTAGTCTCCTTTTTAACTTGCTTTACCCTGAGTTTTAGCAGCAGCTCCCAGCCTCCTGCTTCTAGTCACATAACCTGAATTTAAGCAACACCCTTCAAAATTTGGTTCAAATTTTCTATAAAATCAGTACAAGGACAGCAACAGGGGACTTGTTGGTCTGTCTCAGTTCCCAGGTAGAGCTGACTCAGTTGGAAGTGGTGCCAGTCACTGCATCAGGCTCCAAGGTTCAACCTGGCTTGAGCAAAGCCAGGCTTTTATTTGCATTGGAAATCAGGATTTTTGCACAAAAAGATGCTCCCCAGCTTATTGAGACAAGAGTATTTAGAGCTCTGTCACTTCACTCTTGTGTATTATTGCTCACATGCTCAGTTTGTGTCATCAGCATTTTATTAAGTTCTCATCAAGTCAGTCATTGCAATTTGAAATTGAATTTATTCCTTTTTGATTTGGAATTTACAAATCCAAGTAAGAGACTGAGCCAAGGACTGATTATTTTATTTTGGTGGAGGCAGTTGCACAGTTCACTGCCTTCATTTCATGCCATTAAAGCAGGTGGTGTGGCCCTGCCTTTGCAGGAGAATAGGCTGCTTGAAGATAATGTTCTCTGTGAACTGGGTCAGTTCCTCAGTGCCTCTGCAAATTGAAAGGAATAAAATACTTTTTAAGGTGAAGGAACATCAGCTGTAACTTGAATGTAAAGCAAGAGAAACAGAGATTTTTCTATGCTCTGGCTTTCCACTGCCACATTCACTCCAGGGGTGGGCACTGATCCTCCATGGGTCCACACTTCCCTCTTTAAGAAGCAATGGGGATTTTTTATTTTTTTTTCAGTTTCATGTTACTTGTTCTTATTCTGCTGTGACAATTTAGGTTTTGATGATTTCAGTGCATCTTCCAGGCTAATAGTAGTTGTTATTAACAGGTTATTTATAATTGGGGACAATAAAAGATATAAATATCTTTATATTATGAAATACCATAAAGGCATCATTACTGCCTGCCAGCACCCTTGAGCACAGCACCAGGTTCCTTTATCCTGGAAATTCCTGTTTTCATGGCCAATGCCAGTTATTGTCTGCTTTGGTTTTTGTGAAGAAGGGGTGATGGATGCTCTTCCATCTGCAGACACCTCATTAGATCCTTTGGGATCTCAGGCCTGTCTTAGCAAATACTCTGGTTTCAGAAGGCATTTCTGATGCTGCTCAGTTGGGTTTGAGGGTAATAACTTAAATCTCTAAGTGCCTTTCTGAGTCCCAGTATTGGAATAGTTAGTATGCAAGTAATCCTGTGGCAGGTATTAAAAACTGCTCTGTTGTTAGAGCTTGCTCAGGATTTTTTGGGATTCTGCCTTGTTTTTATACAGGCTGGCAGAGCAATTTACTTTTTCAGTGATTTTTTAACACAGGCAGCAAAACTTGCAGTAATGAGTCACAAATCTTTGTTTCTGCTGCAGTCATTTAGGAGGAAAATGAGTAACTTAAGTAAATTGTTTTGAGTAGCCTGAAAAATGAAGTCTGACAGTGTCAGATTGGCTGAGTTTTGTAGGGAGAGGCCCCAAACTCAGACTATTTAGAGGTGAATTTGCTGTCAAGCTCATACAAGGCGTTTTCATTTGATTTTAAGTCACCTTTATGACAGTCTCAGTCATGATTAGCTGTGTTGTCTCTCAGAATTGTCCTTTACCTGCTGATCCTCTCACTTCAGCCTCACCACTGACCCAGCCCCTGTGGGAGCAGTGATGGGATATGTCATATTTCCCCTTTTTCTTTATTAATTCTGCCCTTTCAGCAATCCTGTAATGGATTTTGTGTACTTACATTGTTTTGTCATCTCTACACCTAGTTCTGTATCTATAACCTATATATCTAGAACTCCTGCATTAGTTCCAGATTTGCTTTTTCTTCCTTCACATGATCCTTACATCTTGAAAGCCAAGCCAGCATTAGTGCCCTTTTCAGTAGGGCAATTAATGACAGGTACAAAGTTGTTAGTGTTTTTTGTTAGTGATTTCCTGAGCTGGCTGCAGGGGAAGGAGAGGAGGGTGGGCTGATGGCTAAATACAGAAAGCCTAAAGTGTGTCCCATGAGTCCTGTTTATCCCAGAGGATGAGTGATGTGTCTGTGCCACTGTTGTCAGGCCCTGACTAGATAAAAGGTATGGTGATAACTAATAACCTTTAAACAGCTCTGGAAGAAAAGAGGATCTGGACATGGAGGCTTTTGCCCTCCAGAAGTACTTACTAAAGTCAGAGATGGACAAAGCCATGATAGATTTAGTGCGAAGGAGAGGGGATTACCCTGCAGACCTACATGCTCCTTCTGCATTTCCCATGTGAGGAGTTTAGGGAACAGAAGTGAGGCTGATGTCCCTGCCTTTGATGGATAGCCATGAGAGCAGGTGACAGAATTTTGTGATATGTCCAGTTGAAAATGGGATCATCCAATCACTGTGAATAGTTTCACATCAGGGAGCTCTGTAGTTAAAGAGGCACAGTCCAGCATACATGTAATCTGGGAATTTCTAGGCAGGCAGTGGAAGTGTTTTGGACAGCTCATCCTGGTTTTGACAGCATTCAAAGCTGACAGCCTGCTTTTGTTTTGGCATGTAAGTGGAAAGGGTCGTGTGAGGCTTTCAGGTTACTGCACTGCCTCAAGTCTGGGGAAAAGCTGGCATTCAGTTCTTGTCCAGTGTCAGCCAAAGACTTGGGAAGAATTCAGTATGGAAAAAAAAAATCTAAGGATAGGGATAAGTTATGAGGCCATGGCATGTGCAGCTTAAAGGAAAGGCAGAAGGGAGATATAACTGTCTCAGTAAACACGAGGAGTCACCATAAAGGAGTCTGAGGCAAGTCATTTTCATCAATCAGGAACAGCAGGGCAGGTAATGAAATGCCTAAGTGTGCACCAGGGAAAGTTTAGTTGAAACCCAAGGCAGGTTGATTCCTGTCCCTTTTTCCATTAAGCAGGGGCAGTGCTGGTGGGTTTGAGGTTTGCTGTCACAGGTGAGTTACTGAAAGCTGGTCTTTGTGCCTCAGTCAGAAAATGCCATAAATGCTGTTCCTGAATGATTCCTCCCTAGTCCAAGTGAGAGAAATCAAACCCTCCCAGTGCCTCACTCTGAAAGGCAGAGGAAGAGCCTGTGGGTGGTTTTGGGGGCCTCAGGATTATAAGAGCATATGGAGCAGCTGCATGTCAGCTGTAAAATCACAGAATGTCCTGAGTGAAAAGGGACCCACAAGGGTCATGGAGACCAACTCCTGGCCCTGCCCAGGACATCCCAGTAATCCCTGAGAGCATTGTCCAAACACTCCTGGACCTCTGGCAGCCCTGGGGCCATGCCCATTCCCTGGGAGCCTGTTCAATGCCTTACTACCCTCTGGGTCAAGAACCTTTTCCCAGTATCCAGCCTAAACTTCTCCTGTCACAGCTTCAGGCCATTCCCTTGGGTCCTGTCACTGGTCACCACAATATCCAGTGGTCCAGGAGTGTTCCAGTGAGGGTGGCATGGTGGGGCAGGCTGGAGCACAAAGGAGCAGCTGTGACATCCTCTTGTTTGGGATAGATGCTTCATGGAGCAGCCACCTGCTGAGAGAACACCCACTGCTGCCTTGCTTGTATTTGGACCAGTGACTTCAGCATGGTTGATGCAGTGGCTCTGCAGGGGAAGCCGTGGAGGATTTTATTGGAATTTCTATTTATTGCATCATTAGCAGCAGTGGAAGGCTTTGCTCTGTACCAACAGGCTCCTTTGGTTTCTGAAGGGTGTATAAATCCACTGCTGAGCTCCTGCAGTGCAGCAGAGCCTTGTGTGGGACCCCTGTGAATAAAATCCCAGCAGTGTTATTGGATTCATTACCTTGCCACAGCAATGTGTGCAAGTTTGTATCAGAGTCCATGAATTAGGAAATAGAAGCTATTTAGCATAGATGCTCTCATTTTTGTGTGCACAACCAAATTAGCCAACAGCCAGGGAGCAGCAAAAGTTGATGGGGATGTCTGTGTGGATGTGTTCTTGTAGCAGGTACCTGACTTCTGCCTCCTCCTCCTGCTGGATGAGCAAACACCTCAGTCCTCTTGCTCCTTCTCCCCTTTCAGGCCCTGAATTCATAGCTGTTCTGCACCTCCACAGCCCTGGCTTTGCTTCTGCTGATGCAGGAAGGGCATGGAAGCAGGGCCCTTTTCCCTGCTAGACTGAATTAAACTCCTGCAAACTTATTCTTCTTGAGGAACTGAGCACCAAGGTCAAGCAAAAAATAGTGTGAACTCTTAACAAGCGGCAAGGGAGCTGTATTTCTTAATAAAACTGTGTACAGCAGTTCCATGGAGATTTAGATATTGGTGTTTTTCAGAGTAATGGCTTCACTCAGATGCTTACAGCTCTGCTGTCCTGTGTGTTTTCCTGCAGGAGGGCTGGGAGTTTGTTCTGCCTCTGAACTTTCCTCTTGTTCAGGGAGCATGCAGGACAGAAAAACTGCTCTGTTCTGTGGTGCCAGGAGCACTGTCAAGGGCAGGGATGGCAGTGCCAGGTCTGGAGAGCAGACAAGGGAGGAGATTGCTCAACTCTTCCCCCTCTCCATCCCTTTAATTTATCAGACCTGTCCTTTCTCCTTAGCATTACAAATTCCTTTGCGTTGGGTTTCCTCCCTGTCATTCCCTCACTGCACAGAATTTCAAAAGAGGGATCTGCTCAGAGCCTGCAGGAAGATATTTTCATTCATGGGGCTGAAGTTCAGGTGCAGCCATCTTTACATAACCTTTCTTAAATCACTCATTAAAGCAGAACAAGTGGCTGCTGATGGCAATGAATTTTTTCCCCCCTTGCAGACAGCAGTGGCTTGCCAAGGTCAGTGAAATCTCCAAAGCTACTCTCCAGCATCAGGTCTGCTGGGATTGCACTGCTGCTGACAGATGGACATTTTTAACCTGGCTGCTACATATTCCCTTAGGCAGAGGGGGGAAGGTGTGAACAGGGTGAGTGTTTGGAAGATTGGATTTTTCTCATGTGAAAATAGCTCCCATTTCTTTCATTTCTTTATTGTTCTCTAAGGTAAAGAGAAGTGATGGTCCAGGCTGTGTTTGGCATTTTCTCCTTCCCATTTTCATTCCTCCTGCTGCTGGCAGCTCTGGATATCTTTAGAGCTGTGTCTTTGAGTGGGTTTTACCAAATAATGCAGTAATTACACCCAGGGGCTCTGTGTAGGCTGTGTCCAGAGCAGGCTGAGCTTCATCTTGAAAAACCTAGTGCTTTTGATCCATATCCACAGAAAAAACCCTTCAGCACAATTGTTCCCACCCTCCCCCCCCAAAAAAATTAGTATTTTAAATCTTCAATCAAAGTATTTTAAATCTTCCCAAACAAAAAGCCTTTAGAAACTTTTGCCTTTTTTTTTTTTTTTTTTTTTTTTTTTTTTTTTTTTTTTTTTGGCAGTAATTTGGTGCCTGTGCAAACACTTCAGCTTACTCACAAATACATTAAATTTTTTTGGACAGACGAGGTTGCTGGGATTTAGGAAGATAAACAGTGTTTTCCCCTTTCTTTTTCTTCCTGTCATAGTTGTATATGCAACTTGATGAGAGATCCTGGCAGCCTCCTTCTCCAGAACAGTAAACAGAGCCAGTGCTGCAGTAGTTTGCAGATAAATAATGTATTACAGCCTGTCAAATAAAGCTTTGAGCAAATACCACTTTAAAGGGTCATATATTATGAATCTGAGTATTACCCTACAAATCATTATTTCCCAAACCCTTTTGATTCTTTATTATGCACAGAGCAGGTCACCTTTTTCAACTCCCCCTAAACCTGATAGAATTCATATTAGCAATATTTTTCCCATGGATGTGGTTTTTTTTAACCTCCAGAAAGAAGCTCCAATATCATCCCTCAACACTTATCTCCCCATCCAAAAGTCCTTGTTAGATGTATTTCTCTTTGCTATCTCAATTAGCAATGTGGCACACATACATTTATTTATTTAAGCTCCCTGCTTTGAGATTGTAGAGAATACATCATGTTTGATTGGATTTTAGGGAAAGCCTTCCTAGAAATGTAAGAACCTGCTAAAATACAGCTGGATATTTAGCTAACATGAGTGTTTGAAGAGCAGAAGAGGTGTATCCTTTTGGCAATGCTTTAGGAAAAGTCTGAGCTGTGTTTTCATTGTGCTGGCTCATGTTACAGCTGGGTGTTTCTCTCCTGCTCTGATGGGATTTGGTGGATCCTAAATGCTGTTTGTGCCAATTCCAAGGGCCTGGAGGTTGTTTTAGCCATTTTTTTTCTCCAGCAAACAAAGCAGGAGACACAAGTCACCAGTGTGTCAGGCCCAGAAATGCCAGGTTAGGAAGGAGGAGCATCATCTCCAGGTATAATTTATTCTGCTTTTCCATGGGAGGTTTTGGCATCCATTCATGGTTGTCTGGTGGTGCTGAGCCCTCTCTGAGGGCTTTGGTGCCCTCTCCCCAATTGCAGAGCAGGGCCCAGTTGGGTCTGCTGGCAGCAATCACAAAACACTGCTCCTCCTTTTTCCAGCAGTTTTTTAAACTCCTCTTTTCTGCTTAGAGAGGATTTTAGCACTGGAGTTTAAGGTAGAATCTTCCCCTAGTGATACTATTGATTAGGACAAATTTCTTGAGGAGGAAGCAGAGTCAGCTGGGAAGAGAAACCTTCCCCTGAGAAGTGTGTGGTACCCAAACTTGGCCTTTTTCTGAGGCTATCAGAGCTGCTTCATTTCCCACCAGTGAGCCCTGCTGGCAGAAGGAGAGCTGAAAGGAAACCAGTGTCTGCATTTAGGTTTGTTTTTTGGTTTTTGTTCCCCACCAGGGTGTTTCTTGTGGTGGTGTCTCTGAATTGGTTTGGGCTGGATGCTCCTCAGAGCCTGGGATTTGATTTCCTGCAGGGGAAGATGGATTGAGTTAGTGGAGGAAAAAAACAGTGAAGCAAGGAAGAAAAGATATTATGGGTCTGTTGTTTTATGATGGGTTCTTGTATTGCTTTTCCATAAAGTTGTGCAATTGAGGAGATGTAGAAGCAGGGAAAATTGTTTATTTGTCCTCTGCTCCCCTCATGTGAGAAAGCTTTTCTCTCAGAAGGAAGGAGAGTGGGGTTATTTGGACAAAACTGGGTATTTCATCTTATGGAGGAGCAGGAATGTGCTCATCGTTCAGGTTTGTGGGGGGTTTGAATTTGGGACTATTTAATGTGTGTTTAAGGTTATGGGTAATCTTTTAAATTAGAAATAAATCAGGGAATATCCTGCTGTGTATTTGGAATGGCTGCTGGTGGAATCAAGGGCTGCACCCCATTTCTCCTGCCTTCTTCCCCTCACACAGGATTCCAGAATTTCTTGGAATGGGTTGGAAGGGATCTTAAAGCCCATCTCATTCCACCCCTGCCATGGGCAGGGACACCTTCCACTATCCCAGGCTGCTCCAAGTCTCCTCCTGGCCTTGGACACTTCAAGGGATCCAGGAGCAGCCACAACTTCCCTGTGCCAGGGCCTGCCCACCCTCCCAGGGAACAATTTTTTCCTAATATCCCATCTAAACCTCTTTTATTTTAGTTTGAAACTATTCCCTCCTGTCCTGTCCCTCCAATTCCTGCTGAACTCTTCCATAAGCACCCTGGATTTCCTTTCAGGTCACGTTGGCTATTCATGAATTTCAAAACACAGCCTTTTATATTTCAAGCTAATTTCTTCAGCACCTGAGGTTTCCTGGCCTGCAGGAAGAACAGTGGCCAGCATTCTGTCCCATTCTCCTTGCCTGGTGCAGATGCAGAATCCACTGCTGGCACCAAGTGGCTGCAAGTGGAAGCTGCTCTGGAGGTGCTGGACTCCCTGGCCAGTTGTGTGTGCTGAATTTGGGGTGGTGTAAGACCCCCCTGTCCTCTCTTTGTCCCAGTGGGATTTTGGGGCTGCTCCATCCCCTTCTGGACAATGCTGCTTTGGCCCTACTTTTCCTTCTTTAAGATCCATGAAAGGGGAAAATGTTGTCAGAGAACTTGTTTGCCTGTGATAAATCTCAGTGTGCTGTGCCCTGCATCTTTTCCTTGTAGGGTTTGGGATTATCTCCCCCCACCCAGTAAACAGAAAAATAAACCAGAAAAACTGTACAGTATCATCCTGTGCATGGAGGCAAATCATTGTGATTATCTGGGAATGGGCACTGTTTTTCCTGCTTTTTCAAATACCCAGAGGATTTTAACACTTAACACTACTTGTAGGCTATGTATTGTGTACTGAAAAAAAATTTCCTGTAGGCTTTGCACTTCCTTCACTTCCAAGTGGTGTATTTGGCTAGAAGACATTCCAGAGGGTAGAGGAGCATGGATGTACCTCTGCTCCTGGGCAGGGAGGTGGGAAAGGGGGTGTCAGGCTTTTCTTTCTTCAGGAGTCAATGGGTTTCCACTCACAAATCCTTTGAAGCCAAATTTCTTTATGGATAAACAGTCTCTGACATACCAGATGGAAAAAAAAAGCAGAATTCCCTCCCTGAAATTTTTCTTTAAATGACATGCCCTGCTTATCCTTTCTGTAATTAATTTAAATGCATCTGACAGTAGCTTGGAGGCAAGATTTGAACTTTTTTTATCTCTCACTGAGTTGATGTTGCTTTTTTCTCAGTTCAGTGGTGCTCATATTTGAATTTGGGAACTGGATGTGTTCATCCAGCTGACCTTTCTGGGTGACCTTTGCCATGAGCACCACTGTACATGACATCTGAATGTTCTGGTTTAATGATAGAAATATTCATTTTAAAGTGAGATAAATAATAAGCAGAGTTTTCAGGCTTTTTTTTTTTTTTTTTTTTTTTTTTTTTTTTTGTGAATAGATATGTGGTGTATCAGTAGAAAAATGAAGATGAAAACTGTTTTAATTTTACTTTTCTGGTATTTTTTGCATTCGGTAGTGCAAAACTAACCTCAATCTGAAGGTTTTGTTCCAAAAAAAACTGCAGGGAGCTGGTTCTTCATTTCCCCATCTGCAGGGAGCTTGCTTGTGTTACCCTATGGAGCTGCCCAGTGCTTGATCATTAGTGCAGGGCAGGGGGAGAGGGAGCTTTTAAACACCAATTGAGATTCTCCAAGCATAGTCACCACTTAGGAGGTTGAGTTGAGATATTTGGACCCATTTCCTAGCCTTTAATTAAGGATGCTACCTAAAGCTCTGCTAAAACTCAGGGTATTTTAAGGCTGTTGGTAGAAAAATGCTGATTTGTGTCTTTGGGGATGAAATTAGGGATATTACAGCAGAAGAAAGCATCAGGGCTGCTTTTGAAGCAGTGCTGAAGGCAGATTTTTGTGTCCCAGGGGCATTTCTTTGCATTCTTCAGGCATGGTAGAAACTACTACTTTTGCTTTTTAATGAAGAATATTTCCAACAAATGAGTTTTCCCTCTCCTTTTCCTAACACAAGAGAATGGGAGATGCCCACGTTTTGCATCATGAGTGATCCCCAAAGCCTGTATCAGATGACAGTAAAAAATCACCATTTTTCCCCCAAAACTGTGTGGGTCACTCAGGTGAAAGCACAAGTGGGGTTGAGGAGCAGAAATTCTCCATTTGGGATCTGCCTCCTGCCAGAGTCACCCATACAAATCCTTGGTTTCCCACTGGGAAAAGCAGCCAAAATCTGGTTGATATGGTAATAATGAAAAATTCATTAGCACTGAAGAGCAGCTGAGGCAGGAATGGTCAACTCAGCAGGCAGCAGAATGTCAATCACTGGTACCAAGTTGTTCCCCATGAGTTTAAAAATTAATTTTGTTGTTAAATGTCATCTGGCTTGTGATCAGCTGGAGTGCTGGTCTTGTTTCCTGGTAAATTTGAAGTGATAGAATCTATCCCAAGTAAGGGATCCTGAGTGCTGAGATCTGTGAAGCTGGCTGAAGTCTAGTTGGTGTTTGTAGATTCACAGAGGTGGGGGAAAGAAAAGGCTGAAATCCCAATTATTCAGCAGGCAAAGACCTGGTGCTCCCACCCAGCACCTTCCCAAGCTGGGGAATGGCTCTTCCCTCCTTCCCTGCAGTGGAAGCCAGGAGACAAACTACTGCAGGAGAGATGGATCACTGGGGAAAATCTTTCTCACAGCAGCATTTGTAAGGGTCAGGGACTGGAAGGGTCTGAGGATGAGGAGAATTGGGGGAGAGAGAAGTTTGGGGACATCCATGAACTTTCCCTTGCTGGGACACTGCTACAGGCCTTGTAACAGAGTAAAATTAGAAGTCTTTGCAAGACTTCTGTTTAGTTTATTAAACTGTTTGGAGGAACCATGGAACCACTCATTATCCCAGTGGGATAAAACTGGGAGGGGGAGACACAAAAGCAGAGATTCAATCCTGGGGACAGCAGATACTGCAGCACACCAGGACTTCTCCTCCACCAGCATTTCCTGCAATGTTAATATTTTATGTTGGCCTTTTTAATGCTTCCTAGCTCAGGCTGAGCTTTGTGCTGCTGCTGTTTCCATCTGCCTGCTCTCCTTTCCCCCCAGTTCGAGCGGCACGACCCCGTGGCCGGGCGGATCACGGAGCGGCAGTTCGGCAGCATGCTGCTGGCATACAGCGGGGTGCAGTCCAAGAAACTCACTGTCATGCTCAAACAGCTCAAGAAGCACTTCCAGGATGGAGAGGTCAGTGCAATGCATGGAAAATTGGGGAGAATTTTCTCAGCCCTAAGCTGGGTTTCAGCAATTTTTTTCTTTGGAAAAGTATCGGTTCCGTGTTAAGCCGTGGTGGAGAGAGGGAAGAGCTGGGAGTGCAGTGGGTGTCCAGTGTAGGCTGGAGGTTTGTTCCTTATGAAAATAGATGCTGTAATTTTAAAAATTCAATTTGCTGAATGGCACCTTGGGTCTGGAGCCAGAACAAACACTGAAGCCGTGCTCCCAGTTCCTGGCTCGACCTTGGATTCATTAGCTGCTTTGACCAGGCAGTTTATTATTTAGTTATTAACTTCTGGGAAAAATTACTCACAATCTAGAGAGAAGTAAGTTTGCATACCCTACACTCATTAATTCAGTGAGAGACCTTGGAAGAAGATATCTGTACCATAAGATGTGCTTTATCAGGTAAGGCAAGTATGGGCTGAGAAATTATTGAGCATTAGAATTTTACATCTGCCCCTATAATGAATGTTATTTTATTAAACCCCAATGCTCTTTTATTAACTGGGATATAAACAAGCAATTCATCAAAGTGAGAATGGATGGAAAGTCTTTGGCTGGCTGTTTTAGAGCTGCTTTCTTCTGACATCACAACCAGAGTTTATTTCTTAGCTGGTTTAGGTGCCAAGAGTGTTATAAAATAAAAGTTCTGGTCAGAGTCTGCTCCTATTTTGATTCCTTAGTAGGATTCCTACATTAACAGGAATAATTATATTTCTCCAGGAGAAAGTGCTTAAATGCAATATCTGTCTAATAGAAAAGATTAGCTCTGATTTTGAAGTTTGAAAATTGTTGATTCTTTTGCTGTGATTTTTGGGTTTTTATATATATATATGTGTGTTTGTGTGTGTGTACTGAACAGTAGCTGGATGTGTGAGAAAAGAGGCAAAGGAATTTATTTTGGAAGGTTTCCTACAGCAGATGTTTTCTTCCTTTCATGTGTAAGCCAATACCCTGACATCTGTGCAGGAGGAAGAACTTCTTGTCCTTACCTTATTCCTCATCCCCAAATCAGCCAGATTGTCTTTCTATTTACAGCCAGCCAGATTCTGAGCAAATTTTTATCTTCCTTTATTCCAAGGACTTTAAAGGAGAGAAAATGGGCAATAGGGGAAAAAAAAAATTATATTTGCAAGGAAGGGAATTGGTGAAAAATTCATGATTCCTTATACTGGTGAGAATGAAATGCCCATAAAGTGTCCCAGCAAGGCTTTCCCTTGGAAGTGCAGTTCTTTTGAGAGAGCTTTCTTATGGAATCTGTCAAACCTTGTCTTCCTTGTCTGATGCAATAACCTTGACTGCACAAGGCAACCCTGGCAGCCTCTAAAACAACAAAACTCTGGGTTTAATCTAATCTTTAGCTGTTTTCCAGTGCTGTTGTTCTGCATTCCTGCTTTTGGGAGTGATAAGTTTTCCTCTATTAACTGCTAATCTGCTTTCATTATTTTTATTTTTCTTGAGGAAAAATCCCATTTTACCCTGGGTAGGTGAACTTTGCCTATTCAGCAGAGCTGCCACACTCTGTTTTGTCTAACATTGCTTATGAGTGTCCTCCCCAAGTTGTTCTTGCACAGCTGCTTTTCTCCTAGTAAAAAGGATCTGAATCATCAGCAATATTCACAAGCAAGGTATTATTTGGTTTATGTCCCCCTAACTGCTAGAAAACCAAGCTGTCTCTTCAGAAACCGGTGATTCATGTCCTCTCCTTCATGTGCTGGGGTATTTTTCTGTGGAGATAGCAGAGGTGGAATTCCTGGCTGAACCTGGGTTTTCCAGGTGAAAAGCCCTAATTTTTGCAGGAGATGTTTGAGCTGTTGTGTTACAAGCAGGGAAGTGCTTCTGGAATCTCCCTGCTGCTGTTTCATGAGGATTACTTGGGGATGCATCTGTTGACTTGCCTGGGGCTGTCCCAGTCTCTGATTTTTATTTTATTTTGGTAGCTGGAACAGAGTTAACATTGGTGCCAGCCTCACCTATAGTATTCCTCAAAAAAAAAAAAATTAAATTTCATCATTCTGATGGTATTCTTACTACAGACGCACAGTGGTTTTGTCCACATGAAAGCCACGATTTGTAGGGTACAGGTGTGCCAATGGTTTTGTTTTTTCAGCTGGTAAAGGACCACAAAGGCCAGGTTGGGTGGGGCTGGGAGCAGCCTGGGATAGTGGAAGGTGGAATGAGAAGGGATTTCAGGTCCCTTCCCACCCAGACTGTTCCAGGATTCCAAACAAGAGTCCATTTTTGCACAGACAGCACTGCTTGGCCTTGACATCTGCCATTTTGGGAATTCCAGGAAAATATGAGGTTTGTGGCTCTTTGCTTAGAACACTCCAAAGCTCAGATGTCCCAGAGACAGCAGGCAGATCACAGCACAGTGTCCTCTGCTCCTTGGAAGTGGCCACAAACCTCGTGGTTCCTCCAGGCTTTCCACACTCTCAGTGCCCTGCTCCCAGGCAGGGAGACATGATAATTGCAAAGATATTTTCTCTTGTAGAGCCATTGTGCAAAGCAGAGGGATCTTTGCAGTGCTTCCTGCAGAAGTACCTGATTTATTGGATCATTTTTTTTCCTGGGACAGTATTTAATTTAATTCTGCTGTACATCCTAGTGTTCCTCTCGGGAAAAGGAGCAGGCAAAAACATTCAAGGAAATCTCCCTGCAGAGTCACCAGGGATTTATTTCTCTCTTTAGTCAGCTCTGTTGTCCATATGTGCTCTCCCATTTTGCCATCTCATCCTTTCTGGCCCAGATCCATGAGTCCAGGGCTGACAAAGCTGCTGTTGCATGTGATGGTGCACACATAGATCATGAGTGCAGTGCCACATACAGCAAAGATGGGAACAAGCTGCAAATGTCTGTATGGAAAGGCCTTAAAAATGTTCTTTTTCTTTCAAAAGATTGGTGGCTTCTTCCCTGATTAGAAGTTGTTTGAGCAGAGTTAGAGCAGACTGTGTAAATTTATATTTGACAGTACCTGCTGCACACATCCAGACCATGGAACTGTGCTGTGTTCTGCAGTTAGGATTTTTAATATCTTGCTCTATCAATCTGTCGTGCCAGGCAGGATAGGAGGAGCCTGAACCTGAACTCCTGTTGACAAGCTGATTTATGTCTCCCAGAGAGGGAGTCTGAGTGGTTATTACTGTGGTGATGATTCACCTCCTCCCTTGGCTCCCTGCCCTGGCTCTGCTGGAGGAGTTGGAGGCTCCAGCTCTTGTCCCAGCACTGCTTTGCTTGTGCTGGAGCTGAACTGGGTGATGAAATCAGGTGTGGTGTAACCAGGTGGGGTTCCCAGAGCTGTGCTCATTGGCAGCTCTTCTCCTGGGGGTCTCAGGATGTTTTTCCACGACTATCCCAGAGCGTGGCTGTTGGCTCTCACCTGGCCCAGGTAAGTGGGCAGACAGGGACCCTGCCTCCAGCAGCAAAGCCAACTGGGACACTTCTATGCTTTGGTGTCACCTTCTACCACACTGGGTAAGGCATGGATTCCCCCAGGGATCCCCAAATCTCTTGGGAGAGACCTTACAGTGCCCAGACTGTTTGACATTGTCATTGTGAGTGTGCAGGCTTCAAAATAAATTATCAATTCACCTGTTTGCAGGTGAATTGCAAATTCAGCTACATCCAAACTGCAGGATTGTGGTGTGTCTGCTCACATGGGAAATGGTTTTCAGTCCCTTTTCCTTGTGGGATTGGTGGGGCCAGGAGGGGAACAAAAGTCCAGGTCACAACCCAGATCCTCAAGTTCCAAGGTTGAGTTTTTGGAGTGTGCAGATGAATTCCCTTCTGGCTACAAGTTCAAGCTGTGTCATTCCGGGCAGTGTCCATGATCTCCTTTTCCCATTGCCACATGAGTGTCTTTTCTCTGTCCTAGGGGCTGACATTTGAGGAGGTGGAGAACTTCTTCACTTTCCTGAAGAACATAAATGACGTGGACACGGCTTTGAGCTTCTACCACATGGCTGGAGCTTCTCTTGATAAAGGTATGAAAAGCTGGGGGATGTTCAGGTGCTGAAAGCCTGAGGGAGCACAACTCATGCTCTGTCTTTGGAGTTAGGAAGAAATCAGACAAGCCCAGGCTGTCAAGTTAAAAATGTACCCAAGTTGCAATTCCTCCCTGTAATGAGGTGCTTAGCTCACTACATCCATGGATAAAGAAGGATTTTAGTTTTATACTGTCACAGTTTTAGATACAGGGAGAAAAAAGGCTGACATGGGTAGCCTAAATGGATGAGGAAACAGTGACTTCATGGTGATGCCTTCAGAAGGACCAAGGTCACCTAATGAGTGTGCCACAGGCTGTGGTTCCAGATCCCAGTGTTTCTTCTTCATTTCCATCTTCCTGAAGTGACCTTTTTTTTGTCCTTATACAAAGGACTTCAAAAATGACTGTAAAAAAATTCTTGCAGAGTTATCTTCTGTGGAGGGCTCTGATCCACCTGCCAGAGGCACAGCAGCAGTGGGGCTGGTTATAGGAGCTGCTCAACCCTTGTTTTGTTTCAGCTTTGCTCAAAAGTCAGAGACTTTGCCTAGAAATAAAGACTGGATGCTGCATTTCTGATTGGAAATCCAAGAAGTGGCAAACATCTTCAGAGCTCCTGGGAGTGCTGGAGGGGAAAAGGGAGAGCCCTGGAACACCACTGAGGTCCCAGATTGAGCATTAAAGTCTGTCCAGAGACTCCATTCCAGATAACCCACAGTCCAGAGGAGTGGGCTGAATAAACCTCAGAGCTGGTGTTTCCTGGGGACCTTGGTAATAATGTGGTTTATTGATCAGACCAATCCATATCCTCCTCCTTCTCATCATGTTTCCTTTTCTGAGCTCAGGTATGTTCTTAGATCTGACACACTGATGTAGGAAAAAAAAAAAAAAAAAAAGGAAGAAACTCCCAAAATATATTTCAAACCAAAGTCCCACTCTCCTGCCAGGATCTGTTCACAAGTGGGTGCTTTGGTCTTTAGGGTTTTTTTAAGGGGGATTTTTTTTTTTCAACACATTGAGAATATAAAAAAGAGATGGCAAACTCATTAAGAGATTTTTAGGCTAAGTGGAAACTCTTGTCTACCACAAAGTTAAAGCTGATTTCTTTAGGCAGCTGCAGAATTCAACATTTTGGATGTCAGCTATTCTAACTGCTGCTCTTGTGGGAATATTAAGGCTTTAATAGTTTTTGGGGCAGTGGAATTACAGAGGGTAACCAGTGTGTCACAGTCTATGTCAGCAGCCCTTCTCATCTTAAATTTTTTTGGGGGGAATCATCTGTACTCTTTGGTTTAGATCATCATTACCTTAAGACTTAAAAGAACCTGACAGGATTTTTTCATTTGAAAGTGAAATACCAAGACTGGGTGTGTTGCTGCTGCTCTGAGCCCTTTCTGCAGCATCCCAGAGGAGGTAATAGCCCAGCAAATCAAATTTACTCAGTGCCTGCAGGAAATTAGCATTTATCCTTTCGTGGAATATACATTTTTGCAGAATTTAGGTCTGTGTGCAGTTAGTAAATCAGTGTGATTGCTGTTTAATTATGTGCCATTAATGAGCTCGTGCTCACTGAGCTGGGAGTGTTGGGCTGGGGTAAGGGAACCTTCCTTGGGCAGAAATCAGATTTAAGTCAAACCATAAATGGGGTGTGTCCTCCCAAAAGTGAAGCTTTCACAGGGTTGCTGGTTACAAACTAACAAATGTAAAAATTACACTGGGATAGGGATTAGGAAGAGTGTAATAATTTGTGTAATAACTTGCTGCTAACAATGCATTAAACATTATTATGATTTTAGAAATGCTGTTTAAAATTTCAGAGGGGGAAAAATGGCTGGTACCAAACAGCCAGAGCTTGACAGCCTGTATTCTGTGCTGAATTGAAGTCACATCTTCTTTTAAAAAGGATCATAAACCTGTATTTTAATGACCCATTTATAAACACCCAGATTATTTGTTTGCCCATCTTTCATTTGCCCAGCAACATAATAGCTGTCATTCTCCTAAATCACAAGGAAGACTTTTCCAGCCTGGGCTCATAGCTGGAAGCAGGACATGAACTGAATTTGGAGCTTATTCCCCTTTTAGGAGGGTGTGAATTGCACTTTTGCTGGCACTGTGTGCAGCCAGGCTTTCCAAGCAGCCCTTCTGCTGGTGTGGGATAACTCCTTTGGGGTTTAGGGCAAGGCATGGATGGGCCAAAGCACGAGGAGACAGCTGAGCCCAATGCTGATCCATGGCTTGGAGCAGGGCTGGAGCCTCAGGGAGGTTCCTGGAAAATCATTTTATTTGAATGATGCTGATGGAAACTGCTGCAGAGTCAACAGGGAATGGGGAAGGAGGCAGAGGTGAGTTGGAATGCTGGAATGCAGTCATGGAATTGCTGCTTGCTTTCCTCTACCTTGGAGATGGATGGAAGAAGTCAGCCCCCCTGGAAGCACAGCTCAGATTGCTCCTCTGTAATAATGGCAGTTCTGGTGGCTGGGAGGACTCATATCCAACAGAATCCTCTGCAGCTGCTCCCCCTGTGCCACCTGCACTCCTGTCTCCTTTCTTTCCACATTTCTGGCTGTGGGTGTTGCACAAACAGGATTGGCTCTTCCTTTGGTCTGGGAGCTCTGCTTTTTTCTCCCTGACTTTCTGTCATGCTCCCTTTGATGTCAGAACAGCTTCTGCTGAGCTGCAGGGCTGCAGCCTCATGCTTTGAGGAGACAAAGGAAAATGTGCTGTGCACACAGCATTGCACAAGGCTTATCCAGCTCCTTCCTGGATGGGTGATCCAGCACATACTCATGCAAATGGTTTGTGAAAAGTTAAATAGATTTTGGTGGCCATACTGCCAGTGATAGCAGCCAGCATTTCCAACTGGGAGCCTTGGAATGAAACGTGTGCATCAACGTGAGGCTGATTTCTGGGAGCCCACAACACACATGTCCTGCCTTTCCATCCTGGAATGGCCCAGGGCAGGCAGCTCTGCTCCCATCACCCCCAGTGCCATTTGGAAAACAAAGGCAGCAGCCCAGCTGTCCATTCTTTTGGCCACATGTGTGATTAATCTCAAGTTGGAGGGGAAGAGTGAAGTTTGCCATCTGGCTAGGCTGTCTCCTGGAGCAAAGGCTCGTTTGCAGGCACCCAGTGAGGCATGGCTCACAGTGCAGTTCTGGGAATCAGAGTGGAAAAAAAGGATAACTGTGGCAGACACTAAACTTGCATAAAATAACTCATTAAAGGAATCAGTGGGAGATAGCAATGCAAGAAATTTTAGAAGCTTTTCAAGATAGAAATGTGGAATTTATTTTTGATGGTGTGAAATCCAGGAGAATTTCTATCCCAGAACCCCAAACCTGGACAGGCTTTGTTTTAAGAAATGTTGCCAAGACAGCACCTATTTAATTTTGTGAAATGGTAAAGAAATTATTCCAGCAGGTTTACTTCCTGAGTTACCTTGTGGTCTGGAGAGTGTGTGTGGTAGTGGGAAGTGGAGATGCTTTCCCTCTTCCTTTTGATTCCTTAAAAACCAGCACAGCAGAGTCATGCAACCCCTATGAAGTCATTTTGTCATTAAGAAAGAATGATGGGATGGAGCTGACACTTGTGCAGTTGAATTAATAAGAGAGGAAGCAGGAACTGGTGGCCATGAGTACAAGTTCCAGCTGGGAAAACTGTAGCTGTGAAAAATAAACAGGAGGGGAGGGATCAGGAGACTCCCTGCAGAGATGGAAGGAGCAGGTAAAATCTCAGCAGAAAAACATGACTTAGAATTAAAGCAATTTGGACAAGGGACAATGGTTTTACACTGAAAGGGGAGATTTAGATTTGGTGTTAGGGAGAAATCATTCCCTAGGAGGGTGGGCAGGCCCTGGCACAGGGTACCAGAGAAGCTGTGGATCCCTGGCAGTGTCCAAGGCCAGGCTGGATGGGGCTTGGAGCAGCCTGGGACAGTGGAAGGTATCCCTGCCCATGGCAGGGGTGGCACTGGATGAGCTCTGAGGCCCCTTCCAACCCAAACCATTCTGGAATTCTGTGATGTAGGAAATCAGTCTGACTTTTTTCATGTTAGTCTACAGCCACGGGGCACCTAGGGCACCAGGAGGGGAGGATGGCATCAAAGTGAAGCCTCTTGAGAGAAGTTTTACATTTCTCACTCATGGAGAAAAGCAATTTCACTCAAAAAGAATAAGTTTTAAAATGCAGGGTCCTGCTCAAGATTATATATATTTTATATATATACAATGTGTCATTTCAATTTTTTGTCCTGCATTATTTAGTAAAAGGAAAGGTTTTATGGGGAAAAGGACCTGATTGTGGCTGTGAATTCCTCTCAGAAAACCCCAGATTTCGCTCAGGGAAATAGAAACAGGGTGGAAGGTACCAATAATGTAAACATTAATGAAAAAAAATTCCTATTAGAAATATTTTATGCAGTTTGTAATTAATCCTGTTATAGTACATACTGGATGATTACTTTTTCCTTTCTGACACATTTAACTCTCCAAAATTCCTGAAGGACTGGAGGTACAGAAACCCATAAGGATGCTGTGGAGGAAAGCAGAGGTTGGTTGTGGTTTCAGCCTGGTTTTGTGATGCATCACTTCCCTCTTTTCCGTTACTCCACAGCTAAACATTGATCTCAGTTGCTGTGGATGGCATTTCCTTGGGTCAGGCTTTGTAGGGAAGCAATTGAACTTTAAATACACTCACACCAGCCTAGTGAGGGTTTTTTTGGTTTTTTTTTTTTTCCATTTGTGCAGCAAAATCAAATGCCTAACCCTGCCAGATTGATAGCTGCATGGATTGCCCTTTTCTAAAGGTGGGAATAAAACTTCTGCTTGCTTCTCTGCTGCCAGAGAAAAGGGAAATAATTTCTTACAACTCTTTATTTTATTGCAAGGTTAATCTGGTCTGCTCCCTGCAGGAGGGTGAGTGGGTTTACTCTGCAATGACTGGGTTGCAACAGGAAAAGAGTTTTTGGGATTCCCAGCCTGCTGGGATAGTTGCTTGATGGAGTATCATCCTTGGAATGCTGTCAGAAGGAGCTGCCTCATTGATCAAGCTTATTCCAGGCCTCTCTGAAGACACCAAGGCTGTTCTCTACAGAGCAGCAGGAGTCTGCTGCTGCAGCTGGCACATCCTGAGCCCTGTGTGACCCTGTGCCCTCCCTGTGTTGCAGTGACCATGCAGCAAGTGGCCAGGACAGTGGCCAAGGTGGAGCTCTCTGACCACGTGTGCGACGTGGTGTTCGCGCTCTTCGACTGCGACGGTGAGCGACCGCCCCAACCTCAGCCAGGCAGGAGAGACAACCCGGGGCAGGAATCCAGGGAAAAGGGCTCTTCTGGCCATGCTCCTCATCCATGGATCTGGGGTGATCCCCCTGCCCTTTTGGGAAGGGTGTCCAATGGTTCCCACTCTGTGAGATGTCGATCTTGAGGGTTTGGTGTGCACACTTTGCTCCTGTTCTCAATTTTTTTATGCTCCAGTGTTGGAAATGAGCTGGTCTGGGGCTTTATCTCCAAAATGCTAGACAAATTTTAATTAATTAATTTTAATTAATTAATAGCAGCTCTGTGCTTTGCTGGGAAGCTGGTGGCTTTGCACAGGGCGTGAGCACCCTGGGGTAGTTGCCACACTGAAGCATTCTGTCCTGGTTTGAAGGACAGGTGTCTGCCAATAAAGGCAGAAGCTTCTCTTTGAAATGAGAATGTAAACCCCCTCCCTCCAAATTATTATTATAATTTTGAAATTAAGGGGCTCTCAGGCAAAGATAGGGGAATTAGGAAGAACAGTTATTTACTAGGAAAATTAAAATAGAAATACAGGATTACAAAGAACAATCCCAAAACACTGACAGAGTCAGAATCCAAGCTGACACCCTGTCAGTCAGTCAGGGTGTTGGCAGCAGTCCCATTCAATGGTGGCTGCATCCTCCTGCAGTGCCAGATGTGGTTCAGCTGGAGCAGTGCTCCTGTAGAAGGTGCAGTTTTCCTCTGAAGGTCCAGGGATGATGTGGAAAGGTCTGGCTTTCCTCTGGAATCCAGTGGAAAGATGGATAACTTGCTGTCCAAAATCTGATTTTTTTATCTAGGTAGGAAAGGTTTGGCTCCTGCCCTGGCTGGAGCATCTCCCAGTGGGATGATGTAATTTTATCAGTCATGCACTGGGACTCAATGTCCCAGCAGCAGATGATATCTCCTGGAGGGAGGATGGGCTGTGGGAAAGATAAAGATGATTGTCCCAGTTGGTTTAAAGATGGCCCATTAGCAGAGGATATGTGCCAGGAGATCAGGGGCACTGCCCCACCCAGCTTCAACAGATGGTGACAGAATACACATTTCTGGCCACATCAACCCACCACACACTCCCAGCTTGATTTAATGGGAGTTACTGGAGTCTTTGCCAAGTGACAGCAATTCCAGCTTGGAAAGAAGGAAATTCTGCATTTGCCCAAACCTGCCAAGCCAAAATCAGATTCCTGGCTGGCACTCTGCTTCTCCAGCACAGTCACCAGCATCTGGCAGCTCTGAGTGGCAGCACTAGTGCATAAGTATGAACATTAAAAAATGTATTTAATTATTTTATTCCTTCATGATTTCAGCCCCACCTCCTCCTTTGTGCCTTTCTAAGGTCACATCTCCTGATTTATTTTCCTCTGTGCTTCAGTACCACTGTTCTAATACAATCTTCACACTGGATGATCAGGCTGGAGATTGGAGTGAGCTCAAGTGTATCCAAATATTCTGTCTGCCTTCTCTCAGAGGAAAATCTCCTAAATATTTTGATAGCAAATCTTTGGGGGAAAAGACTGGTTGCCAGAGGAGTCCCCCAAGAAAGAAACCAAGTAGAAAAACAGACACAGACCTTTTTATTATTATTATTTTGTTGTCTTTCACTCCATCAGTGTTTATAGACATTAAAAACCTGCAGTACTGGAGGGAATTTTGCTCACCCCTTGATAGCTTGCTGGAATTTTGCTACCCAGTGGCTGCATTCTCCAGAACCTCATTCATCAGATCAACAAATCTTCCCTTCTACTCCATCAGAAAAATTTGTGCACCCATGTTTTCCTAAACCACTTAAAGCAGTATTTCCTGGGAGGACAGGGACATTTGGTTTGCATTTGCTTTTCTGCCTCCTGCCAAGCATCCATAGGGTTGGGATTTAAACTCTGTGGCTCGGGAACCCTCACTCAGCAGGATATTTTGGGAGGTGGGAGCCAAATGGGGTCTCAGTTTCTACAGCAAAGAACACTCATGACTGCTGTGTAATTTCATGGAGGTTGGTGGTGGGTGTGTGATTCTTTTTCCTCCTTTTTGCAGGGAATGGGGAGCTGAGCAACAAGGAGTTTGTTGCCATCATGAAGCAGCGGCTGATGCGAGGCCTGGAGAAGCCCAAGGACATGGGCTTCACACGGCTCATGAGGGCCATGTGGAAGTGTGCCCAGGAGACAGCCTGGGACTTCACAGCTCCCAAGCAGCAGTAGCAGTGGGAAGGAGCACCCCCATTCCCTGGATCAGCTCTGGAGAGCCCAGGCTGGCTGAAACAGGAGGGGTCTGTCAACCCAAGTTAGAAATCCACGCCTGTATTTGCTTGCTGCTGGCTCCTTGATATTCCTCTCTCTCAGGAACAAGGAAAGGACTTTTACTGCCACCACCTCTGTGCCCTGTTTGAGAGCTGGACCCCAAATCACCTTTATTTAATTAATGCTATGAAAAGATGGCACGGAGGTTATTTTGATTCTCAGACTGCTCCTCAGAAAAGCCAGGCAATCCCTGGATTTCCTGCATCCCAGACCAGGATTTCAGCCAGCCAAAAGCTGCAGAAGGGCAGCAGTAGTGGAGCAACTGGCTCTCCTGCCCTTCCTGCCTTGCACAAGCATCCTGCTGCAGGAGCTCCCTGACTGATTTCCTAAATGGAGAGCCCTCTCCGTGGGGAATTGTACCAGGAAGGGGCTGACAGAAGTTGTTTCCTGGGTGCTGTCCTCTGTAAAATATCACGCAAAGTTGTTGCTCACAGCAGCCTGGCTCTGTCTCTGCATTGCTCCAGATCCTCCCCCAAGGCTGGGGCTGAGGCACTGAAGATGGGGTGTTTTGGGAAGGGGGAGGGGGAACCCTGTTACTTTCCAGAGCTGGAAAGCCAAAGGGGATAAATCACTCCTGGCATACTTTCCTACCCCAGCACAGGAAGGACATGGAACTGCTGGAGAGAGTCTAGAGAAAGCCACCAGGATGATCAGAGGGATGGAGCAGCTGTGCTGTGAGGAAAGGCTGGGAGAGCTGGGATTGTTCAGCCTGGAGGGAAACTCCAGGGTGACCTCACTGTGGCCTTCCAGTGCCCGAAGGAGATGACAAGAAACAGGGAGAGGGAATGTTGACATTTCTTGTCAACTTGAGCCTCAAGTGCCAGGACATGGGGAATGGCTTCCCAGTGCCAGAGGGCAGGGTTAGATGGATATTGGGAAGGAATCCTTCTCTGGGAGGGTGGGCAGGCCCTGGCACAGGGTGCCCAGAGCAGCTGTGGCTGCCCCTGGATCCCTGGCAGTGTCCCAGGGCAGGTTGGACAGGGCTTGGAGCAGCCTGGGATAGTGGGCAGGAGGTGGGACCAGATGGGCTTTAAGCTCCCTTCCCACCCAAACCATTGTGGAATTCCTTGGTTCATACAGGGATATTGATCCTGATCTCTCCACTCATCTTCCTCTGCTCCCTCATTTCCCAGGCAGACGCTGCTCCTTTGGGGTGCTTTGGGTGTGGGTCCCGGTGCTGTCACACACATCACATCCCAAACACCAAGGGGGGAGTGCAGCTTTGGCCCTTCCCTCCCTCCTGCCTGGGATATGTCACCTGTCTCTGAATTCTCTCGTTTGGAATAAAGGTTGTTCAAGTCCCCGCAGCCAGCGCCTGTTTCAAAGGCAGGAAACGAATGGAAGGGAATTCCTGAAAGGGTTAATCCTTCCCGTCCGAGAGCAGGATCCGGCTGGAGCCGCCCAAGGCTCGTCTCCCCGGGGAATTCCTGTCTCTCCCCCCAAAATCCCGTTCCCGGTTCCCCGAAAATCCGCCGGCCCCGCCCGGCTGTGGGCGGGGCTCTGTGACGTCATCGCTCCGCGCCCGGCCCCGCCTCTCCGCCCCCCCGCCCGGCCGCCGCCGCCATGGAGTCGAACCGGGACGAGGCGGAGCGGTGCATTGGTATCGCGCTGGCCGCCGTCAAGGCCAACCAGCCCGACAAGGCCCGCCGCTTCCTGGAGAAGGCGCAGCGCTTGTACCCCTCGCAGCGGGTCCGCGGTGAGCGCCGGGCCGGGGGCGCGGCGGGAGGCCCGGGGCAGCGCGGCCTGCGCGGCCGCCGCCGGGCCTGACCTCTCACCCTCAGCGCGCCTGCGCAGTGCGCGCGGGGCACGCCGGGAAAGCGAGTTCCGCGGGGGGCCCGGGGGTGTCGGGCTACGGGACCGGGTCCCTGCTGAGGCCGGGTACCGCCTGGGACCCGGTTCCGATGCGCTGGGGTCGGGTATTTAGCGAGGCACCCACTGAGGAGGGGCCCGGAAGGGGAGGGGGAGCGGCTCCGCGCTGCTGTGGGACCCCTGAGCCGCGGGCACGACACCCGCTGCTGGTGGGGCAGCGCTGAGGGGAGGGGAGAGCTCGGCAAGGCGAGTGGGGCGTTCACGGGGGCTGCGAAACGCGTTTCGTCTCCTCCTTTCCTATTCCTCTTTTCCTATTTCACTCCTTCTCCCATTCCTCCTCTTCTTCTCCTTTTATTTCTCCTTTCCTATTCCTTCTCTTCCTCTCCTATTGCTATTCCTTTCCTCCTGTTTCTGTTCCTCTCCAATTGCTGTTCCTTTCCTCCTCCCGTTCCTCTCCTCTTCCTGTTTTTCTCCTCCTCCCATTCCTCCCCTCCCTCTCCTATTCCTCTCCTCCCTGTTCCTGCATTCCCCCTCATATTCCTTCTCCTCCTGTTCCTCCTCATCTCTTCCTCTTATTCGTCCTCTCCTCCTCATCCATCCTCCTTTTCTCCTCCCATTCCTCCTCCTGTTCTCTTCTTATTCCTCCTCTCCCTCTCCTGTTCCTCCTCCAGCAATTATGTTGCAAGCAGTTATGTCACTGCTTGCAGGCAGCCAGGCCGTGGCTGAGCTCACACTCTCACATGAGTAACAAAATAATTCTCCTTGAAGAATTTCTGCCAGATTTGTGCTCGTTTTCATAATTTCCTGTAAGCTTTAATTAATATGGGAAGTGGTTTGTGAAAGCAGCCAAACACAATTCTTTCCCTGCGTGTTCTTACATTGCAGAATATTATGCAAGGGCCTGTAGATTCAAATTTTTGGGTTTTTTTTTTGTTTTGACCTTATCTGAGTTTGGATTCTTTGGCTAAGCTTTGCAGCTTCCTGTAATCCTCTTTTTGGTTGCACCAGGCTTCTTCCCTCTCCCTCAAACACAGCATGTTATGTGTGTGGGGTGATGTGGTTTTTCTCTCCTCCCTTTCCTCCTGAATTTATCCTCTGGTGAAATTACTGGGTAGGAAAAGTGACATTTGGAAGAAGGCAGAAGCCAGGGGGGACAGCAGGGCAGGTTAATGTTAAACACAACCTGCTAATCTGTGACAAGTTTCCCTTCCAAGGACCCTTGGCTCCATGTCCTGCTGGGTCTGGAGTTGGGAAATGCTGCCAGAGATCCCACAGTGGTCACTGAGTCTCTGAGCAGCTCCTGGGAAATCTCTTTCCCAGGACTTATCCAGGGTTTGGCAACACTCAGCGACGTGCTCAGAGCAAACTCTGACCCTGGCTGGGCTTTTTGGGATCAGGGAAGGGTTTTGCAAGGGGATTGCAACAAAAATCTCCAGTGTCAGGGCACCTTGGCAGAGGCACAGTCACACACTGGTCACCTTTAAGTGGGAGTCAGGGAAAATGTATCAGAATTAGCAAATGTTGGCTAATAAGGGAGGAAAAGTGCTGGGGCTGCACAGAGGATGCAAAAAGCAAGAGTTTTGGGGCTGTAGAGCAAAATGGGATTGACCTGTAGCCATCTGTGGATTTCTGTGCTTGGGTTTGGGAAATGCACTTTGGGCAGCAGGGGAGGGGGGGATTCTGCCTCTCTGCCCCACTCAGGTGAGACCCCACCTGCAGAGCTGCTCCAGCACAGGAGGGACCTGGAGCTGCTGGAGAGAGTCCAGAGGAGGCCATGGATATGCTGATGGGACTGGAGCACTGTGGGTCCAGGCTGGGAGAGCTGGGGCTGCTTATGGAGAAAAGAAAGCTGTGGGGGGCTACAAGAAAATTTGAGAAGAATTTCATCATGAATTTCAGTGGCAGGACAAGGGGCAATGGCTTCCCACTGCCAGAGGGCAGGGATAGATGGGATATTGGGAAGGAATTGTTCCCTGGGAGGGTGGGCAGGCCCTGGCACAGGGTGCCCAGAGAAGCTGTGGCTGCCCCTGGATCCCTGGCAGTGCCCAAGGCCAGGCTGGACTTTGGGACTTGGAGCAACCTGGGATAATGAAAGGTGTCCTTGCCCATGGCAAGGGGTGAAGCTGGATGGGCTTTGAGATCTCTTCCAACCCAAATTGTTCTGGGATCAAAATCTCCTGGTAAGCTGTAGGGAAATAAACCCAAAGTAGCAGGAAGGGGGTAGGTGGGGGAACAACCTCGTGAGGTGAAATCTAAAATCACCTGGCAGATCACTCCAGGTTTGGAAGGAGCAAAACTGAAGACTATAATTCAGTGAACACTAAAGCATTGGGAGAATGAGGGAGGGAAGGGTTTATTTTCCTAAAATAAATTATTTTTAAATTTGTGAAGCCCCCAAGCCCCAAAAGCCCATTCAGTGAGTAACTGCTCCTTAGCCCACTGTCCTTTTCATCCCTCATCCTGTATTGACTTTTGGATTAGCAAGTGGATTTTTCTGCCCCTTCCAAGTGCTGGGGCCAGATAAGATATCTTGGCTCATCTCTTGGCCTGCAAGTGTTGTTTGCACTTGCCTAAAGAAGGTGATGTCCCCATGGTGCAAGGTCTGTGGTGTGCAATCCGTGGGAGGAGGTGGAACATCCTTCCCTCTTCCAGGCTCTGGATGAAGGACTGCAAGCTCAGGGTGCTGGGGCCTGTGTAAATATCCTTGGCAGGGTCTCACTGTAGCATGTGTGCCTGTTCTTTTTAAGGGGGTGAAGAAACTGAAGAAATCAGTCTGATGTTTGGTTTAAAAAGCAGTTTTAAAAGGTGGTGCTGTGCAGCTGCCAGGGAAGTGCATGATGGAAAGATGCTTGGAGCCTCCCTCCATTGTTTCACCTGGGTGGTTAGGCCAGGCCTGGATGTTTGTCCCCTCTTGGCTGGAGAGGGTGGAAGACAGTGCCTGAGCCTTAGAAGGAGGAAAAGAAGAGGGAAAGTGGATTTATACACAGCAGTAACTGAGAGGGAAGGTGATTTCACAGCTGCTGTAGCAACTGGAGAACAAAGCACCCCTGTGACTCGTGTGAAGAGCTGGCAGCCAGCAGTGCTGCAGCTCTGTCCCCAAAAGGGGAGTGTCCCCATGGGATTGGCAGCCCACAGAATCATTTTCTGAGCTCTCTAAAGATATGGCATCATCACATCACTTTCCCAGCACAGTTGGCTCTCCAAGGCAGGAGGTGAAGAAGAAATAATACACTTTAGAATGTGCCAGAGGACAAATTTGGACATTCTTTGCTGTTGAGGAGAGATAGAAGGGAAAAAAGGACAGGGATACATTGCTTTGCTGATCTGCTGTGGCTGGACTGTCTGTCTGGGTGATCCTGGGGTTTTTATGGAGTTTGTGTGTTTTGGGAGACTCAGAATATCTTCATGAGTAGCCCTCACACCTGGGTGAGAAGCAGCAGGAGCTGCAAGATCACATGGGAGGAAAGGCAAGGGTCTTCCTGGGGAAGGTGGCAGAGATGAAGAGGAGTCTCTTGATGGGAGAGCTGGAAGGGCAGGTTGAGCTTGGTGCACTCTTCTCTATGTTTTTGTTTCTCTCCTTTCAGCTCTGCTTGAGTCACTCAACAAGAAGGAGCATCCAGCCAATGGCCAGTCCCAATCCAAGGAACCCCCAAACCCTCAGTTCAGGAGAATGAGTGGAGACTTCCCATCTGCCAATGGAGAGGCTGGGGGGGAGGCCCCCAAGGGCTACACTCAGGACCAGCTGGATGCAGTGAAGAGGTTTGTGCACAGTCTCAGGGGCACTTGTTTGACTTTCTCACGTGGTGCTCATCTGCTTTTCACAGTATTTTAGAGATTTCAGCTCTGAACCACATGGAATAGTGTTAAGAACGTGCCCAGGAGGATTTATAGCTCCAGCAGTGCTGGTAGGACTCTGGGTTGAGTCTGCTCATTTCCCAAACCCTGTTTCAAGTTTCCCTTTGTTCCTTTCTCCCTTTTGCCCATCCTGGAAGCTGAAGGACTGCTGGTGCAGTCACTTGGTAAACTTTGTTTAAGGTTATGGGCACGGCCTGAATTGTGCAAGAGCCACTCCAAGAGGCTTGCAGGAATGTTTGTTATGTCATCCACTTCTCTAAAAACCCAACCTGCTGGATTCTGTCTCTTCACATGAGAAGCAGAAGCCTTGGCTGGGCTGAGTGTGCCCAGGAAGAACTAAGCTGCACACTCTGGGCTGCTCCCTGTTTCTTTCTCTGGAATTCAGCTGATGCAAGTTTTAGATCTGGGAATTAGCTGAGGAGAGAGTGAGGGGGGGAAAGGCCAGTATCCTTCAGGTGCTGTAGTCCTTCCCAAAACAGCTTCCAACATGTGAACATGATGAATGTGAAGTTTATTTACCAATCACATTCCTGTGTGGGTCTGAGGAGAGGCCCTTCCACCTTCACTGGTCAGACTTGTTCTGTGCTGGTCTTGCTGGCACAGCCAGAGTGAGTCTGTGAAAACAACTGGGTCACCCTCTGAGTAATCCAGAGATCCCTGAGCAACATCCATGGAAACTGTGCTGCCTGAAAAGCCTCAGAGCTGACAAGTACTCGAGGCAAGGAGGTTTTCACTCCTGGAACTCAGTATCCCTGTTTGCTCCCCTCTCCCCTGGCAGGGTAAAGCAGTGCAAAGATTACTATGAAATTCTGGGAGTCAACAGAGAAGCTTCTGATGAGGATCTGAAAAAGGCCTACAGGAAACTGGCCCTGAAGTTCCACCCAGACAAGAACCACGCTCCAGGGGCCACGGAGGCCTTCAAAGGTAAAGCCAGCTGCAGATTTGTGGTTTGCCCCTAACTCTCACTGAGCTGGGCTCATCAGAACCCTCAAAAACAACCCCATGAGTCAGGCAGAGTGAAATAAAGCTGCTCTTTGTGAAGCTGCCCCCATTGAGAGCTGGTCATGCCATGACCAGAGTCTGAGCTCAAAACAATAAACACAGGTTGGCACGGGTAGGATTCACCTCTGTTGGCTGGGTAAGGAGAAGCTTCCTTCTCTTTCTGCCAGCAGCCTTTCCCTGTGTGTTGCTCCAACCTCCTGCCTCTCTGCTCAGGAGGGAATTCTGTCAGGATTAACCCAGTTAACTTGTGCAGAAACATCCCAGGAATGACCCGACCATTTGTGGATGGAATTGGTGGATAGAAATCCCAAGTGGAAGTTTCTAAGGTGAAACTGCAACAGTCATACAAGTGAGCCCAGCCAGAGCTCAGAAAAGGAGCTCTAGTTCTGCTGCAAAGAGCCCAATTCTCAGAGCCTCTCTATAAATACAGCAGGGATGTTTCCTGGGTAATAAGATACCTTAAAATTGGAGTAATTTTCCAAGAGAGATGCTATTGCTGGGAACATGTAATCCCATTTTCCCCTGCAAGCTGTGGAAGATTGATTATTATCATTAAGCTAAACACAGAGCTCCTTGGTGCCAGTCTTAAGGACTGGTTTGGAAGCCTATTAAATAGTCTGACTCTGGCCACTTCTTAGAAAGAAATTCTTAATTCAAGACAGTGCTGAGGCCCTGGCACAGGCTGCCCAGAGAAGCTGTGGCTGCCCCATCCCTGGAAATTTTCTAGGCCAAGTTGGACAGGGCTTGGAGCAACCTGGGAAATTAGAAGTTCTATGGCAGGGGGTGGAATGAGAGGGTCTATAAGGCACCTTCCACCCCAAAGCAGCCTGATTTTGGGAGTGAAGTGCATGAGATCTTTGCTGGAGCAGGGCTGCCTGATGTGAGTGTACCAGTTCAGTACTCAGATGAGCTCCTCACAGACGCAAATTCAGCAGTAAAAGTCTTAGGTAAGGTTTGTTCAAGCCTTTTAAGACTTCAATCCTTCACTGATAAACATTAGCAAAGAGTGACTGACCCCCAGCTACTTGGGAGAGCCTGTGCTGGTGTGGGGAGCAGATGAAAGGGCATCTGCACATAGGTATCAGCTCTACCTGAGCATTGCTGCTGCTCCAAGGCTCATCCTTGGATCCCTCAGTGGCCACAGGCAGGTTTCCTCACCTTATCTTGAATAATGATGTTTGCCCAAGGCTTTGGCAGGAGTTACGTGCCAGAAGTGGAGCATTAAGCAAAGTGCCCTTTATCCCCCACTGTGGGTTATCTCCTCCAGCCCTTGCCTCCATGGCTTCCTGTCCTTCAAACCCTGAGCTGAGCTGAAGTCCACCTATGTGCTTCCAGAGGTGAAGGGAGAAACGTGCCCTGCTGTGAGGATATGAGTTAATTTTTCCTTACATTGATGAATTAGCTGGAATCCTGGTGAGTCCTGGCATTCACCTTCCCAGTGAGCACTGATAAGGTGCTGCTTCTTGTGCTGAGCTTGTGTCTCAGTTTACAGTTCCAGCTGGCTGCAGGCTGTCTCGTGGCAGATCTGCATCACTACCTGTCTGCTCTTGGGAAAAACCTCGAGCCTGGCTACTTGGAGTTAAAATCCTGCTTTGAAATGAGGCATTTCTTGGGCTTTGTCAGCACAAAGTCAGTGAACAGACCCTGAACCACTCCATTCTTGTTGCTTCCCTTGTTGTTTCCAGCTGTGTGGTTGTTACAGTCTGGGTCAGTCCTTGTCCACCAGCTTCCCTGCCTGGCTCTAGAAATGTTTGCTCTGGGTGCACTAATTATAACCAAGAAGGAGAAGGAGTGTGTTGACATTACATCCTCTGCCCTCTAAATCTCCACTCCAGGAAGAAACTATACACCTCCATCTGACCATGGGCAAAGTGTTGAATCTTAGAGGTGATCTCCTCCAAAAGGGCACATTATCCCCCTTCTCCCCCTTTTCCATCCCTTCTGCCCCTGACTTTTACACACCAGGCACTGCCATGGGCATTTTTGGGTCCTTGTGATGGGTTAGTACAGAGGACAGTGGGAAGCTGCAGTGGGTGGAGAGGTGAGTACAGAAATAGGAGGGTGTCAGGCAGACATTCTGAGGAAAGGGGTCAAACTTCTGAGAATGGATGGAGAGGGACCCAGGGACCTGGCAGGGGTTTAGTTCCAGTACATTTCCAGCCCCACAGGCACTGGTTAACAGTCCTTGTAATTATGCACCTTGCATGTGGCATCTGGAAGTACTGAAACTCATAGCTGATGGATGCAACTTCTGGCTAATGTTTCCTTAGCAGATTTTATGGAAAGTTTTAAAGTCTCTTTCAAAGATTTAACCTGTATTTTGAGTTCGAGTTCTTCACAGTTCTAGTTTTAGCCTCTGACACTGAATTCCCTTAATGCCACTTCTGAATAAAACTTGTCAACTAAAATTATATTTCCCTACCCTGAAGGGTTTCTCTGAGGACATGCACCAACTCCTTATAAGTCACATTGTAGCTTCTTCATTTGAATTGATTAAGGAATCTGCTTTCCTCCTGTCTGAATTTGCCCGAGACACCTGCCAGCTACCTATTGCAAGAGTCTCTTGGTTTGTAGGACAAACAAGGCAAATGGTGGCAGTTTGCAGGGCTGCAGGTGGTAGAAAGGAGCTGATTGTTTCCTCCTTTTCCATGTGCAGCCATCGGGAATGCCTACGCCGTGCTGAGCAACCCGGAGAAGAGGAAACAGTACGACCAGTTCGGGGATGAGAAACTGAACCCCGCCCGCCACGGGCACAGCCACGACTTCCACCGCGGCTTCGAGGCCGACATCTCCCCCGAGGACCTCTTCAACATGTTCTTTGGGGGTGGCTTTCCCTCTAGTAAGCACCTTAAACCTTCCCTTCGTGCATCTTTTGGGTGTTGGAATGGTGTGGTTGGGAATTCTGCTTCGCTTGTGGTATAAACACCTCGAGTTTTCCTAAATGGTTCATCCTTGGAGAGCTCAGCAAGTATCAGAGCTGGACTTCTTGCCAGCCTCAGGTGGTTGTTTGCATGCTGGTTGTTTTGCATGCTAGAACAAAAAGTGACTTGTTTTAAGGGTTGTGAGAATAATCCTGTTTTAAGGAAGGCTTTTCTGCCTGCTGGTTTTGGAATTTAAATCTTATCAGAGCAAACTCTGCTAACACCTGGGCCTTGTTCTTGATTTCTGTCTGCTCTGCCACACAGTTGGAACAGGTTCTCCATTTCCTTCTCTCCCCTGTGTTCCATTAAAAAAAAGGAAAATAATATTTCTACAGCATAATTTAGACCTTGTGAATTGAAAAGTAAATCTGTGTCCTGTCTGTCCACAGTGCTGATCATGGCTTGCTCAAAAGGCACAGATTCTATGTCAGGAAAAGGGTATTTTGGAAGACTCCTTTGTATTTGTTCCAGTTATATCTGACTGGAAGTAGGCACTTTTTGACCTCTGCAGACCAACTTGAAAAAAAAAAAAGTGGTTTCAGTTAAGAAATTTCACTCTGGTAGCTCTTTCCTGCCTGGAATCTAAGCATAGCACCCCAACCCCAGTGACTCAAAAGCATCTGGAAGCCTTTTGCTTCGTGCTCTGCTGGGCAGAGAGGCCAAGCTACTCCTGCAAAAACAGCATGTTGCTATTTTAGCTCAGTCTCTTTTTCCCTTTCCTCACTGTCCCAAGAGAACTGAGGGCTGCTTTCTCAGCCTGACTCCCTTTGCAGCTGTAGCTTTGACATTTAAAACAAGACATGGAAGAGCTTTGTTTGCAGGGTGGGAAAGACACCAGAATTATTGCTGTTTGTAACTGGTTTTAATCTATTCCATCAGAAGGGAGAAGGCCTGTGCAAGGTGTTCTCTCTCTGTAGCTGGCCCTGCTTTGAGCAGGGAGTTGAACCCTCCTGGGGCTTGAACCAAGCTGAGTTTTCATATGACCATGCAAAATCTTAAAGCATTGTAATCTCTGTGCCCACTCTGCACTCAAACCACCTTAGGAATACTCCTGTTCCAGCTTGTAGGCAGGTGACATGAGTCATGGATTTTGTGGTCCCTCCCTGGCCAGCCAGCAGCACCCTCCACACTGTAACTTTGGAGTGAGAGTTTCCTTTTTTTTTTTGTTTCCCTACAGGTAATGTTCATGTGTACAGCAATGGCAGGATGAGATACACCTACCACCAGAGGCAGGACAGGCGAGAGCACCAGGGGGATGTGAGTGGAAAACACACTGGGATCTGGGAGCCTGGAGGTTTTCCCAGCACATCACTGGGAGCTGCTTCCTGTGGCTGGCTTGTGAAACAGTCCTGCTGGTTGCCACTCCCCTGAACAGAAAGCTGGAGTCAGGGTTATGGCTGTTGTCTGGGCAGAGCCAATTTTATTGTAAAAGAACAAACAAGAACTTCCTGAATATTTTTTCTGAAGCTTAAAGGTGAAACTGAAGGGAGCTCAGGAGGTGAGGGAGAGGGGGAATTGCTTCATCCATCCAGCACTGAAAAGGAGAGAAGGCCAGAGTGACGCTGTCCTGTGAGCTGCTGGGCTCCCCCCAGCAATTTGGGGTTGCTCCCTGTGAAAAGCAGGAGAGAGGAGGTTGTGTTGGAGCACTGGGAGGGTGGGAAAGAGAGGGGTGCCATGGGATCCTTGTCCAGCTGTATGGGTGTCACTCCAGTTGTGTTTCTGTTCCCTCAGGGTGGCCTGGGGCTGTTTGTCCAGCTGATGCCCATCCTCATCCTGATCATCGTGTCTGCTCTCAGCCAGATGATGGTCTCCAGCCCACCCTACAGTTTGAGCCACAGGCTGTTAGTACCCATTTCTCTAAAACTTACCCACATGGGGAGGGGGTGGGCTCTGGAGGAGTGTGGGGGGCAGGGATCTTGCCTCCCTTCTTCCTGGCTTGTTTTGTCTTTTCTGCTTTATCTCCTGACCCCATTGCTCCTGCTGCCTGTGAAGTCTTTGTGGTTCTCCAGCAGGGCAGGGAAAGTTGTAGGGTGCTCACTTCCCTAATGGAGAGAGTTTCTTGCCAGGGACCTTCTGCAGTCCATACCCACAGCTGTGTCTGTCATGGAAGGGGACAGACAAAATGGTCTGGGGAGGCTGTAGGGCAGCGCCAAAATCCCATAAGGAACAAACTGAGTTGTAGAGTTAGAGTGTGAAAAACAAAAGCCATATTCTCCATGAAAGCCTTAGTACAATGCAGTAGAGGAAGAGGATAAGGAGTAAAAGACACTCCCAGAGAAATCCCCTGATTCTGATCTCTCATCTTGCCATGAAATAGCTTTGGCCAGACATTGAGGATATGAAAGTGGAACTGCTCTGTTCTAGATCCTGTGGAAATGCCCTGATCTGCTCCCTCTGGTGACTAATGCAATGTTTCCTTACTCTTAGTCACTTTGCAGTGCTAACAAAGAGTGGGAAAACAGGCTTGATTTCTGTCTGCTTGCATCATTCTTGGCAAAAGCCTAATACATGTTCAGTGTGAGTTCCTTATGTGCATTTAGAGAGGGCAGCCTAGGGTTTCTGCCTATTTTCACAGGTAGCAATGTTTGCCATTGATCACAGAATCCCAGAAGGCTTTGGATTGGAAAGGACCTTAAAATTATCTTGCTCCGCCCCCCTGCCAAGGCCATGGACACCTCCCACAAGACCAGGTTGCTCCAAGCCCTGTCTAACCTGGCCTTGAACAATCCCAGGGGAGGGGTGTGATGTTAAATACTATAAAACCCAGCTTAGCTTTCAGATTCAGAGTAAAGACTGTGACATTGGTGCTTGGGACCAAAAGATGGGATGGTTTGGCACAGTTAAGGGTTATTCTGAGAGGCTGAAGGGTACTGAGGTGTGATTTCTACAGCTGGTGTTATCATTGTAAAACCAAGCATTATAACCAGTTTGGTTTATCCTGGTGAAGAGTTTGTGGGATGAGAAGACACTGAAGGGAGAGTAGCATTTAAGTGGGTGGGGATTTGCTTCCAGCCTTTCCAGCTGCCAGAGGAAGCCATCCCTGAGCCCCAGGTTCCTCTGCTGCCCCATTCCCTGTTCCCTGCGCTGTCCCTGTCTCTGCATGCTCAGGTAGCAGCAAGCAACCCGATTTCCAAGCCTGGGTTTGGACAAGGGTGGCAGATGAGCTCACCCAGTCCTCCCACAGCCTTCCTGAGCAGCCAGGGTGTTTGAGCTGGAATGAGGCAGTGCAGTGCCAGCAGGAGGAGCTGCTGGATCAGTGAAGGGAAAGCTGTGCCTGAGCTCAGCCAGCAGGGCAGCAGAAGCTTTGAACCCAGAGGTTTAAATGCCACTTCTCCACTGTGAAAAAAGAACCACTGTTACCTTTGTAAATCTCTTCCAAAAGGGATCTTCCTGCTGTCTGTGGCCTGATTGTTGCTGTTCAGTAACACCTCATGGAATTGGCCTGACATAATTGTGTGTCTGACTGCAGGTGACAGGTTTCTTGTGCCTGATTTTCATGCCTCACACCCCAGTGTGCTGCTGCAGCCCTGCCATTCCCAGTCCTTCTCCTGTGAGGGCACACTGCAGCCCATCTTTATCCAGGAGAGGATTTGGGAGAGCTCAGGGCTCTGTCTTGGCAGGGGAAATAGTGAGCTTGGCTTTTTCCAGGCTGCACCTCTGCCTTGAGAAATCCCAGCAGAGCTCTGTGCTCCTGTTCAGTCCATTCAGTTACCAGCACTGAGCTTTGGTGAAACGTGCAGGAAGTCTTGGGATCCCACCTGTAAACTCTGATAACACACTGAAGGGTGAGCTGGATGAGTTAATGTTTATACCTGCCTTAAGAATCAGGCTGGCTTTCAAAGCAGCAGCAGCTGGTATTTATTATGGGGAACTTTGGGCACATCTCCAGGCGGAGCTGTTTCTGGCAAATCCAGCATTTGGGCCCAGCTCCTGTGTTACAGCTCACACACCCTAGGGAGGATCTCTCCCTTTGCTGGGGTGTCAGGGGAAGCAAGAGCAGGGCTTTGTCTGAAATGAAAATCCACAGGGCCAGGGCAGGGAGAGATTTCCTTCTGGAAAGTGCTTTCTGTGCTGGTTGATGCAGTCTGGGGCACAGAGCTGGTCCCATTTTGTGAATGGAAGAAATCACAGATTTAATAATTTAATGAAAATTCCAGGCAACATTTTATTTTAAGTAAGTTTAGGCCCTGGGCAATGTGGGTTGGAGTTATGTCTGTATTCAGAGTTCTGCTCACCTTGCTGGAGGCCTGGCAGCTCTCTTCCAACCCTCCAATCCAGTGGCTGGTTAGGAGTGAGGGATTTGAAATCACATCCCCTGAGCTTTGGGGGCTTTGCTGTGCCCTTAAAACGTGTCCTACACTGCTGTGCTCTTGTCCCTGCACCAGGTCAGTGGGTCACACACACAAGAGGGTCACAGAGCACTTGAAAGTGCCCTACTATGTGTCTGAGAGCTTTGCTGAGGAATACACAGGCACGAACCTGAAGAACGTGGAGCGGAGCGTGGAGGACGACTACATAGCAAACCTTCGGAATAACTGCTGGAGAGAGAAGCAGCAGAGTGAGTGCTGGGGGTCAGGAGCTGCTCCAGGGGCTGCCTGGGACTGAGTCCTGCTAAAGTTACACTTTAACACTGTGCCAGCGCATTTCCTGTGTTGTTGGCTTTGTTTTTTTCAGTCTGTGACCTCATGACAGGCCCGGTATGTGGAGGTTTTTTTGTTTTGTTTTGCTTTTTAACACTGTTGCAGAACTGGTCAGACGAGAGCTGTGCCCCAGAGGTTCCCCTGCTGTGTCAGCAGGATACCTCTGGTCTCCAGTGGAGGGGGAAGGCAGAACCTCTGGGATCTCTGTGTAATATTTCAGTTGGTCTAGGGCGGTGTTGGAAAGTCTGCTGCCTTTGGTGTCATGTATCCCAGGGCTGTGGGGGCTGCCCAGGCAGATGATCAGCCAAATATCCTGGAGGATGGGGGTGGGTGGGGGCAACGAGTCCAGGGGCAACCTGTGTGCTCTGGCTGCTGTGATGGTCACGGCTCTGGGGTAGGATTTCAGCACTGGAATGCTGGAGGGGCTGGGATCCAAACACACTGAGCCCTGCTGGGGTAGCCTTTGTGTGGGCTGCCCATGCACCTCCTGGGACTGGAGACGGGTTCCCATGGCCTTTCCTGGGATGGATGAGCTGTCAGCAGCTCTTACGCCCATCCTGTCCTGAAGGGCGCGGGGCATTTCCTCATCCTCATCCTTTGCTTCACTTTGGGCAGCTGGAAGGAGCAGGGCATGGCAGGGGGAGCCTTTTCCAGAGGGCATTCCTGACACTGGGCTTTTCCCTTTTTGCAGAGGAAGGCTTGTTGTACCGGGCACGCTACTTCGGGGACTCGGATCTGTACCAGCGGGCACAGAAGATGGGCACCCCCAGCTGCAGCAGACTGTCAGATGTCCAGGCCTCCCTGCACTGATAGCCCCAGCCCAAGTATGAGCAGGGAAGCACAGTGCTGTGATCACTGAGATCCCTGATTGAGACACAGCCCTCCAGGAGTCTCCTCGGGGTGCAGGGTCCCCTCCGAGCAGCGCTCCCTCATTAAATCAGGAATTGATTGGGTTTCCTTTGCATGTCGGCACCCTCGGCTCTCTCCAGGCTCCCTGTTTTCTCTGGCCTCTGGGAGCAGGGCAGCACCCCTTGGTGGGGTTGGAAGTTGTTTTATGTGCTGTGGCATCCAGCTCCCACATTTTAATGAACCCTTGGTTTTGGTTGCTTTGTTGCCTGTTTTGCTGGGAAAGCCGTTATCCCTGGCACGTGCTGACAAGGAATGGAGTCCCACCCAACAGATGTTCCTTTTCCCCCCTCCCATGGCCTTCCCATTCAAGGAGAACAAAGCAAATGTTCCCAGCAGGTTGTAGAAATAACTTACTGGGTTAAACTGGCAACAAAAGGAAAAGCAGCTGGTGGGGGGGGTCTGGAAGATTTGGAGAGCTTGGACTAAGAAGAGCCCAAATAACACATGTGAGACCCGATGTGCTGGGAGAACTGCACCAAAATAATGAAAAAAATTGCCACAGGGTTTGGAGTCCTTTTTCTGCATAAATTTTTGGGCTGATTTCACCTACCAGGTACTGCTGGGCTGGCTGTGAAATGTGCAGATCCCACTACCCCAAAATTATCTGAACACAGGATTTCTATAGAAGAATTCCTGGGTGAAGCTTATCCCAGGTGTTGTGTGGACACCCTTCCAGCTCACAGGGACTCCTTGAGGACTGAGCTGATTGATTTGCAGTTTTGGACAATCTGAAAGTTTGACCTTTAAAGCAAATCCTCTGGGACACTTTATTTTGGGTGTATCCTGGTTTTGGATCCATTCTTATCTTGATCAGCCTGCTCTCCCATTTGGATGACTGTGCCTCTTCTGGTGTCAATTACCTGCTTTTCTTTAATTCCCTCCCTGCACCCGTGGTCTGGAAAGAGCCTGGAGAAGCTGCTGCCTGTGCTGTGGGGTGGGGAAGGCAGTGGGGGAGTCACAGATTGTCCAGAGAGGAGACTGACACCTCTGCTGCTTTTGTTCCCAGAAATGCCTGAAGACTTTTGAGGAAGTGCACCAAGCCAAGGTGACAGACTTTGCTATTTAAAAAGAATCAAACCTTACCTTACAAATGGAATTGGAGAATTAGCAACGCACAACTGGCCCTCTCTGAGATTCACAGGCAGTGCTTGGGACAGGAAATCCAGCTCTCAGTCTTCCTCCCCCACTTCCAACACTGCTGGTGTGCTCCCAGCATCCCACAAGGATCCCACAGCCCCTGGAGCAGACACCCAGAGTGTAAAATAACCCAAACTAACTGCAGAAGCTGTGAAGCAGAGGAGACCCTTCGCTGCTGCTAGTGGAGAGAGAAGTGGGACAATTTGTTGATAAAAGAAAACACTAAAGAGAAAGAAAATATAATCTATTTAGCATTAATTTATAGCTGTATATATGTTATACTTTTAAACTATGCAGGGGTTAGATGATTAAATTATTTTGGTTTCTGTTTGTTTTGGGGAGCAGGACAGCAGGAGGCTGGGAAACAGGAATTTTTGCAGTTGCTGTGCTTTGCTCACAGGACATTCTGTGGATGAGGATGTCCATACACCTGCTCTTGGGGTTTTGAAAAACCAAAATCCCAGAAGTACAGGGGGTCCCAGAGAGGGTGGTGTGGATGTGCAGCGTTGGCAGGAGCCAGGGGTCAGCTGAAGGATTGTCCTGGATGGATTTTGCTCGTCAGTCTTTGGTTTTCATTTGTGCACATAGCTCCCTTTTTCTGCCGAGTCTGCTGGAATTGTGCCTGCTAATCAGGGCTTTCCATCAGCCTGGCCTTTTGTTGGGAGGTTTTGTGCATGTCCTCACCCACCCAGCCCTGGCCTTCACACCCCAGCTCGTGTTTCCTGGAGGACACCTGGAAAATGCCACAAATCCACAAGGAACAAAGCATTCTGCTGGGGAAGATCAGGGAGTGTCTGCTCTGCCCCACCAAGGGCAGGAGCAGTGGGAGGCTGCTCCAGGTGAGGAGCCATCTCTTGGAAGCAAAGCCAGCAAGAGCACAGCCACCTCCCATTGAATAAACTGGATTTTTTTAAATTTTTTTTTCTTTTTTCTGCTGCTCAGCAGCTCATTTGTGTCTAAAGACATTTCCAGTGAAAATAGTCCCCTGGCACAGTCAGGGGAATGAGTTGGGAGCACAGCAGCTCCTGGGTGGGCTGGCAGAAGTGGTTTTATCCTGTTGTCCTTAGGAATCCATGTGCTCTGTCTTGGCTGTTTATTTATTTTGTGAAATCTCAGCCTCCCATTGGCTGCAAGCCCTGTTATCCCACAGCCACCATGGCTTGGACCTGATTTTATGGGATTTTATCCTTTTGCTTTTTTTTTTTTTAAATGGTTCCTCCACCTTCAGAAAAAATTGGGGTGGAAATTCAGGATTGGAAATAGAGGCACAGGGATGATGGGGACAGGGTTAAACCAAAATCCTGCTCCCAGATGGAGCTGGAGGTGCATTCCCTGCCTGGAGCCTGCCCACCAAAGCCTTTGGGTTTTTTTTCCTGGTAGGTACCCACGGATCATAAGGAGGGAGAGTGGATCCCAGTGGATGCTCACAGAGGCTGTATCTCTCAATTTAGAGTTAATTATACAATTGTACATCTATAAATAAATGTTTATAATGTGAAAGGCTCTGGCTGGGCTGGTGTCCTGTGGATCCCTGCTCCAGCCAGCTCTGCTTTTGCAGCTCCTTGGTGGTGGGTGGAATTTGGGGTGTTTTCCAGCCCAGTCAGTGGCTGAGAGCTCTGGTCCTGCCCTGAGGTGGCAGAGGGAAGGACAGGGAGAGGATGGAGAGGATGTGGTACCCCTGTGAGACCTGGCAGGGTGACAGGAAACACCCAAAAAAACTCTTTTGCTTCAGACTCATTCCACTGGGATTTCCCAGTTCTTCCTCCCATCCCATCCTCTGGCTGAGCTCTTTTGGGGGATGCCTTATTCTCATCCTAGGATGCCACCAGCCTGGCAGCATTATCCTTTGGACTGTGGCCTTGGACATCAGGTGGGGCTGCCTGTGTTCCAGGCAGGGACACTGCCTTGGGAGCACTTGCTGCTGGCCCCAAAGCCTTGGGGATGGATTTGGGATGGGTCTCTTTTCCTCACATCCCCCTCCCTGGGGCAGGCTGGACCCCTCTGCCACCTCCCTCTTCCTCCCCAAACCCATGCACCAAAGTCCTGGAAGCTTTGGGTGGGAATTTCCCCTTTTTTTTCCCTTCTCTCAGAGGGCATGAGTGGGAATTTCTCCCCTTTCCCTTTTTTCCCCTCTCAGAGAGTCACATCCCTGCTATTTCCCCTCTGGCAGTGAGTCAGCCCTGCCAGCACAGGCACATCCACAGCCCAGGTTTTGGGGTGGTTTTGCTGCATTTTGGGTCATTCCCAGCCTGGAGCAATGAGAGACACACTTGAATTTCAGGGTGTGCTGGTCCCTGCCCACTCACCAAAGGTGTGGGAGGTTTGAGCTGCCCATTAGCTCGTTAGCCCAAGCTTTTAATTGGAGCAGCTGCCAAAGGCAGGGAGGGATCAAAGGAAGGCAGGTGCTCCAGGAACATCCTCCTGACAGCCAAGGGGACCCCTCTTCCCCATCATTATTTTTGGTAGCAAAAACAGGAGGCTTTACCATTGCCCTGGGATTTAAATCCCGATTTGCCTTATTGCTGCTGATGCCCCCAAAAAATCTCTTTGCTGGCACCTGGGATCTCTGGGCTGATGCTGGTGCCACAAATAGCCCCACTGGCTCTTCCCAGGTCCCAAAATATCCCTTGGCCTCACCCCCTGTCCTGGGAGACATTTGATCCAGCCTCACTGAAAGCTCCTGCACCTTCCAGGGAGCTGCCAAACCCCTGGGACCTTGAGACTCCCCCAAATTTCTCATGGAAAGGACATTTTGCTATAAATAAAGCAAAGTTTCACCTTCATAACTGGGGCTGGTCCAGGAGCATGTGGTCCCATGTGGAAGGTTCTGCTAGGCACCCCCAGGACAGGCTGTGCCATCACTCTGCATTGGCTTTTGAGAGTTTTGGTGGGGTTTTCTTTTTGTTTTCTTGGTGCAATAATTTTAAAAAATGGGATACAGAGCCCCTCAGCTTCCCTGAGAGTGGCTGGTGGGGGACAAGCAGGGGTCACAGGAGCAGGGCCACCCCTTGGGAGCTCAGTATTTAAAAATCCATTTATTTCTAGAGCTATAAATACCACTCAGACTCAGCTGAGCTGATGGCAGTGCTGCCACCCTGGCCAAGAAATTTGGGCTTTGGAGCTGCCTTTCCACCCCTCTCAGTGTCTCTGGGGGTGGGTTTGGGCTGGATGATCCTACAGGGGATGCCCCTCACGTGAAGGGAGGAGGCTCTAGCATGTGGTCCTTTGAGAAATGCTCCAGACCCCAAAATTTTAGGGGAAATCTCCCCTCTTTGAAGGATGTATGTGTGTAAAGGTACATTTCCAGCATTGCCCTCACAGGATATTTACACTAGTGAGCAATCTCTGCTCCCACCACTCCAGTTGTGGTGTCAAAAACAAGGTTTTTATGGTGAAAACTCTCATTTAAAAGTTACTGTTTGTCTGTCCACAGGGATATTAAAAAAAAAAAAAAAAAAAGTACTATCAACCAACCCAAGGCTGAGCCAGAACAAGCTCACATGTGAATGGAAATGCCTTTTCAGACTGGTTTTATCCCCCCACACCTTCCACGGGCTCCTCGTTTGCCAAGCAGCTTAATTACCCTTGAGTGAAAGCCTCTTCCCCGAGGCCTCTAATTGCAGGTTTGGGTAATTGGCCTCGGTGTTGCAGAGTGTGTTTGGGGCTGGGGTGTGCTCCCCCCGGCAGGTGTGACCCTCCTCCTCCTCTCCCTCGGTTTTAGAGCCTGTTCTCTTGGGTTTCTGCCCCAATTCCCCACCGTGGAGCAGCATCCCCTCGCTGGTTTTTGGGTGCACAAACAAGCCCAGGGCTGGCTGGGGAGCCTGACTCAGCCCCCCTGAGTCACAGCCCCGTGGCTGCAATTAGGAGTGGGATTCCCCAGCATCCCCAAAACATCCAGCTGCCTCCGCAGGGGCTGCGCTGCCAGGGAAAGGCATCCCGAGGGTACCAGCAAGGAATTTCAGACCAGTGGTTGCATCATCCCCCCGCCACACCCCTCCCTGCCCCGAGCAGAGGTGACAACAGGGAGACGGCGTGTTATCAATCAAGACAAGTTTTATTAGAAAAGTAAAAAAAACCACCCGACAACGATTGCATAGGAATTCTCGCACTTGAACATCAAGTGTATGAGTGTAAACTGTAACCAACGAAGTGCCCCCAGCGTGTCAGGGCCAGGGGTCCTGCCCTCCGGCCCCCTCCGTGAGCAAAGACAATTCCAGCCGGGTTCTGCCTTTGCTCCAGACCCCCTCCCCCTGAGACCCCATTGATTACAATCCTGGTTTACAAAAAACAAAAAAACAGCCCCATGATTGATCGGCCATCAGGAGAGCGGCGCCGCTCCGGCAGCCCCGCTGCCGCCTCCGGGAGCATCCCGCCATCAGCGGGGGCGTGAAGCCACCTCCGCCCGGCTCCCGGCTGCTCCACGCCGGGGATGCCCCGGCTCCGGGGCTCAGCCTGCCCCGACTACTTCCACCTACAGCCCTACTCCAGCCTAACCTAAACTACAGCGGCTGCCAGGAGCCGCCACACGCTCTGCCCGCCTCTTCCGAAGCGCTTGGGAAAGCGGCCGCTCCTCCATCAGCACTCCTCGATGAGCAGCTGCTCGGAGCTGTACAGCTTCTTCTTCATCACCCTGAAGCCCGTGCTCAGCTTCAGCGGCGCGAATGCCGGCCCGGAAGCGAAGAGTCCCTGGATCTTGGGCCAGAGGCGCGAGTCCAGCCGCAGCACCAGGGTGAGCTGGAAGGTGGGCACCACGGCGGGGTCGGCGGCGATGCGCCCCACGTCGTGGCAAGCCTTGCCGTGCTCCACGCACAGGTCCAGCAGGGCCCCGCGCAGCCCGCAGGGCTCGCTGCACGCCAGGCGCAGCAGCTCCGCCCGCACCTGCGCCTGCAGCTGCGCCGGCATCAGGAGCCGCCAGCAGCGCCGGGAGCCCAGCGGGGCCCGGCCCAGCGCCGCCTGCACCACGTCCAGCAGGCTGGCGCACAGCTGCTCGTCCTCGGGGTCGTGCAGCAGCTCCAGGTCCATGTCCGGCAGCGAGACACCCTCGGCGTACTCGGCATCTGCGGGGAGAACACGGGCGGGTCAGCGCCATGGGTGCTGAGACACCCATCCCAGAGATGGTTCTGGGACACACCAGCCCGCGGGTCTGAGGGTGTTAATTGGCACAGCACGCCCTCCCTCCGCCCATGGAACCCCGATCCATCCCCGCACTCACCTCCCTCCGAGCCGGAGGCGCTGCCCAGAGACTCGCAGTCAGAAGTCTCCAGGCGGCCCCGCTCGCCGCCCGCCAGCCGCTCCCACAGCCCGGGCATGGCTCCGGATACAGCAGCACTGATACGGCCCCGGCTCCGCCACCGCTTTACCCACACCGCTGGCGCCCCGCCGTTATATAGGCACCGCACGCCGGGCCACGCCCACCTCCCCGCGTCCGCCAATGGGAGCGCGGGGCACGTCCGCGGCGTCTCTCCTGCCCGGTGACAGCGGGAAGGCCACGCCCCCTACTGGGGCCACGCCCCCTCCCTCAGGCCGGGGCGCTGCAAACCGGACTGGGGGTTGCGTCAGGGCCGGGCCGGGCCGGGCCGGGCCGGGCCAGCACCCCGGACCCCCCGATGGGGGCCAGCCCATCGCTCGGGCACACGCAACCCCTCCCGGCGGGGAAGGGGACACCCGCCGTGTCCCCGCGGCCCCCGAAGCCTCCCTGGGCTGGGAAAGCAATGGGGGCTCCCCTATGGGGTAGGCCTTGATCCGCCTCGTCCCCCAGGGGCTGTTTGCACCGGCATGGCCGGATCCCGCTGCCCTGCCATGGGATGGGGCCGGATCCCGCTGCCCTGCCATGGGATGGGGCCGGATCCTGCTGCCCTGGTGTGGGATGGGGTCGGATCCCGCTGCCCTGCCATGGGATGGGGCCGGATCCCGCTGCCCTGGTGTGGAATGGGGTCGGATCCCGCTGCCCTGGTGTGGAATGGGGCCGGATCCCGCTGCCCCAGCACGGGATGGGGCCGGATCCCGCTGCCCTGCCATGGGATGGGGCCGGATCCTGCTGCCCCGTTCCAGGCACGACCCGAACCGGGAGCCCAGTCACGATCCCGGTGTCCCGCTCGCTGTCCCTGTCCCGCTTTGCTCAGGCGGTGAGGGATGGTGGGGTGGAACTCGCTGAAGATCAGGGGTCAGGCTGGGGTTCTGCTCAGTGCCAGGCGGGGGTCACCCCCGTCTGCCTTCCCTGGTGTCCCCAAAAACTGGGGCGGGACTCGCCCGAGCCCCCGCTCTGCCGCCCCCCGCAGCCGCTCCCGCGTACGTGACCTTCCCAAAGCCAGACCCCGAGGAGCGCAAGGAGCCCGACTGCAGATAAAGCGCTTTGTTTGTCCTCCCGCTGAGCCGCCTGCGGCTTTATCGGAGGGGCTGAGCACACCCCGCAGCCACCCCGGGACCTATCTTGGCTCCTGTCCTTCCCCAGCCGAGATTGATAAGAGCCTGGTGATAAACGCGGTGCAGGAGCCAGGAGCGAGGGGCAGGGTCCTCCACTCAGTGCTGTGAAATGGGCAGAGGGTCTGGGCACCCCACCAGCATCACCACCACCACCGCTTTTTAGGGGTCAGAGCTTGCATCCTTCAGCTTTTTGGGCGTGGAAGTCCAGGCTGGGGGAGTGGGTAACATCCCAGAGAGCAGAGATGTGTGAGGAGTTGGGAACAAGTCCTGGCTTGAGCTTGCAGCTTGCAGAGCTGCTCCTCGGCTTTTTGGGACAAAAAAAAATGAACAATGCCCCAACCCCCGCTGTTAAAAATACACCCCAATATTTGCACGCTCAGCTGCATGGTGCTTGGGATCCTGTTTTTCACAAAATGTACCTCATGGGTTATTTCTCCCCACAGCCACAGAGTCATTGGTACAAGGCTGAAAATAGATGAGGATCTGCTGGTTTGGGGGGTCAAAACAGGGGGGAGAGCAGCAAACAAACAAAAAAGAGGTAAAGGACCACAGGGAAGGCGCCTTGCTAAAAATAAGCTGGAATTCTGGAGCCAAGCATAAATATTTTTCTTTCTTTGCCATAACATCTCCTGGTAGGCAGCGGAGCAAGCAGCTCTGGTGTGATGGCAAGTTTTAAAGGGAAATGTAATTTTTTGATCCCTGCAATAAAATAATCCAGCTGGGAGGGGAGGAGAGTCAATGTGGGGCTGGCAGCTCCTTCTGCTTCCCCAAAGAAGCTGAGATCCAGGCTGCTCCTCTGCAGCAGGGCCTCTAGGAATGGTTTTGGGCTGGAAAGTAAAGTTTTAGCTGCAGTGCTGGTAATCCCTGCACTTCCCCTCCCCTGGTCCTGCTGCTGGCAGTGAACCCAGCGTGGTTTCTGTGGCCGAGCAGTGTGTCTTTGCCTCTGACCTGCTGTCCTTTCTGGGAGAGCAGACAGATCGAGGCTTTCTGGACAGTCTGTTCCCGTCTCTGTGATGGGATTTACTTGATCGTTCTGATTTCCAGCCCGGCTTTGCAAAGGGTTAAGCAGGAGCCGGCGGGGGGAGCGGCTGGCATTGGGGAGGGTCCTTGGCTGGGCCCCTGCCCGGGATGTGCTGAGCTCAGCGCTTTTGCAGGCTGCAGGGGGAGGGGCTGGGAAGAAGGAGGAGGAGGAGGAAGAGGAGGAAGGGAGGAGATGTACCGAGGGGCTCAGCGAGTGCCCTGGCTCACGTCGGACGCAAATTGTGCACCCTGTATGGTGGGGAGCAAATTCCTGCCCCATGGGCTACTGCTGTGGAGGAGGCCCTGGCTTCACGGTTTTCCCCCAAAAAGTTGTTCTAAGGTAAATTCGCACACTGGGTTGGCACAAACACGGCTGGCACCCTCTGTGTCCGAGTAACAGAGGGGCTGATACCATGGTTTTCACTGTTCCCCCAAGTCCCTGGTGTGGTGTGCGTCCTTCACACCGGGTCCCTGGCTGTGGCTGGGGGTGGCAGGCACACGGGGGGTGACCCTGCGTGTCCCGAGCTCTGCCAGGCTGCGTGGGACGCGGTGGCAGGTCCCGGCGTGCTGCTGGCCGGGCAGGTCTGTGCCACAGCCAAAGCTCGCGGGCCCGTCTCTCGCCCCTGGGACAAGCAGCTGCAGGAGCCGGGCGGAGGAACAGGGAACGTGCATCCAGCGGGGCGGCGGACAGGTTTTGGCAGCCGAGACGCCGGGTTGAGTGCTGGGTCGGCACCGTAGGGCGTGGGGCTGTGAAACTCATCTCCCCTTGGGTGTTTCGGGGGGAAAAGAAGGCAGAGGGTGTTCCTGGGGGTGCTGCATCCTCGCTGCTGGGAGAGGTGCCCGGGCAGCGAGGCGAGCGCGTGCCTTGGCGCCGGGGCCGGCCTTTGGGGCCGCGGCCAGCGGCGAGAGGAGCCGGGGCGGGGAGGTGTGAGCGGGGCTTGTGCCGGTACATAACGTTCTGCTGCGAGCACCCACAGGAAAACCAACCACCAAGCACTGAACGAGGCTCTTTGTTCGACTTCTTTTTTTTTTTTTTTTTTTTTTTTTTTTTTTTTTTTTTTTTCCTTCTTCCCTCCCCGCATCAACTTTTTCTGGCAGCTCCCTCCCCCTCTGCACTCCCAGCTGCGGACTCCGAGCTCCCGGGACCCTCGGGACAAGGGGCTTCCACACCCCAATCTGACATATCCATATCCACCAGAGCAGCCCCACTGATCTGCAAAGCAGGAAATAGGTTGGCTTGGGAATTTCCAGCTGCCAGGGAAACCCTGGGTTTGGAGGAGGGGGAGCCTGGAAGGTTTTTGCCCATACGGATCCCTCCAGTTCTCCCTGCCCTTACATAAAGTGTTTACTGAGCGGGAGGAGGGAACGGCCAACAACATGTTTTTGCATTCGTAGTACTGTACAGGGTGAACTTTTCACTTCCTCTCAATGGCTCTCACACATGTGTCTATTTTGGTGCTGGGCACACATACAAACACACCATGTACAGCACGGAGCTGGATGGGGACGTTCCCTGCTCCTGCTCTGTCCCAGCGCAAGAAACTGCTGGAAAACAAGGAATGGGAGGAGGGAGCGGGGGATCAATCTCAGCCCCGCCGTGTTTTGGACGTGGACGGGGAAATCTGGGCAATGTTTGGGCACTGCCTCCCCTGGGCAGAGCCGCAGGCACCGAGCCCCTGGCATCCCAGGAGGGCTGGCAGGGTGGAAAAGTTTCCCAAGTTGAGCAGTGAAAAGGAAAAGCTCTTTCTGTACCTGACTGTGCTGGGTCAGCGAGTAGGGGGGATCAGGTGTGAGTGAGGGGATTTGGGGGATCTGCTGTCCCCCACAATGATACGGGGCGAGCATTTTTGGCAGGTTGGGCTAAGGTAGATTTAGGTGGCTGGAATAAGCAGGATTAAAAATAGATGCCAGCAAGCAAACAAAAAAGTGGAGGGCTGAGCGCTCCCTCCTTTCCCATCTGGGATGGAGTTTGAATCCCGCCTGCCGTCACGTTTGGAGAGCCGCTGACTGTGCAGGAGGCCCCCGCAGAGCTGGGCTTGGCCGCAATCCAAGGCTGGGGAGGAGGTTTTCCGGGCTGGGGCCGGGGCCGGGGCGGCCAGCGTGGGACAGTCTCAGCTGAGCCGCAGCCCTACGTGAGAACGCCCCTGCGCCGCTCCGGTGAATTTCCACGGAGCTGGAATCGCGGCTTCACCTGCAGCGTGGGGCTCCGGATTGCCCCAAGCCGACTCTGCCACTGCGACTGATTTATTAACAGCAACAAACACAGAAGGTGGCTGCACACTTCTCCCCCTCAGTTTGAGCTAATTGCTGGTGATCTAAAATGGGAATGGATCCCAGTTAATCTGTTTCGATGCAGATGTGGCTGGGCTGAAATAGTGAGTAAAAAAACACAATCATCTCGCAAGTAAGATGTTGAAAATGGAAAAATTAGGCATCTGGAGCAGTAAATCAAATAATTGCTTGCATACGGTGCTGCTCCTACCCCCTGCTGGCCAGCAGAGCCGTGGGGCGAAGGCTCTCATCCATGGAAAATCAACATGTTGAAATGGTTACGCCAGAACATGGAAATCCAGTTCCCTCCAGGAACAGAAGTGAAGTACAACCGAAAAACAAGATGATTAAAATGGATGGTTTTAAACCAGGGTCTTCTCCTCTGGCTGAGTTAAACCAAGATTAAAATCTGGCTTAAATCAAGCCACTTTTGAGCATGGTTTGGTTCCTCTCACATTGAACTCCAGTTTACCATCATGACAGTCAATCTGCCTCTGAGCTTCACTAAACCTCCTTAGCTCCCAAACAGCCGAATGTTTCCCTCATCAGACCAGGTAAAGAGTTTCACAGTCATTTTATTGTCACAGAGAAATCTAATACAGAACAAAGAGGACAAAGTTTCAGGGTATTAAAGACAGAGCAGCGTCCTGCCAGCGCTACCAGAGACACGGCCATGAAGGGGGAATGGCTCGGGCAGTGGCCAAGGCACTGCTGGAGGAGGTGACACCCCTCACCCGACCCCAGGACAGTTTGTGTCCATCCCCCAGCAGGACAGCCAAGGCTGAGCTCCTGGCACTTGCTCCAGAGGGTTTCCCCACTGACCCAGCGCTCCGGCGGGAACCCCGCAGCCACGCTGTCCCTGTGCCCTCCTCTGTAAACAACACGGAGATTCTCCGAGGGCTGCACAGCTCATCCTGCCTTCTAAGTTACACAAACCAAGCCCTGCCAGCCTGTGAGGGCCTAGAGAATCCCATCATTTCCGTTTATTGGCAGCTTCATGGGGGATCCCCACTCTCAAAAAACCCAAAGCCCATCGTGCCGATGCAGCTGTTAGCATCTGATAAATGATGGGGGGTGTTTTGAAGCCAGGCCAGGGAATGTTTTTCCTTCTGCTCCCTGACAGCAGTAATCCAGACAGGCTCAGCCGAGGAGGGAGTGAATCCCAGGAGCTGCTCTATTGGCTTGTACCTCCACTCATCTGCCTCCAGCTCTTCCACCAGACCGGCAAGTTTTTCCATCCTTGCGACTTGTTGATCTGCGAGGAGTTCAAAGGTAACTGTGGTTTGCAATGGCAGTGCAATTAAACCTTTCAATTAGATGCAAATTCCCAGCTGTCAGTGGGGAGCAGGGCAGAATAAAACCCACGGAGCCCATTTGAATCCAAACCCACTCTGTACAAACAGTGAGGAGAAAGCAGGGACAGGCTTTTCTGCCCCAGTGTGTGTTTACCCATCCCTGCCCGTGCCATGTACATTCAAGTCCTAACAGGGGACCATCAGCCATTAGTGTATGGGTGGTGAAACAGGATGAAGCTCATTTCATAAAGCATAAATATTTATAGTGCAGAAGAACAGAGAAGTTCAGAGAGGGCTAGGTCAGCCCACGGTAGAGCTGGGTGCAGCAGGAGGAACTGTGCTTTGGATGAAGGGCCTTGGAGGAGGACCTGGATGAGTGTGGCAGAGAGGCTCTGCAACCAGAGCCTGCTAATGAGAGGAAGGTCCCCAGACAACGTCTTCCTCTCAGATTTATTTATAACCTGTCGTGCGTTGGGCATACAGAGCCATTTTTCAGTTAAAAGTGCTACAGTGGTGCAGAGATGGAATATCCCTTCTCCCAGCTCTGCTGGAAGTCTAACAGTGCAGTGAGTTCACTGCAGCCTCTTGGAGAGACAGCCCAGGGCTTAGCACGAGGTGTAAGATAAACTGCGTGTGATTTATGCTGACTAGCAGCAGTGGGTCTGTTTTAAGAGGGACTGTTCCCACCTCCACCTCCTGCATCCTTCTGGGAACTGTCAAACAAACAAGCCAAAAAATGATGACCTCCATTTTCTTTTTTAAAGCCCTTCACCTTTCTTACAGGGAGAAAACAGGGAGGTGCTCCACAGTTCCACAGGCTGGTGTCTATCAGCTGGTGCCAGGCTGTGTAGCATCCCCTGGTAGGTACAGCCACAGCAGAGCTGTGGGAACAATGGCTCTGGAGTTCAGCTTTGCTTTCTGGTTGCAGAAATACAGGATCATGGCCTTGCAAGCTGCTGTATGCCCCCACAACCGGAGGAGGACAGGAAACCTCTCACTCAGAGACACAGGTGGAAGTACCATTCTGGCTGATCAGAGGCGGGGACCAGAAAGGATGTGACCCTCAAGCAGCAGACAGGATCTGCTGCTGGACTCTGTGAGAACCAAGCTGCGATGCAGCCAAGCCATCGCTGGGTCACAGGCACCTGGGTGAGGGCAAAGGGCCCGGCAGGGAAGCAGAGGTTCAAACAGGATGTCAGGCTGCTCCCTGGGGAGGCAGGGAGTGGCCTCAGCCCTGTCACGCCACGCCACGCCACGCGTGGCCGCCTCCCCAGTGCCTCCGCAAACCTCACTTGACCCTGCCAGGGCCACGAGGGCTCAGCAGAGAAACAAAGGTGGAATGGAGGTCTCTGGCCCCGGGCCAGAGAGACAGTCAGCGCTGGGCCGAGATCAGAGCGTGGGCGTTTCCTGCCCAGAACCTCCTCCTCGGGCCTCACCTTGTGCTGCCACACAGCCAGGGAATAAACAAGCACAGCCCGTTCCCACCCAGCCTCTGTGGGCTCCCAGTGCTTTGCATAGGGCTTGCAAAAGGACCTCAGTGGTGGCCTGACTTAGCGTTCCCTCTGCTTCTTGTGGCTGCAGCCCAGGGCAGGTCAGGCTCTGCCCCAGCTCGGCGCTTACCGTGCTTCACCTGCTTCAGCGTCGATGCCACCTGGAAGCTGAACACTGACTCGCAGAGGAACCTCTCAGAGCCATCTGTAAACAAAAAAAGGACATGGCTGAACCCCAGAGTCTGAGGCTGAGCAGCCTTCAGTGCCCTTGACCTCCTGTTTTGATGTTTGAGGCGTGGGTTCCCCCTTGCCTCGTTCCGAAAATTTCCCCTGTGCTGAGTGCAGTCCCTGTAACCCTGTTGGCTGGCTCCTGATGCTACCTGGGATGAAGACATCCCTGCTGGAATTCTGTTACATCCCCTCTGACAAGCAATTTTAGTCCATTTTAAATACAAGTTAAGCTGAGGAGAAGCCAGGTAATGTTAGGGCAGTCTCTGATTCCCTCAGGGCTCAGACGCTCGTGCCCTTAGAGTGCTTTAGGATTTCCCACAGGCTCAGACAATAATCCTACACAGAGTTTCAAATAATGTGTATCCTGCCATTCAAGTCAGTAATTGATCACACAAGTGACTCAGAAATAGAGCAATCTGGAAAATATAGCTAATTGTCTACCAAGCACTGACATAGTTTATACTGCCTCCTTCTAAAAAACCCTAAAATACCTACACATTTATTTAAAAACAAGTAAGATAGTTGAAGTAGCAATAAATATCAGTCAGTGGGAATTTTTGAAGAGGAAACTGCAGCTTCTCCACTGGTAACTGCTTGATGAAAGAATGGGTGTATCACCTTTGGTGTCAGAAATGAAAAAGCCAACCTGGAGCTTCCTGCACCAGGGATGGTGTTTGGTTGTTGCTGCCACCCAGACCAGGTGAACTGCTGTGTTCCTGATAAAGGGGTCAGCCCAAAGCATCATCCATTTAAGGATCTGTGCCTTAACAACATGCAGAGCAGTTTCAAAGACAAAACTCTGGAAAAATCTAATCCAATGCTGAACCCCAGGGAAGAGCTGGAGTTTCACTGTGCTCAGAGCTTTCTCTTACAAATGCTGCCCTAAATGCACCTGCTGATAAGACGTCAGCAGGAATTTTTTTATGGAAAAACATTGAAAGGGGCTGTTCAGGTAGGTGGTAGTGCCACTGTCCCTGGAGGTGTGCAAAAAACAACTGGACATGGCATTCAGTGCTCTGGTGCTGTTGACAAGATGGGGATTGGTCATAGACTGGACTCAATGGTCTTGGAGGCCTTTTCCACCCCAAATATTGGATTCTCTCCCCCGACTCCCTGCCTGTCCTGCCGAGTGGCTCTCAGGAGGAACAGCTGCCTGTCTATTTGGTAACACGAAGTGCTTCATTACTTTAATTTGTTTTGAGGGCTCGTTAAGTTCTGTGAGCAAACCTTTAGTCATAATTACTTCAATAGCCTGGCATATGGGCTCTAATGTGTAATAAAAACAACCCTTCAATGGCACAGCCATCAGCTCCCAGCTGCCCTGTGCTGCTGTAGGAACACTCCAGCCTTCCCATGGTGACAAGGGAAGTTCAAGGGGAGCAGACAGAGAGACTCTGGTCTCTGAGGACCTGCCCTTCCTCCCTCACCCAGAGCTTGCTGGGCTTCTGCTTCCGCAATCTGGCAGCAGGGCTCGGGCACCCAGATACAAGCTGGCAGGGAGACAAGCTGCCTCCTGGACTAACCCAGTCACATCCAACCCAAACCAAGAAAATTACTACTTCTGCCAAGAAAAATACTCCTGTCTCAGCTATCCTCGCAGTAATCCCTGCCTGACATCAAAGGATTAGCTAACAATGAGCAATTAACACAGTCATGTTCCCTTTCAGGTAGATGCTTCCTGGTCTGAAGTGTTGTCATGGAGCTAAAAAGCAGGTGACTGCCAGAAAAATCACTACCTCCTGAACAACTGGTGGGAAAGCCGGGACCAACCAAGCCCTGGTGCTTCCTCTCTACCTCCAGCTTTTGCCAGCGGGGTGTGAAATTCAGCAGCTTGGGGAAGGAGAAGGGCAGGAGCAATCACCTTCCAGCATCTCCCCGGCTCCTTTGGGATAAGTGAAGAGAGCTTTCCGTGGCGGCGCTAGGTCCGAGACGCTGAACCCCGACCCTGTCACGGAGCTGCCACTGACCCCTCCGGCCGAGGAGGACGAGGAGGAGGCTGCCATGGCACCCCGAACCAGCCTGGGGGGACAAAGAGCACAGCCTGAGTCAGGAAGGGCGGGTGGCTCGGAGTGCCCCGGGGCGCAGAGCCAGCAGCTGCACGTCCCGAGGATGGAGGGGGCAGGATGAAGCTGCCTCTGCTGCCCCAGAGCATCCAGGCTGCCCTGAGTGTGCACCCACTGTGGGGACAGGCACAGAGCTGTCACACCCTGAAACTGATGGTAACCCCGCTCCCACCCCTCGGAATTCCCCGGGGAATTCATCCAGAGATACAGATTGCTGGCCTGAACTCACCATCCTTTAGCTGCCCTGGCGCTTATCCAGCTCCCCAGGGTCATAAAAGGCGGGGTTTCTTTCCTTTTTCCCCCCCTTGTTTCCAGGAGCACAAGCACAGAAGCCTCATAAAACCTGGAAGGCTGTGGGACTGCCAGTTCCAGCTTTGCATCCTGCACGGAGCCACGCCGTGCCTAACTCACAGCAGCTGCTTTCTGCATCACTCCAGACATGCTTCTGCCTTTAAAACTCTGAATTTGACTCAAACTGGCACCGCCTGTGCAGCACAATTCCAGCTGCCTCTTGCTGCCTCTCTTCTCAGCCTTGTTTTTAAGAGGTAGCCAAAACTGGTACAGTTTGTCACAACATGGGACTTAAAACTCGCCATGTACCTCTCTGATAGTAAAAAAGGTGTCACTTGGCCCTTATCGGTGACAACACTTGCTGCTCCTCCAAATACTTACAAGCAATTCCAAACTGCCCTGCCCATTTCATTCATTTCTGTAATCGTATTTAGTACATTTCTGCAGCCTCTGGAGTTCCGGGTTACTCCTAGCCCTGTACAACCTGACCTTGGACACTGCCAGGGATTAGACAGCCACAGCTCCTCTGGGCAATTAATTTCTTAATTAATAATTTCTTCCCAATCCCCCACCTAACGCTGCCCCCTATCAGTGGGAAGCCCTTCCCTTTGTCCTGTTCCTCCACTCCTTTTAAGTTTCCCCAGAGTGCTCAGAGTTACTGTGTGTAACACAGAACACAGCAGCTCCCAGCAGGCTGGGGGCTTACAGAAAAACGCAGGCATAAAAGAAACTTTTATTTTTGCTATGCTACACCTCCCTCAGCCAACCCTCAGGCTCAGCTCGCTGCTCGCAAGGGAGGTGCGGCTATCGTTTGCACTGAAACGATGCCAGCCGAGGCTCGCAGACCCGACAGATTCCAAAGTGTGGCTGCAGGGGGTTTATTTTAAACAAACACAGAACAGAGGCGAGGAGGCGGCAGGTCAGGGCGATGCCTGGGCCTGTTACAAGAACCTCCAGCCAACGCCTCAGGCACCTCAGGCGCCGCCATCTTGGGGGGGGGGCGGGGACCCCAATTGTCCGCGCCCCCATGAAGCCACGCCCCATTCACCAGACCACGCCCCTCGGGACCACGCCCCCAGCCTGACCACCCGCCCATGGCCCCTCCGAGCCGCTTCCCGGTGAGTGCGGAGCCCACGCGCCGCCGCAGCCTCCGCCCTCCCCGCCCGCTCAACCCCTCGCCCTTCACCTTCCAGGCCGCCGCCGCCGCCCCCCGACGGGCGCTGCCCGGTCCCGTGCCGAACCTTCTCTCCTTCACCTGGCAGCGCGGACGGCGGCTCGGTGCGGGCGGCGCGCGTGGCCACGCTCGCGGTGCACGATGGGGCGGGCGCGCGCCACTTCCGGCGGGACGTGAGGGGGGAGCGGGGCGGGGAAGGGAGCGGGGATAAAATGGCGGCGACGGAGCTGCTACTGCCGCTGCCTTCCCGTAGGAGTGTGAACATAAAACCCAGCGGTTCTGTTGTTGCCGCCCTCCCCGGGTGGCCTGGAGTTGTTTCCCGCGGAGCTGCTTACACCCCCTCTGGATCCTGCCATAAGGCTGCGGCCCCCGCCGCCCCTCCCGCTGTTGCTGCTCACTTTTCAGAAGCCTTGTGTCAAGAAATTGTGGCACCAATGTGTTAAAAAAATAAGCTCTCCAAAAAAAGCCTGCCTGGAAGCTAAAGCCCCAGCGACTGATTTTTCATGGCTTTTTCCACCATTGTGCGCAGTTGATCTTTGCACTTCTCCCTTTGAGCTCCGGGAATTATTACTTTTATTGGAGTGTGAGGTTTTTTTATCTTCCGTGTGAGTTCAGATGATTGTGAGTCATTTCAGAAGGTGGGGCTCGAACTGAGGGGAGAAGTATTCACCTTCTCAACCTGATGTCACTGTAATAAATTCTAGTTGTTTCCCAGGCAAGCTCTTAACTTTTTCCTGTTCTGTTTCAGTGGATGGGCAAACCTTCTGACAAAGGTGAATTTTTTTTTTGGTGGAAACTGTATTTTCGGAGTAACAGATTCTGGTTTAAAATTGAGACAACCAATATTAAATTAACCATGCCAGTGAACATAGAAATTCAAGTGTTGAAGATGTGAAGTCTCTGACAGAACACTGTGGCTCTTTGTTTTGGCACCATTAAATGTTTTCCACTCTAAACGTTTTTAACTCGGTGCCCAAAGAAACTATGAAATGTCACATTGACTGAGGTTACAGTGAGTTTTAGCTGAAACCTGTGAGTTTCAGAGTTATGCTAAAATTTCCTGTTTTCACTTGATTTCTGTTGATGTACTTGTGACTGCCCATAAAATTACTCTGGGACTGAGGCACATAAGGTTTGAGGAGGTGTTAACTTTCTGAAGACTCTACGTGGAGGAGCTTTTAGCTGGAGGAGGGGAGGTTGAGATTGAATATTAAAAAGAAATTATTCTCCTAAGAGGGTGGGCAGGTTGCTGTGGCTGCCCCATCAGAACAAGCTGGGATAGTGGAACCATCAGGGGGTTGGAAAGAGCTGAGCTTTGAGGTCCCTCCCAACCCAATGAGCAAGGAAACAGCAAAGTTAGCTTTTCCTTGGCCCGGGTTGGCATGGCTGTCTCTTGTTGCAGTAGGAGGAGCAGCAGGATGGACGTGCTGCGGCCCCCCCTGGTAAGGATCGGGGGGCGAGTGTACCGGAAAAATCTCATCCAGGAGCAGCCCCTGCCCCACGAGGAGGAGGAGGAGGACTTGTGTGCAGGTGAGGAGTGATGCTCAGGAGGTGGGAGCATCAACACAGGGCACCTAGGGAGCTCTCAGTGTCATCTCTGATGCCTTTGTGAGCACAGAGACCTGCCCATGTGGTGGATTGAGGTGTTCAAGGGGGACAAAAAGGCTTTGCCCTGGTCCCTGATGATCCTGCTGCCCAAAGTGGAAGCAGCCCCATTTATCCCAAGTGAGCTGGTTGACTGTGCTGCTGACTGTTCAGTTTGCTTGCTGACTGTGGAAGACCTCCAGGAAAAGGGAAGACCAGATTAGCTCTGTAGATCTGTTTTCCCCAGGTTTCTTTCTTTTCTTTACCATCATTATTTGCAGATATGGCATCTGCTTGGTAAAGACTCTTTGTCTTTGCAATTTTTGTACCTTTAAAAACTGGCCTCCTACAGTGCAGCTTTTGGAAGGTGATCCCTATTTTGGGGACAAAATTCTTCCTGTCCTGGTGTGTTTTACTTTGTCTTTCTGCCTGTATGTTTGCTGTAGTTGTGTGTGAGTTGGAAGCACAACTCCAGTGTTACTTTTTAGATGGGAGTGTGGCAGTTCTGTCCTGTTTCTCCTCCCACCTTGCCTTTCAGTGGATTGCACTAAGGGTGCTTTCCATCCAAATTCATCCCTGTTTGTGTTGGGAAGGGAAGCACAGCTTCTTTCAGGATGTTCTGTTTGATCCATGCCTTCAGATATGTCTTTTCCTCTGAGGCTGTTTCTAAATCCCTGTCTTGAACCCTCGGACCAAAGCCCTCCTCACCTTTTATCTGTGTTCTTCTTAAATTTCTGAATTGGCTGCCAGAAGAGACCATTCCCACTGTGTGGAAATTGCACAAACTCCAGCTGAGTAAAAACCTGGGCTGTAAGTACCTGCTTCCTGCACCACACAGCTGGCTGGATTTAGAAGCAGTCATTATGTGTTCCAGAGCTGGTAGCGAGGTGATAAATAAAAAGAGTTATCCACAGCAGAGAGGAGCCCATTCCTTCCTTCATTTAACCTTGAGAGAAGGCTGGGAGGAGGCTGTTGTCCTCCATACAGCACTGGCAGGGTCTGATGTGGTTTTCCTGGTAGGTGCTGGTGATGTGGACGAGCCCTGCGATGCCTTTGTGGTGGAGGAGACTGAGCGAGGCTTCCAGTGCCGGGTGGAGGTTCCCAGCCCCTTATACAAGTGAGCCCGTGTGCTTTGGTTTGATTGATTTGCTGCCAGCTGGGGAAGAAGTTGAGCACTGAATGTTTGTTTTATTTTTGAGGTTGGGGTGAGCGCTGGATCTCTGGAATGTGCTCCGTGCTCTGGGTTTGAGTGTTGGGGAAGGGGAAATTGGAAATGCCTTTCTAGTGTAGTTTGGCCTCTCTTGGCTCCTCACTGTCCCCGTGGTAGGGACAGCAGGTGGTGCCTGCTGGCTGGCAGGAGAGTCTTTGAGCATCCCTTCCCTTGAACATAAAAGCATCAAGGAGGGTGAGAGAAGGAAGGGGGGAAGAAATGGAGCGAGCAGCCTGGCAGGGAGAGTTTGTTGAAGCTTTTAGAGAGAGGGACTGGAATTGGCTGTTTACTCCAGTCCCTTGTTTACTGGGGAATCTGTAGTGTTCAAAGTTTTATCTAGTTATTTTTGACAGTTTTATTAGTTGAATAGTTTTGCTGAAATATAGAGAAGGAAAAGTGGTCCATTGTGTATTTGGATGCTGGCAAATGACTACCTTGAGCAAAGCAAAAAGCAGAAAAAAGCCCTTATTTCTTCCTCAGCTGGGATAATGGGAAAAGAGAGAACCCAGCTGATGGAGAGGCTGTGGCAGAATGTGGTGTGCAGAGCTGTTGTGAACCTACCAACTTCTTTTAGCTTTAACCAGTTGTGAGCCATAGCTCAACATTGTCCCAGGCTGGATGTGTGTGAAGTCCTGGGAATCACCTCTGGTCCTGCTCAAGGAGCTGGGTTTGGACACACATGATGGAAGGTGGCTCAGTGTCACTGTGTGATGGAAACTCTTGAACTTTCTGCCTCTAGGTACATCATTGGGAAGAAAGGGGAAACCAAGAAGAGGCTAGAAACAGAGACTCGAACCTCCATCAGCATTCCCAAGCCTGGAGTGGAAGGAGAAATTGGTGAGTAGGATACACATAAAATTAATATGCCTTGATCTTGTACAAGCACAATTTGGAGGGGGGAGGAGGGGGTACAGGAGGTGTTTTCCCTCTAATTCCTACTTCTGACACAGCAGTGACTCACTTCTTTGGCCCTGGGAAAGTCTTTTCACTTTTCTCCTGAGTTTATTTTTATTGTCTATAAAATCTTATAAAACAGGTTTGTTTTTTTTTTTTTTTTAAAAGACACTTGTAGGCCTTAAATGACTGGCTTGAGAAGTTGGGTCCTGAGAGTGTTGTTTTGGGTGTTTTTTTAATTTTGCTTTTAATATAGTATTCCATCAACAAGAAACTGAAATAAGCATTCAGAGAAATACCTTGTTTGTCTTTGTGCAAAACAAACATCTGCACATGCTTTAATATGAGAAGGGTTGAGCTGACATTCTGGTGCTGTCACTAGCTCCCAGCAGTGAGAGCAGGGCTTCTTGTACCATATGTTCCCTCTCATCACTTCCAGGGATTTAAAAAGAAAGGAGACCTTGCTCATGAGAGCTGACCCTTGTGGGTTCCTCCAGAGTGGGTATTCCTTTGGGCATGCTCCAGAGATTGTTGGCACTGTGTGCAGGGGTGTTTGTGGCAGAGCTGTGAGGAGGAAGTGCTGGGAAGATCCCACTGTGATAGGATCATGGAGCATGGTGGTGCTTCTCAAGGAGTGGGTCTTGACTTCTTCCTAAGAACTGTGAAGGACTATTAGGAAGGTTGAGAGATGTTGGAAACATGGAATAATAGGAAGCCAAGGAAATTTTGCTCCTTGCTGTTCTTCCCTTTTGTGCTCAAGTGTTCTCTGTTTGGTGCCTTGAAGTACATGCACAAACGACACAGACCATCTTGATCCTTGATAGATTTCCTTGGCATTTTCACTCTGCCTGCCTATATGAAAACTTGAAATAATGCTCTAGAAATCTGAAGGGCCCCTGAGTTGATGGGTGTCCTGATTTGAAGGGCAGGTGTCTGCCAATAAAGGCAGAAGCTTCTCTTTGAAATGGAGAATGTAAACCCCCTCCCTCCAAATTATTAATGTAATTTTGAAATTAAGGAGCTCTCAGGCAAAGATATGGGAATTAGGAATAACAGTTCCTTACTAGGAAAATTAAAATAGAAATGCAGTATTAGAAAGAACAATCCCAACACTGACAGAGTCAGAATCCAACCTGACACCCTGTCAGTCAGTCAGGGTGTTGGCAGCAGTCCCATTCAATGGTGGCTGCATCCTCCTGCAGTGGCAGATGTGGTTCAGCTGGAGCAGTGCTCCTGGAGAAGGTGCAGTTTTCCTGTGGAATCCAGTGGAAAGAAGGAGCCTTGCTGTCCAAAATCTCAGTTTTTATCTAGGTAGGAAAGGCTTGGCTCCTGCCCTGGCTGGAGCATCTCCCAGTGGGATGATGTAATTTTATCAGTCATGCAGTGGGACTCAATGTCCCAGCAGCAGATGATATCTCCTGGAGGGAGGATGGGCTGTGAGAAAGATAAAGATGATTGTCCCAGCTGGTTTAAAGATGGCCCATTAGCAGAGGATATGTGCCAGGAGATCAGGGGCACTGCCCCAACAGATGGTGACAGAATAACCATTTCTGGCCACATCTACCCAACACAGGGTCTCTCAGTTTGTTTTTCAGTCCCTCAGAGCTGACTTTCTGAACAGCAGAGGGATGCTTTCGATGCCATCATCCTGTCTATGCTGAGGAAGACACAGCCATGTCAGGCATTTTAAATCAAGCAGAGAGTCTGGCAGATTTTTCAGGATATGATTGGGGGTTTTGATTCCTGCTGCTTGCTGAGGAGGCTGGGATTAAAGCAGAGAGGTTCAGGGAGGCAGAGAGGTGTTGCTGTGTTTCCCTGCAGTGATCACGGGGCAGCAGCGGGGCGGTGTCGTCTCAGCCCGGACGCGGATCGATGTGCTCCTGGACAGCTTCCGCAAGAAACAGCCCTTCACACACTTCCTGTCCTTTGCTCTCAACCAGCCTGCCATCCAGGAGAAGTTCCTGCAGTTCAAGGAGGAGGTGCTGGAGAAGTGCTCAAAGGTAGGGATCCACGTGAGGGTTAGAGTGCAGAGCGCTGTCTCATTTATTGACAGAGCATTTTCCTTATTTCCTTATTCTATTCTGTTTTCCTAGGAATGCATTTTCAACAGGTCTTTTGCTTAAGTAAGTGGATCTGCTGTGGATTTGTTGAGTGCTGTTGTGAAATTTTCTGGAATGGTTTACTTAGTGGATTGTTAGTAGAGGTTTTTCTAGATGGGAGGATATCTATGTTTCAAAAGAGAGTTGAGGTTTTTGTTTTTAATAGGAAGTCACTAAATAATGTAGTGGACCTGTCTACATTTTATATGATTTTTACATAACCATGAAACCAGGTAGGAATTCACAAATTTGCTGCTGCTTCTGTTTCACTTTCCTTTTGGCTCCTGACAAATGGGTGTCATCTTCAGAGCTGAGCAAGAAATGACTTGGTAGCACATGCCATCCTGCAAATCTCATCACTTCCCTTCTTCCCCAGGAGACTTTGTGCTGACAGCACTCCTGCTTGCCTTCAGATCTCGTGTTGGGAGGAGCAGGAAATAGTTAGGCATAGGGAAATGGGGAAGAAAATGAAGGGAAAGCTCTGCATTCTGTGGTTTGTTTTAGTGTACGTCTTGTCTGACAAAAGTGGTGTGTCAGTGCAGGGGAATGGGCTGAGGAGAGGAAATGGTGTTACTGTGCCATGTCCTCTGTGTCTGCTGGAGGATGTCTCTAGGCAGGAGAGAGGTCTCTTTGTGGCCACATCAGGTTACATTGCACACACACTGCAGAGCTCTGTGGGCTAATACTCACTTTCATGTCAATCACTTCTGGTGCCTCGCTAAGGGGAAAGTACAATCTTGCAGATAGCACAGCTTAAGAAGTTTAGTTTCCTATGTCTTCATGCCATGGGTGTGAATTATCTGATATCTGGGGAGATAAGAGTTCTTGCTCAAGTTCTCATGGTCCCTTGCATCAGTTGTTTCATCTCCAAGAGCAGATCTGAGCTGTCTCTGCAGTCTTGTCTTTCCTGGCAGTTGGGATTTAAGCCCCTGTTTTCCTCCCAGCTGTTTAATTCCAACATCTTAGGAGCTTTCTAGCAGCTGACATTAAACACAACTGAATTTGGCCAACAGATCCAGGGATTAGCCAGTGCAATGCCAGGAGAACCTTTCCCTCAGGCTAGGAGGATGATCTCTCCTCATTAGCCAGCAGCATTACCTTTATTAAAGCTCACCTTGATTAAAGGAATGCCCTGCAGGCAGGGGGATGGAAACATTAGCCTGGGAAGGTGTTGGCTGGAGGGATTGCTGGGACCTGGGCTGGCATCAAGTGATGACCTGGCTCCCTCTGTTGGTTTCTAGTTCCAGTCCTTGTGTGGGACACACCAAAGGTACAGTGAGAGGAGCAGCTCTTTGAGGGGCTGGTGGCATTGGCTCTGGATTGAGGCTGCTGCTTTCAGCCTGGGGTTTCTCTTGCCATTTATCCCCTTCTCCTTGGGCTTATGGCTGCTGCAGTCCTTTCTCTTGGCCTTCCTGGAGATCTGGCCCTGCTTCTTGAAGACTTGGCATTCTGGACTCCCTGCATTTGATCCTTCTCCTCCTCCTCCACTTCCTCAGTCTATCCCATACCACTTGCTGACTTCTGGCTTCCAGGCTGCCCTGGTGTTGGATGAGTTTTCTAAGGAGATTTCTAAGTCCTTTCAGTGTCACATACTAAGATGTGTGTTTTATCCATCTTTGCTGGGAATGCTGCTGTTTGTGCTCTCCTCCAGTGGTTTTTAATCCTGCAGCACAGCAGACTCACACAGGACCAGCCTTTCTCCCAGCAGAGCACTCATTTTTCCTGCCTCCTGGGTGGCTCCTATGTCTGCAGCTCTTCATTGGCTCAGCCTCCACTGGTGATCCTACTTGCTCTCCAAACCCCTCCTGGTCTTGTCTGTCACATTGTTTCTCTCTTGCTCACTCTTAAATGTCACTTTGCGTCTCTGGGGGCAGTGGGGGTTGTCTGCCATCCTCCTGAAAACATGTTCAGGGACTTTGTGCATTCCCCAAGTGTTGTCAGACACATTTGGAAGGGGCTGCCTGAGAACATCTGCAAACCTTCACATGTATGGCTCCTTGCCTCAGAAAACTGCAGCAATACAGTCTTAGTCAGAGAAGTGCTGAGACCAGGTACTGGCCATGTTCATCTTTCCTCCTCCTGCCTGGCCTTCTGTCTGTCCTGGATTTTGTTCTGTGTCTGGACAGCTCCAAGTCCTGTAAGGGCCTGAAGTGTTCCTGGCACCGCTTACATCAGCTCTAGGCTTTCAATTTTCAGTTTGAAATGTAGAACTCAGTCAGTAACAGGTATTCAGGGGGTTGCATATGTGTAGCCTAGAAATATATAGTGCTTTATTTTTCTGCCCTTCCTTCTCCTGGTATTAGCAAACAGGTTTCTAGATGTATTTATTGCTTCCTGTTAGTTGGAGGAGTACAGTGCAGCCCTGTGTGTCTCTCAATCACTCCTCCAGCCTGTAATGCCACTCTAATACCACTTTATCTCACAGCAGGGTCTGCTAGAAAGCACATCAGTAATGAAAAACAGTAATTCAAAACTGTGCCTCACAGAGCAATAAAAGAGCTTATAGATTTGTCCAAAGCAATGGGATTTCTCAGAATACTTGAGGAAATCTGAATAGGTTTCAATGACAGAAGTGGGGCATTTCTCTACCTGGTGCAAAACATCACAGAATTGGGTAAACTTCAGCCTTTGAATGAGGGGTAATAATGGTTAGAAAGGGAAAGGACCAGGTGTGTGTGTATGTTGTGTGTTATGAGGATCTCTTCTGGCCATTGAGCATTTGAGAGGGACTCTGTTTCTCTCTGAAGCAGTTACCATGACAACCATTCATTTATATTTTATAGCATTATGTTGGTGGGTATACGCTTTCTAAGTTTTTTTTGTGTGTGTCTTTAAAACCTTTTAGAAGATAAACCTTGTGCTGAAATACAGAACACTTCAGGTGTTGTTCATGCTGTACAGTCAGGGCTGCCAGGCATATGAAGCAGGGCTGAGAGGAGGCTCTTTTAGGTTGATTTAATCTAAATACAGGGAGGTGGCTCACCTGGACAGGCTCATCACTGATGTGGTGCAGTGGGAGGTCTGGATGACCTTGGAAATCTCCTCTCACAGTCATGTAGGTGTCAGAGTGAGGAGAACTGAGAGGTGTGTCTGAGCATGCAGGTGGAAAAGGGAAGAGACTTCACAGTAACATTGCTGTGAAAAATCACAGTTGGGTCTTGGAGAGCTGTGCAAAAGCAGCGTTTGCAGGCTGAACAGGATGCAGATGTAGCAAGGAAAAGAAACATGATTGCTGTAATGTATGGCAACCTGTAAGTATCAAACCTTGCTAATGAGGTGTTGTGTCTCAGAGTGGAAGGGACAGAAAGTGGGAGGGTTTTTTGAGTCCATAGCTCTTCAGTCAATCCTGTGCAAATGCTGTTTTCCTGGCTTGCTCCTTTGTTTGTGAATCAGGGTGGCAGAGGGCTCATAGCTGGCATGCAGTATCCTCTTAGGGAAAAAAAAAAACAACTGAAAAACAAAGCTGTCTGCAAACATTGGGAGCTCTTAAAACAGGAGAGAGGACACAGCCAGGGTAGAAGAGCTAAGGAGCTTGATCCCTTGCCTTGTCATGTAGAAGGCTGAAGTATGTTGTGGTTTATGGTTTCCCTACTACAGGGTCTTAGATTTGGAGGGACAACATGCTTGGGCTTTGCAAAGAGCTGCAGTTCCCAGGTAAAACCCTTACTGTGCTCCTTCTAAAGAAGGAGAGCAGAGGTAGAAATCTTTGGTAGCAGGAGGGAGAAAAAATGACTGAGTAGAAATGAGTTGAGTTTTTTTAACCATGACAGAGCAGTGTTAGGGAGAAGCATAAGCTATAAAGGACAGTCATCACATATGGATAGTGCATAAAGAGATTATTCTTCCTGCCTCTCAGTACATCTTAAAGGTCCCAGGTTTGAACTAAATTTTTGGAAGAACAATAGGGCGGGTTCCCCTGAGGTGACTCAGTGGTTGCTGATCACATATCATGATCTGGGATTACAGTAATTGAGTTCCAGGCTTTTTCCATCCTGGTGAGCAGTATCCAGCCAGGAAGGGCTGCTGAGACTCCTGCAGTAAGGTTGGCTGTTCCAGGGAGAGCCACCTCTGACGCAGCATCTATTTTATGTGTAGGAGAAGTGGGATCTGCTGGCCTGTGAAAGAGTAGGGAGTGTAAGCAGGGTTTTGAGGAGCTGCCTGAAGTACTAGGGAGTAAACCAGGAGGATTATCTAGGTCTTTGCCTGCTCACCATGCACAGCTCTTCCCTGCTAAATTCCCCAGCAGCAGCAGCGTAGCTCGTGAAGGTGACGTGCCACTCTCAGCCCACACTCAGGTGTTGAAAACCTCAGGGGAAAATGCTGCTTTTGGGGCAGGATCATGTTTACAGCACAGTTCATCCTGGGGCAGAAAATGAGGGCAGGACTTTGGCTTTCTGACCTGCAAAGGGCTGTGCTGCTGGACCTCATCTGTGCACACTGTGGGAGTGACCTCAGCTGGTTGTCTGTGGCAAGGTTAAATCAAACCTTCTCCCAGTTTCTGTTAGCCAGGCTGTTGTTTTGTGATGGGCCAAATATTCTCTGACTGCAGGTATCACAGGAGCAAAAAGGCTGACGGAGAGAAATCATGTCCTGTCATGCATGTGAACAGCAGCATGAATTAAAGGAAGCCACAAAACTTTTACAGCAGGGAGGGGAAGGTATGGAGAAAGTGAAATGGGGCCATCCCTGTTTTTTGCCAGGCTGTGGCTGCTGCAGCAAACCCCTGGCCTCTGTTTTGCAGCCTGCCTTGTCCCTAGTCCAGCCCATAAGCTGTGCTTAAAGAAGGGCTGCATGTTGTCATTAGGCATGAAAAATGCTGAGCGAGATGTGGGGCATTAAGCTCTTGACGGGCTGAGATACTGCACCATTTAAACGTCTGAGAGGTTTTATTTCAAGCTCTGGAAAGCAGTAGAAACTTCAAAGCTATTGTTCTCAGCTGGTGCACTCTTTTCAGATGCAGAAAGGCTTCCATGGCCTGGCAGGTTGGCTTCTACTGGAGTTAAAATTGGAGGTTATTTAATGCGCTGATGGGAAGCGGCCACTAAGTGGAAATAATTGTTTTAATATGGGTGTGTTAACCATCTTTGAGGTATTTTTATAAGTATCCTAGAACAGAATAGCATGTTTTTAAAAGCTGGATGCAACCACTGCTCCACCTGGGAACAGTTCCTCCCCAGCAACAACAAGCAGCTCTTCTTATAAAGGGAATTTAAACTTAATTCATCTCATCAAACTATAGGGCATATGGGAAGAAGAAAAATATAATTATCAGAGCTGGCATTAGCTGTGCTTCTGTTGTGAGGTGCAGCCTGTGTTTAGCCAGGATTTAAAGGCCATTTAGAGCTTGCCACTACAGCTGGTCTCAGCTTTATTGCACAAGAAGTGGACTTAAGTTTTAAATCTGAGCTGGCTTGCATTGAGTTAGTTGTTGGTAGCAGATGCTGCGTCGGCAGCTGTGGAAGTCTCCTCCCAAAAAAACCCCCATAGGAGTGAATATTGCAGGTCCTGGGTCCCGAGTTACAGCCTGATTTAGTGATTTTCCAGGCTGCTGTTCAGCAGCTGTGATGGAAAAGCAGGCAGGGAGCTGCCTCACCTGCCAGGCTGAGCTTGCTTCCTCACAAAGCCTGAGAAATGTTCAACGCCGAGTCGTTACCAACCCGACCAGAGATAAAAGGATTGATGCTATTAACTTGGCACCTGTTTTCTGTAGCATTTATCCCCTGTGATGGAGCAGGGTGTGTGTGGATGAGGTAAGACACCTCTATGTGATGGATTGATTTATAGGATCACGGGGTCAGCAGCAGCCTGTTCCAGAACCCTGCCAAGCTTCACCTGACTCTTGGGACACTGGTGCTCCTGAACGAACAAGAGATCCAGAAAGCGTGTGACCTCCTGCAGAGATGCAAAGAGGACTTTGTGGAGTAAGTGGTGGGAAAGGGATGGCATCACCAAGGCCTTGAGAGAGGGGAAAGCAGCACTCTGTTGTCACAAGGAACAGCAAAGAAAAGAGCAGCTCAGTAGTGTCTCTTTACTCTAGAAATTTAGAAAGAGGCCGAGTGTTTCAAATGGGGCAGTAAAAATCACTGAGCAGCCACAGAGAGCCCTACAGCATCTGCAGCTCAGCTCAGACCCTCGGCATTCCCTGAAAACCTGCTCTGCTCACTGCCCTTCCTGACGCTCTTTCTGCATGAGCAGTTTTTGCTGCTGTCCCCTGCCTGCTGCAGAGGGAGGGCTGAGCTCCCTTACCTTTGCATGCTGCCTGCAGTGGGCTCTGGCTCTGGCACTTCCCTCCTGCCTCAGAGCAGATGCTGAGGTGTCCTTGCCGTGCATTCCTGGATGAGGGGAGCTGTGTGCAGGGAAGCCATCAGGAGAGATGAGCCTGAAACTGTGCTGCTCTGCCTCGCTGCCTGTTAACACCCAGCTGCAGATGTTGGGGCTGTAGCTGCAAATGTGGTCCAGTGACACCGTAATTAGCTTATCTCTGGTCAGCTTAGTAATTGAAGATGGCCTGAGGGGGTGGTTTATTTATTTATTTCTGCCAAGCCTTTGCACACAGAGCACGGATCCTTCGCATTCATTTATTTGCTGCCTCGGTGCGTGAAGAATTGGCCACGCTGTGCCTGCTAATATCTGTGGGAATTAATGCATGGCCAGAATTCATACCTCTGCCTTTAAAAGGATGGCTCCAGTTCAGCTGCTGAACAGAAATGCAAGTGTGTTTCCAGGGGGAGGCTCTGAATGCAGTATTTGGAAAGTGCCAGCTTCCTCATAAGTGGATTGAACTGATGCCGAGAAAATCATTGCTCTCTATTTCCTTTAGTGAAGGGGGAATCAAAATTTGAAGGTAACCTTTAGTTTATTTCCCCTTCCACACCCAAGTAAATATACTTGGAAAATTAATTAGGCTCTCTTCCACCTACATAAACCTTCATTAGCTCTCATTTCCTTTTCTAAAGTGCAGGCAGTGCCCTGTGAAGGTAGCTGTGACCTTTTTGACCCTTTTTAGAATACATGACCTTTAGTGCTGTTAGTGGGATGTCCATAAAAGTACATTTGTGCTGTTTCCCTCCCAGTAACTATACTGGGAAGGGAAATCATGCTCTGCTTATTTCACTTGGGAATCTTTGCTGAGAGCCTCAAAAGCTGAACAGAAGTGAGCAAGGTCAGAGCAAAGTCACACTCACCTTGTTAACTGGTGTTTGTTCCATCTGCCTGCCCAGACACTCCCTGTTCTTTCCACAAGTCCTCTGTGTTAAACGAGGCATCACTTACTCACAGGGAGCACTGGCTGCAGCTCCAGCCTCCCTGGGATTCTGTGCTGGGAAAGGCAAGGAGGTGGCATGTTTGGAAGCAGATATACTCTACAGCTTTTGCAGGTGTAGGAGTGCATATTATATCCTGCATGAGGAGCTGGAGCTGATTTTAAACCAACTCCATTTACTGGTTGGATGTTGCACTCAGAGCTGTGTTCTGTTCTGTTCTGTTGCCTTTCCCAGCAAAAATCAGAGAGCTGGAGACTTTATGGTTGAGCCTGTCTGGAATGAGAACTTGAACTGTTAACTTCTGGTGGGTTTTCTGACATGTGGATGGAGATCTCCCTGTTGAGGTGGCCTGTGAGCACTGACAAGTTGACTTAATGGGTGTCTGAAACACTGAATGTATGAATTTAAATTATTTTACCACTTGGGGTGATAAGGCAATAGCAGCCATAGCCTTTTGATTTTAGGAATTTTTTGAGTTGGGGTTTTTTCAGTGCAAGCAAGCTGAAAAATAAGGGACAGAAAAGAACTCCTCAGTGGAGTGCACTGCCCCATAGGCTCTGCATAACATTTAAGTCCCACTTACCATCAAATTTGTAAAATTTGCTCACTACAGCAAAAAGAGTATTAATCTCCTTCCTGTAGTAAACCCAAACATTTGGTATGTGCACGAGGAGCACTATGTGTTACATTTCAAGAACTGGTGTGATGTTTTGCTTTTTAACATGAGGGATTTCTTGGGTTTCAGCCAAATTACTGGAGGCCAGCCCCTGACTGTGGAGGTGGCAGGAGTGGAGTACATGAACGATGACCCCACCATGACAGATGTCCTTTATGCCAAAGTCCACATGAAGGATGGCTCAGACAGGTGAGTTCCCCATGCTCCTGTCTTTCATTCCTCCCCAGAGTGCCAGGGAAGCACCCTCTGGAGCTGCTGGGTGCTGCTGGCAGTCCTCAGGCCAGCAGTCACCAAGATGAAGTCATCCTTGCTTCCTGGAGCATTTAAGGCAGTGATGTGTTTGCTCTTTAAATCAGTCACTGGTGCTGCAGCTGAAGGGTGTCGTTTGTTTCTGTCAGCTTGAATAATGGAGTCACAGCTCACACAGGGATGAGATGGCCAAGGAGATACTCCTGAGATGACTTAGAAGGCAGGATGATTTGGCCTCTACTGTCTACTTCCCAACCTGCAATCCACATTAATCTGGACAGCCTGGTGTATTCTGCAGCACTTAATTATTCTTAAAACCCAGTTAGCCCAGAAGGTCCTCAGAAGAGCATGACCTGATTACAGAGTTGGTTTGTGTGTCTGTAGCAGCCTGAACAGGTGCTGGGTGTGAAATGCCTTTTGGAGCTGCTGCTGCAAAATCTTGAAGCCTAGTTAGTATCAGCTCAAGTGTTTGTGCTGTTCACCACTGTGGCTGATGGCTTTAGCTCTACAAGCAGCACTGCCCAGGATGTGGCAGTGTCTGGACAACCTTCCTTCATCTTGTGTTTGGTAAGGACCATGTCACCAGTGGCAGCACCATCTTTTTATCTTGGTACTTTTTGGAAGACTGAGGAAACACAGATGGGGCTTGGAGCACCCTGGTCTAGTGGAAGGTGTCTCTGCCCCTGGCAGGGCTTGGAAGCAGATGATCTTTAATACCTCTTCCAACCCAAATCATTGTAGATTCTATGATTATCATAAGAGCTGTTGTACTCTGTGCTGCTGGGTGCCAGAAATAGGGAAGGGGAGTAGCCAAAAGAGCTTTCCCTCCTGTCTCTGAGCCTCAGCCTGCTCTTTGCCTGACAGCAGTGCCCTTTTGTTGTCTGTTCCTGTTGCTAGAGGACTGCAGGAGCTAGCAGAGGAGCATGGAGCAGTGCAGGTGGAGGAGGGAGGCTGTGAGCAGGGACTGGCTCAGGGAAGAAGGGATATGTTCTGGCATATCCTTTCCCTGAGGGCTGAGGAGATGGCAGGAGGGAGGCTGCTTAAAACCACACTTTGGAGGCTGTGTTGAAGTAAGAGATGGGAAGTGGGATAAGGAAATGAGTGGGAAAATAAAAAAATGTAAGAAGTGCTGGGAGGCAGTAGGAATTGAAGTCTTTTCCTTTTCTTGGCTCTTCCACTTTGAAGTCAGTCCTATCCTGAAAGAGGTGAGGTAAAAACAGATGGGGAGGGTGGAAAAGCAAGGCAAGGCAGAGATCAGCCAGGAGACAGAGCACTGGGAGAAAGAGGGCAGAAGCACTTGGAAATATGAGATGGAGACAGACACTGGATGACCCAAATGCCTTTCTGTGGGTTTTGTTGTAGAGAGCATCTAAAATACCAGCTCTGGGAGCTGAGGCCTGGGCCTCTTCTCCTGAGTCACTGAGCTCTGGCTCTCTCTGGGGTGCAGTGCTTGCCAGACTGGTTGCATCTGAAAATGAGGAGGAGCTGGGAGAGAAATCCTGTAGAGCATAAGCAGGGCCTAAATTGACAGTGATGTCTGCCTGCCTCTGGGGACAGCTTGAATTGTTGGTGCTTGCACTGTGCTCTGTTTCAGATGCCAGCTGTACCCTGTGATGAGAACCCACTTAGGCACAGTGCTGGGGGAAGTGCTGATGTGCATCATGGGTGGCAGAGCTACTTTGGGCAGGGGGGAGAAGGGAGGTCTTCAAATCCACCTTGCCTTGAAGCTGAAAACAGCACTCCCTATTCCCCCAGGAAAGGACTGATGTATCCCCTGGCCTTCACAGAGATCTGGTAGCTGAGGTTTTGACCAAGACCTGGAAACTGCCACACTTCTCTTCCACAGCACCTGTTTTGCTTTTTGCATAGCACCATACTCAGAGAAGGCCAAGCAATTTAAAGCTTTAATCCTAGGCCCAGGCTGGTCCTGCCCCAACTTGCAAATGAATTCACAGAATAGGCTGAGTTGGAAGGGGCCCATCAAGGTCATTGAGTCCAACTCCTTGCTCTGGCCAGGGCACCCCAACACCACCACTCTGTCCCTGAGTGTTGTCCAAATGCTCCTGGAGCTCTGGCAGCCTTGGGGCCAGTGACAATTCCCTGAGAGCCTGTTCAGTGCCCCACCATCATCTGGGTGAAGCACCTTCTGATATCATTCACCTGGCACTTCTCCCCTTACATAGTTCTTTAGCTATTGGCAAACATCCAGAAAAACATTTAGCTCTCTAGAGGGGAAAAAAGGTGTTTCTGTATTGATGGAGAGCAGCCTTTCCTTCCTTTGAGATTCCAGCAGACACTCTGTTGGACTAGCAGTGATTATAAAGAGGGGACAAATGGTGATCTCTCCAGAAAACCCTGCTCTGTTTCCTGGCCTGTGACACATCATTGCTGAGCAGCTCCTTGAACCTCTTGCCTGCTGAAACCTGCTGTGCCTTGCTTAGGGAAATGGGAAAGCAGTTTCTGAGCTGCAAGGCCAATACTAGAGGAGAGTAGCAGCCACGTGGCTTCCTGTGCTGGATCAGACTGCTGCAGCCTGTGCTGGAGAGAGGTGTGTGCCTTCCTGTCTCATGCAAGATGTCCTGTTAGCTCTGTGTAGTTCCTGGCATGGCTGAGGGGTGGAGTTCCTTCCTGATCTTTGGATGATCTTGATCAGCTTAAGCTGTAAAGCAGGAGATTTGATTTATCCTGACTTAGCTTGCATAACTGCAGACAGAATTAGGGGTTGGCAAGCCCTTCTGCACATATAATGGCTCAGACTGAAGGAGGGATCATGCTCTGATGCCTCCCACATGGCAAATAATTTCCATTATAATTCATTCTAATTTGTTTTATTTCCTTGATTAACTTTATAACGTAATAAAGCACCGTTTTCACTTGAGCTATTCTCCGTTAATTTGTTTTAGTATTGTCTGTAATGATATTCATGTAATCTTTGTCATTGCTAATTTTAAAAATCACTGAAGTAAAGCCAGAAAATAGTAGAAAGCCATGACAATTGGTAGTTTGAGAGTCTTGAAATGGTCACATGGGGTCTGGCAGCCTGTGAGGGGCAGTGGGGTTGGAGCTGGCATGCAGAACATGGCAGCCCCAGGCTCTGGGGACAGGCCACGCTCTGCCACAGCTGAGACACCAACATGGTGGCACCTCACGGAGCAGAAAGCTCTCCAATCCCTGGGACGTGCTGAGAGAAGCTCAGATTCTTCTGCATTGATTTAATAACCCCTGGCCTTATTTTCAGAGATGGGAAGCTGTCATTCTGGCATATCCTCGCTGCCTTTGGTAAGAATTAGGCACTGCAGAAAATTTTTGGGCACAGCAGCAGCCTGGAAGTTCCTTCAGCTCCTTAAAATATGAGTGCAGTGCTCTGATCCCTGCTCCTGCTGCCTGTCCTAGGGTGGGTCTGCTCTCAGATCCTGACAGACAGACACCAAGGTGGGAATAAGTCCTTGAATTTTGCTTGCTCAGTAGTTCCAAAGCTGGAGTGTTCACCAGGATGTGCTGACTGGGTTTGTGCCCCCTGTCACCACGTTCTGGGCTCTCCAGAAAACCAACCCAGTGGCTGTGTTGGTTATGTGGGACAGAGAGGATCCAGGCTGCAGCAGTCCCTGAGCAGATCCTCTGGGAGTCAAGGTGCCCAAGCCCCTGCGGGTGTGCAGATTTTAGCATTTGCAAGGAGAGTCACATTGTGTTTCCTGGCAGTAGAAAGATGCATCCTTCAGCTCCCAGTAACATCTGTCACTGTGAGCAAGCTCTCTGCTGTGCTAAATCTGCCCTTCCTCATGGAATATTTGCAGCAAAAGCAATCACAGGGGAAGCTTTGCACAACAGTCAGAACTTTTTGCATTAGAGCTGAATCCTGATGCCTCTGCTCGCTTTCCATCAGGGACCAGCTCTTTTCCTGTGTGCATGCAGAGCCTTCATTTCACACTTGCTGCCCTCCTGGCTGAAAAGCCAAAAGCTGATGATGCAGAGGCTCCTTGTTTTACATGGTCCTGTTTCTTTTTGTGCTTTTCCAGGCTGCAGATGGTCGCTGATCAGCTGGTGGAGCGGTTTGTGGCCTCTGGCCTGATGCTGAAAGAATGGGATAGGGTGAAGCTGCATGCCACAGTCATGAACACTCTCTTCAGGAAAGATCCAAGTAGGTACAGAGCCTTCATCCATGCTGCTAAATGCATTTAAAGTAGTCCCATTGCTCAGCAGGTGCTTTTGTTGTTTGCTTTTTCAGTGTGGTTTTTCTTACCGACAAGGCTGGGGAGGAGATGTCTGCAGATAAAACCCAGAAGAAAATAAAAAAAAAGCAATGAGCAAGAGTCATAGATTCAAAACCTTGTCACCCAATAGTATCATAGTATCTGAGCTGGGGAAAAATATGTTCAAATAGAATCACAAAATGTCCTGAGTGGGAAGGCACCCACAAGGATCATCCAGTCCAGCTCCTGGCCCTGCCCAGGGCACCCCAACAATCCCACCCTGTGCCTGAGAGCGTTGTCCAAAGGCTCCTGGAGCTCTGTGAGCCCTGGAGAGCCTGTTCAGTATTCCCTCTGAGGGAAGAACCTTTTCCCAATATCCAGCCTCCCCTGGCACAGCAATGCCCCTGGATCCTGTCCCTGGTCACAGAGAGCAGAGATCAGGGCTGTTCCTGTACTGCTTTTTGTGGGGAGGCTGCAGACCCTGATGAGGTCTCCCCTCAGTCTCCTTCAGGCTGAACGGAGCAAGTGATCTCAGCTGCTCCTCATGGAGGTGAAATCTTGGGCTCTCTGTGTCCCCGTGTAAAATTGAAACTGAATAACAACTCCATGTGTTGTGCTGACCTTCAAACAAGATGAAAACATAATCCTCTTTGGTCAACTTAGAGATTGCCCATTTCTTTAGGAAAGTGATTCCATTGTTCTTTCTCCTTAAATCAGATGCAGACGTCTGCAAAGCTGAATGTGAGCTATTCTTGAGTGTGTGGCGTCTGCTGTCTCTGCCAAAAGATGGTCTGCTCTGGCTGTAGCACCATTCTGATCACATTACTTTATAAAGCAGCCCTAAAAGCATCATCTTTGGGGAGGGGCAGTGTGTTACAGCCTGGGTTTCTGTGTGCAAATATGTGTGTGCTCTGGCACAGTGGCCCCTGTGCACTGCAATAGGTTGTGTCAGGAATTCTTTAGTTGTTGCCTCTGTGAATCTCTGCGGGGACAGTGATAACAGCAGGTGATTTGTGTCATTGTTTTCTGGGCAGGTTTTGGGTCTGACTGCTGCTGAAGTCAAACACACCCATGGCATAGAAACCCTGTAAAGATGGGGTTCAGCTCTCAAGCTGAGCCCTGAAAATGTGACCCCAGAGGGCTGATGTGGCTGGGTGTAAGGGGAGGCACATGGGCAGCTAGGTCTGGCATCCTGAGTCTATATTCTGCACAACCCCATGAGGCATGCCAGGCATTCAGGCACAATAGGGAGAGAGCATTCTGCAGGCAGCCATAGAAGTCACTTTGTATTCCACACAGGATTTGAATAGCAAGCTGCATGTGAGGGGGACTTCACAGTTCATGATGGAGATGAAAAGAAGTGCTGAATGTATTCACTGAGTGAGGCAGAGGTCCTGTGGAAAGAGCAGATCATGTACTGGGGGTTATATAAAAACCCCAATGTGATCTGGGGAAATGCATCTCAGACTTTTGGCAGTTCCTGTAGGCCTGGGTTGCTGTTCTGAAAGTCTGTGTGTGTGTATGGCTGTGTGCCCACCCCAAAAGATCCACAGCACATGTATGGTGCAGGCAGCAGAGGTTTGTGTCAGTGCCGTCTGCATCCCGCCTGGCATTGTGCTGGCATGCTCAGCCTGGAATTTGGTGCTGTTCCAGGCCACACAAGTGCTGTCTCTCACCCTGACATGGCAGGATGTGGGTTGAAAACAAGCCAGAGAGAAGCAGGTGTGTTGCCCTAAGCAGTCAGCCCTACAGAATCACTATGGCAGTAGCTGTGATTTAAGGCCTTTCCTCCTGGTAACAAGAGGTGATCCCAATAGAAGCACCAATTCCAGCCTAAAATCCAAGTGGAAGTGGGGTTTTTTTGCACTGAGAGCTGGGCAAAGATGGTTTATTAGCTGGCAGCTGACTTTGGGGAGGGACAGAGTGGGGGGTGAAGTACAGCACACAGAGTTCTCCCATCTGAAGCTCATTCTGGTGGTGGCTTTTCTCTCTACAGCTGAAGAACGAAACAACACAATGACTGGTAAATCATCTTTCAAGGAGCGGGAGTCATTTAATGGCCAAAATATCCTCAAGGTCAGTATGAAACAATTAGGGAAATGGAGCCAGCTATGGATATTGTATAGCCAAAAGAGGTCAAAACACCTCTTCAAACTGCTTTTGTCTTAGGCTTATGGGATCTCCTGGGGTTGGGGGGATGTGGGGGGGAGACAGGACTCTGTTTAGAAAATAAACAGTGCAGATCACTTGTAATTGGGAGCATTACAGTGTTTTAGCAGGAGTGTTGCTAAAGCTGCTGAGGCTCAGAGCAGGAATATGAAGCACGAATGCTAAGTGGGTGTTCGTGTTGTCGTTTACTTTGCTCCTGTTTTACCCTGGAGACTCAGGCTCGAGTTGATTCTCAGCCCACCAGAAAGAAGCTCTTCATTGCTCTTGTTCTACTCATATATATTTATGAAACTAAACCCCACTCTTGTTTCACTTACTCTTTTCTTCTTGTTTTTAATCTTTGCTATTGATTTGCTCCTGAAAAATAGCAGGTAGTGGCAGGGAGTCCCACCAGGATCTGAGGGTTTTGGCAGTGATCAGAGGGTAGAAACCACAATCCCCCAGACTGTGGAGGTTGGGTAAGGCTCAAAGGGGAGCATGCAGCAGACTCCCAGGCTTTGCCAACCAGGGCTGGGGCTGCAGGCAGCCTCTGCTGCTCATCCAGATGGCTGTGGCAGACTGATGCTGTGATGCTTGACCCCTGCAAGTGTCCAGAGAGAAAAGAGATGCACAGAGGAGCAGAAATGGAAAACAGCACAGGCTTGTAAGCAAATCTGCAATCCTCATTGTGTGAGAGGATTTGTTGCAGGCAGCTCTGATAAGAGGGAGCGAGGACAATGCACGGATACATTGGGGAACAGTAAGAAGATATTCTGGAAATTAAGAGACCTGAGAGAGGATTCAGGCTGGACAGCCCAGAAGGACTTCAGAGCCCTCCCAGAGGAGGGGAAGGGTGCACTTTATTTGTATTTACAGTCTTAATAATGTATAGGCACTGGATGCAGGGGGATGTGAAGGCAGGGAGTGGAACTGATTGATCTGTGTGCAGAGGACAAACAAAGGGACAAAATTAGGTTAAGCTCTCATTGTCCTCAAACGGTCTGTTGGAGCACGGTGTCATGACTCAGCGTCACCACATGTTGAGTGTGCAGTGTGAGACTGCAGTATTGCAAGCTGGAGCAGGGAAGCCACAGCCCTGGTCCCTTTCTTGATGTGATCTGCAGTTGTGGATAGCTCCCAGTGTTGGGAGAGCTAGCTGTGGAAGGGGGAAGTGTGTGTCAGGAGCCCTGAGTGCCTGCAGGACTCTGCTTTCTCTGTGTTCACCTTTGCTCCTTTCTCCTGCTTCTGTTAAACTTGTCCTCAGGCTTTAGAGACATAAAATCAGACTGTGGGTCTTCCTCCATGCTCTCATCCCAAACCGTTTGTGATTGGGAAGGTATTAATGATGCTCCCTCTGCTGGCCACACCATTGGTGGGGTCTGAGGATCTGGGGAAGGGTCTTGCTTGCAGTGACTGGAAATGCAGCTGCTCTCCCTCCAAGGCTACTTCTTATTCTTGATGCTCTCAGAAATATGAGCCCGATGCATTTTTAAAGCTCCTAATTGATTTTGTACTGACGTAGCCGAAAGAGCTGCTGGCTGTTTGGACTGCTGGTAATTACTTCAAAGCATGTCTTGCCACAAGAAATGTCATCCTTCTCTCCCACCTCCACTACATTTCCTAACCTGCCCGCTTCGTATTTCCCTTTGGTCTCCCACGTGCCTGCAGCAGAAGGCCCGTTGGCATTAATTAATTACATGAGTCATAAATAGCTCCAGGCTTCTTAGCGAAGGAGCCCAGCCTCAGTGAGCCACTGATGCATTCCAGCATGACCTTGCAGGGATGTGCTGGTTCCCTCCCAGCCTGCTTTTATATCCATTATTTATCTGCTGCTAGGGAGGCTGCCCTCTCACAAAGTGGCTTCGTTAACTTCTGCACCAGGATCCAAATGACGGGCTGTTAATGAATATGGCTGCATGGAGTTAGGCAGGCTGGTGGGAGGGAGAGCCATGTGCCCCCCATGTGATTCCAGGCAGTGGGACTCGTTGATAGCTGTGCTGAGTGGCTGTGCTCCCACTTGGAATGCTAACAAAGCATGGCTGCTGGTAGGAGGGTAAGTGGGATAACTCAGGTTTCATCGCTCTCCATCCCATTGTGCAGCCCTGTAGGGCCAAAGGCTCAGGGCAGGGCTGGAGCTGTCGGGGCATGGAGCACATGGAAGTGTTGGAAGTGTTGTGTTTCTGCTGTTCCAGGCTGAGGCTCCCCATGGTCAGAGCTCTGTGTATGTGTGTGCAGATGCGCTGGCAGCACATGTTTGCTGATAACATGCCTGCGCTACACCAGGCTCCAGCTGGTATTTTGCTTTCAGCTGAACTAATCTGAATTTTATTTAATAATCCTTTGTTCTACCCATTCCACAGAGTTAAACATACACTCCTATTTGTGCTAATAAATGGTTGTGCAGGCCGGTACCTTCCCACACTGCTCAGAAAATAGATCCTGTAGGATGACTTGCGTTCGGGAGTTTAAATTACTTCTGTCTTGAAGAATATCCCTGAAAAAGCTTTCCTGGCATAGGTGGAGCTGGGAGCACAAGGGGCTGTGTGACCCAATAGGTTTGTGTCCAACAAAGCTTTGGCTTTTCCCAAGAAGCTGGGGATGCTTCATGGAGCAATTTCTAGCATTCCTTCTAGGCTGGCTTCGAACATCCCAGTCACACGCCGAAATCGCGCTCCGGTCAGGAAGGGATCTCTCAGCCAGCAAAGGGAGGAGGAGGCAGCAGTTCCTGTCTGAAGAGCCCCCTCAGCTGGGGCAGGGCTGGGCCAGGGCAGATGCCAGGCTGGCAGCATCCAACCCATGCCCTGCACTGCAGCTGGCACAGCGCTGGCACGGAGGCGGCCGGGGCAGCTGCCGGCATCTCCGGAGACGAGGCTGCGCTGCCTCCGGGCTTTTATTTATTCTTGTTTAGTGGGAGAAAAAAAACAAAAAAAAAAAACCTCAACTAAGCCTGCAGTGAATAAATAAAAATGAAAAGAAATGCAAAAGGGCCGAGCAGCCAAAAATTTCTGTTGCACTTTTAAGGGAAAGGAAGAAAACCACCTGGATTCTCACTGGGTCAAAATTGAATGAATTTTTGGCTTGAGTTGAGGGTTGAGAAGTAAATGAATGGCCTTTGCCTCATTTAGACAAGAAGGAAGCAAATTTTGAGTGCAGAAAAAGCTGAACTCTGCTGCTTAGCACAGATCTGTGCATTAACAGCTTACAAGATTAAATATTGAGGGAGCAGCTACTGAGGTACAGCAGCAGAAAGCTGCACATCTTATGTCTTAGGGCATTAGGGGAGACTTGAAGCTGGGATGGGAGACTGGGAATGGGATCAGCCAAGGTGGTGACACATGCTGCTGTGGCCTGGTCCAGCACTGGGGCTGCAGGAGTGCCCAGAGAGGCAGATAAGGCATCATTTGATGAGACTCCTTCTCTTTTGAGGCCTGCATAAAAGTATTGAGTTATGGCACTGTGTCTGCTTTCACTGGGAGCAGGGGGAAGGTGCATTTGCTGGCTGATGCACTGGAGTTCCCTGTCACAGTGCCTGTCCTGCTGGGTGAGAGCAGTGCAGTGGCTGTGCTGTGCAGTACTTCAGTTTAAAACATTTGATGCAATGCCACAGACAGAGGTGCAGTGGAAAAGAAAAACATTGGCCTGGAGAAACCCCATAGCCCTTAAAATACCCCAAGCCCACCAAGCCCTAAACAAATGAACATCAGCACCTGTGCAGAGACAGCTCTGACTCATGTTCTGCAGCCATTGTACCCAGGTACCCATGCCTTTTGTGCCATTTTTGTTTGTGGATTTAAGGAGGCTGAATCTTTTCCTGATGTATTTCTAAGCTGAGGTGAAATCAAAGAGCTAAAGAACTGGTGTTAGGTGAGGATCAAGACTGCCTGGTGTTCAGAAAGGGTAAGAACAGCTTGTTATCCTCAGCAAGGTGGTAAAGATGTAGATCCAAAGTAGGAGTGACAGCTGGAACAAATACCTAACAGGAGGTGGCTGCTTGGAAAGTTTAGAGTTAAAAATACCAAACAAAAAATCCACTGGGGTGAGGAGAGACTGAATAAGAGATTGTGGTGCAACATCAGTATCTCAGAAATAAGCCAGTGCTTTCCTCACCTCGTTTTAGCAGAAGAATCAAAAGCAGGAATGAAAGGCTGTGATGCCACTTTGCAGAGGGGAGAATTCCTGCCATTACCAGGAGGTACCAGAACAATCGAGGGGGCTCAGCAGTGTGCAATTAGAGCAACAGTGGGATGGGAGGATGTGACAGTTGAGCAGATAAGACTGGAGATCAGTTTGTATAATCACAGGGAAAAAAAAAGGAGATTAAATTGGGGTTGCTGTGAAAATGCTTTCCTGTGAATTATATTCTTCAGGGGGAGAAAAAGCCATCTTGGTGTTATTTGCATTTGATGAAACAGGAATCTGAAGTGGCATTTGAAAAGGCAGAGTAGACAAAGGAGGGAAAATATCTTTGTTGGAGTGTTTGGGCCTTGGAGGCAGTGTTGAAGTTTTGGGGGAAGGCTGAGCCACGGCACTGAGATCACAGTGCAGAAGGTTTGTGCTGCCTTTGTGTGACAGAGATCTCTTTGGTGACCTTACCAAGAAAAGGAGAAGCCTTTTTTCTTTCTCTCAGAGCTGCTCTACACCCCTCTGACTAATTTTAGCAGGAGCTGTGAGTGCTGGAAAAGGCTTTGCTGAGTCTCTGAATCCTCTTGCCCCTGCACTGCTGCACTCCCACCCAGGCCAGCAGCTGAGCTTTTTGGAGGTTCTCTGCCTCCCACCTGGAGAGCATCCCACCTCCTCACTTCCCTGAGATCCCTGTTGTGCCACCAGCCAGCCAGGGCAGCGCCACCTCTTTGATCTTAAGATGATATTTCTCCATGGAGCTGGCAGGGGTTGAATTACAGCAGTGCCTTAATAGAAGGCAAGAACCCAGCACATTAAATGCAAAAAGCCCCAACCCACTGATTAACAAAAGTAGGCAGTTCATCCCAAAGGTGCCATGACCCTTCTGCTGGATAATTTTCTGTGTCTGTCTGAATTAATGTACTGGCTCTATAGCTAGACTCCTCCTCTTGTGTTCGTGGGTGTAGTGAGAGGTCACACTGATGGGAGCTCCTTGTCCTGGTGTTCCCAGATGCCTCTCAAGCCTCCTGCCCTCTCTGCAGCAAAAGCAAAGCCCAGCTCTTAGAAACTGTTGCTGCATTTGCTGTAATAGGAGCCATGGGGATGAGGCTTCTGTGGAGATATGCAGTGTTTGATTATTAATTTCCTTCAGTTGTACTGTAAATCCCTCACGTTTGAGGTGTAGGTCTGGGATCTTATTGCAACCTTTAATTTGCTGAAAGGGTTTTTATTCTTGTCTGAAGGACATGCAAAAATCTGGTAACCTCCAAATGTCCCACTTGTATTTGTTTCTTAGTTTGCAGAATGCCTTTCACCATAGCAACTGGGGTTTGATTTCCTGAAGCACATGAATTTTCGTGGATTTGTGATGAGGGGAACAGACCCAAAACAGTGAGCTAAAGCAAAGGTTTTGCAGTGTGGCAGTGCCAGGAGCACCACTAGATTTGGCTTGGGAGGGAGGGGGGGATCCTGGAGGGAGGGGATCTCAGCTGAACAAAAGCCTGCACCCAGCCCTCAACAGTTCTATTTGAAAAAAACAGCCTGACAGATTAATTTAGACTATTGCTGAATGTCACCCTCCCCACTGCTGCATCACCCTCTGGCAGCTGAGGTGGCTTTGCTCCAGTTTTATGAAGAGCTGAGGTTTCACATGGCAGCAGTCAGAGAAGGATCAGCTGCTTCCATATTCACAGAGCTGGAAACCTCCTTCTGGTCCCACCCTGGAGGTCAGGAGGGTGTTAGAGGCAGCATGAAATAACACTCTGAGGTCTGCAGGTGAAACACAGCTGGGGAGAGGCAGGAATATTGCACACATGAGTAGGAGGAAACAGAGCTCCAAATAACATTGGGAAATCAGGCAGAAACAAACAGGCAGCTGTGAACAAGGGCAGGTCCAGGAGGGAGCAGTGGCACGGGTATAGGATGGAGAAGTTCCTCAATACCAGCCTGACAGGCCAGGGTCTGGCTTATGGGGGGCTGCTCCAGACTGAGTCAGTCTGTGGAAATATAAAAAAGAGGCAAATGCCTTTAAAGTAAACCTCTGACTACTCTAAGCTGAAGGATTTGTCCAGTTTTGGGTACTGTGGATTGGTGCAAAGAGCACAGGGGACAACAGTAGGAAAATTGGAGGGGTAGAAAATTCCTGCAAGCTGGGGCTGAAAGAGTTGTTTTGAGGCTGATAAAGGGAAGGAGGGCAGCACATAGGGAAAGCTCTTGAAGCTTGGGAATGCTTTTGCCAGTAGTGTATGGTAAAATGATAAATAGTGGGCTTAAGTTGCAACTAGGGATTAGGAAAATCTTTGTAAAGGGGAGGATAAGGAAGCACTGCTCTAGAGGAGCTGGGAAAAGGGGTCCTGTTTGTTTTGAGGGAGCAGAGATGTTAATCCAGGATCTGCCACCACCAAGCTCCTCCTGCCTTGGAGAAGGAGAGGATGCTGGAGCCTTCACTGGTCTTTTCTTCCATTTGTCACTTCATGATTCCTACATGGAATGCATGCAGAGCACCCATGAGATGTCATCTGTGAACATACCAAAAGCTTCTTGGCATTTACGTGGCATTTACTTGGGCTCAGGAAATAGAAATATGAAAAGGAAACCTGCCATCATGCACCTTGGATCTTTCTCCATGAACTTGCTGCTGCTTCTTATGTTGGTGGTACTTTGCCAGAGAGAGATGGTTCTGTTGTTTCCAGGGGACTGCACCAGTGATTTAATTGTGAGGGATTTCCCTGTGTCACAGAGGAGAGAGCCCTGGCTTGGGTATCTCCCAGGAGAGAGGCCACTGGGACTTTTATGACACAAGATTTTTCTCCCTCCTGAAGTCTGCCTGCTTTATTCCTCCTTAGGGAGATGAGGTGAAAAGGTCTCTGCTGCTGCCTTTTAAATCTTGACAGAGGCTGGAAGAAAAGGAAAGGGGAAGGGCCTGTTCCTTGAATTATCCATGTGGAAGGACTGGATGCTATATTGGGTATGGAGAGACACTCCAGAGCCAGCTGCACACTTGCAGAACAAAACAATCTGCAGCCTTCTGGCTGGTGCTGGTGGTGACAGCCCAGGTGACAACCACCCTGTCTCTGTCCTTCCTACCCATCTTCCACCCTTGTCACTCAGCATAGCATTTCCCAAGACTGTAACACCTGAACAGCCTTGGGAAATGTTGGATGGCCAGCCAGCCATTCTTTAAAAAGCCATGGAAAGGAAGCAGTTGCTAATTTGGGGAGAAGGTTGGGAATGCTGGGAAGAGCTGCCTCTCTGGATGAATGCCTGCCTACCTGCTTTTCCTATGCTTCTCATGTATTATTCCTGGCAAGCTTCCAAGCACAATTAAATCTCTGACAGATAATCATTGGCAGAGTGGTGTCCAGGGTGAATAACACAGGAATCAGGTATTTCTTTTTTTGGCACCTAATAGTTTCAGATAATTTTGAAAGTCAGAAATAGAAGGAAAAAGAATCTACTCATTTAACAAATTCCCCAGATCTTGACAATTTGCCTGATTGTGTCTCATCTTCTGGAAGCCACCAGGGACTTTGGTTTGGGATTTGTCTGTCATAGTTTGGGGGAGTTCAGGTCACAGCTGGGATGGGGTTTGGTGAGTTTTTGGGATGAGGAAGAAGGAGCACTGCCAGCACACACTGCTGCTGGGAATTGGGCAGCTGTGGAGATAACAACCTTCTGGAGAGGTCCTGATGGGTCTGTGTGGGAGGCTGCAGGACTGAGGTGTATTAAAGAAGTAGGTGGAATTCCAAAAGCAGGATTGAAGGTTGTGTTGTGTGCAGCAAAGGAGGTTTATCAGAGGAACTCAGATGGGCAGAGTTCACTGGAGTTCAGGGAACTCTCTCAGAGCACATCAGTGTTTCTCAGTGTTACTTTCACATTCCAAAATTTAATTTTTTGAGATTTAAAATTTTTCCATGTTTTTGCCATTTCCTCCATCAGTCCTTTTTGCCTGGTGGTGGTATCAGTAATCCAGCAGTTTGCTGAGGAGTCATGGCCTTCCTTTCCTGCTGTGTCTGGCATGGGAACTGCAGTTGTGCTTCAGCCAGATGATTTGGAAGGGTGGTTGTTCTCTGCTCTTCTCCAGTGTTTTCCATCCCAAGCTGTGGACGTGTTATACAAACTTCAATTCAAACACATCATCCCTTGTGAGATGGAAAAATTTCCAAGGGAGAGCACAGAAAGTCTGCAGACAAACAGGTTGTATTGCTCTGTGTTGAGGCACCTCTTCAGAAATGCCACTTATTTTTTGTCTGTGCTTGTCAGCCTGTGCTTGAGATTTTGTTTGTTCCTCCCCTTCCCCAAAGGGGACAGCATGCTGATCTCCAGTGGAATTCTCCTGGCTTTCTGAACCTGTTGCCTCATTCACCACTGCTCTGACTGGGACATGCTGGGGCTGTGAGCAGGTGAGTGTTGTCACTTGGTGCTGATGCTGCAAAGCCTCCAGCTCCTCCAAAGCCTCCGTTTAATCTCCTGCTTGGAGCTCTCCTTGTGCTGCAGTCAGCTGCTGGACACCAATTCCCAGCACTGGATTGTCTGTCAGCATGATCCAAGGAGGCAGAGCCCAGTGGTGCTCAGCCTGTTCACACCCTTCCTGGATGGCATCTTGGGGTGGATAAACATCTTCCACCCAGGAGAAACAGCAGAGGAGGGATTGCTGGCATCCCACCCTCAGCACGGACCACGCAGCAGGAACCACACTGAGCTCATCCACAGCCGTAGGCTCCTGCAGCTGGGAGCCTCTTCCTCCCAGCCTCTCAGAAGTTGCTAATTTCTGTGTTTGTTCCAGATATGGATAACAGGACCCTCCCTCAGCTCCCTGCTGAGGGCAGCAGGGTTTGTGAGGCAGATTGTCACAGGCTAATGACATTACACGGCGCTGCTCGCCTGCGGCGCTGAGTCACCGGGGACAGTTTTGTGCTGTTGATCTATAATAGCCCAGCCCTAAGGCACTGCTTTCTGGGGCTGGAGTTCACAGCACAGCTCCCCACAGTCCAGAGAGGTGTGTGTGTGTGTGTGTGTGTGTGTGTGTGTGTGTGTGTGTGTACACATCCATTTTATCTCATGGTATCACTGCTTGTTAGTGGGAATTTTTAATTGCAAGGCATCACAGCGAGTTGTTGCTCCCTCGGCGTTTCCAAAGCACTCAGCAGAGCTGCTTGGACTTTTTATACATTCAGGATGGGTCTTTTTTTGGCTGACTACTGTAAACAACGTAAGGCTTTCAAAACTGATCAATAATCCTGGTGGTAGTGGCAAAATCCAGGCCAAGGCAGCGTGAATGCGTGCCAGAGATTACGTGAAGGAAGTTTTAAATACCTCTGACTCCCTTCCTTTCCGTGGACATACTTTTTCCTCCCACTTCCCAATGCTTCTCCAGCTGAATCCATTAATATTTCTCATGCTTGTTGAGCCCGTGACAGGTGATTTAAAAGCCCCAGTTTGCGTTGGCACCTCTGCTCTTCATAACCAGAGCTGAAACACATCGCTGCTGTCCTTATGTGGATTAGCTGTGATTTATTGCTGTTGTTCCCAGGCTGGAACACAGAGGTGCTGTCTCATTCCAGGAGGGAATGTCTGTGGGAAGCCAGCCCCCCGAGGAGGACAGCTTGACAAACACCCGCGCTTGGGAACACGACATCGTTTAGGCGCCTCTTTTAACTTCTTCATTGAGGAGTCATCCTCCTCCTTGCCTCAGCAAAACCTACTTCACAGGCTTGAAAAGGGGAAGAGAACTGGCAGAGAGGGTTTGATCTGTTGCTCTGCCTTTGATAAGGAAGTTGTTGTGGTTTAGGGGTTGAAGTTTGTACGAGCAGTTTTGGCTCGGGTTTGCAAGGAGCGAGCGGTTTGATGTGTGATTCCAACTCTCCCAAAACAAGTTTTCAAGCTCTTGTTTTCCTTCAGAAAATGATTGTCTCATCCCAGGCGAGTTCTGCTGGGTAATTTGTGGGTAATGGAGGGGAACAGACCTCAGAGGAAGAAGGGTTTCCAGCATCTGAACAGAATTGTCTTAAATGGTAGAAAAGGTGGTGTCAGAAATGACAGTGGTGCTGCTGGCTTTTCCTGGCTGAGGATAAATGACTCTGAGGGGAGAAATGGAGGAAAACTTACTTTTTGGGAGCTACCACTGGCATGGCAGGGCTGCCTGCCTTTCATTATGACCTGGGTGGTGTGTCCTTGGACCCAGTCCCCAGGATGAGAGAGGAGCACTTGGCCCAATGGTAATTTGCAAGCTGACCTGTGAAATGTGGGTTATCCATCATCCAGTTCTCTCCTTCTCTTGGGAACTCATGGCTTTTGGGGAGGGCAGTGTGGCTGTAGTCTGTGCCATCCCCACAAATCCTGGGATGCTGCTGCTGCCACTCTGCAGGCACCAGCTCTGTCCCCACGGGAGATGCAGCCATCCTCGCTGAGCATTTCCCAAACCTTTGTCTGTGCCTTGAAAGGCAGGGCACATCCCTGGAGTGTTTACTTGGAGGTGCTGGGTCTGGGGTTAAAAGTTAACAGTGCTCTTTCCTTATTCCATTCTAATTCAATTTGGGAAGGCAGCAGGGAGACAGAGGGCACTTAGTCCTCTAAGTGCTATTCCCTTGGTGGGAGTTAGTAGCTTGCACTGCATGTGTGGTGTTGATTCTGTAAGCTGACCTTTACCTCCATCAGGTTCATTCTCATCTATAATACTTAAAAAAAAAACAACCCTAACCTCCATCCTCTTATTTATTCCGTGGGCATTGAGGACATAAATCCTTTGGCATGTTTGGATTTATAGAATTACTGTGCTTTTGCTGAGCCTCGTGTCCCACTCCAATCAAATGACACGGCTCTGTGGGCAATTGCATTTCTCCTCCCCTGCCTCCCTCCTGCCTGCTCCTGATCCACATCTCCTCGTGTTCCCTGCAGCCTTTTCAGGGAAAGGTGGGCCCTTGGCAGTGTAGGAAAGGACAGGAAGGGGAATTAGCCAGTCTTTGGGTTATCAGTGATTGCTTCTGAAGGGTAACAACCTCCAGGTACCTTCTTTCCTGGTGCAGAATTGCTAAGATGCTTTCCCAGGAGGCATTTCATCAGCTGTGCTCCAGGGCTCCTCTAAAACCAGAGCGTTTCCGTGGTGGCTGGGGAGAGGGGGGAGTTAAAAATATCTTTCTTGGCTCTGCTTGGCTTCTCCTCAAGATAAATAGAAGTGAAAGTCAAAAGCAGAGGCTTGGCTCTCTGCAATCTCTTCCCGAGTCCCCAGGGACAGGATGCTTTCGTGATGGGAAGCCACTTCCTGGTGTTTCAGAGGTCTTGGAGGATTCCTGGTGTTTCAAGAGGTGTTGGAGGATGATGTTTGAGAGGCCTCTGTCCACACTGCCTGGGGCAGGTCTCAGATGTGCAGTGATCTCCGTGCCTGGAGTCAGGTGCCTTCTGTCCTGGGAAGCCTCAGGGAGCACAGGAGCATCAGTGAGAAGCCAGCCTGAAACAAGAGCAGAAAAAAGTGTCTGTGGTTGTCCTCTAAATCTTGTAGCATGTTTACCCTCAGAAAGTACAGCCACATTACCAAAAATCAATAGTTCTAGCAGCGTTCCTCCCTGGGAAACACACAGCTGCTCGAACACACGGGAGGTGGTGAATCTTAGAAAAGCCAAGGGAATACAAAGTGCTTTGGTACAATGGCTTTGCTGCACTTTTAGCAGTGTACAAATGGAGGGCCCTTGACCTGGGCAGTGTCTTCTGGGGCTTCCCAATCATCCTTCTGCTGTGACATGCCTGAGGCTGTGTGAGGCAAGAGGGGCTCAGGGAGGGTTTGTCTCTTTAACTAGTTTTTGCTTTGAAGTGCCTGTGTTTAGTAAGAACAGGTTGTGGTGTGCAGCAATAGCATAAACAAAACTCTTCCTTTGATTATTTTGTGGAAAGGTTTGACTTCTAGTGCTGCTGATGAGTCTGCACATCCCAGCATTTAATTTGTTTTCTTCATAGAATCCTGGAATGGTTTGTGTTGGAAGGGGCCTTAAACTCCACCTCGTTCCATCCTCTTGCCATGGGCAGGGACACCTTAGACACGAGTGCTCCAAGTGCCATCTAACCTGGTCTTGGACACTTCAGGGACTTGGCAGCCACAGCTTCTCTGGGCACCCTGTGCCAGGCCCTCCCCACCTCACAGGGAGGAGCTTCTTCCTAATGTCAGAATCATGCTCCAGCAGTGGGAAGCCATTCTTCTTTGTCCCATGACTCCTTGTCCAAAGTCCCTGTCCAGCTCCCTTGGTGCCCCTTTAGGTGCTGGGGTGTCCTCTTCAAGCCCCAAGCTCCCTGCTTGCCAGCACACCTACCACTCCCTCTGTTAGGAATCAAGAGAGGTGATTTCTGTTTTTCCAGGGTGGAGAGTGCTGTGTGATGGAAAGGAGTGACAGTGTGAGCAGCCACTGTGACAGGGACAGGTGTTAAGGTTTGGGGTGAGTGGGCACAGTGGCAGAGCACTGCAGGGAGCCCCAGAGAGCAGGAAACTATCCTTCCTTCTGAGGCCAGCCAAAACAAAAAGAGAAAGGTGACCAACCCCTTTTTACTGCCATCTCTTATTAATGAGACATTTTATCCTAAGTCCTCCAACGTGAGCGACGTAGGCTTTTGGGAACATAATTAATCTTTCTTGTATAAATCTTTAATTGTATGAAATGGAGTTTGTGTGGCTGTCATCATTTCTCTTCCTCTCTTCTCCTCCTCTCCCAGTTTGAGATGCTTCCTTAGCACGGCTTCTTTTCTGCAGGCTGCTCTTCTTTGGGGCAGTCACTCCCCATGGAGCCACCACTCACAGTGTCCCTTGAGGCCACGCTGCTGCCCTGGGGTCTTTTGCTCTGCCCCAAGACAGGCAGGGAATCACTTTCCCTATGGCTCTTTTCCTTTGTGGAGTCACAGCAAACCCAGGAATTGTCCTGGAAAAAAACAAAAAAACCTAGCTGGTTTCCTTTGGAAAAAAAGGGTATTTACGAAACAGAATACTCTTGGGAGAACCAACAAAAGAGCAGTTGTGCCCAAATCAGTGCCAGGCAGAGCCAAATGCCTCTTTGGAGGAGGTGAAGTGCAGCCTTTCAGATGCTAAGTAGTTATTTAGGATTTCAGTCATTCCCTCTGTGGAGGAATTGATGCACCATTGGCTCCGGGAGGTTTAATGTGTTGGCTTTTCTTCTTGCCTTCTGTAAGGGCAGGAAGGGCTGTGGAACTGTCTCGAGCCCACGCCTGCAGGGACAGAGAGAAAATTGATAGGAGACAGATGGAATGGAGATTTTGGAGATCTCCAAGGTGGGGAGAAGTCGCTGCTCAGGTTCTCAGTGACTCACAGCTCCCCGGTTAAACAGAGCTTCCAAATTAGCATCTGCACCGAGAAGCTTTTCCTGAGGCACAGCTGATGTTCCCAGGTAGAGCAATTTCCTGCTGCTTAATGGAACGGGAGGAGCACTTTACGCTTGGACACGATGCTTTTCCAGCAATAACTTCTTGTAAGAAATTCTGATGTCATTTTTTTGGTCTGCTTCGGGGATTGGATTAGCGGGCAGGGACACACCCCCCGGGCGCCGGACTTGGCTTGCTTTCCTTCATTTGCACTCAAGTCTTTGCCGAACAAAGACGGATTTGTTGAACAAAGCGGGGTCAGTGCTGGGATGAGGAGCCTTGTGCCTCCAGTTAGAATTAGGACTGAGCTGTAGCTGTTAAGTCCTGTATCCTGTGGCCCGGATTGGTGCAAACCTTCTGGCCTCAAACCTTGCTCCTGCAGAGCCTGAGCCACCCGGGGGTGGTGCCTCCAGAGCAGTGGACAGCCTCTCCATGCTCCCTCAGTGACACAGGCAGCAAAACAGGGGAGGTTTGAGCAGCTGCTGTTGTAGATAAAAAGAGTTAAAGTGCAGTCTTTAGTGGGAAAAATAACGTAAAGAACACTTTGGTTTAAAGGCAAAACCAATCTGTGAGCAGAGGCTTTTGACAGGGCCAGCTCCTGTGAGAGAGCCACGGGCCAGCTGCAGGCTCCATTTCTCTGGTGCCCTTCAAGTGTTTTTTTTTTCTTCTTTCTTTCAGCTCTTTGAGAATTTCCACTTCGGGGAGGTGCAGCTGGACTCGGTGCTTCTCTCCCAGAGGTTCTCCTCGGATGCCTCTGGCTACTATGCAACATCTGGGCAGCTGTGCTTCTCTTGAGCGGGTCTGCTGTGTGCATGATCCCTCACTGAAAGGTTTTATGGACATGAATCTCCAATGGGAACCTGGGAACTCCAAGCTGGGATGCTTCATGACTCCTCCAAAGCATGGGAACTATGGCATTTCCCTGCAGCTTTTCCCACTGCCCTCCCCTTGGGGGTTGTCGGGGTCTTTCCTCCTCCTTTCCTCAAAATGTCACAAAGTTGCCTCTGTGATGCCTGTGGATTGCTGATTTTCCAAGAAAACAGCTAGAGCTGGGGCTTTTGGGTGTTTAAACGTGGCTTTTTTTTCAGAAGAAGGAAGTTTGTTCTTAAAATAAGTATTTAAAATCCAGGAGTGCTTCCCCAGAGCACGATTTAACGATATTGAGGTCAGGCATTGCTTGGATCTCCAGCAGCGTGCCTGTGTGATGTAGATCTCCAAATAAATTAATTCCCTTCAAAAGCAAAGTGTTTATCTCCTGTTGCATTGATAGTTTCTGTAATTAAACTTCCAGCACAGCACATAACTATGATAATAAGAAAGCACTGATGGTTAGAGCTCTTTCCAGTGACCGTTTAGGAGCATGTCAAAAAACATATGCCTTGTAGGTGGTTTCTCCATTAAAAGCAGCACCAAGCTCTTTGATTCCATTGTGAATCCTTCAGAGATCTCAAGACAACGTTGCTTTTTCCTGTAAATCTTCACATTTGGTAAAAATAGCGACACAGGATTTCAACTTGCCCTAGGATGAACGCTTTGAAAAATGGAAGGTGCTGGTGCTTGGGTGTTTTGTAACAAAACAGGTGCTGCTGCCCATTCCTAATTGCTTCCATGGATATGGAATTGTGCTGTGGAAGAGGTGGGGAGTGTCTCAGCCAGGGGTAGGGGTGCTCCAGCAGAACCCACATGTCCTGGTGATCATTTCTAAGAGGTCTTAAACCTATATCCTCCCTCCACAGTGAGCTGGCTGTTTGGCCATGCACAAACAGCAGTGGGAGTCATTCAGGAACTGGGATTGCTTTTCTTTTTCCTCCTAATGTGCCGCTGTTTGTGTTTCCCAGACCAAATTGCCTGTCTGCTTTTAAGCCTGCCTGTCAGGCAATCAAATCATCTTGGGTGCCCTTGCTTGTACCCAGCCACAGCCTGAGCTGTTTGTGTCCTTTTCCTTGGCTCCAGAATGCCTTTGTGCTCTCTGAAAGCCAGCCTTCCAAACGGTTCCCTCGGGGAACAGAGCACCAGCACACACTCACAGGGAGGTGCTGAGAGCACTTAACACCAGTTGCTGTCATCCTCCTGCCAGCCTGAAGAGGTACTTGGCAAATCTCTTCGGAACAGACCCGGGAGCTGCTCACGCAGCCACCAGGAAAGGGGAGATGCACCTTGGGAAGCTTCTGCTTGATGAGTTTTTAACGACTCTTACCAAACAAATTTTTGACAATTGGAGCATACTTCTCTTCCCACTTGTGTCAACATATTTTAGTGACAATTCTTTTGGAAGTTGGTTGAATTTCACTGGTATGCAGCTTATCCCACTGCTTTAGCCTGGCACAGCAAAGTTCATTTCACACCTCCTTCCCCAGGCAGAATTAAGGATTCTCATCTTTTCTTTGTCGTCACTGGGGTTTGCTGGCAGTTATCCTTCCCCTCCTGAGCGTCCTGGCAGGAAGAAGAGAAGCTGGATGTGTGCTGTGGCATCCCCAGCTGAAGCTGTGAGTGAGTTGCAGCTGGGGTGAGTTGTAACTTGTTGCCTACCCTGATTTCCCCCTGCTGAGAAGAGGGGAAAATCCAAAAGCAAAACCTTGAGATAGGGGTGGGAGTCTTCCCTGGAGTCCTAAAATGCTGTGCTGAGATGGCCGAGGAATGGGGACTGCAGTGTAAGCATCACAGGAAGAGGGGTTGGAGGATGGCAGATGCAGGGATACAGGCTGCAGGATGAGGTGTGGGATTGGGGTGCAGTAGGGGCTGGGAATGCAGGATGGGGAATACAGGTTGGAGATGTGGAAGGAATGGGGATTGCACAATGGATACATGGTAAAACTGAGGGATGTGGGATACTGGGTGGGGATGTGAGATGGGGACTTCACAGGGACCAGGGATGCTGGATGAAGGATGTAGGATGAGGGATGCAGGACAGAGATGTGTCAGGGATGCAGGATGAGAATATGGCAGGGACCAATGGATGCAGTACATTGGATATGGGATGGAGACTGGGCAGGATGGGGGCTGCAGAATGGAGATGTGATGGGGATGGGGTATGCAGGATGGGGACACGGTATGGACCAGGGATGAGGGGTGCAGGGTAGGGGAGTGGCAGGCGATGCAGGATGGGGGATGTGGAATGGGGGTGTGTCAGGGGATGCAAAATGGGGAGCGCAGGATGGGGACGCGGTAGGGACCGGTAGTGCAGGACGAGAACTTCAGGATGGGGGTGTGGCAGGGATGCGGGACGAGGGACGCGGGTGCAGGATGGGGACAGAAGGGTGCCGTGCCGTGCCGCGCCGCGCCGCGCCGTGCCGGGCTCCCCCGCCCCGGTGCCGGCGCGCAGGTGCGGCGGGCGCGGCGGAGGCCCCGCCCCCGCCCTACCGCCGGTGCCGCCCGGTGCCGCCCCGCGGCCGCACTCGCCGGCGGCGCCTCCCCGTGCGCACCGCACCGCTCCGCACCGCGCCCGCTCCCCCCGGCGCTGCGGCAGCATGCGGGGCTGCGGCGGGCGCCGCGCCCTGCTGGCCCTGCTGGCCCTGCTCCTGCCCGCCGCCGCCGCCGGCCCCGGGCCCGCCGCCGGCCCCGCCACCGGCCCCGGGCCCGCCGCGGCGGGCGAGAGCCCCGGTAATTTCATGGAGGACGAGCAGTGGCTCTCGTCCATCTCCCAGTACGGCGGCAGGATCAAGCACTGGAACCGCTTCCGAGACGTGAGTCCGCGCCGGCAGCGGGGCGGGAGGGACGGGACGCGCTGCCGGGCACCGGGAGCCCCCTCCCCGCGCTCCCCGCGCTCCCCGCCCCGCCGCTGCGGCTGCCGCAGCGCGACCCTCCCCGGCCCCGGCCCCATCCCGGGGATGCTCGGCGGTGCCTGCATCCCGCCGCGACCGTGGGCGGCTGCCGGCCCCGGTACCCGGGGGATGCTCACCGGCTCCGGCAGCGCCGCCGCCTCCCTGCCCGACGCCAAAGCTGCGCGGCTTATGCCGGTGCTTCCACGGCCAGGGCTTAACGCCAAAGCGACCCTCTCCGGTGACCGCGGGTGCTGTCCCCTGCACCCTCTCCCGTGCCCCCACATGGGGGCCCGCTGCGGGGACTGCGCCGTGGCCCGAAACCCTCGGTGACAGCCCAGCCCGAACAGGGCAGGAGCATCCCGCTCCCCCGGAGCCCCAGCGGTGTCCCCGGAGCTCTGCGCGGTGCCGCAGCCGGGGCCGGCGCTGCCTCCGCGGGGTGGTGACCCCTGGGGATGGGGGGATGCGAGGCAGGGAGGATGAGGATGCAGGCACTGCACACCTGGCACACCGAGCTCAGGATCCTGTCACACCTCGGTGATACGCAGCCTCGATAGCATTTAGCTCCATCCCTTAATTTTACGGGGCAGTCGGGGTTTTTCCTGGGCTCGTTTTACACCTTCAGGGTGGGGGACATGGTGCTGCAGCCCCGTCCTAGGGAGACCCAGGACACCTGCAGCAGCCGGGCGGGGAGGGGGCACACCTCGAGCCGCCCCCCCACCCCGAGCCAGCCCCTCGGGTCTTTGTTCAGATGCACACTCGGGTTCACCTTGGCAGCGAGGATGGGATGGATGGATGGATGGATGGATGGATGGATGGATGGATGGATGGATGGATGGATGGATGGATGGATGGATGGATGGGATGGAGGGATGGATGGCTGGCAGCAAGGGAGATGTGCCCACCGCAGGGCAGGGAGGGGGGCACCACTGCCGAAATAAACCAGTTAGGGGGGCAGAGCACGGCTGAGGGTGCAAAGGTGTGAATTCCTCCCCCTGGAGACTCCTGCCCGCATTACCCCCGCTGGCCAACGAGAGCACTGGGCACCTGGGACCTCGGATGGCTACGGGTGCTCCAGGGGACGTGCTTCCATGGCACTGAGCATCCCCGGGGGGTTCAGGGCCGAGCCATCCCCATCCCCGGGCGCTGGCAGCACACGTGGGGCCCTCCCTGCATTGGCACGGCTGCCGCGCTGGGGAGACTGCAGCCCTGCTGGCGGCGAGCTTGGATTAATAAGCAAATCCATGGATTTGTGGGGTTTTCGGCTGAGCAGCGCCGGTGGGGGGGGGTGCACGGGGAGGAGGCCGGCGGCCGCAGGGAGCTGCCGGGCGCCGCAGTGTTACCGGTCACGGCACGGGAACGCGGCTATCGATTGCCGTGCAAACACCGCCGTGCTGGAGCAAGGCATCCCCTCCAGAGCTGCCCCCCGTGCCGCTGCTTCCAGCTGCCGTCCCAAACCCTGCCCACCCTCCCCGGGACGGCTGGGATGCTCCTGCCGTATGGCAAAGCCCACCCTGGAGCATCCCGTGGGGCGGGCGATGCTGCCTGCTGGGAGTGTTTGAGTCCCTGCTACTCGCCCACACCCCCGGGATGCTTTCGGGGTCCTATGGGAGCAGTTCTACCTCCCCAGGCAGCGACATCCATCTTGGCCCACTCCTTCTGGGCTCACGATGGAAGAATCAGGGTGGCAGCACCATGGGGATCCTCTGAGGTCCCTCACTGGGCTCCCAAGGGGCTTCCTCCACCCGATGCCATTTCCATCCCTATTCCCTGGCTTTCCCAGCTGCCTGGTGGGGGAAGGCTTTATATCCTGTGTAAAGACTCTCCAGGATTACAGATCTAGAGCCAGAGATGGGGGTGCACGTTGGTGCTCGGTGCCAGTGATATCCAGGGCTGGTGGCGAGAGCTTTGGGCACTGAAAGGTCGAGGTGTCCCACTGGAGTGCCGGTCCCTGTGGGTTGGGGCTGAGAGCAGGGCTTGGGGCTGTCCCAGGGCTGACCGTGGGCACACTCCCTCTCTCTCTCTCTCTTTTTTTCTTTCTCTTTTTTCTCGGTGCCGGCTGGGCCGTCTCGCTGCCGTGCTGCCAGGAGGTGGAGGTGAGCCTCGAGGGGCTGCCGAGGGGGTGACACCCCGTTTGTGGGGGGAGGCTGCTCCCCGTTCCTGCTCCCTGCCCTCCCAGGGGGTGTGTGCAGCGGGAGCCCCTCCGGGCCGGTGGCCCCGAGCCGGGTGATGGCACACCCGGCCCGGTGTCACCTTTCCCAGCACCTGCACTCATGCAGGCTCTCCCCAATTCGTAGGATGACTACATCAAGAGCTGGGAGGACAACCAGCCCGGGGATGAAGGTACCGCTGAGATGGGGTAGAGGGCTCGGTGCCAGTCAGTACTGGGGGTGGGGGGGGGGAGGGTAATGTGTGTCGTACTCTCCACTTGCATCCCCGAGCTTTTCCCTTCCGGCTGGGAGCGATGGTGGGGTCGGTGCGACCCGGGAAGCAGCAGCTGGTGCCGAGCCGGCTGCCCAGCTGCATCCTGAATGGCGCTTTGTGCCGGGCCGGCTGCTGGCCAGCGCTGCCGGGGCTCCCCTGGGGCGTCCCCGCCTTCCCCAGCCCCTCTCTGCCCCCCCAGCCCTGGATACCACCAAGGATCCCTGCCAGAAGGTGAAGTGCAGCCGGCACAAGGTGTGCGTGGCGCAGGGCTACCAGCGCGCCATGTGCATCAGCCGCAAGAAGCTGGAGCACAGGTAGGAGCGCGGGGGGGCGGCAGGAGGAAGGGGGGGCCGAGGCGGGGGCTCAGCACCCTCTCACCCCGTGCAGGATCAAGCCGCTGGGCCCCAAGGCGCACGGGGGCTGCAAGCCCTGCCACGCCGCCCCGGTGGCCGCCGTCTGCGGCTCCGACGGCCACACCTACAGCTCGGCGGTAAGGACAGCGGCACGGGCCGCGGGGACGGGACCCTGTGCCCCGTGTCCCCCCGCCGACGTCCCGCTGCCGCCCCGCAGTGCAAGCTGGAGCAGCAGGCGTGCCTGGCCAGCAAGCAGCTGACGGTGCGGTGCGAGGGGCAGTGCCCCTGCCCGACCCCGCACAGCCCTGCCGGCGACAGCAAACAAGGTGAGTGCGGTGCCGGGCACCGGGGCACCGTCCCCGAGCTCTGCCCGGCCTGACGCTGCCCCGCTGGACCCCCCAGAACTGTGCACCGGGCAGGATTTGGCCGACCTGGGTGACCGCCTGCGCGACTGGTTCCAGCTGCTGCGTGAGAACGCCAAGCAGAACGGCTCGGGCGGGCTCCCCGCCAGCCCCGCCACCGGTACGTGTCCCCAGCACGCAGGGAGGGGACGTGGGGCGCTGTCCCTTTGGGGGCCGGGAGCCACGGGCTTCATCCCGCCCCGCAGCGCTGGAGAGGAGCGTGGCTGCCACCTGCAAGGAGGCGGTGGGGTGGATGTTCGCCCGGCTGGACACGAGCGGGGATCTCTTCCTGGAGGCGGCCGAGCTGGCCGCGATCAACCTGGACAAGTACGAGGTGTGCATCCGCGCCTTCTTCAACTCCTGCGACACCTCCAAGGACGGCCGTGTCTCCGCTGCCGAGTGGTGCTTCTGCTTCTGGAGGGAAAGTGCGTCAGGGCAGGGCGGAGCTGCGGGGACACGGCGGGGTCGGGAGGATGCGCCCCGCGGGGTTTGGGGCTCCTGTGCTGAGGGATTCATGCCGTGGATTGGGGAAGCCGTGCTGTGGGATTGGGGTCGTACATCACGGGGTTTTGGGGGATCCATGCTGTGAGGGATGTACATCGTGGGGTTGGAGCTGGGAGTGGGGGATGTGCGTCATGGGGTCATAAGGAACCCGTGCTGTGTGTGTGGGAGGGATGAACATCATGGAGCAATCCTTGCTGTGGGTTTGGGGTGTTCATGGGATGTTTGCCTTTAGGGGGAGAGGTACACCACAGGGTTGGGGGAGCTGGAAACCATGGATGCGTGCTGTGGGTCATGGGGAAGCACATCTTTGGTTTAGGGGGATGTGCACAGCATGGGGCCAGGGGGATGGATACACACTATAGGGCTGGGGAGATGCACTCCACGGGCCAGGGTGGGTGCACGCCGTGGGGATGGATGCTGTGGGGTCTGCAGGGATGTACTCCATGGTGCTGGGGGATCGCACTCTGGAGTTCTGGGGGATGCACACCACAGGGATGGGGTGCACACAGTGTGGGGGTTGCCCACCATGCCCACCCTAAGAGCAGCATGTGGCGTTGCTGCAGAGCCGCCCTGTCTCAGGGAGCTGGAGAAGATCCAGATCCAAGAAGCAACCAAAAAAAAGCTGGGTGAGTGGGACGCCCCAGGGCCCTTTCCTGAAGCAATGTCCCGCGCAGCCGGGCCGGGATGAGGATGGGGAGCTCCTCTGGGGGGACTTCGGCACTGCACGTATTTTGGGGGGTGGGGGGGCCATCGCTTCCCTGCAGGCACCTTCATCCCCAGCTGCGATGAGGATGGCTACTACCGGCGGGCACAGTGCGAGCCGGGCGGCGGCGAGTGCTGGTGCGTGGACCAGCACGGGGCCGAGCTGACGGGCACCCGCGGCCACGGCAGCCCCGACTGCGGTGAGAGCTGCGGGGAGAGCCCGCCTGGGGACGGGGCTGCAGCCCCGGCACCGCCCCTGAACCTCTGCCCCTCGCCTTCCTTAGACGAAGCAACGGGGTTTTCGGGCGACTTCGGCAGCAGCGTGGGCTGGGAGGACGAGGAGGAGAAGGAGCCGGAGGAGGCGGGCGAGGAAGGCGAGGAAGAGGAGGGAGAAGCGGGCGAGGGCGACGACGGCGGCTACATCTGGTAGAGGAGCAGGAGAGCCCGGTGGGCGGCACGGCCGGGAGGCAGCCCCCCAGCCGGGGGTCCCCGTGAGCCCCCCGCTGCCGGTGTGGCATGGGGTGGGTGCTCCCCCCCTCCGGTCCCGTGTGGGACGGGGCAATGGGGCGCTCGCCCGGGGAGGGGGCGAGCGGGGGCGGGGGGGCCGCTCTTGTGCGAATTTGAGCTTTTTTTTTTTTTTTTTTTTTTTTTTTTTGGGTAGAGCCTTGTAGGCCTAGTGTGCTGCTGCGTGGTCTTCAACCGGGCAAATGGCGCTAATAAAAGTGGGAAAAAAAAGGAAAAAAAAAAAACAAAACCAAAACCAACAAACCCCCTTACAGATAAACTGCCCCCTCCCTTCCTCCCCGCATCCCTCCTCATGTTGTGCTTGCGTGGCTGCCCCGGCCCCCGGCGTTGTGTAGCGGCTGTGAAATAAATACCCCGTGCTGTGTCAAACACTCGCCAGCCCGTTCCTCCCCCAGCGCCCCCCCGTGCCCCCCCTGCGCCCCCGCTGGGGTGTCCTGGGGAGGGGGTGGTGCTGTGCCCTCCAGTGAGTGGGCACTGCTGGGCTGGGGAGTGGGTTGGGATAGGAGTCAGTGCCCTGGGTTTGGTTCCTGCACTCTGCTGCCATCAAGCTGGAGCTCCCCAGGGGTATGTCCCCTCCACAGCTTCTGACCCTGTCCAGGACCCCAAACCCTTTCCACGGGGTCCAGAGCCATAGAAAGACTCAGAACAGCCCTCCCACCTCATGCTTTACCCCAACCCCAAACAAAACCCCAATCCAATTCTACTCATGACCCAGAATATCCCTTACAGGACCAACCTGCCTCCCCAACCCAACCCACAGCCACTCAGCACCACTGGACACCAGGGCCTCAACTCACAGCATTTATGGCCCCAGGGAGAAAATAAAACGATAACACAGACCCCAAACCTCCCCAATTTGGGGTTGTCAGCAGCTGTCAAAGACATTGTGCCGTATCCCCTGCCCCAGGGTGCTCCACCGGCTCTGCGGAGTCCAGGTGCTCGGGGCCGAGATCGGACGTGGCAGCCCCATCCCTGGCACCTCTGTCCCCGGCACAACCCCCCCGGGAGGGGGGTCAGAGCTTGCTGGGGGGCTCCGGCCGCTGCTGGAGCTGCCAGGTGGCCCGCACCCCCTCACCCACCCGGTTGAGCCCGGCGAAGGCGTCGGGGTCGCCGGTGCGGCGGTAGCGCGCCACGAGGGGCTGCAGGACGCTGATGGGGATGCAGAAGTTGAGGTGCGGGTAGGTGGCCCCCGCACCGGTGTCCCGCGTGTTGCTGGTCACGATTCCTGGCGGGAAGACAGCGATCTGTCACTGGGTCTGGCCGGGGGACACCCATGGGACCCTCCACCCAGCCCGGCTTACCCATGAGGCATCCGCTGCGGGAGGAGACGAGGGGGCCGCCGCTGGAGCCGCCGTGGACGGCACAGGTGGTTTGCAGCATGACGGGGCGCCCGGCCACCGCCACCACGGCCGAGAGCACCCCGGCTGTCACCGAGGGGCCGCACGCCCGCCCCAGCGCCCCGAAGCCCACCACGCTCACCTCCTCTCCTGGGATGGCAGAGGCAGGAGGTGGGTGAAAGGGGAGAGACAGCCCCTACCCCACACCCTGTGTCCTCCCATCGCTTACCTGGGAGGAAGGTGTCAGCCAGGCACGGCGGGACGAAGCCTGGCACGCTCTCCTCCAGCTCCACCACGGCCACGTCGAAGGGGGACGACTCCTCTGTGGCGAACACCACACGTCCTCTGAACGCGGCGGCATCCCTAAGGGCAAGGTCAACGAGATGTCATGGCGGGGACACGCAGGGTGCGGGGATTAAGGTGGGCGAGGGCACAGCCGCACTCACTGGCCAGGGCCGGCCGCCGGTGTCACATGGAGCGGGGTTCTGGCCTCCACGACGTGCCGGCAGGTGAGGAGCATCCTCGGTGCCAGCAGCACCCCGGAGCCCCAGGTCGCCCCGCATTCCACCAGCGCCGTCCAGCCCAGCGGGTCCTGCCCGCCGCTCGCCGGCACCGCGGCCACCCAGGCCGGCACCGGCGGCACGGCGATCCCGGCTTCGCCCAGCACACCGGCGCTGCTGCGCAGGACGGCGGCGAGCGAGCAGAGCAGCGTGAGCCCGACCCACTCGGCGCCCTTCCAGCAGAGGGAGGCGGCGATCACGGCCACCACGCGCGGCCCCTGGGGCGAGGGCACGAAGGCGGCGCCGCCCTCGGTGCCGGGCAGGCAGCGGGCATCGGTGAGCACCAGGGCGTTCTCCTCGCCCGCCAGGTTGCTGACCACGCCGCGGCTCAGCGTGTTGAGGAAGAGCTCGGGGCACAGGTCTCCGAACGGGGAGCCGCAGGCCAGCAGCGCCTGCCCCTTGCGCAGGCAGCCGGCGCTGGCCCGCGCCGCCCAGCCGCCCTCGGCCGCGTCCAGCCCGGGCACCCGCAGCCAGGCGAACCAGGGCAGCGCCCGCGGCTCGGTGCCCTCCTCGCCCTCGGCCCCGAACCGCCAGCGCTCCGCCCGCCCGAGCCCGCGCTCCAGCGCCCGCCGGAACGCCGCGCACGGCACCAGCGCCAGCAGCCGCGCCTCCAGCTCCCGCAGCGCGCCCGCCTCGCCGCCCAGCACCACGCTGAGCCGCGGGCACGGCCGCAGCGCGCCGGGCGGCAGCGCGTCGGGCCGCGCCCAGGCGGCGGAGCCGGCGCGCAGGAACGGCGAGAAGACGGCGGCGTGGCACAGCACCAGCGCGGGGCGGCGGCTCAGCACCAGCCCGCTGCAGCCGCCATGGCCGCCGCCGTCCGCGCCCCGCACCCCGCACCGCGCAGCACGGCGGGGCCGCCGCCATCGCCGCCGCCGCCGCCGCGCCCCGCCCCGCGCGCCCATTGGCTGCGGCCCCGCCCCGCGCGCTCCCCATTGGCTGCGGCGCGGCGCGCACGTGGCGGGCACGCCCCCCGCGGGGCCCTCACGGGCGGCGCGCGGCCCCCGGCCCGGAGCGGCTCCTCGATCCCCGCTATCCCCGGATATCAGGGATGCCTGGCTCCGAGCCCTCCCTCGATCCCCGCTATCCCCGGATATCAGGGATGCCTGGCTCCGAGCCCTCCCTCGATCCCCGCTATCCCCGGGCATCAGGGATGCCTGGCTCCGAGCCCTCCCTCGATCCCCGCTATCCCCGGGCATCAGGGATGCCTGGCCCGGAGCCCTCCCTCGATCCCCGCTATCCCTGGGAGAATCAGGACCGCAGCCGCCCCGCTTCCCCTCGGGACACCGGCCCAAGCCCGGACACCCCAAGGCCACTCTCGCTTCTTTTCTCACCCGCAGCAAACGAGTACCAAACCTGTATTTCCAACAGAGACTGGCAGAATCCCTTTGGGAGAGCTAAAATCCCACCGCCCCCTTTCCTCCCAGCCCCTTCCTGGCCTTTGTTACATCAAGCACAAAGCCCCTGCAAGCCATGAGCTCTCCCTGGTTGCCAGCCCAGAGGCGAAGTGGCTCTTCCGTCCTGCTTCAGTTTCCCTCACTGGCTGCACCACACAGGTCACAAAATCACGGAATGAATATCCTGAGTTGGAAGTGACAAGGATTGGGTCCGGCTCCTGCACAGCACAGCCCCAAGAATCCCACCCTGTGCCTGAGAATCCTTCTGGAACTCTGTGGCTGGTGTTCTGATGGCCCCAAGGCCCAGCAAACACCAAGCCAGACTGAGGCTCGTTGCCCCTTCAGAGGAGAAAGACATGTCTTTATTGAACTGAAAATGAGTGCCAGACAGCAATGAAACTTCAGACAAAAAAAAAAAAAAAAAGTCTGTTGAGAGTATAAAAGAAACCGGTTTAGTCTACATTAATCACCTCATGATATGCAAATGTCAAACACTTCCATGCTACACCAACCAAAACAGCTCCGTGGTTCTTACTGTGATGGCGTGGCCAGAGGATCCTCAAGGATCTGGCCTGAGGGGGAACCAGGCAGCCCCTTCACACTGGACACCACCCCCAACACCTGCACCAGGTGCTCCTCCCCAACTAGAGAGAAAAAAAAAAATAAAATAAAATCCCTGTAAACTAAAGAAGCTGGAATTGCACACCTCAGTCCCAACGGCACCTCGCCGTCGTCGGTCAGCGTGACACAGCACAGCCACCCTACAGCTCAGTTAAGCCCAAATGCTATGTTTATTGAGCACTTCTAATATCGTGATACCTTGGTTCAGTAATTTGTGAAATACCTAAATACTGTTAAATATATTTTTAAAAAACCCTAAACCAGACTCTGGACCAAACAAGATGAACGTTAAACTAAAAAGTTAGAAGGGACGCCATTTACATTAACACTTTCTTTAAAAAATATAATTGCTTTTTCCTTTTCCGTTTTTTTCTTTTTCGTGTGTTTGTTTTTGAAGTCAATTAACCACAGTGGTGAGACGTGCTCTCTTTTTCAGCTGTTACACTGCAGCGTGCAGAGTTTTGCCTTCCCAGACTGGAGCAGCCCCGCTGTCACCCCAACTGGCAGGGACAACTCAGGAGCGGCGCGTGGAAAAGAGCGGTGTCACCACTGTGCCATAAGGGCAGCCGGAAAACCAGGAGTCTCTTGGACAAAGCCAGGACGGGCTTGGAAAGCCTTCCATGTTCTAATAGAAAAGTCCATAGGAAGCTGTGAAGAGGATCAGTCCAGAGGAGCAGAACTCTCGTGTCCGTGCCAGTATCAGTCAATGTACTGCGATAGCCAGCGGAAGCCCTCACCGTAGCCTTGCCTCTTGAGCACGCTGCACATGAACACCTCCATGGGGCGCGCGTTCAGGTCCTTCAGTGGCACGTTTCCCTGGGGAAATCCAAACTGGAGTCACCCTTGGTGCACTCAGGGAAGAGCCTGGCGAGCCACAGCCATGCAGGGGAGCTTGTCTCGCAGGCCCCTTCCTGTGTGCACTGCATTTTGGACAATCCCAGCAGCCTCAAGACTTGCCCAAGGGCTTCATCAGAGGTTACAAGGGACCTTAAAGATCACCTCATTCCACCCCGCTGCCTGGTCCCACAAGCCCTGTCCAACCTGGCCTTGAACACTTGCAGGGAAGGGTCAGCCACAGATCTGGGCAACCTGTGCCAGGGCCTCACCACTCTCACAGGGAAGAATCTCTTCCCAGTTTCCCATCTGAACCTGCCCTCTGGAAGTGGGAAGCCAGTCCCTCTTGTCCCACCACTCCATGGCTTTTAAACAGTCTCTCTCCTAGGCTCCCTTCAGTCACATCACCATTACTATTATTGATTCACCTTGGCCAATTAATGCACAAATTCTCAGTAACAGCTCCATCAGGCCTCAATTTGCAAGGAAGCAGGCAAGCTCTCCCCTGCCTGTGACAATCCAAGATCTGGATGCCTCCCTACCTTTCCTGTGGTCTGTCCGTAGAGCCCAAAGATCTCCCGCAGTTTCTCCTCGCTGATGGCCTCTGGTCTGTCAATTTTGTTTCCCAAGATAAGGATTGGCACATTGGATATTGTCTCATCTGTCATTAATGCCTGCATGCAAGATCCAACAAGAGTTGAGCAGAGAAGTGGAAAAAGAAGTTGTTGCCTGAAGAAAATGTTTTTCTTTAAGCTCTGTGACCAACAAGGTCTCGTTTCTGGGACTTCCATACTCCTGTGGAAAACTCAAAGAGGCTGGAAAATCCCTCCCAGCCCATGGAGCCCAAGCTGTGCCCAATGCCCACCTTGTCCCCAGCCCAGAGCACTGAGTGCCACCTCCAGCCCTTCCTTGGACATCTTCAGGGATGGGCACTCCAAACCTCCCTGGGCAGCCCCTGCCATGGAAAATTCCTCCTGGTGTCCAACCTGCACCTCCCCTGAACTAAACCCACAGTCAACCCAGAGCAAGGACATCCAGGCTCCTCCAGCTCTGGGAGAGATGGCTGTTATTTATAATTTAGCTGATCAGAGGTCTTGGAGAAGGGGAAGAAGAGAAGTGTACTTACATTAAGCTCAACTTTGGATTCCATAAGCCGTGAGTGATCTGCACAGTCCACCAGGAACACAATCCCATTGATGGCAGGCAGGTAGTTTTTCCAGACCCGGCGAGCTGGAAGACACAATGGACAAACATGACCTTGTGAAATCTCCACCCAGGGAAAACTCCACCAAACCACAGCAACCATGGCTGCCTCTTTAGCCAGGGTGTCTTCCTTCCAACAGTTTTGTGTGTAAAAGGGCAAAAAAACTGTTATGCAAACTAAATTATATCAGAGTCTTCCACAGCTAAAAATACTTCAGGCAGCAGAGCACGAACTGGCAGCATTTCCTCCCAGGCAATCCTGCAGCCAGGAGGTCCCTTCCACGTGTTGTTCCATAAATAAATCCAGGCAACAAATAATTAGGCACTGCTAATTGCTGATGCTCATCAGGATCAATGTTTTTGGTCATTTTTTCCTTACCTTGTTCATGTCCACCCAAATCAAAAGTAGTAAAGGTCATTCCAGCAATTGTCAGCTCCTCTGATGCTGAAATGGAAAACACAGGCTGGGATTCAGGAGAACAAGGAAATTGTGATGGGCAGAATCTCTTGGGCATTTGTGCTGGCATCACACATGCTCCTCCAGTAAGGATTTCCCTGCACTTTTGAGGAATTCAGTGGCCAAAATGGAGCTGTTTCCCAAAATCATGAGTGGCAGAAAATAATTTTTTTAACCTGCAATTATTACCCTTTATTATATTTTTCATTAAGAAAATCTTCTCTTTCTGTTAACTGAGCCACACCAGTTTTTGGGCATTTCTAGAGTGGAAAACACAGATGCATTTTACTTGGGGAGGAACAGTGCAGCTGCAACCTCAGCTCAAGTTTTAAGACCCTCAAATCCCCCAGGCAGAGCTGCCACCAAGGTGTCTTCCCTTCCTAGACCAAAATTCCAGAGGAAAAGCAACACTGGGAGGCTTTTCCCAGTGAGACTTACTAGGATGTAGCGTGGGGACGTGCTGACCCAGCCTGTCATCTTTGAGCATGTGCAGCAGAGTGGTTTTCCCTGCATTATCCAACCCCAGGAACACCAGTTTTCCAGACTTCTTGTACAAACCTGTGAGGAGAAGGAACAAGGCAAGAGGAAAACTCCAGCAGGCTCATCCCAGAGCTGGAATGCCACTGCTGGTTTTTTGGGAAGCCCTTTCCCAGAGCTCTGCTGCCACCTGTGCACACTGCCAGCATGGAAAACACACAGAGCTCAAACAGGCTTTTTCCAAGGCATGTTTACAGCAATGGACACTTCCTAAGCTCGTGTTCCCATCAGTATTTCCTTCTTTCCTTCAAGCAGCAGAGTATTATGGATCAATCTGTCTCCTCAAAAGATGTGAAAACTCAACAAACTCATAAAAGACAGCAGAGAGTTGTCCAGGAAAAAGTGTAAAGCAGGGAGAAACACATTGTTTTCTTGGCATAAACTGATTTCTGTCGTGCCTGCCACAGGAAAGCTCCCAGAGGTTTCCAGCAGGACTTTTCCTCACCCTGTTCCTCCCACCCTCCCTTCAAGAGATCAGGAGAATGGGCACCCTATCCTCCAGCAAGGAGTTCCACTGGAATCCAGGACTCTGGGAGGAGGATGGGGTTCACTCCCTGGCGAGGCAGCAGCTCTGCCTAGGGCTGGACAGACCCTGGGTGCCAGCCCAGCTGCTCTCAGGCTCCTCAAGGCAAGAGAAACACCTGAGTGGGAGCCCACTTCCAAAGTTGCTCTGTACCAGTGCAGCTTCCCCAGCCTGGCCAGAGCTGCTGCACACCACCTTAACCCCCGATTTCATGGGCTACTAGCAACGGGAGAAGCCAAACCGACCCACAGGGGGCTGCTGAGGCACGGAGGGAGCCGCGGCATTACCTAGGAACTGCAAGACGCTGCTGAAGCCGTTGTAAAGCCATTCGAAGATGAAAGACATCTCTGGAAATAAAATGCCTGCGGGGGGACAGAACCCAAACGCCGAGTTACAAAGCGTCGGTGCCTAAAGGGGGTGCGGGACGGGGGGATCGGAGGCGTCGGGATGTTGTGGGGAGCGGGGGCGAAGGGGGACGGGGGTGAGAGGAGACGGGGGATGAGGGACCACCGGGCTGAGGGGCACCGGCCTCAAGGGCGGGCGGCGAGGCCTGGCCCCCGCCCCGCCCCCGCCCTGCCTGCGTGTCACCCCCCGCGCCGCCGCCGCCCCTCGCCCGGCGCTGCCAGGCGCCCGCCGCCCCGCCGAGCATCCCGCCGTGCCCGGCCGGCCCACGCGGCCGCCGCCGCCGCTCACCCCCGGCTGCCCCCGGGCCGCCGCCGCCGCCGCCACCGAGTCCCGTCCGCGGCCGCCGCCAGCGCCCCGCCGGAAACGCGTCAGCGCGCGCCCCGCCCGCTTCCGGCCCCGCTGGCCCCGCGCGCGCCGGGGGCTGCGGCGGGTTCGAGACCCGCCCGCGCTCCGCGGGGCCGCGGGTTCGAGACCGACCCCGTCTCGCTGAGCCACCCCGTGAAGCCGCCCTCACGGCAGCACTGAGGGCAGCGGGAGAGACACGGACTCAGCTGCTCCAGAGGAGGCTCAGGTTGGACGTGAGGAGGGATTTCCTCACATAAAAGGTGATTTGACTTAGAGGGGGCTGCCCAGGAAGGCGGCGCAGTCGCCATTCCCTGAGGGGTTCGGGAAAGACTGGACGTGGCACTCAGCACCACAGGCTGACTAAACGATCTCCGAGGTCTTTTCCTGTGATTTCCTGACACCTCAGCTCCAGGGAAGGAAAGGAGAGGGAGCCCCACAGCGCCGGATTTCAGTAGTTTTTTATTTCTAGCATCCATACACGTCCCAGGTGAGTGACCTCCTGTCACGATTCAGAGCACACCACATGACCGTGCACAAACAGGGTGTTTGGATTTTATAAATTATTTCTTCCAGCCTCCACCAGGCCTTGGCAGACACGTCACTGCTAGGTGTGGAATTCTAATCAGCAAAGTTACAGGCAAGGTCCTCTTGCTGACACTGAAGCTATTTTTTTCTGGTCTATTCCTGCGTGTGGCAGCTCCTCGGTGGGAAGGACACAGCTGTCTCACCACCATCCTTGGGACTTAGTTTTTCTGGTAGTAGAACCACTTGTCAACTGTGTGGGGCAGAAAAAAGGAGGGGGTTAGTCCCCTGTGAGCCACCCAGTTATTATATATATTATATACTGATATATAAGCAGTCATGTGGCAGTGGGTATGTGTCACCTCCAGCTCAGGGGCTTCCCCTGCTCCTGGCAGCAGCTCCTCAGCACAGCAAACAGGTTCTGGCACAACCCTGGATTTGTTTTCCCAAAGCAGCCTCCCTTGCTCAGGCTGCCATTAGGAGCATCCATGACTTGGTGCAGGCAAGGACAGCAAGCCAGGCTTCCCTCTGGTTCAGCTGATTCAAGGAGGCAAAGCTGGCCTCCAACTCCCATGCCCACATGGAAGATGCATTTCATCACAGGTTTATCCACCATGGAGGGATTGCAAGTGTCAGCCTAGCTCCTCTCTCTGCTCCCAACACCACCATCCAGGTTTAGTTCAGACCCTCATTTTCCTCCAGTTCCTCTGAGGAAGCCCCTGCTCTGTACTGGGATGCCAGGGTGGGTTTTGAGACTCACCTTCGGGTGGGATGGGGCTGGCAGCTTTACACGGTGGTGCCTGAAACAAGAAGGGTGTTGTCAGAGACCAGAGGTGTCCTTGCACTCTCCACACATCATTTAGGGCTGCACAAGCTCTTCCTGAGCATCATTTAAAACCATGGTCAGCTGTGGGGGAACAACTGAGCTCATGTCCTGTCATTCCAGAGCCTCTCCATTCCAGAGATTCCCCATGTGCCTGAGGTGTTCTCCTCCAAGTGCAGCCTCCAGGGCCATCTCCTTCCCAGCACAAGCAGCTCCCACTCCAGAGCCTACACAGCTGCAAGCAGCTGCTCTTTTTTTTAAACCTACAACACTGGTTTAAAAAATATGGAGGAATATAGGCAAGAAGGACTGTCTGAGGACTCCTCTGAAGAGCTTTTCCTCAGCTCCCCTTTGGTATCCAACAACCACAGTCAGAGAAAATCCCTGTCTAGTGACACATCCTCCATGAGGGCTTTCAAAAACCTCACTGAGACTCCTAATTGGGATACCAGCACTTTAGAAAACAAGGCAATGGTTTTAAAGGTTTCTCCAAGGCTACAGAGAGACTCGGGTTTCCAGTTATGGAAGAGAGGCAAGATTTGCATTTGGATTTTCCTGTCCCCTCCCTCTGAGCCCTTCCAGGTTGCCAACAGCAGTACTCTTAAAGTCTAGGGAGACAAAATTAATTCCTGAGGCTGGACAGGAGAACTACACCAGGAATGTCAAGCCCTTCATTCTGAAGTGTGCAAAATCCCTGGGGAATTAGACTCCCTTTTCTCAAAGGGAGATCTGTACTGTGAAACTCTTGGAAGTCCAAATATTAAAACCCTCTCAGAACAGCTGACAGCCAAGCTACAGCTCAGAAGTTTAGCCCTGCACACAAACTCTGTTTGGGATTCCATCTCTTGGATGACTAAGGGCAGGGAGAAGCCTCTGGAGGAATGTCTGGTTTGCTCCACATCCACCCTGTTAAACCAGAAGCAGGTGTTCAGCCACCCCAAACATTCTGAGCATGCAGGGTTCACCACACAAATTGCTCCTCTTTTTCCCAATAATGACCCCAGGATTTAGCCACTCAAACTGGTACTTACTGCATCCACAGTAGCTTTTGCACAGTCTTGACTACAGCAGAAAGGGCTGTCAGACACTGTCAGGTTGGTGCTGGAAGACATTGGGCACTTGTGAGAAGGTGAAAGCCCAGCCTTCCCCCCCAAGGAAGCATTAAATAATGGAATATTAAGGATTGCAGTTAACAGCTGTCAAGTGGAGGGGGAAGGCTGGGGAGACAGACAGCAGCTAGCAGAAAGCATGGCACCACTCAGGAAGGGAAATTCCAGGGTTTTTAGTTTAGGGAAGAGGAAGGTGCACATTACCACAAGCATTAACCTACCAGTTGATCTCCCCTCCATCAGCTTTCTTTGTTATTAAAGCTTTCCAGTGCTCATGGGTGCCTTTGATGACATCCAAGGCAAAATCCTGAAGTTGGGAGATGAGAACAAACATCATGTTATGTGGAAGCACCTTCTCCAGACTATCACTTACAAGGAGCTGATTTTAGACAGCTCTGGAATGGGCTGGAAGAAACTTCTTCTGCAGAAACAACCAGGATTGTACAGGAGGATTGTTTTGCTTTCAAGATGGGAGGATCTGCCAAGGTCACAGAGTGTAAAAGAAACTGAGCACAGTCTCAGGCCAGTGCTCCATTATAAAGGCACCTCCACCCTGCTGCTCCTCCCTCTCAGTTTGTCTCCAGCAGCTCCCTGAGCCAGGCCTATCCAGGAGCTCACTTACACTCCAGGCAAATAGTTCAGGCCAGCAGGAAGAGACATGCAGCTGATCTGGCTTTGCAACTACTTAAAAATTAATTTGTTTCCAGGCATATCAACCTCTTTCCTTAAAAATGAGCAATATATGCTTAGGCATTAAGCTGTCAGCTGGAGAAGGAAATGCACACAGTTCTTTGTTGGTGTGAACACTGGTACTAAATGTCCCAGTTTGATACCAAACCAAGCCAAAGAAAACACTGCAGAGCACGTGTGAGGTTCTTTATCCTGATTTTCCAGTTTCCTTGGCAGGTTTCACCCATCCTGAGGGGCAGCAAGGTGTTCCAGCCTGACCAACCTAGTGCTGTGCTACAGCCAAAGGGGACAAGTTCTTCATTTTCTTTCCCAGAGAGGGTTTTTGGAAGGACTCCCCTCCTCTGCACCACCTCTGGAGCTCTGGGGGTTGAGTCAGCTCACTAAACCCTTCATGGCACTCCAGGAAGGGCAGGAGTGAGGACACCAAAACAGGATTTCACCTGCTCAGGAGCAGTGACTTATCTGATCCAAGGCAAGAGAAGAGGCAGAGGAACAGTGCTGCCAAGGCAGAGCCTTACTCACAGGGTGTGAGGGAACACTTCATGCCCGAAGGAAGAAGTGTTTTAACTCCTGAGTTATGCTGAACTTGCACCAGGTTGCAGTGGAGCAAAGCCAATGGGTAAGGGAGGCAAAGGGTGATGCAAAACTGCCTTTGCTCCAGAGCTGGAGCAAATAAACCTGGTGTTTTCCACCTGGTTCTGACGCCTGAAGTGATCCCACATGAAGAAAATATTCACAGTGATAACCCCAGGCAATTTTTTTTCCTGGTATTCCTGTACTCACTAGGCTAGAAAAAACAGCAGGATGAACTGAAATCAACTATCAGCAGCCCCATAAAAATCCATTCTCTCAGCAACTCACTGGTGTCCCCACACACCCTGAGCTCAGGTTTTGTGCAAAGGGAGGTGAGTGATCCTACCTTGCCTTTAAATTCTCCATTAAAAGCAAACTGGTTTTCTGGCTTTCCATCAGGTACTTTGTATCTTCTGAACCAGTCCACAGTAGCTTCTAAGTATCCAGGCTTCATCCTCCTGACATCCTCGATGTCTGGCAGGGGCAGGGGTTTGTTAGCCAGAAACAGTAACAGAAGTCACTGAATAACAGAATTTATGGGGCTCTGCTGAGTTGTGCTTCTCTCAGCCCCTTCCCAAGCAACCTCAGCAACATTTCAGACAGATGCTCTGAAGACAAAGTATCTCATTAGTGAGGTTAGTGTTTCATCCTCAGAGTGGGGATCCCCCCAGGAGCCTGGACACATTTAAACAGCTTTGGTTGGAGGCTTGGAGAACAATCTCTTTCCTTCCAGGGCACAGCCACCCTGTGTTTGGAATGGACAAAAACCAGTGAAATGTTTTGCTCCAGGATTGTCCTTCCAGCACCACACCTGATTGACACCACTGCACAGAAGGAGCTGATCTTGTCAAATCTCACCACCTAATTACTAACAGGTCTTGCTGGACCATGGAAGAAACCTGCAGGAGAGGCAGAGCCTGAGAAAACAATATTTATTATTCTGAGGGAAAGCTCCTCTTTCAGAGTTGGTGCTGAACGAATGCCTCAACCAAATTAAAAGGACCTGTGCTTCTTGCAATTCTTAAAAAGAAATTTAAATGCTGATACTTTTAATTACTGTTCCCCCTAAAGATCCCTGGGCCATGATGGGGTATTTATTCTGTTTATCCTGATGAGCCCTGTGCCCAGCTCCTGCAGAGGTGACAAAGGGAAGCACTGACCCTGTAACTCACCATTGTAGCTGTCTGCCTCTGGGTCCTCAACGTTGATAGCAATTACCTTCCAGTCTGTCTCTCCCTCATCAATCAGGGCCAGCGTGCCCAGCACCTTCACTTTGATGACTTCTCCCCTAGAGCAGACCTGCAAGGACAAAGGGCTGGCTGTCCACACTGATGCATCCAAGGAGAGCACAACAGGAGCTCAGCAAGCAGCCAAGCACCATGAAATTAGCTCCTGCTGTCAGCAGCTCAGCAGCCCTGGCTCATCTCAGCAACAATCTCCAGAGGCAGCAGAGGGAAACATCACATTGTTAAGGGAGGGGAGGTAGGAAATGAATAATGTCCCTGGGTAATTGACTTTTGGAGACATTAATTACACATTTCAGGAGATGTTTAGGATGCATTACCTTGCTTCCAATCTCACACACATCAATGGGATCGTTATCTCCACAGCAACCAGTGTTTTCATCCTTGTGACCTGGGTCTTCCCAAGTCTGGGAAAAAAACAACCCAAACCAACACCAAAATTAATCATACACAAAAATAAGAACTCACAGGTTTAAAGAGGTAGTAAAAAGCAGGTTTATTTCGGGCATGCAGTTGCCTGGAATAAACAGAGGATGGCCCTCTTCACACCTGGTCAAGTATTTGGGATACTGTTTCCCTAGGGAAGTCTGAATTCAAGTGAAAAGGTTTCATCTTCCAAAAGGTAAGCAGCAGCTCCCTCCTACCCACAAATTCCCTTTCAACAACTTTCCAGACTTCCTCCTCTGTCCCACAGCTGCATGAAGGTGAAGTTCACATCTATAAAGGGCAATTGTTGATTTGGCTTCCTGCCTGTTCCTCTCCCTATTCATTCCTCAGCAGAAGCTTCCTGAACTCCAGATAGCAGTCCAGCAGAGATGGAAGACAGACAGGGTGTATTGTTTCCCTTTAATTAAACAATTGAAGACACTGTTAACCCTGGAGAAGTGATAAGAATGTGGAGTCCCACTCTGCTCCCCAGGGCATCTCACCCACCGTGGTGAATGCACATTGAAGGACATGACTCCAGGAGCCAATTAACTGACTCCAAAAACAAGAGCTGCTTTAAACAGGCTCCTGATTAGGAGTGAAAAGCACTCCATGCCCCCTTGCATCATAAGGAACACATACTCCTAAGGGGGTTGAGATATAAAAAGGAATGTTCTTCCCAAACTTCTGCATACCAGGACAAGACCAGTGCAGTCAGGACCTTGTGATGGATCCAGAACGTTCAGGAAAATGTTTTTACACACCTGGGGGTGCTGTGGGGCTGTTCACAAACACTATCACATTTCTCTACCAGGAAGTGTTAAGCTCTTGATGCATAAACACCTTTGATCCACAAACACATGACAGAGCAAAGGCTTCAAAACACAACTGTGCACGAAGAAAGAGGCACCAGAAACCATTCAGTCAGGAAACAACTCAACTTCAAGGCCCTGTGTTAAGCCACGTGGGGAAAACACTCAACATGTGCTGCTGTCAAGTGCAGAAATACCAAATTCAGTGTGTCTGCCTGTGATCTGTCACTGACAGCTTGTTTCCCTGGAGGAAACTCCTGCTTCAGAGAACATCAGAGGCAAACAGCCTTGTTTGATGTCCCTCTTTATCTAGCAGTCCCCAGCCATTTAAGAGCATGTGTCCAGATGCCACTATCATGATCCCACCTTGCCAGCTGTTCCTGGGAAAGCACATCTGTGCAGTGGTGGGCGTTGGCAAGAAGAGTCTTACATAAAGATTCAGCCTAAATCCTGCACCCTTAGGATAAAACCTTGTGCTTCACCAGGCAGGAACTGAAGGCATTGCACAGCCAGCACGATGACAGCTCCCTTCAGCCACAGAGAAGGACTTGCCACCTCCTGCCCAACTCTTCTCCAAGCAGCTGAGGATGCTGCTCATCCTTCAGGGAGCTTGCTTATAACATCAGACAGAAGCCTAAAACTTGGGATTTCTGCTTAAAAATCCCCTGGATTTCCTGACAGGTTCTCTTCCCTCAGCATATCCAGCTGCAAACACCACACTGCAGATCAGACTCTCTGCTGATCTTTTTGCTCATTAATGCAGTGGCAATCTCAGGCAGCCTCCCTCCTCCCCACCAGGATGGATGAGCCACAGTACCTGTGGGATGGCACCATAATTCCAGATGTAGCCCTTGTGGGGAAACACGTTTGCTACGAAGCGCAGTTTCCCCTTCTTCACATCCTGCTTAATGGGGTTTAAGGGTTCCTTTGTGGAAATCTGAAAGAAAAGTTACATAAATCCCTCTGCTTCACCCTTTATGAGTAAAAAAGTTGTTGTTGTTTTTTTTTAATGGAACTGACAGGCCAAGAGGCCAGGAGATAATGCTGATGCAAGTGGCAGATACTGGGCAACTCCTGTTGCATTGCCATCCCTTGGGATATGGCTTCCAACAAACTTACAAGCCTTGGAATCACATGGGCTTAAGAACCACAAAATACTGCTTTAATCAGAAGCCACTGGGAGATCACCAAGGCATTCCAACTTCTGGAATCTCAGTCTTCACACCAGAACTCCAAGTACTGACAGGAGAAGTTAGAAACCACTCTGATTCTGGAGGGTGGAATTGAGGAGGGATGAGCAAATCTAAGAATTAAGACTGGAAGTGCAGTGTAGTTACCTCCATTTTAGCATTTGTCCATCGAGGCACCTCCACGACCATGTTGAACACATTCTGAAGAAAGCAGAAGAGCAGTGAGTGGGAAGGAATCTTTAAACTAGGGAACACATATAGGTGAGAAACCAGCCAGTTCACCTGAAACCATAAATTTTATTCTGCTGGGTTGTTTTTTTTTCAGTGCTAATTTTGAGACAGCTGATAAAAGTCCTATAGCTCAGTCAGTCACTCCAACAAAACATCCCAAAGGCCAGATTGAGGTTGCCACCTAAAAAAATATCCCCATCAAATTCCTAGGCTACAGGAACAGGTTAAATCAATGGCAAACAGCTGCATACAAACTACCCTGGACGTAACATAAATGGGGTTTGGGCCACATTTACTAAATACAAAGTGTTTAATGCTCCAGAAAGAGCCACTCTGGCCATTCAGAAAAGACCAAGAGGTCAAACCATTTATTTAATAGCATGGGTATCTATGTACTGCCCTGAATGAGTGAGACCATCACTTCCAAATATTCTAGTCATAATATAGGGAAGGATGCCCTTTCTCCAAGCTGACACTCTTGTAAAAGCAGACCTTGCCAGTGGCATGGTGTCAGGATAAAAATGTGAGGGATAAATGCAGAACCACGTCTCACTGTATCTTGTTTACAGGTGACACTTGAAAACATCTCCTGTTGATCCAGCTGGGCTGAGAGTTCAATGTCAGCCTCCTCTCCAATAAGCTTTTCCATGCCTGAACCTTAACAGCTGCTGTTTGAAGAGATTATGGCTTTTTAACAAAAAGTCAAACCTTGCTCCCTGGCCTGGGCAAGGTTTCTAATCCCCACCCTAAGCAGTATTAGCATGGCAAAGTCCCTCGAACCTGTATTGCCCCATAATTGGATTGATATTGTGCAACAAGTGCTGTTACATCACTGACTTTGTCCACACCCTTCCCTAGCAGAGCTTTATTACAACCCCTTAATTGCAGGGGGTCACTGCTCATTTGCATTTTGCATGCAGAAAGGCACAGAACTATTTTTATTCCTAACTCGAGGGAAGGAATGAGGCAACTGGAACAGGCTGGGCTGGGCACTTACAGCTTTGCAGGCACGGAAAGATGACTTGGGGCTGCATTTTTGCAAGGACTGAAGCTTCCCCATGGTCCAACTTGGCCAAAGACACACAGAGAGCAGCCCAAGGTCATCCCTTTGCAATGACACAGGTCCAGGTAAGGTCAACACAGCCCAGCCCGAGACTGAAAAAACCACCCTGCAATCCTCTCAGCGTCTTAGGAGTCTGAGGATAAAGATCAAGGGGCCCAGACAGAGTGGGACAGTCCTTTGCATTGTAATGTAGCTGGCAGCTCACCTGCTAAGTGGTGAGTAAAACCTCAGTGTTGAGGCATCCCAGCCACAGAGAGAGCCCCATGGGACCAGCAGAATTGTGTAACTTCGGGGACTTCGACCTTCAGCCATTGAGACTTTTTTCTCTGAATGACTTGGCACAGAGGAGCTGGCAGCAGCACTGTGTGCCTGAGGGCACTCCAGCAGCCCAGTTTCCCCTGTCAGAGCATTACCAGTTCAAGGAACTCCCCCTCACCTCTGTACTCAATTCCCTGCTCCTGTTCTGCAGAGCGTGGCGTTATCTGGATTTTCCTTGTCTGGGTTACCTGCCAGGCACCTGCACTGGGAACTGCTTCCCTACTACTGTTTGACCACTATCCTTGATGACCACAATCCATCTTATCCCCTCTGAGAAGGCAAAAGCCACTTCAGAGCACCTCAGGTAGCTCCATCACCTTCACCTCAGTAGCCCAGTCAGCTGCTTTATAGAGGTTCATCTCTCAACTCTGCTTATTGTGTTTTTCCTTTCCCAGAACCCCACCCCTGAATTTCAGCTCTCTAACAAGTAGTAGCTGCTCTACTACATTTCCTGAGCAGCTTTTTAGCACATGTCAGAGAAAGAAACAAACTACAACAATAAAGGACACAGTCAGAAAGCCCTGAGGTACCACTGGGAAAAAAAAAAACAAAACCATTAAATGAAAACTGAAACACAACCATTTTGATTTCCTGAAGCTGGGGCATTTTTTACTCAGAACAGCCTAATTTGACTAACCACTGGCTGCTAGAAGGATGTGAAAGCCCTGCAGCACTGCAAGGGGCAGGTTCTGCCAGGCAAGATGTTCCAGGAGATGCTAGAGCAGGAATTGAACCTGTTCATCTTCACCCTCTGTTCGGATTATACTGCAGGCCATGCTGCAGCCAAAACCCAAGCCTGAAATATCATGCAGCATCCATAGGAATGGATGTAGACATTACCAAAAAATTACAGAAAAAACCCCCCAGTTTTCTGCTTAGCTAACCCAAAACCCCTGCATGGGTAAGCTCGAGCCAACCACTCGCATCTCTGACGCAAAAAAAGAGAATGAGATCATCCATTCTCCTCTCCTGGGTCGCTCCACCCAAAGCCAGGACGGCGAGAAACCCATTCCATGCGGGATGAGGAAACGGCTCCTGCATTGTGGGGAGCTGGGAGCCTCCCCCGCCTGCCTCAGCCTGCAGGACCCCCTGGTCCCTTGGATGTTTCAGGATTCCCTGGTCCCCTGTGTGCTCCCAGATCCCCGGGATGCTCCCAGATCCCCATGTCCTCTGGATATTTCAGCACCTCTGGACCCCTGTGTGTCCCCAGATCCCCTGGATGTCCCAGCACCCCGCATCTCCCGGATATTTCAGGACTCCCCGATTTCCTGGATGTTTCAGGACCCCGGGATGCTCCTAGATCCCCTGGTCCTTGGCTATTTCAGCATCCCAGGTCCCTTGTGTCTTCCCAGATCCTCTGGATATTCCAGCACCACGCATCTCCCGGATGATTCAGTAGTCCCCGACCCCCTGCGTGTTTCCAGGACCTTCTCTTACCTTCCCGGCGTCCGCGTAGATGGGGATATCATGGAAAGGGGAGATGTAGCGCCCGGCAGCATCCTCTGCAAGGCAAAGGGAGGGGGCCGAGCGTGAGACGCGCCGGCAGCTCCCACCTGAGCGAGCTCAGGCTGAGCCCCGGCGGGGGAGGAAGGGGAAGGAAGGGTCGGGAAGAGGCGAGGGCAGCACTCACTGAAGAAGAGCCGGTACTCGGGGCTGTGGGGCCCGGCGCGCTCCTCCACGCTGTACCGCGACATCGCCGCGCACGCGCCCGCGCTCGCCACCGCCGGCCGGGGCTGCGGGCGGCACTGCGCAGGCGCCGCGCGCCCCCGGCCACGCCCCCCGCCACGCGGCGGCGCGGGAAATGGCCCTGCCCGGCTTGGAATGGTCCTTCCCGAATTGGAATGATTCTTCCAGGCTTGGAATGGCCCTTCCTGGAACGGAATGGTTCTTCCCGACTTGGAATGGCCCTTCCCGGCTTGGAAGGGTTCTTCCCTGCTTTGAATGGTCCTTCCTGACTTGGAATGGTCCTTCCAAGCTTGGAATGTCCCTTCCCAATTTGGAATGGCTCTTCCCAGCTTGGAATGGTCCTTCTGAGCTTGGAATAGTCATTCCTAGCTTGGAATGGCCCTTTCCAGCTTGTAATGGTCCTTTCCGGCTTGGAATGGTCCTTCCTGGCTTGGAATGGTTTTCCCAGCTTGGAATGGTTTTTCCCAGCTTGGAATGGTTCTTCCCAGCTTGGAATGGTTTTTCCCATTTTGGAATGATTCTACCTGGCTTGGAATGGCCCTTCCTGGCTTGGAATGGTCCTGTTCTCCATGGCCACAAGAGCATGGGTGAGCATGGACTGGCACAGCACAGTCCTAGCCCAGCATAGTTCAGCATGGCCATGGTAGCAAACGGCGGGGTGGTCCAACCTGGCATGGACACAGAAGAATGGGCTGGCCCAATCTGGCATGGCACGATTCTGCCTGGCATGGCATGGACTGGTGGCATGGATTGGCATGGCATGGCCACAGCAACAGGGTGGAATATGGTCTGGAATGGCCACAAGTGCAAGGAGTGGCACTATCCTGCATGGCATGGTTTGGTCTAGCAGAGATACAATAGCATGGGATGGCATGGGTTATAATGGGATGGCATGGGATAGCTCAGCTTAGTGCAACATTGAATGGGATGGGATGGAATGGTCCATTGTCCATTCCCCATGGCCATGATAGCATGGCATAGCATGTGCCAGCACAATATGGCTTGGTCCTTCCTGGCATGGCCATGGCAGTGTGGTTTGGCATGGTCCCACCTGGCACGGCTTGGTCCAGCATGGCACGGTGCTACATTGCCTCTCTGTGTCATGGCCCAGCATGACACAGGACAACCCGTTCTCCCTCATTCCTCCTGGATCCCTGCATTCGCTGGCCCCATGCCTGGACTGGGAAAGGGGAAAGGGAGTGCTGCCATGGGTCCCTCTGGATGGTGCCATGGGGGAAGAGCAGCCAAGCCAAGCCATCAGTAGGATATACCTTTATTTCAATGTCTTGTGGCCATAACATGGCAAATCCCCATTCCCCACCCCACAAGCCCTTGGTCCAGATTGATTTGGTGGCCACAGCTCCTCATCCATCCCAGGCAGGGACACCAGCATGGCGCGGGGCCGGCAGCCCCGACTTGGAAGCAGCTGGCGAGTCGCTGGTTGGCGCCTGGGTGAAGACGCGGTTGCGGGTGCCAAAGAGGGTCCCACGGCCGTGGTTTTGGGGGGTGTAGGGCCGGCGCTGGCAGAGAGGGGCCCTGAAGACCTCCTGGAAGCCGCGGCGGAAGTTCTCGTTGAAGTATCCGTAGATGATGGGGTTGGCGCTGCTGTTGAAGAAGGCCAGCCAGTGGGCGAACGGGTAGACGTAGACGGCGAGCAGGCGGAGCTGGCCCTCGCTCAGCCGCCCGTAGTCCGTCAGCAGCATCAGCGTCCAGAGGGGCAGCCAGGAGATGGTGAAGAAGAGGGCGACAATGATGAGCATGTTGATGACCTTGGCTTTCCTCCTGGAGATCCTCCTCCCCTCCGGCTCCTCCCCGCCGTGGGCGGGCGCCACCGACTTGAAGAGCTTGAAGGCGATGCGGGCGTACATGATGACGATGAGGGCGAGGGGAGCCACGTAGATGTGGGAGAAGAGGACGGTGGTGTAAATCCTCCTCATCCCCGTCTCGGGCCAGGCCTCCCAGCAGGAGTAGAGAGGGTAGGAGTTGTTGTAGGTGTCCACCATGAAGTGGTGTTCCTCCCTGGTGACGGTCAGGGTGACGGCAGCGGGGCACATGATGAGCAGGGCCAGCACCCAGATGATGGCGATGGTCAGCAGCGCTTTCCTCAGCGTCAGCTTCTGCCGGAAGGGGTGGACGATGCAGCGAAACCTGCGGGAGGACAGCTGGTGGTGGCTTTGGGCACCCGGTGGGGACATCTCTGAGGAAGGAGGGCAGCCAGGACCGGGAGTAGGAATGTCTGTTGGGTTGATGTGGCCAGCAATGTGTATTCTGTCACCATCTGTTGAAGTGGGTGGGGCAGTGACCCTGATCTCCTGGCACATATCCTCTGCTAATGGGCCATCTTCAAACCAGCTGGGACAATCATCTTTATCTTTCCACAACCCATCTTCCCTCCAGGAGATATCTCCTGCTGCTGGGACATTGAGTCCCAGTGCATGACTGATAAAATTACATCATCCCACTGGGAGATGCTCCAGCCAGGGGGAGGAGCCAAACATTTCCTACCAGATAAAGACAGATTTTGGACAGCAAGTTATCCATCCTTCCACTGGATTCCAGAGGAAAGCCAGACCTTTCCACATCATCCCTAGACCTTCAGAGGAAACTGCACCTTCTACAGGAGCACTGCTCCAACTGAACCACATCTGCCACTGCAGGAGGATGCAGCCACCATTGAATGGGACTGATGGGGTGTCAGGCTGTGTTCTAACTTTGTCAGTGTTTTGGGTTTGTTTTTTGTAATACTGTTCCCATATCTTTGCCTGAGAGGCCCTTAATTTCAAAATTATAAAAATTATTTAGAGGAAGGGAGTTTACATTCTCCATTTCAAAGAGAAGCTTCTACCCTTATTGGCAGACACCTGTCCTTCAAACCAGGACAGAATGGAGGGTGAGATGGGTTCCTCTTTACATGTTTTGATGGCAGAGAAAAGTTGGTGTTTTCAGCCCAGTGTGGGGAAGGACACATTGCTGTAATGCCCCACGGACCACTTTGTGGTCCTCCTGGAGAGCTGTGACAGGCTCCTGACATTCCCAGGAGCTTTTCACTCACAGGGCAGCTGGATCTGCTGGAGATTGCTTGGTCCCCACGTCCCCACGTCCCCATGTCCCCATGTCCCCATGCCAACCTACCTCTCCACAGCGATGGCGACCAGCGTGAAAACTGAGGCAGACACGGACATGCCCTGCACCAGGCCACTCATTTTGCACATGGTGTTGTCGAAGGGCCAGCCTGTGAGGGGACACCATGGAAGGTGTAGGGACCTCTGGCTCACCCAGCTCCCTTCAGGTGTCCCAACCCACTGTTTTTGAAGAGGGATGCTAAGTCCTGCTAACAGGGGTTTTATGCGGAAATTTAGCAGACTGGATCATTGAAGAAGAATCCCAAAATTGGTAAAAAGGACACACATTACACTTAGAAACTCAAGGAACATGGTGGCTGTCATTTTTCCTACCAACTTTGGGATCCTTGATCAGAAGGACTTTCATCTTGTTTCTTTGACCCCAATACCAAGGCAATAAATAAACCACACCCCATAATCAATAAATACAAACCATGCCCTATGGTCTGGCTGCTGCTCCCTTATCTTTGGAAAGGTCAACAGGCAGAGCTGAGCCAGCACAGGGGAAGGTGGATGCAGAAAAAAAAATAGGAATTTTTTTCAGCGTTGCTTGGTGAAGAATGGCTGAACTTCAAACAAATATGCAAATACAGCATTAAGATCAAACTCATTTTACCACAAATGGCCAAAGACCATTTTCTCTCCATTCCTCATGTCTCTCCCCTCCCTCTGCCCTGCTCACCTGTGATGAGGTTGTCCACCAGGGTGGTGGGCATGCAGAAGATGCCCACCAGCAGGTCGCTGATGGCCAGGTTGAGCAGGAACATGTTGGTGACTGTGCGCATCTGGCGGTTCTTCACCACCACGAAGCACACCAGGACATTGCCCACCACACACATGAGGAAGATGAAGGTGTAGGCCAGGATGAACATGAGGGCCACGGGGGAGGAGTGCTGGTAGTATGCCAGGAAGGTGTAGTTCTCCCTCAGGAGGTGGCTGATGCTGGAGTTGGGCCACCAGGTGCCATTGGAAGAGCCTGGGGAAGGGAAAGAAGGGAAATGAAGGTGGGAGAGAATAAAATAATTATTGCCTTCATTTTTAGTGCCTCCAGAGGCAGGTTTTCATATTTAATCCAGTGACCAGACTGGCTGGGACATGTCCTGCTGGACTCATCTTTGTGCCCGAACAAGTCTCCTCCTCTTTGAGTTACACAGCTCAAGGTTCCACTGCACCTTGGCTGAATTATTATTTTACACCATTATTGTTTGATACCATTGATATCATTAGTATTTGATACAATTATTCTTTGATATCGTTATTACTTGATGTCATTATTATTTGCATAATTCTTTTCATACGGAATTAGACATCCTGATCTCGTGGGCGTTGTTTTAGGGGATGATGCAAGGAAGACAAATCCACATCCCGACACTCCAACGCTCCTGCCTTAGGGGAGCTGTGTCCGTGTGCTCCCAGTCACGGCTGGCCCGGGAGCATCCCTGCCCCCGGGCAGCTGCCGCTGCTTCTCCTTGCGTTCCAAGGTTTACAATTCGACATGCCGCAAAATCTTATTCTCTCCGGCAAATATCCGAGGGGAAGGGGCTGGGGCAGAGGACACCCTTCCTTCCCCTCACATTCTGATCATTTATCTGGGAGCTTCTGATGGAGGCACGGGGCTGGCGTTTTGTCACTACGGACTGAACGGGGAGCAGCTCCCACCCGCGGGCTTCCCCAGCCGCACGCAGGGATGCGGGAGGATGCCGGGCGTGGGCAGGAGCTGCCTGCAGCGGTGACGGGACCGGCTCCGGGAGAATCCAGACTGCAGTGGTGAGGCGAGGAAAGGCACGTTTTAGCTGTAGGGCTCAGCCGAAGCTCCTGCAGGTCAGCCCTGCGCTGAGACAGCCTTCCAAAGCCGCCGTGTGAGGGGCGGCTGGAGCATCCCCCATCCCTGTGCCGGTGCCGGGGCTCAGCTCGACAGCCGAGATGCTTTTCCCAGCCACCGGGACCACCGGCTTCCTCAAGGTTCCGGCAGGCAGGAGGGCCCTATCCAGCCTCTAATACCCCAGTCCTGGGAGCTGGATTTGGGCAACACATTTCAGAAAAGCGCTGGGGGGGTTTGCAGGCAATGCAGGAGAAGGAGCCTCTTGGAGAGGCAAGGAAATAGCGGGATCCAGGGCCCGAGATTCTCCAGATAGTTGGTATCAGATGCGTGAACCAGCTTTGTGAGCAGGAGCAATAACAAAGACTGTAAAGAAATCACCCAAAACCTGTGATATTAAGCCCAAAACTTTGCTGGACTTTATCTTTTGGGGCTGCAGTGCAGCATGAGCAGGAGGTTGGTATCCTGTGGAATTGGAGGTGGTTTTAAAGGCAAGGTGGAAGATGGGGAAAGGAAAATAAGGGACTGCTGAGCAGCCAGGCTGGTGCTGGATGAATGAATGAGAGGCTAGATGGATGAATGGATGGTAGGGATGGCTGGATGGATGGATGCTGGCGTCCTCAGTTCAGCACTGACATCTCGGACGTGGTGACAAGGGGATGGGGGGAACCGACTGGGAGGCATGGACCACCTGCCTCCCTGGGAAGCCACCGCAGGGAAAGCCTGGTCTGATGGAATAGGGGCTGGGAAGAGAGGTGGGTAGCTTTTTGGGGGGATAAAATAAATCAGATATTGGCACTCACCTCCGCCAGCCCGAGCCGGCTCCGGGGGCTGCATCGCTGCCACGCACTGACCGGAGGCGATCTGCTGCCCGGGGAGGGGACGCAGCTCGCCCTCGCCCCCTCCCTGCGTCCCTCCCGCCCGGTCCGGAGCCCCGGTGCGGCCGCCGCGGTGCCGCCGAGCCGGTTGCGGCTGCTCGCCGGCTGCAGCGGAGAAGGGGAGGGGGGGAAACAGCCTCCAATCGCCATGGATACCGGGGGACCCGCTCGCAGCCCCCCGCCGATGAGGCAGCGCGGGGGCGGGCAGCCCACGCGGGACGGGGAGAGGGAGGGAGCGGCTTCGCTCCCGAGGGAGGGTCGCGATCTGTGTCCCCTCGCTGCCGCCGAGGTCCCCGCACTGATGCTGGCAGCTGGTGGCCGGTGTCCCCACCAGTGCTCGCATCTCCATCCCGGGAGGAAAATATGCCAGGAGCCTCAAGAGGAGTGGGGAGATCCCCAACCCATCAACGCGCACACAGGGGAATGCAACACGATGTTCAGGGGTGCTGGTCCTAGCTCCAGGCTGCTCCACTCAGCCCCAGCTCCTCCAGCATGCCCAACATCTCTTACCATAATATTTTACCAAAGTTTGGAAAGTCTGGAAGTCAAATATTTACAGGATTTGCCTTTCCTGGCTGTCCCCAGCCTACACGCACCTTTGGCAAGTGTTTGTCCCCTAAATACCCAAAGGAACAAACAAGGGAGATGTTTAAACAAGGCGTTTTGAGATAACACCTGGGGTTTCTCCCAGGAGTTTGGTATTTTTTGTTTTCAGCAGGCAGCCAGCTGCTAAAGGACATGGGTGTGCTTGGCAGCGAGAATCCACTCTCTCCAGAACATTTCTTCCTGGGAAGGGAATCAGCACAACTTTAGGACCCGAGAGGTGGGCACACACTTCTGGGGACACCCACGGGGCGAGCAGCGTGTGGGGACCCACTGGCATCGGGTCACTTTGGTTTCCACGGTGGAAAAACAGAAGGGAAGAAAAAAAAAATCCCTTGGAAAACAAGGATTTTTCCAGAGAAATATTGCTTGAGTCTGGGAGAATCCAGCTGGAGGCTGCAGTGAGCAGCTGTGCGAAGGGGCTTCTTTCAGGACAAGACTGGCACTTTGAATTTAATCAGATACAAACCCCCCGAGGTAACAGGAAAGCTTTTAATCAGGCACTTGGCACACCACCACGTCAGCAATTCCAGGGAGAGCCCTTACAGCCGCAGGGATGTCCCACCATCCCATCACCGCCCAGGTGGGATGGTGAACATCCAGATCCCCACCCACCTTTACCCAAACCTCCCACCACACGTGTCGCAGCTCCTCTGCATCCCCAAAAACGCATAAGCAGGAGATTGCCTGGCTCGGGATTTGGCAGAGCCATCCCTCCACGGGGGAGCCCTGCTGCTTTGGCTTTTAATTCAGGAAAAACGAGGCACTGGCTCGGGTTTGGGACAGAAACTGAGGCGTGACAGGGACTGACCTAAGCCAAACCACTCTGCTGGGCTGTCGCCCCTCGGGATCCTGTCAGGCTTTAGGGAGGGGCTCCTCTGGAGACAGCAGCAGCTCGAAGGGGACGAGGGGCCGGACCAGCAGCCGCACCTCGGGGCCGACGGGGTTTGCCCGCAGGTTGAGGCTCCGCAGCAAAGCCATGGAGGCCAGTTTATCCGTGGGCAGCTCTGGAAAGAGAGCACGGAGGTGAGGATCCATCCTGGAGGGACAGAAGGGATGAAATCTCCTCTTGATGGACCTGCTCCTGCCTGTCTGCAGGCTTTGATCCAAACAGAAACACAGCGAAATATTAATTTATCCACTCAGGCAAACGGGTGTTGGTTGGACTCGATGGGCTCTGAGGTCTTTTCCAACCTAAACGATCTGGGATTCTACAGGATGTGTCAGCAAGGTGCAAACACCAAGATACCCAATGTGGGCACTGCCCTCCAATTCTCCCAGGGTTAATAACACCCCTGCTGGGACACTAAATTGGGGTGCAAAGACTTATTCCCTGAATTTATCCCTGGTGTTGCAATGCCCAGGAGTTCTCTCCAAGCTAACAGGAGGGCACGTGGTCTTTGCCCTTGTTGGACAGGCTGCAGAATGGCTCTCAGCCACCAACAGGCACCCTTCTATTTTGCAATTTCCACGAATTTGGGTGTTGTCTTTTAGAAAACATTGCATTTACAAACTCTGCTTTTAAAAAAAGGTGCAGCTCAGCTGGGTGGTCCCAATGTGAATCCTCTGAGAGCAGAAGAATGAGACTGATGTGAAAACCTAATGATCAGTCTCATTAAAAGGTGATCGATTTTGCTACAATTCACAATATTTTTGGGCTTGCAAAGCCCATCTGTCTGATCTACCTAAATCAGTTTCTTTTTAATCTGGCCACCAAAATGACAAGAGCCTTTTATATCCCAGCTCCTGGAGCAGAATTGCAGTGTTGTAATTATATCTGGTAGATGATTATGTGATTTTTAAACCATGAAACTTGTTTTATGTTGGAAAAAGACCCAAACACTTTGATGCCTTTGTTTTTTCTCCTCTTTCTGCTCCAGAAAACTGTGTTATTTTCCATATACAAATTCCCTAGGAGCGCATATCTTGTCAAGCAGAGCTTCACATAATTTTTTTTAATATCTCTTCTTCATGGTGGATTTGTTCACTGCCATTCTCCCATATAATTTTGCTTGCTTTTTATTCCCCTGAAGCACAAAAGTAATATTTTTTTTCATAGATCATCCTATTTAATCATTGTCTAATGCAGTGGAGAATAAGAGGTTTAATCATCCTCTTTTGCAGCATGATAAAGTTGAAAGTGCTTTCAACAATTTTGATTAAAATTAAGGAGTTTAGTGAAGTATTTTGGGGACCAAGACCTTCCCAGGCTAGGAACAGCTCAGCACCTTAATTCCAGGTAAGGATCAGTGAGTCACCCCTGGCATGAAGGGACAGGCAGGGCACAGAGTGCAGCCTGAATTATTCACTGCTGGCTTCACCGGTTTAGCAAAAATCAGGGAGGGAAAAGGCTTTGACATGATTAAAGCAGAATGTGACACCACCGTGGAGTGATCTGGGTTGGAAGGGACCTTAAAGCTCACCCAGTGCCACCCCCTGGGTGGAGGCAGGGACACCTTCCACTATCCCAGGTTGCTGTAAGCCCCATCCAGCCTGGCTTGGACACTGCCAGGAATCCACAGTCTCTGTGTCAGTGTCTCATCACCCTCACGGGGAAGAATTCCTTCCCAATATCCCATCTAACCCTAAGATGAGTTTGAAACCATCCCCTTTGTCCCATCTCAGGAGGACAAAATTAACCACAGCTGCCCCCCAGCAGTGACCTCCCCAGCCTTGGCAGCAGTCTCAACATCATCCCTATTAAACCATTGATCAAGGAGTAAGAGAAAGGGAAGCTGAAGCTCCAGGCACCAAAACATCCCCATGGATTTGGGAGCTTAAAAGGCTGATTTGCTATAACTCTAATTATCAGGGAAACAGTTAAAAGCACTGACAGTAATATATACATAATTACAGTCCAGGGTTAAGAGCTTGTTTAGATGAAAAGGGTGGCTTGTGGCACTAAATGTCTCCTTTCACAGAGCCCACAGGCTCCAGGCAGGCATTAATTAATCTCCTTTCACTCCTGCTTCCCTTTGGAAAACATCACCTACCTCCTCCAGCTCAATATGTCTTAGTGGGTCACTGAGCTGCTTCAGTAGGAGCTTTTCAATCGGGTTTGCAGCCCTCTGCAGCATCCCTGGGACAGCAGAGGAGGGCAGGCACTGGCACAGCACCACAAACCAGGGGATCTGTAACCTTATAAACACAAGCTCACCTGCAGGGGAGCCTGGAAACTATTTGGGAAGGGCTGGTAGGGGCAATGTGATTGCCCAGGCTTTTTTTCCTTGGGAAAAATGGGCTGAAACCCCCTGGCTCTTCCATCTCTACCTCTTCCCTTTGCAGAAAATGTGTAAAATAAGCTCACATCACCTATTTCTGCAGCCACACAACATCGTGTGGCTACTCAGACATATCCCTACAACATTTTGGATTGAAATTGTTAAATTTTACTCTGCTTTTATTTTCTCCACATCTGGAGGACACCTCCCAGCTGAGGGGAGCCTGGCAGCCCTGTTCACCTCTCAACCCAGGATCAATCCAGTTGGATGCAGCCTTTCCTCCCTGCATTTTAGCATCAAAAATCTGCATTCCCTTCTTTCAGCACCCTGCTTGCCCAAAACAAGTGGGGAAAATGCTGTTTGGAAAGACCAGGTTGGATTGAAATCAGCCAATTAAACTCAAAAAGTGGTGGAGGGAACTAAAAGTGAGACAGCTCTCTCTGGGAGGTGGGAGAGAAAAAGAGGGTGAGGAAAAGCTTTACCTTCCTCTGTCTCCTGTGGAAGCAGTTTTTAATCCCAGTGATTCCACAGGCACAGCCAGGGAGCTGCTGATGTGAGGCTGTTAATGAACCTCATGTTTGCAGGCAGCAGCTCTCCCAGCAGCAGCTGGAGCAATCCCAGATAAAACAGCAAAATTGAGTAGACTCCCATATCGACCTCCCTGGGGATCCATGGGGGTTTTGGGGTGCTCCAGCCCGGGCCCTTTGAAAGCTGCATCCTAAATAAATCCCCTTTTATCTGTGTGCAACAGCTGCCCCTTTTGCCCAGCTTTTGGAGAATCCAAAGCCTTCAGCTTTTGCACATGAAAGATTTTCCTGCTGCTGCAGGGCTGAGGGATGAGCATCTCTTACCATTCCTATAATTTAATATTTAGGGTATTCTGTAGTGTTAAACAGCTCCTGTTTGCTCTGGGAAATGTTCAGGTGGGCTCGTGCATTTGCTTAGCCTGGCAGCAAACAAACCAGCCCAGCACTCCTGGGGGTGGGTTTTGCAATCTGCTCAGGATATTTAACAAAATATGGGGATCTGGAGCTGCCTTTAAGAGCTACATCCCAAAATTCCAGGTTGAAAGGGGCTTGGTTCCCACTATGCCTGTGTATTGATTTGATGTGGCCAGCAATGTGTATTCTGTCACCATCTGTTGAAGTGAGTGGGGCAGTGATTTTCTTATCTCCTGGCACATATCCTCTGCTAATGGGCCATCTTTAAACCAGCTGGGGCAATCATCTTTATCTTTCCACAACCCATCCTCCCTCCAGGAGATATCATCTGCTGCTGGGACATTGAGTCCCACTGCATGACTGATAAAATTACATCATCCCACTGGGAGATGCTCCAGCCAGGGGAGGAGCCAAGCCTTTCCTACCTAGATAAAAAAATCAGATTTTGAACAGCAAGTTATCCATCTTTCCACTGGATTCCAGAGGAAAGCCAGACCTTTCCACATCATCCCTGGACCTTCAGAGGAAAACTACACCTTCTCCAGGAGCACTGCTCCAGCTGAACCACATCTGCCACTGCAGGAGGATGCAGCCACCATTGAATGGGACTGCTGCCAACACCCTGACTGACTGACAGGGTGTCAGCTTGGATTCTGACTCTGGCAGTGTTTTGGGATTGTCCTTTGCAATACTGTATTTCTATTTTAATTTTCCTAGTAAGGAACTGTTATTCCTAATTCCCCTATCTCTGCCTGAGAGGCCCTTAATTTCAAGATTATAATAATGATTTAGAGGAAGGGAGTTTACATTCTCCATTTCAAAGAGAAGCTTCTACCCTTATTGGCAGACACCTGTCCTTCCAACCAGCACAGCCCGCAGCAGCTTTTCCCTGGGAGAAAACAGGAAAGGCAGATAGCTAAGCAGGCTCTGATCATTTAAATCACCTTTTTCCCCAGATCTCACCTGCAATCTCGTTCTCTTCCAGGTCGATGGTCTCCAGGGCGGGGACAGTGGCCAGGGGCTCCGGGAAGCGCCGGAACCTGTTTCGGGAGAGGTCGATGGCCCGGAGGTGCAGCAGGGAGGTGATTTCCTCAGGCAGGCGGTGCAGGTAATTGCCTGCCAGGTTGAGCTCTGTGAAGAGAGGTGGTGGGATACAGGGAAAAAGATGGGAAAACAACCAATGCAGCCTCTGATCCCCACGGGCTGCCAGGTCCATCAGTGGGATTCCAGCTCCAAAATTCAGGCTTTTGTTTGGTTATTGCCTTTGAAGATTTGCCTGCTGGGAATACCACATTTAGGAGAGATGTTTTTGTTGGTTTCCTCAGGCTTTGCTAATGAAATTGGGCAGACTTTTGCAAGCAGGGTCTGTGAAAAATAAGGAATATTTCCTCCTGTGGTCAGTGCAATTACCTCCCCAATGGACATTTGTCATGGCTTAAGGCTAGCTCTCTATATTAATGTGCCTGAATCCTTTCTGAGTAATAAAGAGAATGGTGGAAGAAAAGTCTTTGGATGTGAAAAAAAAATCTGTTTTTCTGTGCATCTGTGATGCTTCCCCACCCCAGAAATGAGCTCCCGTGGGGCCAGGAGCAGTAGTCCTGGGGACAGAACCGAAATCCTGCTGTCCCAGTGCCCTTCTCCAGTGACACAGGGCTTTCTGCACTATAAATACCCACACAAGCTGCCCTGCCCCTGCTAATACCTGGTATTTATAGGTCCTGCCTCATTCAGCCTGTCCCCAGGCTGTCTCAGACTGTTCCTGCTGAGACCCAGCACAGTTCATGGCAGGAGTGATCTGCTCACTGGTGGAGCAAAGCCCTTGCTGGGAAACAAGGGCATTTTTTCCCCTTCAGGGCTTGTTGTGCTGTCGAGAAAATGAAAATTGATTTCTTTTGCTCAACATGTTTCCTTTCCCCAGCCCAGGGGTGTTCTCACAGCTCCAGAGCAAGGGAAGCCTCCCCAGGCACCCACCACAGTGGCATTTGCGTGGTACATTGCAGGAACAAATTGCCGTCCTCAGTGTTCAATACCGTGGTGCTGGATGCTCTGGATGCTTGCATGACCATTTTTTAGTGGATTAGCCTCTGGCTGCTATCTCGGGCTCTGCAGGGAGGTGTCCCCGTGGTGCTGATGATGGCTCCCATCTCCTGCAGTGATTAACTGTCTCACTAATTAGTCAGCACAGCCTGGATTGCCCCGTCTTGGCCATGCCCCGTTGTTTATCCCCAAGCTGCCTTTCCTGTCCTCCATCCTCAACCCCATCCTTGGAAGGAGCTGGAGGGTGATGAGTGGCCCTGGCACCACTTTGGAAGGGTGGGTGAGAACAGAACCAGTGCCCTCGTCCTTCAGGGGGCAGAAGGAATGAGGAAAAATGGATTTTTTTGGGGGTCTGAACTAATCCTTGCAATGAGGTGTGAGCTCAGGGAAGACTCTTGGGTGCTTTGCCCCCTCTGCAGCCACCTGGAATGCCCCAAGGATTGGAAGTGGCAGTCCCTTACCTGTCAGCTGGCTGAAGGTGGTGACAAATCGGCTGGTGATGGACTTGAGCTCGTTGTTGGCCAGGGAGATTCGGCGGATCCCCTCGGAGACGCTCCTCATGGCTTTGTAGATTCCAACGGGGAAGGTCATCAGTTTGCAGTTGGCCAGATCTGCGCTCAGAGAGACCCAGGCCGGGCTCTGAAAACTCCTGTCATCCCTCTCCCTGTGTCCCTAATTCCCTGGGCATGCTTTTTCCAGCGCTGATGGGGATGGAGCAGGGATTTCCCTGGGCTGAATTTCTCACTGTCATGGGCTGTTGTCCCCAGGCGGTGGGGAGGGGAAAAACATTTGGTTGCGCTTCTCACCCTTTTGTTTTGCTTTTTCACCTTTTGGTTTTGTCCTGAGCCGTTTGTGTTTCCCCTCCCAGGAGACTCCAGGGATGGAAATTCTGCATCCCAGCCCAGGACGGGCTCTGCTTCCTGCCCTCTCCCCAAAGGCACTGCGGGGGCTGATGGAGCAAGTTCCATCCTCCCACGTTTCTCTCAGGAGGATGTGGAGAGCCTGAGCAAGGAAGCTTCATAGGCTGGTTTATATCCCAGGGCTGGGAATAAAAATTAGTGGCTTTCATCTCTCTCTCCTTTGATGAACTGCACCCCGCTCTTGGGTATTAGCTGGGAATGGGGAAATTGCAGGGAAAAACACATCTGACAAGGCAACGTGGGGAAAAACGCGCTCCTGCCACTGCTCACAAGGGGGGGACACATCCCGTGGGATTGTGCTCTGACTTTGCGGGGCTGAGGGCCCTTTGGAGGAGCCTTTCTCTTCTCCAGAGCCGCGGGGAGGGGACGCCGACAGCTTTTTTTAGCCTGTGGCAGTGAGAAATAGAGCCGTGCTCCCGGATACCCGATCCTTGTCCGGGCCCCGGGCGGGGGCCGGGACGGAGCGCCGGGCTTACCCAGGGAATCCGTTTTGTTCTCCACCGTGTCGTTCACCTTCTTGGCCACCCGGGCCACCGCCTCGCCCATCCTCTTGTGCAGGCGGGCGGCCGGGCCCGCCGGGAATGCGCTCCGGGCCGGGGGATCCAGGGCTGGAGGCAGAAACCAGCCACTCTGGGCTCTGGGAGAGGGAGGGATGCTAAAAATAACCGACAGGATCAGTGTTCCCAGGGGAGGGAGGGAGGCTGTGCTGGGGCTGGCATGTCCCTCAGGGGTGAGAGTCCCAGCTTTCCAGGATGCTGCTTTTGGGGTATGGAGATGCATCATTTCCCTGGCTTGGGGTATGGGGATGCATCCACTTTCTTGGTTTGGAACATGGGGATGCATCCCTTTGGCTGGTCTGAGATATCTGGATGCATCCCCCTTCGTGGAACTGAATATGCCATTTTCCTGGTTTGGGATAGAGGGATGAATCCTCTTGATCCTGGTTTGGGATACAGGTCTCTTTTCCTTGAGTGGGATATGGGTGTGCATGCCCTTTCCTGGCTTGGCAAAAGGGGATGCAACCCGTTTCCTTATTTGGGATATAGGGATCCATGCCCTTTTCCCAGCTTGGGTTATGGAGATGAATGCTCTTCCCTGCTGTGGGATACAGGGAAACAACTCCTTTCCTGGTGAGAGGAATGATGGATTTGTCTTTACAAACAAGCCGTGGGTCTGCTGGCAGATAAAACCAGCACTGAGAGAGAAAAGAAACAATGGGAAGGATTCCACTGACTGATGAATGGAAAAGATATTTGCCTTTACAAACAAAGTGTAGGTTTGCTGAAAAATGAAATTGGATACTGAAAGATGAAAGAAAAAATGGGGGAAAACCCATGAATTCTATAAGAATTAAAAATTAAAGGGGAGAGGGGAATTAGAGGGGAATCTCGGGTATCAGGTGTTTGGGACCTCAAGTACCTCAGCCAACGGGGAAAGAGAGAGGGAAATGCGCCCGGGAAAATAGGATAAAAAGGAGGCTGCATCCTCCAAAAATTGGAGAGACCCCAGAGAAATGCCCCATGGCCTCTCCCTTTATTCAAATAAAACAAAAAGGATTCCTCTTTTGGAGGAAGATCTCCTTTTTGGACATAAACCTCTGGCGTTTATGGATTAATTTTCCTGACACTGGTTTGGCGTATGTGAACGCATTCCTTTCCCTCGCGACTTAATTCAGCCCCAAAAACACCACAAAAAGTGGAAGCTTCCCACGCCGGGAGTCGAACCCGGGCCGCCTGGGTGAAAACCAGGAATCCTCACCGCTAGACCACGTGGGAGGCGCGGGCACAGCGGCGCAGCGGCGCGCCTGCCCCCTGGCGGTGGCGGGGAGGGGGCGGAACCGAGGCGTGACCGGGACCGGGGGCGGGGCCGGGACCGGGGGCGGGACCGGGGGCGGGGCGGGGCCGCTCCGCCCGCGCCGCTCGGCGGGGACAAAGCGCGGCGCCGAGCGGGGGCCATGTCGTCCGCAGGCGGCCGCCAGCCCAGCCAGAGCCGGGCCATCCCCACCCGCACCGTCACCCTCAGCGACGCCGCGCAGCTCCCCGCCGACTACTGCACCACCCCCGGCGGGACGCTCTTCTCCACCACGCCGGGAGGTAAAAGCGCCGCGCCCGCCGGGGCCTCCCGGGAGCGCGCCCGGGCCAGCCGGAGCGCCGCGTGTCGCGGGCGGACCTATCCCTCTGTATCCCTCTGTATCCCTCTGTATCCCTCTGTATCCCTCTGTATCCCTCTGTATCCCTCTGAATCCCTCTGTATCCCTCTGTATCCCCTCTCTGCGTGGTCCATACGTAGCGCCTGCCGCCCGTTCTCCTCGGCGCACACGCGTGCAGATGGGTTTGTTATTTTTCCGGGAGCGGGACGGCAGCTGGATCCCGGGACGGGCGGGTAGGAAGCTCCCGGTAGGGGCTCGGTGTTTTGGTCCTGCCCCGCCCCGGGGGTCGTGACACGCCTGGTCCCCGTTCAGGGAGAGGGACACGTGGTGTTTGGGGGTGCCGCTTCCATCGGCATCCCCGGGACGCGTTCCCGCCCCTGCCACGAGCTTGCCGGGACAGCGGGACGCAGCTGCCGTGGGGTGTTTGGCCAGCGCCGAATTATCGCCTGTGGTGGCCAGATAAGAGCGGGCAGAGCGGCGGCGCGCACCCTCCAGCCCTCCCCGCCGATCTTTGGCGGAGAACCTTGGCCCGTCCCGCTGGGAAACTCCTTGGGCAAACAAGCGCTGCCGAACCGGATTCCCCCACTCTCCTCCCGTTTCTTCCCCCCCCCACCAGGCACCCGGATCATCTACGACCGCAAGTTCCTGCTGGACCGCCGCAACTCCCCCATGGCCAAGACCCCGCCTTGTCACCTCCCCAATATTCCCGGCGTCACCAGCCCCGGCGAGCCCGGCGAGGAGCCCAAAGCGGACGCCAACAGCTTGAACCACCAGGAGAACAAGCCATCCATGGGTAAGGCACCCCCGCGGCGGGACAGGAGGGATTTTGGGGTGGAGGATGGCGCCCCTAACGCTGCTCTCCTTGCCTCTCGCCAGGGGACGATGCTCAGTTCGAGATGGATATCTGAGCGGGAACCACGGAGAGGCAGCGACTCCCCAGCCCTGTGCACCCCCCATTCGGCCAGCAGGATCCGTCCCGGCGAGGTGGAGGTGGCAGAAGTCCCCACCAGTGTCCCTTCCCCGCCCTCCTCCTCACCCTTTTTTGGGGGAGTGCAGCTCTGTCTTCTTCCCCTTTGCCGGTGACTGGTCCCAGCATGTGCCAGACGGAGCATCCCTTCTGGATCTGGCCCTGTTCCTCCTCTTCCACCTGCCAGCAGCCTGATCTCCACCAGGCTTCTTTTTAAAACATCCCTTTGCCTTCTCTGCTGCCTCGTGCCCCCCTCAAAATTCCCCTCTTGTTACCCAAACCTCCCATTGCCAGTAGCTTCGTGTTCTGGAGCTGTGTCGTCCCCCTTGCCCCCTTCTCCTGGAAAATTTGGGCAGGAGGGGGGGGAAACATCACTGCTAAAATCATGCACCTGCTTGCACCCTGGGGAGGGTATTTTTCGAGTTTTCCCTGGGATGTGTTGGCATTCAGCACAGGACAACACTGGGAGCCTGTTCCCTTCAGTGCTCCAGGGGTCCAATGTAGTCCCTGGTGGAATCAGCCAGCGTGTCCACATCTCTCCAATCCGGATTTCTTGGGCTTCCAGATAGGGGCTGTGTCCCCCACCCACCAGCCAGGACTCACAGCAATGTAGCCATATGTTATAAACTCCCCTTGCTTTTATTTTTGGTACTAAAAAGGGGCACTTTACCCCCAACGACTTTTTCTGGGCTGGGGTCGAGTGCCTCTGAGAAAGTGCTTTGTAGCGCTCGGGTTTTGGTTTTTTTTTACCCCCTCAGCCCTTTAAAATGTGAATCCTACAGGGGGGAGATCCCTCTGGCACCGTTGGATGTCTCAGGAATCACTGGGTGTCCCTGGGGGCTGTGGGGGGCTCACCAGACACCGCAGGGATGGGGTGCTGCCATCGATGCCATCCTCTGCTCAGTTTCCAGGATGGGATTTCTCCCAGCTGGATCACGCTGTCGTGGATAAAGCATTTCCACGTTAACCTCCCCCTTTGCCAGCCTGGCATGGCGTGGCCATCTTGAACCTCCCCTGGAGATGGGATTTATTTTTGCCCCTCTCTCCGTGTGACTCTTGCCCTGACGAGCAGTGCAGGGCAAGGCTGCAGCAGTGTCAGGCTGCGCCCCCCAATCCCACCAGCCCCTCCAGCCTGTTGGGAGCCATCACCAGCTCCACAACCTTCTCAAGTGCCATTTTACCAGCCCCCCACCTGAGTGCCTGCTCCACCTGCTGGGGAGGGGGACATCCCACAGGCTTTGTGCACTTTCCATCCCGTAATTTATTTCTCTTAGGTGTGTGTTTGGCACGGGGCGGCGCTGGTGGCGAGCTCCCATCTTCCAGCTGCTTTTCTCACGAGGAGGGGGGGGCTGCCCCCTCGTTTTTGGGGGGTGAGGGGGAGGAAGAAGCAAAAGCACAACCCCAGGGAGTGGGGTTGTCTTTCCCATCCTTTCCCTGGCGTGGGAGGTGAGGTGAACGCGGCAGCCGTGGGCGCACGAGTGAGTGAGTGCGAGTGGCAATATGTACATGGGTGGGTGGTGATAAGACACACACAAATATATATATTATATATAGATAAATATATTTTCCTTGAAGCTAAGATCCTAGGAGGTCAGTTAAGCCCTCGGATCGAGGGAGGGGCAGGGGCAGGGGGCGAGGACATCCTTGGCAGAGCGGGGACGGCCACCGTGGATGCAGGGACCTGGTGCCCTCAGCACAGCTGCTCGTTTTGGGAAACCTGCTCTGCTAGCCAAAAATAATCACACCATATCCAAGGACAACGTGAGTTAATGGACAGGAGCCGGAGGGAAACTTTTTTTTTTTTTTTGGTTGATTTTTTTTTTTTTTTTATCCCTCAAAATGCCCCCTTTCCCAGCCTCCGTGTCTTTGTTCCCCATCCCAGCAATTTTCTTCCGGTTCTCTTGTAAGTGGGCTTGGGGCTGAGCAGGGAGGGAGTGCCTGGCCTCACCGGGGCTTTCCTCTGCTAGTCAGGGGATCCATTTGGGATTTCTGTTGTTTTTTACCGTCTCTTCAAGCAGGTGTTTGGGAGGAGAAAAGCTCTCGCCAGTGGTTGCTGTTACAGTGAGATCAATAAAGATTTTGGTTCTTCTAAACTGAGGTGATTTGGACTGTGATTTGGGGGGTGGGGAGAATTTTCCCTTCCATTTGGAGCAAACTCCCCTCCTGGGAATCGTGCCCAGAGAGCAGGGAAGGGTCAAACCCTGAACCAGCAGCTGAGGGTTAAATTGCAAAATGTCAGACACTGATTTTCCCATAGGACTGATCATTTGTCCTTTGTTTAGTGGCTGCCTCATCCCTGGAAGTCCTCAAGGCCAGGTTGGATTGGACTTGTAGCTAGTGGAAGGTATCCTCCAACCTTGGCCTGGAATCCTCCAGTGATAGGACACCATTAATATATGTTAATATATTACATTGTGATATATTTTAATTTTTTTTTAAAACCAGCTCAGTCTCTTTTATACCACTCACTGAAATTGGGGAGGGGTCTGAGCTGCAAAAGCCTTTTCCTCCCCCTTGGGGTGCTGAGGGATGGGCAGCAAGGGGATGAAAGCTACAGAGGGTGCCCCCAAATTTTTGTGGGTGCCACACAAACCACCAGAATCCCTTGGGGATGCATCCCTTGAGGACACCTCAGCTGTGTGTGTGAAATACCACAGCAGCACATCACATTCCCAAAGCATTCAGATCCCAGGGGTGAAGCTGAGAGGGCATTTCCAAGGGTTTGGGGGAGCCTCTTGGAGCACCCAGGCTTGGCTGCACTGGGAGTGGTCCTGCCATGACCTCCCGTGGATTCTGCTCACATTGCAGCAGTTGAATTCTGCAGTGTCAGGGAAATGTGGAGCGTGCGCACGTACGGAGAGGAACACGATGAGGAAAATTGCTGACGGCGCATTTGGGAGCTTCTTTCCCCTAGATCTGGTTTTGCCCGTGCAATGCCATGACAGCTGGTTCCCTCCCAAATTTTAGGCTGTTTTCTGTGTGTTAATCCCAGCTACTGAAGCCCCTGTACTCTGTATAAGCCTGAGTTTTGCTGTGCTCTTCCCTAAGGAGCTTCTAAATGCTGATTTGGGATATTAAAATGGAGAATTAAAATCGATTTTCAAAGTTACAGACTTTCAATCTAGGTCTGAAAATGCGGCAGAGCAGCTGAGGGCAGGGGTTTTTTGGCTGAGCTGGATGCTGGGAGCCTGGCTAGGATCTCAGATCCCAATGAACAGACTTTCCAGCCCTTCTTTCCAGCTGTTACCATTTTCGGACTAGCTCTGGGCTGCGTTTACATTCCTGGCCCTCCTTCCCAGTGCCAGTGAACGTGTTAATGCCGTTTTTCTCCTTTTCTTTCACCCTGCTGGTGTCCTATGAGTACTGATTTGGAGCAGCAGGGCAGCTCTGGATGGTGCTGCGTGTGGGCAAGGCTGTAATGCTGGGGTGGCTTGGGGGGAGGTGGGGTTGGGGTCCTACCTGGGGGGCACTGAGAGCCACTGCTTTAACCCAAATGGAATGTGGGAAGGCAGGTGGGAGCTGAAAGGATTGGGGTTTTGCAGATTAGCTGAAATAGCATCTTTGCCATGAGGCAGTGAGGGAAGCCTGATGGATTCACTCTGTGCTGTGGTGGACTCTGGGCAGGAGATGAGCAGAACTGGGTGCTGGCACTGCTGGTACTGGTGGAGTCATGGCAAGAGCCCACCACGGTGTCTTTTGGGTGCTGGGAAGCAGCTGGGTGGGCAAAGCCTTATTTCCCAGGAGTCTGAGTGGTCTGAGCAAGGAAGGATGGCTCTGAGACCTGGGGGGCTGGAGCTGCCCTGATGTTTCCTATGGAGACAAGCTGGGTCTTCATGTGGAGGAGGCTCCAGCAGGACCTTAGAGCCCCTTTCAGTGCCCAAGGGGGCTCCAAGAGAGCTGGAGAGGGATTTTGGACAAGGGCAGGGAGTGCCAGGACAAGGTGGAATGGGCAGAGGTTGGATGGGATATAGGCCTTCCATCACACACATCCCTGTCTCCCATTGCTACAAAGGAAAAGCACTTTTTTGGCTTTGAGAGGTGCTGGCAGTGCCTTGATACCCCCAAAACTGCAAACCTGGCAGCATCTCACCGCCCCCTCTCTGTCCCAATCCCTTACTCTGGCCACCAGGAGATGATGGAAGGATCAGCCTGGTGGGGGGTGCTGGATGCTGGGGGTCCCCGAGACGACGGGGGCTGCGTGTCAGGGGGACAGTGGCTGTGTTTAGGGGATGCTGCGGGCGGGGCGTTCCTAAGAGGACAGAGGCTGTTTTGGGGGGATGCTGCGTGCCGAGGGTCCCGGGGGTGTCCCGGCGGTGCCGGGGGGCGGTGCAGGGGGCGTGTCCCGGAGCGGGGGGCGGTCCCGGACGCCCCTCGGCCCCATCCCGGTGCCCGCCCCGGTCCCTCCCCCGCCGAGGCGCCGGCGGTCGGCGCGGCCGCGGGGCTGCGCTCCCGCCACCGCTCCCGCCGCCCCCATGGGGCGCCCGACGGCGCGGCCGGCCCGGCGCGGGAGCTGAGCCCGGAGCGCCCCAGGTACCGTATCCCCTCCGAGACCGGGCATCCCGCCTCTCCGGGCCGGGCATTCTTCCCCCGAACCCCGGGACTGGGTGTTCTCCCCCTCCAGCCGCCGGGACCGGGCATCCTGCCGAGCTCCGCGCCCCATCCCCGGTCCCGGGCATCCCCCCGCCATCCCGGGGCCGGGAATTACCGACCCCCGGGATCCCTCTCATCTCCTCCCGGGGTGATGGGGGCTCGTTTCCCGGCCCTTTGCATCCCAACCCCTCCGGGCACCCGGGGAGCTTCTTGGGCGGGGGTATGTCCCCCCCAAGCCAGGGCAGGGAGGACAATGGGGGGAGGTTTGTTTTGCCCCTGAAGCACAGCTCCCGCAGCGTGGCCATGAGGTGCCCCAGCCGTGGCCAGGAGGGTTTATCCGGAGCCAACGCTGCGCTTCAAACCTCTGGAAAATAGACGGATCGCTACTTTTGAGGCCCAGCATGCGCCCCGCGGATGGCATCCTTCCACCTTTCCTGCCTTTGCAGTTGCGTTTCTTATTGCAAAGGGGCTTTTCTGTCCCTCTTTTGGCCTGGAAGCCAGTCCCACCGGGCTGGGAGCCCAGCTCCCGGCTGTGCCTGCTGCTGCGGCTCGAGTGCCCCAGAGTGAGTTTTGGGATTTGCGTCTCTTGGCTGTGCCCCCCTTGCACCCCTAAAAACCGCCTGGGGAGCAAGCTCTGGAAGCGGGGAGGTGCGGGACGGCTGGGGGATGAAGATGGAGGAGGAAGAGGAGCAGATGTAGCCGAGGTCTGGGGTTTGGCTCCCGCTTTGGGAGCACGAGAGGAGCGGGAAGACCGGGATGCGCAGAGCACCCGTGTGCGACCCGGGCACCCTCGCTGCCGGAGAGGATGTCCTGGCAGCAAGGCTGAGCTCCTGCCCTGCTCCTCGGGGCTGCAAACTTCCAGAAACCTCATCCAGGCTGCGTTTCCGATGGCTGCCGGACTTTTCCGGACCTGCTTCCCTGCCCTTTCCCCGGTGCATCCTCTTAGTGCTGGCTGAGCGAACACCCCCTCGTCTTCCCTGGCCGTGGCACCCCTCACATCCCGAGCTGCGCTCCGGTTGTTTTTCCCCGCCTGGATGGGGGAAAACAGCGGGTTTTGGGGTGGCTGGGTTGGGAGCAGGCAGGCATTGCCTGAGGAGGAGGCAGACAGGCAGCGGTGGTGGGACATTTCCTTCCTGGAAGGCAGGAAGTGATTTATATCTTTGCACGGAGCCTAAAAATAACGGACAGGTCTCTGTTGTGAGCAAAACTCCCCCGGGATTTTCTTGATTTTTGCTTTAATTTGTGAAGAGAGCGGGGCGGGGGAGAGGTGATCTGAGAGCTCCGAGTCCTCCTGCATCCCAAAGCGCGGTGCTGGCGTGCATAAGGTGCTGCTTGTCCTGGGAAAGGTGTGGTCTGCAGCGCTTCCCGGCGTGGAAAAGCGGCCCCGTGTAAAAGGAGCCGTCCCGTTGTTCCGGCAGCCTTCCCCCCGTTGGGAGGGGAGCCGTGGTTAGCTATGAATAGCGCAAAATCACAGCCCTCGCCTTCCCAAAACGCCCCGGCCGGCTCCGCGTGGCGCTGGGTTGTTCTGGGGGGAGGGCAGCCCGAGTTCCCCACTCTTGGGGACACCCCGCTCCCCGCTGGCATCCGGAGCGGGGTCACACGGCAGAGCCTCCGGCGGGGAGCAGCTTGGCACATCTGCTTTGGGTGTGGGGCTGTGGCGCTTCCTGGCAGCCTGGGCAACTGCTTGGCGTGGGACAAAAGCTTTGCCCACAGGTCACTGGTTTCTTTGGAGATGCCCTCAACCTTTATCTTCGTGTTTTACGGCTTTTCATTTTGGTGGGTTTTTTTTGGGTTTTTTTTTTTTTTTTTTTGTGCTGCTGGAAGGAAACCCTTCAAGCCAGAATACTCACAGACCTTGAAACCACGGGCAGAGAGGTGACGGCAGCGCTTCCGAGTCAGGGCTTTGTTCCTCTTTCCTCTGCTGCTCATTGATGAAACCCCCTTAACTCAGCAGCAAGCAGCCCAAGCATCTCCTGCCTGCCCAAAACCCAGCACCTCAAGGATGGGTGGGATGTGTCAGGGAAACTGCCAGCGGGTCTTGGAATTTGGGGAGTGTGAGGCAGGAGTCACAGGTGGGTCCTTGCAAAACCCCGGGATCACTGAGTGGTTTGGAAGGGACCTTAAAAGTCATCTCATTCCAACCCCTGCCATGGGCAAGGGCACCTCCCACCAGCCCAGGTTGCTCCAAGCCCCATCCAACACTTCCAGGAATGTAATTCCTCCCAGGCTGTGCTTAGCAAGGCAGGTTAATAACACTGATTAATAATGCAAGCCAGGTTTGTGAAGAAAGGCTGCAGCCTGGATACCATTCCAAATGGATACTAGCACCCTCCTCATGGTGGGGAGCAGGTTGGCATCCCCATTTTTGGGGGGGCTTCTTTTCTCCTCCACTCCCTGCCTCAAAAAGCTTTCTCTGGCTTCAGGGAGAGGAGTTTTAAATAAAAAGCAACTAAAGGCAAGTTTGTCACATGAAGGATGGGGATGTGGCACTTGTTTTTCTGCCAAAAGACAGGAGCATGTTGGGGAGGGGGTGTGAAATGCCTGATCCTTGTTCTTCTGGATGCTCCTGCTTGGATGTGAGGGCAGGCATCCCACTGATCCTTCCCTGTGGTGCTCAGCAGGTGCTGGTGGGGGGATCAGCAGCACCAATCCCAGCCTGACTGGGAGATACCTCCAGACTTTCTAGGAAATGCTGTTTATTTAGTTATGTTTTTGGCCATCACCACCATCTCTCTGAGGAGCTTGTGAGGATGGAGGGCAGCCACTTTTGCTCCTTTAAAGGTATTAATAAATCGGTCAAGGCTTGTAAAAGCAGAGCTGGCTGCTGCAAAGTTGCCTTTCCAGGGCCTTTTCCTGCCTGTGGCAAAGAACTTTTAGATGGATTTGAGGCATTTTGATAATAGATCAGTGGGTGGACAACATGTTCCAAATCATCTGCAGCTTAATGTGTTATTTCTCACCTTTATTTTTTGTTTTATTGTGTGTTTTTGAGAAGCTGGGCTGCTTCCTTCCGGCATCACCTGGAACAACAGGAGCCCTGTTCCCATGCAGCCTTTGCTCTGGGATGCCTCCCAGCACAGGCAGGCTGCCCCAGAGAAGATGTTTGTGTGTTGTTTAATTTAATTTTTTTGGAAAAGAGGGTTAAAGAGCACGCTGGGGTCGGGGGCTGAGCGTTTCCTCCAGGCTCTGGTGATGCCCCTCTGGCTGCCCTGGAGTTTCCTGCTGGCTTGCCGTGTTTCCTGCCTCCCTGCTTGCCTCAGCACTGCTCTAGGAATACCCCTGGCTCCCTCAGGGATGCATCCATGCCAACTCCATGCTGAAAAGCCACGGGGGCTGCCCCACACCGAGGAAGGATGGATGCATTAAGAGGATGCTGCCACTGCTGCCTCTTCTCCCCAAAGAGCTTTGCTTTTCATTTAGAAGAGCTTTAAAGGCTATAAAATATCTGAGGATGCACGGAAGGAGATTTATTTGATTTATTTCCTGCTGACAATGAGGAGGCCAGGCAAGTGCACGCTTCCTCCTCGGCGTGGTGGCCGGGGCAGATGCATCCTGCAGCTGCAGCCCAGCCACCTCCCACTATATTTAGTCCATTGTTTGCTGCAGCTTTGAGTCCTCTCCAGGTCCCTGGGTGTGGGAATAACCCCTGTGCCTGGTGGAGGGGGAGAGGAGAGGTGGGAAGGGGGAGGGCTGAGCGTTGATGCAGCATCGTGGCTTCTGTGGGAGTGGCTGCAGGATCTGTTGGGATGCTCAAGTGGAATTCTTGGGATGCTCCTGGTGGCTCCTCTGGCATTCCCTGTCCAGGCTTGGCAGAGCTGAATATGTTGAGACAGAGTCTGGAGGAGAAGGGTAGCACTTCTGCCTTGCCCATCTGGAGGCACAGCTTTTTCATTAAGCAGCAAGAATAATTAATCAGCAGTGCTTTGAATTTCAGTGAAACACCTGGAGAGGAACACTGCTGGCTTGTTTGGTGGGATCCTTGTGCAGGGTGTTGGTTCCTTTGGCAGCTGGGGAGGAAAATGGGCTCTTTGTTCAGGAACCTTGGCCACAACTGATCTCAGGCTTGGCTTTGGGGTCTGTGAAGGGATGAGCGGCCGGCTGGGGGAATATTTTCTGGGGCTTGTCCCCTAAAAAGAAGGACAAGGTGCAGATGGGATGCTGTGCAGGGGGATGTTGTCTCTGCATCCTCTCTCTCCTAGGAAAGAAATACTATGTAGTGAAAGGGAAGGGATGCTCAGAATCAAGCCACCCCAGCTGATGGCTAATGCCATCATAAAATCCATGTGGTTTGCTTCCCAGCTTCCTAACCTGGAGTTGTAGAATCCCAGAGTGATTTGGGGTGGGAAGGACCTTAGAGATCATCTGCCATGAGCAGGGACACCTTCCACTAGACCAGGCTGCTCCAAGCTCCATCTAGCCTTGAACACTTTGAGGGCCAAGGCATCCACAGCTTCTCTGGGTGTCCTTTTCCAGTGCAGGAACTTATCATAGTGTTTGCTAAACTGTGGCCAGTGATGGGGGAAAAAAATGATATTTGGGCTAGTCCAGAACCCTTTGGTGGGCTGGTCCTGGCCAGGCTGGGCCATGGGCTCCTGTTTCTCTCAGCTGGACTGTGATGGTGACTTTATGGCATCTCTTCCCATTGCAGCCACCAGCAATATTTGGGAAAGTTTTCAGCCAAGATAATTTCATCTTTTTCCTGTGGTAGGGTTTTGCTTCCTTAACCCATCCCAGTTTGTGTCCCAGCTTGCAGAGTGTGCACTTGGGGGTGTGTGTGTGTGTGTGTGTGTGTGTAAATCCTCCTGCTCCCGTCAGATGCAGCAATACCAGTAAATAGCTGCTCCCATATGGATAACACAGCACTTCCCTCTTCCTGTGGCTTTTTAGAGCAGTTCCCATGGCTTCCCTGAGAACCCACTCTGGGTAATTTCGGTACTTTTCTTGCTTGGTTTTGCCTGCCCAGCCTAAGCAGGGAGTGGGGGAAGAAGCTGAGATGTGATTTCCTCTCTCCATTCATTTTGTGGTTTGAAAGACAATTTCCAAATCTGCCCGGCGTCTTTCATGCCTGTTATTTCTTGGCGTGGTTTGTCAGGAAAAGAAAATATCCCTGGGGGTTTTAGGGTGAAGGTGGATGTCTGTGGGGAAGGGAGAAAAGACAAAGGAAATACAGAAACTGCCTGCCTCAAAACTGGGGGGTGGAATCTCCATCCTCCAACGTGGGGATGGCTGGAGCAAATCCAGAGGGATTGATCCAGCCCACTGTTGAAAAGATGCACCCATTCTGAGCAAGATTAGGGAGAAAAAACCATCCTGGCTGGGTGCCCCATTCCTGCTTGCTGCCTGAGCTCTCCAAAGCCACGAGTGCTTGCTCTGAAACACTCTAAACCTCCCCATATATTTTTTCTTCGCTTTATTTTTGCCCTCTCGGTGTTTATGTGAAAGAAACACTCAAGAGGACTTGGAGAAGCTGCACTGGCCTGAAACAGCTGGTTTTGTTCCCCCCCCCACCCCCGGCTCTAGTGTGTAAAAGAAACCAGGCTGCCTAATGGTGCAGAAAATTCACAGTAGAGCAACAAGTTTTCCTCGGAGCAGGGAAGGAAGAGGATGGGGAGGAGGGGAAAATGTGTGCACAGTCGTCTAGAAATAGCACATTTTCCTCAGGCTTTACCCCCGCCACTCGAGGCATTTGCAGCTGCTGGGGGGCATCACATTCTCTGGGATTGCAGCAGGGATGGATCCTGTGCTGCCTTACAGGCAGCAGGAGCAGCTGCAGCAGGATTTGTAGGGCTGGGTTAAAGCCATTCCCGCTATTCCCAGCGCTATTCCGAGCAGGTACTGTGTGCTGCCAGGGTTATTCCCATGCACCACAAAGGAGGTTTTACTGGGGACCAGCTCGTTAGGAGTGGGCAGAGTGGGGGGTTTTTTTTGTCTTTTCCAGGCTTCCCTTTGGCCGTGTGTCTCTGTTGGGAAGCCAGGATCCGGCCCTGGCTGGCGCAGACAGTCGGCTCATTGTCCCAGCCCGCTGGAGTGTGGCGGGATGCTCCTGGCCGCCGCCAGCCCTGCCCCTTTGGATTCCATCCTCGTTCAGGGATGAGCTCCCAGGGGCTGCTTTCGGGGTCCCTGCCTGCCCTGGGTGCTCTCCCCACTGCTCCAAAGCAGCTTCCAGACTGGCACACACAAACCTGCTCCAGGCATGCTCCTACACCAGGAATTAGCAAATATCCAGCAACATGTGCTCTCTGTTCAGTTTTCCATGTGGGGAGGGATTCTGGAGTGGTTTATGGGTGCTGGGAAAGCAGAGGACGAGTTCAGGCTGTGCTGTGCCACGTGCTGACTCAGCAGATTTTTAGGGACCTGATCCAGCATTTCACCCTTTATTTCCCCTCCCTGCTCCTTCCTCAGCCTTACTTTCACCTCCCCATGGAGCAAGCTGCATGGCAGGCAGGAAAAAAGCCTTTTGTGGGAGCGGGGAGGGAAAGGGCTGGCTTAGCATTCCTTCCCTGGCCGGCTGTCAGCAGGGGGGTTGCCTGGGATTTTCCCCGTACTAAATCAGGAAAAATAAATCCCTCTTCCCTTTTTTTTTTTGTTTGTTTTGGTTACTTTTCCCCCCTTTCCTCCCTGCTGCTGCCTGCCCATCGTGGCACAGCTGCCCACGGGTGATGGGTACCACGGCCAGCGCGGCACAGCAGGCGGTCTCGGCATCCCAGCTGGAGAGCCGGGCGCCAGGAGACGGCAGCATGGAGGACCAGCACTCCCTCAGCATCCACTCCTTCCAGACCCTGGGGCTCCACAACAGCAAGGCCAAGTCCATCATCACCAACAAAGTGGCGCCCGTGGTCATCACGTAAGTCCTCGGCAGTTTCTGGAATCCTGGGTTTCTCCACCCTCTTCTCTAAATGTTGGGATTTGATTTGATATTTTTTATTTTTTATTTTTTTTTCCTTTACCCACCCTGCGTGTGGCTCTTGCAGGTACAACTGCAGGGAGGAGTTCCAGATCCACGATGACCTGCTGAAGGCCAACTACACGGTGGGACGCATTTCTGAGGCCACGCTGGAGCACTACCTGGTGCAGGTGAGCATCTCTGCCACCAATTTCATTTCACCCTGGGCTATGGGGGCCTCAGGAATTTGAAGAAAAATCCACTTTTACACTCAGCTGTGTTGAAATCCCACCTTGTGCTCAAATCTGCTGATGCCCCACCTTCTCTCTCCTGGTGTTTTGCAGGGGAAATACTTCATGGTCAGGGATGTATATGGAAAATTAGATGTTTTGAACACTACTGGCAGCTGTGGCGCTCCCAATTTCCGTCAGGCCAAGGGAGGCTATGCCGTGTTTGGGATGGGGCAGCCCAGCCTCAACGGCTTCAAGCTGGTGCTGCAGAAGCTGCAGAGAGAAGGCCACAAGGTTGGTGGGAGGCTGGGGGATTGGGGTGGGGAAAAAAAGCCAGGAGAGGTTTTTAGACACGTATCTATTTGCAGGAATGCGTCTTCTTCTGCGTCCGCGAGGAGCCCGTGGTGTTCCTGCGGCTGGAGGGGGATTTTGTGTCCTACACCCCGCGGGGCAGGGAGAACCTGCACGAGAACCTGCAGCGCCTGCAGCGGGGCGTGGGGGCCGAGAGCCTGGAGCTGGCCATCCGCAAGGAGGTGGGATGGGCTGGGGAAGGAAGGGGAGCACCTCCCTCTGGGTGAGCGGAGAGCAGAGCGGGCTGTGACGGGATTTTCCCCCGTCCAGATCCGCGATTTCGCGCAGCTGAGCGAGGGTGTCTACTACGTGTACAACGACATCGAGCGGCTGCGGGACGAGCCCCACGCCGTGCGGGTGCAGGGGGACGAGGACATCCAGGTCACCGGCGAGGTCTACCGCAGGCCTGTCTTCCTCCAGCCCTCCTACAGGTCCTTCCCTCCTCCTCCTCCTTGTGTTGTGGGGGTGCAGCCCCTCCATGGTCCCATCCTAAGGAGGGCTGTTCCCATCCCGGCAGGTACCACCGGCTGCCCCTGCCCGTCGAGGGAGCCCCTTTGGAGGAGCAGTTTGATGCTTTCATCCACTTCCTCAGGGTGAGCTGAGGCAAAGCATCTGATCCATGGGCCTTCCTCGGGGTGGGATTTGCTCCTGTGCTGTGTTAGCATCTTCTGGTTTTCCTGAATTCTGCCTGTTAGAGGATGCCTGTGCCTGCAGATCCCGCTCCCCCTGCTGTAGGATCCTGTTGGAGAAGTTGTTCATCCCTGCCCCTGGCTAGAAATTACCATCCCTGGCCACCTCCAGGCAGCTCTTCTCTAAGTGGCTTTGGCAGGAATGATCTGCCATTGGTGCAAAGGGTTCTGGAAGATGATTGGGGTTGGGGATGAGTGGTGGGAGCATCTCCAGTGGGGTGGGCAGGCTGGTGGGTGAAGAGAGCACTGGGCAGGGGAATGCAGTGGTTGGGCCACTCATTCCTGTCCTGCTCCCTGCACTCCATCTCCTGAGCAAAAGGGAGGTGCCACCCCGCCCTCCATGCTTGAGCGTGGCTGCCACCTCCATCCCAGCCACTGATGGGGCAGGCCTGGCTCTCCTGGAAGCTGTTGGGCTCTCCATCCATCCATCACCCACCCACCCACCCATCCCTGTGTCCCTCCCTCCTAGGAGAGCCCCAGCCTGCTGCTGCGGGACCCCGGCAGACCCCCGCCCGCGCTGCTCTTCGGCTGCCAGACCGGCGTGGGCAGGACCAACCTGGGCATGGCCATGGGCACCCTGCTCCTCCACCACCACCGAGGAGCTGCCCTGAAGCCTGAGTAAGCACAGCAGCCCCCAGAGCAGGATTGTGGGGATGCCCTTTCCCTCTAGGGCTGGTTTGATTTCCTCTTTCTCCCGCTGCAGCTTCCCCCACTTGCCTAAGACATCTCCTAAGGACAGGCTCAGGGTCATCCAGACTTTCATGGAGATGGTCCCCAAAGGGCAGCAGATAGTGGAGGAGGTAAGGGGGTGCTGGTGAACCCTCCAGCAGGGTGGCTGGGAGGGAAGCATGGAGTTTCCCCCCCAAATCCAAGACTTATGGAACAATTTCCTGCTTGCTCCTCCTGAGGTGGATGGTGCCATTGCCTCCTGCTCGGAGATGCACGACATGAAGGAAGCCATCTATGAGTACAAGAAGAAGCTGGAAGGGATTGGGGAGGACTATCAGATCCAGGTAATCAGAGGATTGCTCGGATGCGAGCCGTCGGCTGGGGAAATTTATTGAGCTGTTTTTGCGCCACGATAGAAGAATGTAAATTCTGGAAACTCAAAGCTTCCTGTGAGCTGGAGATTTCCCAGCAATGTGAAGCCTGGAAGGTTGTGAAGTATCTCTTTTTTCTCCCCCAGTTGTTTTAAAAGGCATAAAATGGAGCAGGCAGGGGTTGGGGGAAAAGCAGGCTGGTTTGGGCTTTGCTACTGCTTCTGCTGGATGACCTCGGGGGCAAATAATATCCTGTGTCCTGATTTCATCAGCTCTAAAATCGGAAAATCAATATCAGCCTGGATGGTAAAAGTCCTTGGGAGCTGGGAGGGATCACTGCAAATACAGTCACTCAAGGTCAGGCTTTTCTAGTTGTTGATTTATGTTTTTTCCTGTTGTTTTGAAGAGCCATCAGGGTGGCTTTCCATGCTGGAAAGCTGTGGTATTCCCTGCCCAACCAGGGGGGCTCCTCACCAGGTGATGGAGGAAGGATGGATGCTCAGGTGGAAGTGCTGCTTGATCCTAGTTTCTTTGGAGATTAATTTTTCCATTTAAATGTTGAACATGGAGTGGAAGTGGCAGAGCTAGTTGTGAAGGGTGATCTCAAACCAGGTGCACTGTGGCAAAAATAACCAACAAACCATGAAAATTATCAAGCAACAGGAAAAGAAGGCATTTACTGTCACTTTTTTGATGCTTAGTGGCAAATCCCAAATTTCATACTCCCCTTTTTGGGTGGATTTGATGCTGCTCATGTGCTGGCAGATCCTCTTGCATAGCAGGGGAATGTTGGGCATGGGACAGGGGATTTTCCCTGTTTGCCTTGAAGCCTTTCCCTGACTTTTGCCTGTTGGAGAAGGCTTCTCTGTGTCATCCTGGACTCCTGGAAAACAAACGACTGGGGGACTGCTGTAAATAAGTCTCAAGGAGTGTTTATTTGAAGTCTTTGTGGAGCAAGAGCAGGTTTAAACAGTGGCAAGGGGCCAGGAAAATGTGCTGGGGGCACATGGAGGGTGAGGAGGGGAGTCAGTCATTAGAAAACCAGCCTCGACTTCTTTGTGCTGGAGTAGAGTGGGTGAGCCTGGGTGGTTCTGGGGGGAGGAGGGGCTTTTGTGGGCATGGAGGAATGATGTCTGTGGGTTTCTGCCTGGGTTTGGGGGCAGAAATGGAGATTTAAGCGGGATGTGCTTTATGTGGGATGGAGGTGCAGGTGAATCCTGGTGTGGGATGCTGAGCTACCAGAATCCCACAATACCTGGCTTTTCATGGCTGAAACAAGAAGATCATTCCCCTTTCTACCCACAGCCTCTTTAAGGGGGATGTTAGGAGTTTTGCCTTGGGTGAGAGTACTGGGATGGATTTTATTGCAGAAACCCAAGTGCTCGGGAAGCAGCAGCGCTCTGCTCTCGGTGCTGCCGGCAAACCTGGCAGGGCTCCATCCCCACAGGCTTTGTTTTGAGTTTCCAGAGCAAATCCCACTGCCTTTCCTCTTGATAAATGACTGCAGGCCGGATTTCTCTTGTGGAGAACAAGTAAATATTCATGAGTCAGCCGTGTAATGTCAGGGATGAGCAAACCCCGCTCGCCGAGCTGACCCCGGACACAGCCCTGTTGTTTTGTAGGGTTTTCCATCCTAGCCTGGAAAATGAGTTCCAACAGGCTCTCTGGGGATGTTTGTGGGTGCCATGCTGGGTGTTCCTAACTGGTGCCAGGTTGATTTGTTGGATGGGATGCTCAGAGGTACAAACCCCCCTCCCCGAGGTTTCTGAATTATGGAAAATCCCGGGGGTGTGAGTTTCCTCCCTGGGAGGGGATAGCTGTGATGGAAAATATGTCTGGATTGTGGAGGTGATGATAAAAGAGGAGGAGGAGGAGGAGAGCTTGGTGGAAACATAGGCACCAGGATGCTTCTGGATGTGGAAAGGGGAGACACTTGGAAATGAAGGATATTGCAGGGTGTGTGGCTGGAATAGGGGCCCTCTCTCCTTAGGGATGGCACTGCCTGAGCGTTTCATCCAAAGGCCGTGGAGATGGCTGGAATGGGGTCAGGACCTTGCATTTTCCAGACCCATCCCCTCGGGTTTGAATCTCCCAGGTGGACAGTGTGTCCATGTGACAGCATGGACTGGTTGGAACTGCTCCCAGTGTGTGCTGAGGGGAAGCTGTTATTTCGAGCTGAAATGTGAATTGATGCCTTTGAGCACCATTTAATATGGGAAACTGGAAATACTTCATTAAAAACAACCAAAATAATTAATCCAAAGTGTCTTTTTTTCCCAGTCTCCTGCTCTGCTGGGGGCTGCTGCACTGAGCAGATTCCCTGTCCTTTGCTTCCAGGGGAGCAGCACCAAAGAGTATTTCCTCCAGAGGACTCTGCAGAGCCTCGAACGCTATTTCTACTTGATTGCTTTCAACTACTACCTTCACGAGCAGGTAAAACCCACCAGAACAACCCAATCCCTGAGCTCTTTCTTCCTGCTCTGTCATGTGGTGGGCGGGCAGAGGGTTCCCCCTTGGAGTTTTCCAAGCAGGTTGTGTCAGGGGGAGCAGAGCCCAGGCTGATGGTGCGTCCCCCCGCCGGCAGTACCCCCTGGGCTTTGCCCTCAGCTTCAGCAGGTGGATGTGCCGGCACCCGGAGCTGTACCGGCTGCAGGCGGGCGCCAACTGCGCGGAGCTCACCGTCAGCGCCGAGCTCGTCACCAAGGGCACACGGGTGCTGGTGAGTGGGCAGAGCTGGGAGTGGCACCTTCACAGAGGTGGGGAGGGGTGGGACAAGCTGAGGGTTTGCCTGTTGTTGTGGGTACTGCTGGTGCTAGATGGGTTTAAAGTCCCTTCCAACCCAGGTGAAGGGTAAATGTGTGGCCAGAGGGTAAAGGTTGCTTTGGTGTTCCAAATCTCAGTTTTTATCTAGGTAGGAAAGGCTTGGCTCCTCCCCCTGGGTGGAGCATCTCCCAGTGGGATGATGTAATTTTATCAGTCAGTGGAACTCAATGGCCCATTGACAGAAGATATCCCCTGGAGGAAAGATGGTTGTGGAAAAGATAAAGAACATTACCCCACCTGTTTTTCAACAGCTGGTCCATTAGCAGAGGATATCTCTCACAGAGATAAGGATCACCGCCCCACCTGGTTTTGGCAGATGGTGATAGAATACATAATTTAATTTTGGGTACATCTTTACATTGTAACCTAGGACAAGCATCCACCTGGATGTCTGCCCATCCATCCTGGGCAGCACCTCCGTGGTTTCTGGGTGGGATGAAGGAGGCTGGGGTTGGTTCTTTGAGCTGCAAGAAGAGCGTGTCCCACCTTGGAAACGCAGCCGTGGGACTTTGAGCCAGGGATGCTGCTGTTGGAAAAATCTGGGGGCTTGTCCTGAGCAGGATCCATGAGTTGTGGAGTGCTGAGGGTGGGAAGGGGCATCCCTATCCTGGACACTGCTCTGTTCCAGGTGGCAGATGAGCGCTTCTGCCCGGACGTGCTGAGCACTGCCAAGGAGATGAATGTGGCCAACTTCCGACGGGTGCCCAAAATGCCCGTCTACGGCACGGCACAGCCCAGCTCCAAGGTGAGGGACACCATCCCCCACCGGGCAGGGACCCCACATCAGGCTCCCAACCCCCCCATCACCCTTACCCACCCTTTCCTCAGAGCCTGGGCAGCGTCCTGAGGTACCTGACGGATGCCAAGAGGAAACATTCCCGCATTGTCTGGATCAACCTGCGGGAGGAAGCGGTGCTGGAAGGGAACGAGCAGATCTACACGCTGCGGGAGCCTGGGCTCCTGGAGGAGCTGATCCCTGTGCCTGCTGCCTCGCCCCAGCAGCTGGAGGTGAGCTCTGGGAGGTGCTGGATGCTGTGGAGGTTCTCAGGAACCTTCATGAGTGATTTTGATAGTTCTCACCCTCTGGAGCTGCTGGTTTTGTTTTCCTTTGGGAGCAAGGGTGCAAAGCAGAGATTTACCCTGGAAGAATTTGTAGCATGCCTAGAGAGCAAGGGTAAAGGGCATCTGGGGAAAGGGGAGTGGATGTTCCCAGCTGGATTTCCACGGGAGGCAGGCAGTGGAGGAGCTTGGCTGCCAGCAGCAGCATGGCTGCATGGAGGAGCTGGTGGGAAATCATGCTCCTGGGGCTCCCATCAAAGCACAGAGGGACCTGGGCAGAACAGTGAGCAGAACCTGGTGTGGGGTTTGGGGTGTTCTGCATCAAAAAACATTGATTAAATCCTGCTAAAATTAGGAGGGTTGGGTGTTACAGCGAGGATTTCTCCCTTCTCTGCAGAAACTGGAGGCTGCCCTGAAGGGGGACCTGCTGAAATGCCAGAAGTGGCTGGAGGTGTACCTGGAGGCAGAGAAGCAGATGAAGATGTTCAAGAGCTGCCTGACCACGCAGGAGATCTTCAGCCAGCAGAAGAATTCCTGCCAGGGACTCACCTACCGCCGCATCCCCATCCCTGACTTCTGTGCTCCCAAGGAGCAGGTACCCCAGGGAGGGGATGGTGCTGCTGCCTCCATCCCTCAGGCTGTGCAGGAATGTCACTTGGATGCTCAGTGCTGGTGGGGTGCTTGCCAGGGCAGGGGGGGATCCCCAGGAGATGTTGCATGCAGAGGCTGTGTGCCTTCAGGTGGGAAAGGATGGATCTGGCAGCAAGAAATCTGGGATTTCAACCTGGAGGCTGTAGGACAAAGGAAACCACACGGTGAGGGTGTCCTGCATCCCTAAAAACCCACTGGTTTCATCCTGGCAGGACTTTGACCAGCTGCTGGAGGCCATGAAGAGTGCCCTGGCTGAGGATTCAGGGGCAGCCTTTGTCTTCAACTGCTGCAGTGGCCGGGGCAGGACCACCACAGCCATGGTCATTGCTGTCCTCACCCTCTGGCACTTCAATGTGAGTACAGGGGGCTGCAAGAACCCCTGGTGGGGTTCCTGGGGTAGCTCTGGAGAGCCCTTGGTGGCTGTGTCACAGCCAGAGGGTTGAAAGGAGTGTGGGCAGGGTGGGGGTGGACATCTGGGTGTTATTATTTGCTGTGCCTGACTCTCAGTGTGTTCCAGAAGTGTGGGTGAATCCCTGGTGGGCCTTTACCCTCTTGCTGAGAGCTCCCACTCCATGATGAAGGGTTAAGGGTGGGGGAGATCATGGAATCATGGAATGGGTTGGGTTGGAAGGAACCTTAAAGCTCATCCAGGTCAACCCCCTGCCATGGGCAGGAACACCTTCCACTGCCCCAGGCTGCTCCAAGCCCTGCCCAACCTGGCCTTGGACACTGCCAGGGGCATCCATAGCTTCTCTGGGCATCCTGTGCCAAGGCCTGGAACAGTCCTCTGTCTGTCCAGACATGTGGACAGGGGTAAAATTTTCATGTTCTGTGCCTGGCAGCAGCAGGGTGGGGGATGCTGAGGGTCCTGGTGGGCTGGGCACATTTTTTGTGCAGCCCATAATGACCCAGTCCCCTCTGGCCACCCCAGGGCATCCCTGAGATGAGTGAGGAGGAAATTGTGAGTGTGCCTGATGCCAAGTACACCAAGGGGGAGTTTGAGGTGAGTCCTGGGGTTCCAGGGTGGGTCCTGGATAAATCCCATGTTTGGAGGGGCTGGATCCCCTCCTGGGCAGTGGGATGAGGCAGGTGATGCTCTGCTGCTCCTTCCCGTGCTGCAGGTGGTGATGAAGGTGGTGCAGCTCCTCCCTGATGGTCACCAGATGAAGAAGGAGGTGGACATGGCCCTGGACACAGTCAGTGAGACCATGACCCCCATGCACTACCACCTGAGGGAAATCATCATCTGCACCTACCGCCAGGTGAGACCCTCTTCCTCCAGCCTGCTCTGGGGGTCACAGATCTCCTTTGGGGGGTCACAGATCTCATTTTGGGGTCACAGATGTCCTTTGGGGTTCACAGATCTTCTGGGGGTCACAGATCTCCTTTGGGGGTCACAGATCTCCTTTGGGGGTCTCAGATCTCCTTCTGGGGGCTTGGGTACAATTTTAGGCATCCTGGCTGCTCTCAGGACCTGTGTTGGGTCATCCTGGGTAGTCCAGGCTCTGATTTGAGCCTTCCCAAACCTGTGATTTGCTCCCCAAAAGGTTGGATTTTCTCATATCTTCCCCTAAAATGTCCCTTTTTCCTGCTAAAATTGTTTATATTCCCTAAAATTATCAGGTTCTCTCAGAAAATCTTTCCTCCCCCAACACTTTTCAGCTCCACTAAATAGCTCTATTTAGCCCCATTTTCCCTGTAAAAAAAAAAAAAATTGGTTTCCCATGAAAATTATGGATTTTCACTTCAAAGTTTTAATTATATATATATTTAAGACTATTGTTGATGCTCTTTGTACCAGCTTTTTAGGTATGATAGTTGGTGGTTGTTTGAAACTTTATCACTTACTTTTATTTTTGGGTTTTTTAATTTTGGTAAAGTAAGAAATATACAGAAAAACAGTTAAGCTGTGAGGGAATGAGCCAGCAGAGGGCAGGGCTGGTCTGTCCCTCTCCACTCCCAGCCCCAAAATCTCCTCAGAAGAAAAAAAAAAATTATTATTTCAATTTCTGTTGTCACCAGAGCTTTTACTTCCCTTTTTCCTGCTCCATCCATCCCATTTGATTTGGCTTGGTCCTGAGCAAATGCTTTCATTTTAATTTTTTGTTGTTGTTTTTTCCACAGTGTTGAGCTTGGAAAAAAGAATGGTGGGAATTGTTGGGGTTTTGGGAGCCTGATGGGAGATGCTTTTCAGGATTTGGGCAAACAGAAGGGAAGGAAAAGGTGTTTTGGGGACTTGGTTTGGTTTGTTCCAACCTCTTCCCACTCCTAACTGAGAGGAAAAAATAGGAAAATGTAGGAAAATATAAATAATGGATTAAAGATGCGTGATAGAATATATAAGAGGTAAATAATAAGATAATAGAAGAAAAATAAATAGGATAATAGAATAAAATGAGAAGTAGCAGGGTAATACAAGAAAATTGGATAATAGAAGAAAATGAAGTAGAATAATAAAATAAAATGATAAGTAACAGAAGAGAAAGAAATAATAGAATAACAATAAATAATAGGATAAAAAATAAATAGGATAATATCAAACATGGTAAATAATAGGATAATAGAATAAAAAATAATTAGGGTAACACACTACCAGGATAAATTGCAGGATAATAGGATTTGCTCTCTACAAATACTGGCACACACTGGTGGAGGAGACACATTTTCCCGAGGGGTGAGCTGGAGGAATTGCTGCTTTTTGGGATGATCTGTGGGATCAGAGCTCTGATTAGTACTTATTAATTATTAATTAGTATTTATTAATTAGTACTTATTAATTATTAATAGTACTTATTAATTCCTAGAAAGGTCAGCATGCAGGGCTTAAAAAAATTGTAATAATAGTCCTAATAAAAATTTCATACTCTATCCAATATCTGTGTAATTACACATGATATCTCATAAAGCAACAAATGCAAATAATGAATGCATGAACATTATAGGATACATAAAACCTATAAAATATGTATGTATAAAATGTATAAAAGAGATATTTATAATTTATATATATCTAAAATAGTGGTGGGAGATGTGATGGCCACCAGCCTCAGAGCTTCTCTTCCCTCTGGAAACAGAGGCTGAATCCAGGTGGGAACACTTTCCAGGGAGATGTTTTTTCTGTGGGGGAAGAGCTTTAGAGACCAGGAACTCATGGTTTGGGGTGCAGTTTACACTTGGCTGTCTATTCCTGCTCCTACCCCCCACATTTAGTTATTTTTGAGCTCTGGGAATGTTGTTAGCTGCTGGAATCCACAAGGAAATGAGAGCCTGGAAGGAGCGGGATGGATGGATCTGCTCATTTTTGTTTCCACAGCTTTCCTCTCTCCCCATGCCCTTCCCACAGCTTCTCCCAGGCTGTGGCTGGGGCTGGGATGCAGGAGCTCCCCTGGGATGCTCTCCCAGCCCGGGTGCCTGAGCCAGGCTGGTGTTCCCTGCAGGCAAAGTCGGGCAAGGACGAGCGGGAGACGCGGATGCTGCAGCTGAGGAGCCTGCAGTACCTGGAGCGCTACATCTTCCTCATCCTCTTCAACTCCTACCTGCACCTGGAGAAAAAGGACTCCTGGCAGAGGCCCTTCAGCCTCTGGATGCGTGAGGTGAGGCTTTCCCTGGCTCAGCCTCGTGTTTACAGGGATTTCCTGGGAAGCAGGCAGCTGTCTTAACTCATATCTGATTTCTGGGCTTGTTGGGGCTCCCTTTGCTCCTTGGGTTGGTGGCTCTCATGGAAAACCACTGGAGATGGATGGCATCCCACCATATGGATGGGGAGCTCTCCTATTCCCAATCCTGCTCTTTTCCCCTGGTTTGAGTTTCCCAGGGGTTTTGTTGATGTTGCAGCATCCACAGCACCAGCCAAACCTGCCTGGCCAGGAGAGGTGGCACAGGGGATGGGAGGTCTGGGAGGATGGGATGTGGCATTAGATATCCAAAGGGATCAGGAACCAGCTGGAAAAATGGAACAAGGGGCCAGTGAGCCACCCTAAACAATGCTTAAGAAATGGGGGGCCAGTGAGAGACCCTAAATGATCCTTATGGAATGGGGGAAAGCTGGGTAAGAGACCCTAAATTACCCATATTTCCTACTCAGGGGGGATGTAGGTGCTGGATTTATTTGGAATGCACTTATTTGAAAGGGAGTTTGGGGGGGCTGTAAATTTCCCTGGAAAAAAGGTTTTGGAGGTGGTGCAAGTGGTGTGGGGGGCACAGGGATGTGTGTGCTTCTGCATGAAAGGAGAGTCGGGGAGCAGAAGGGGAAGCTGGGGATATGGCAATTTGAACAATAATAATAATAATTTTATTTATTTAAATTTAAATTTTATTGTTGTTTTAAAAAATGCTGCACCCTTTACTGCTGAATCTTTTGGGGCTGCATCTTTTAAAACAGCACTTTTGGGGCTGCACTCTTTAGTGCTGCACCTTTTGGGGCTTCACCTATTAAAGCAGCACTTTTGGGGCTGCAGCCTTTAGTGCTGCAACTTTTGGGGCTGCACCTTTTAAAGCAGCACTTTTTGGGGCTGTGTTTCCAGTGCCTGGATTTACATCTGTCCCTTGCTTTGCTGGATCATTTTTTAATGCAGCATCTTTCTTTTGGTGCTGTCTCTTTAGTGCTGCCCCTTTTAATGCCACATCTCCCACTTGTGGTGTTTATATCCCTCCCCTTCCCACCTCCTTAGTCTGATGGAGGGGAGGGAAAAACACCCAACCTGTGGATACAAGGAGCCTTTGACCCCCGGGGCGCCCCTTCCCGCTGCATAATCCCTGAGTTTTTAGCACAAACAAGGCACCATTGTAGCTTTTTGGCAGGAGGGTGCCAAAGCCAACAAACCCTGTGATGGCTGACCCCAGCAGCAAGGAAGAGGCTTAGAAAATGGATAAACTGGGGCTGGGGACAGGCTGGGGGAGCTGAAGGGGGTGATAACCAGCATGGGGGGGATGCTGAGGATCTTTACCCCGGAGGTGGCAAAAACATCCCTGGAGTGGGAGGGGGATTCAATCTCTTTTTTCCCCCCCTCTGTTTCCAGGTGGCAGCAGTGGCTGGGGTCTACGAGGTGCTGAACCAGCTGGGGTTCCCTGAGCTGGAGAGCCTGGAGGGCAAAGCCCTGTGCACGCTGCGGGGCCGCTGGCAGGAGCAGGGGGCCACGTCCCGTCCCTTCCGCGGGGACTTCATGTAGGGCCAGGCAGGGGGGAACCCCTGGGGTGGGGAAGAGCAAAAAAAAAAAAAAAAAACAAAAGAAAACAAAAAAAAGACTGTTTTCCCCAAATCTGGGGGTGTGGGGAGGGAGGGGTGAGCCTCAAAGCTGCCGTAGGATGGGAGGATTTCTGGGGTTCTTTTGGCCGCAATAAAAAATATTGTAAGTTAAAAATTGAGACCTTCCTCACTTTTCTCCCTGAGGCAATGCAGCACTGGCACAAATTTATCTATTTATACACACAGAGGTGCTTTAATGTGCATAAACACAAATATACATGCCTATACACACACATATATATATATATATATATATATATATATATATATATATATATATAATTATATATTTATGGCTCCATGTACACTTGCAGCCAGAATTAGGACTCAGAGAAATCCCAGTCACTTCAAACCTGGGTATTTTTAAGGCTTGGGCTTATTTGTTGGTTCTTCCCAACATTTTTCAGTTGTGGGTGCAGCTGTGGTACCCAGTTTTGGGGTCCCCCTCACCAAATTGAGTGCCAGAGTGGTGCTAAGGGGGCTGAGCTGCTCAGCAAAGACAAAAACTGCTCAGAAAAAGCAAAATTAATGCCAGGGGTTTTTTGTTTTTTTAAGGAAAGAGTGAAAAATGAATTAATCCAAAGGAGATGATCTAAATGAGGGGTCCCAGCACCCCCTGGCCTCACAGTGGGGTGAGAGGAGATTTGGGGGGAGCAGGGGGGAGTCTCTTGGAGGGAGGAGAGAATGGGATGGGAGGCACAAAAGCAGGAGCACCACGCTCTGTCTGTCCCAGCAGCTGCTTTCATCCTCTGCCAGTGGCAGGAGGTGGCAGAAATTCAAAGGTGGAGGCTGGAAAGAAAAACAACATTTTAAAATAGCAAAGCACTGCTTTTTCTTCAGCCTTGGCTGTGACAGACCCAGGTCCCAAGGGGGCCCTCGTTTTCGTTTTTTTTGGCTTAGCCACACATTTGGGGTGTGCTTTTAAATTTTTTTTTCTTTTTTTTCCAAGCAGAAATACCTGCCTGAATGTTTTGCCCCTCGCTGAGTGTTGCAGTGTTTGAATAAGTTGCTGCTGATGCAGTCAGACAGTTGATTGAGTGATTTCAAGGGGCTGATGATGCTATTTTTCTTCTTTTTTTCCCCTCTTATTTTAGTTTTTAAAGGAGCACATCCCCTCTATCCTCACATCTCCATTTATTCTGCCTTACTGAGGCAATTACCTGCAGGCTCTTTTGCTGCAAACCCCTCCCCTTCTCCTTGGAAGTCCTGCCTATTAGCCCTGTCCTTAATTAGGCAGAGTTTTTAATTGCTTAGGAAACCCCAGCCTCTTTTAATCTTGGTAATGAAGGCTGGAGCTTTGCATCACCTGGTCTGAGGGGCTCAAAGGCTCCTTTCTGCTTTCCCACCATCCTAACAAGCAGGGCTGCAGCAATTGCCTGGGAAAAAAAATAAAATCCTGGGAGATGGGAATGTGTTTGAATGTGAAAAATCAACCGTGCTGTGTTTATTCCTTCTTTTCCCCAGGCTGGGGAGGCAGAAACTCAGATCCCTCTCTTAGATGAGGAGTTAAAACCTGGCTCTGAATGGCCTGGATTTTCTGCTCCCAGGGAAAAGGATTGGCAGGTCTGAAAGGATTCAGCCAGAGACAAAGCAAACAAGGGTTTATGTGTCATATATCTAAAATATAGAATCATTATTGAGGGCATATTGCATATTTTAAATGCTATACATTGTGTCTATAGCATGCATTTTATTATACATACAGTGTATACATTATATAGACATTTTATATATAATTATAGAAAATACACATTCTAGAGTTATTCTATACAATGTAAATTCTAGAAATACTAAATGCATTAAATATTGTAAATTCCATATAATAACAACCTGGGCTACTGGAAGGTGTCCCATGTCAGGAGGGTAAAAATCAGCTGTTAATTGGATGGGGTTAATGAGCTGAGCTCCAACCTCAGGGGGATAAATTCCCTGGAGGAGCAGCAGTTCTCAGGGAAGCATCAGCAAGAGGGTGTATGAACCAAAATATCTACAAGAAACTCAAAGTGTGTTTTTACATTGAAAAAAACAAGAGCTCATTGATCAATTTTATTGATTTTCATGAAAACTCAGTTAACTCCCAATTCTCCACTTTCCTTGTCTTGTTCAGGGTTTGGAGTGTGGGAATACAGCCAAGGGGATCTGAGGTAATTTTGGGGTAGGGAATTGAATATTTAAATCCAGTGGTCCTAAGGGATTGATTTCAGGGCAGGAAACATGGATCTGTGCTCTGGGGGTGTTGATCCCAAATCTGCCTCTCATTTCCATGGGGACACAGGGAATCCCTGCAGCTCTGAGACCCATCACCTATTTTTGAGGCTTTGTTTTGTCTGCAAACCCTTTTTCCCAAACCTGCAGGCTCACAGGAAAATGGGAAAGAGCCAGGCTTTGCACCCCAACACTCCCCAAAATAATCCCATTGCACCCTTGGCTGTACACAGAAGCTGGGCTGGGTCATGGAAACTCAATATATCCCTTAAAAAAATACAATCCACCCCTTATTCCACCTATGGAAAAAGTTATTTGTGGCATTGGAGCTTAGGAGAGGTGAAATTTGGAGCTGGAGAAGATTGAAAGGGGGCTCACAGCTGCCTTAATAAATGGTATAAGTGGCTCTTTTACCTGTGACAGAGAAAGGAGAGAGACTGGAAATGTTTTTATACATTGTGTTGCTCATGGTAAAGGAGGGATGCTCCTTCCTCCACACCAAAATACCCTGGATCATCATCAGAGAGGATTTTTTGGCCAGTTTGGCTCCATTGTCACCACAGCAGTGAGTGGTTCAATAACTTTTCCACCTTTTTTTTTTTCTGCAATGTGAGGCGAACGTGGCAATGGTGCTGTTGCTGCCTTAATGAGTTTATATTTGACATGGATAATTAATTAATGAGTTATTAATGCTTCTACTTGCCTTCCCCATCCCTCAGGGTTTGGGGTGTATGCTGATATGTCCTTTCCAGGTTTTTCTCTGCAGCAGATGAGTTCCTGTCTCCTAGCAAAGGTCATGTTCAAGGGTGTAATTAAAGCATTTTATAAACTGAGGCATGATTAAATTAGCCTGTAACCATTAGCTGAATGGTATTTGCTATTCATACAGGAGCAAAACCTGCCTTTTAAATGCCTATTAAAACATATTTTAATATGAAATACTTACTAAAAAATAGAAGAAAAGCTTTTTGGAGCTGAATAAAACCCCTGTGACTCAATCCTAAGGTCAAAATCCCCATATTTCTTTCCCCTATGAGGGTGTGGGTGCAGAAGTATTTTCTCACTTTGCCTTTCCCTTTGGATGGAGCTTGTTTGGTGTGAGGAATATTTCAGTGGAGCTTTGCACCACGTGTACTCTTGGATCAACTGCCTCCTTCCAGAGAAAGCAAAACTTTCTGCCAGAAACATTTTTTTTTCCTTCTGGCAGAACAATAATATAGATAAGAAATAAAAACACAAATCTGCTGTGTGGGTGGTGACAAGGTGGCAAGAAACTTTATCCCAACCCCACCATCTCTCTGTGAAATTCTCCCTGAATAAATCAGACTGGGACAGCCCCTTTCTTTCAATATTATAATTTTTTTTTTTTTTTTTTTTAATTCTAAAAAGTGCAAAAATACAGCTGCTCTTGGCCAGATTCTCCCTTGTGCATCTTTGCATCAGACAGGGGCCCTGGCAAAGGGACCCATTTTTGGGCTTCACAGAGGTAAAAGGAACAGAGCTGCTCTGACCTCAGCCAGGGATTTTATTCCTCCTCCTCTCATGGGTGAGTAGAAACCCTTGGAAGCTGAACTTCACGTGTCTTTATGTTTTTTATCCATCCAAAAGGGAAAATGTATCGTGGAGCCAATATTCCACTGGCACATGGGGCTGCAAGGGGAAACCTGCCACAGCCCCAGCCAAATCACTGCAGCTATCAGGGCTGTGTTTTTCCCCCAAAATCCCCTTTTTCCCCTAATTTTCTGCCCAGCTGTGGCAGCTCTGCCAGCTGTACCCAAGTGCCACAGCCATCAGCTTTTCAAGGCCCAGATCTGGAGTGTTTCCCTTTAATTTTGGTGAAAATTAAGGGTGTTTGGGGCTGGGAGTGATATAATTTCTATTTACAGCAGCAGGGAAGAGGCATGTGCTGGCTTGGGGCCACCACAAATAGCTCTGGACACGAGAGCTCTTAAAATAATATTAATAATAATAATAATTTCCATGTTTTCCTTGTTGGGATGTCCCCCTCAGGCAGAACCCCCTGATGAAACCTCTGCAAAGGGAGCACATCTGGGTTTCATTTTACAGCTGAAGAATAGTAATTAAGATGCTTTTGCAGAGCCAGGGCTTGAAAAACTAAAAATAAAAGCCATACAGGCACAATACCAGACCTCCAAGCACCAAAAATTCCCCTTTTCCCCCCATTTTCACCCTCCCAGCTCCACTGGAACCCTCAGGCATGCCCAAGCTCCCTGTTGTTTTGGGGAGAAGAGGCAGGAATAAATCATGGACTGAAAGGGGATGGTGCAGAAAAGTGGGATTTTTTGGCTAAACCCAGAAGAGCAATGGAAATGCTAACCTGTGTAGAAGGTGGTAGCAAGGGGAGGTTTTCCAAAGCTCCAAAAACTATGGATATCATGCAAAAAAATCAGGCTTGGCTTTTTTATTGCAGCAAAATGTGTGTAAATCACTGAACCCAGGCTTGGAATAATTTTCTCCCTCTATTTCTCATTTTTCTTATATGAATATTACAGGAAAAGAGAGAATAAAAATAAAATTAAAAAAAAAAGCAGCTGTTTTCCAGCCCTCCACCACCTCAGGGTGCTTCTGGCCCCAAGCAAATGAAAAATTAATTTTCCCCAGCTCAAGCTACAAGAGGAGATGGGGCTCAATGAGATTCACTCAAAAGCTCTTTCTGGTTCCTGGGGGTCATGATGGAAAAATATCTGTGGGCTGAGGGGAGGCACCAGGAACTGGGAAATACTCAGGAGTTCGATTTAAGAGGTAAAAAAAAAAAAAGAGTTGGGGTTTATGTGGAAGTCAGCTTAATTTTAGCAGGAAGATGATAAAAAATTAATAAGGTGGTCAATGTGTGGAGAGGGAAAGGCTTGTCTGGGGGGATGCTGGGCAGGGTTAACCTAGTTTATATTGTGCATCAGCAGGGAAAAGAGAAAGGGAAGGGCTGGGAATGCCAAGACAGCAGAATGAATATCACCTACCAAGCCAGACTGTGCCAAACCCCAGAGATGAGTGATGCTGGTGGGATTTTGGTCCTAAAGCTCTGGCATGGAGAGGTTTAACACCCCCCATGGATTTGGAGGATTTTGTTTTCTCCTGGATGCCACCAGCAGGGAGTTTTAGGGCTCTGTGGTTTTGGGAAGGAGAGTTCCCTGCCTTTCCACCCATGGCAGCAGCAACCTCTCACCCCAGCCACCACCTCAATCCCACCAAGGTGCTGCCTGGAGTTCAACATCTGCTGCAGCTGTGCTTAGAAAAACGTGGATTTTGGGGGTTATTTTCTGTTTTTGGGGTTATTTTTCACCAGAACGGGGCCACGCCGGCCGAGCTCTCTCTGCGCCACGGTTCCTAGAAGGAGAGCAAGTTTTTCCCTGCTCTTTTCCAAGCCTCTGCCACTGACAGTAGGGGCTGGAAGCCATCCAAGGCTGTCAGTATAAATCTCTCTGACCTTGTTTCACCATCCCTTAACTCGCAGCTCAGCCGGGACCGGCGTCGGCTTCCACTTTCTGGCTCATTTATCCCTTTTCCAGCTTTACAGTTCGGGTTCCTGAGCTTGTCTGCTCATCCCTGGGTGGGCAAGGCAATGAGGGGGGACTCCCAACCCCTAGAGAAACCTCCCAGCAAGGCTGCCAAGGCAAACATCTTGCAGGAATTTTCTCCTCAGCAGCTGTAGCTGAGGAGAAACGATGCTTGGAGGTGCAGCGGGATGGGATGAGGGAAATATGCTCCTGTTTGGATTGGGCTGAACACAGGGCTCTGATCCCAAAAAACACTGCCTGGCTGCCATCAGGAGATGAGCCTTGGTAAGATCTGAGCTCTGTTCCTGCCATGATGTGCCTATACAGGAGTTTGTTCCTCCTGTGCTAATTATTTGCTGTCCTCTTGCTTCCAGGGAATTGGCAGCTTGTGGGATGCTGGGCTCACCTAAGAAGAAGGGAGGATGGCAGCCTTTGGAGATGTGGGATATGAGGATATGGCCATGGGGAGAGGGTAGGAAGAGGTGTTTTCCCACTCTGGCTGGATCAGTCCCTTTGCACACCCAACTCTCACTTTTGGGTCCTGGAAAAAAAGGCATTGGGAGCTTGGGTCCTGTCAGAAATCCACAGCATTGTGTGTTAAATCCAGACAAAACCCTTCATTTTCCAGCTCCAGAGAAGCCTCACCTTTAAAATGTTGTGCTGATTCCAGTGTGTTTGGGGTCTTTGCTAGTGGCTGCCATTGTCACTTGGTTTTGTGACAGCATCCAGAACCTTTGGGATGCTGGCAGGAAGAGTTTGGTGGCAGGATTTATCAGGATTAGTGTTTTACCCTGGCCAAACTTGCAGACGTACAGATTAACCAGAAGGGAAAAAACTTTCACGGATAAGAAAAGCAAGACATGAATTAAAAAAAAAAAAAAAAAAAAATCTCCTGGGGGCTTGTGGAGGCTCCTTCCATCTTTGGAGGTCTTAAAGTAGGGATTAGGGAGAGATCTGCCAGGAATGATCGTTCCCCGGGGCAGCCGGAGACCAGATGATGTGTCTGTCATCTCCCTCCCTCCCTCCCTCCCTCCCTCCCTCCCTCCCTCCCTCCCTCCCTCCCTCCCTCCCTCCCTCCCTCCCTCCCTCCCTCCCTCCCTCCCTCCCTCCCTCCCTCCCTCCCTCCCTCCCTCCCTCCCAAAACTCCAAAAGGGCTCGAGCTCCTCCTGCTCCTCTCCTGGACGAGCTCATCTTCTTGGTATTCCAGCACGGCTCCTAAAAATCCCTCCGAAAAGAGCTGAAATCCTGGAAAAGGGGTGGTTTTGGGCCAGGGGCTGCTGTGGAGAGGGAGGGGAGGATGCTCGGGGGGTTTTCTCTCCCCTCCTGCCCCGGTGCTGCTCTAATCCCGGGGCAGCTCGGCGTGGCTGAGGGATGAGGTCACATCCCTGCTCCCATCCCTGCCTTTGGAGAGCAGGGTGCGATTGGAGCCTGCTCAGGTGCGTTTGGGATGATTCCCGAGCCAAGCTTTGCCTTGTTCTGAGCGCTGCACCTGGATAAGCACCAGGTAAAATCCCTGCCCATCCTACCTGTGCCTAAGATGCTGAGCCATCCCTCCCAGCTCTTCTTCCTTCTTCCAGCGTTTTTTTAAACCTCAGACTAACCCAAACAGCTGCAAAACACTTTCCCCCTCCTTCTTCTCCTTCTTTTTTTTTTTCTCCTGTTTATTTTTTGCGATTTTGATCACTTCTTGCCAGAAATCAGCCCGTGGCCAAGAGGTGGTTGTGCAACTTGAGTGCAGGGGCAGCTGTTTCAGAGCCTTTGGGATTAACAAACAGAAGGTTTCCATCTCTGGGAAGAAGAAATGTGGTGAGCTAGGGCTGGAAATGCAGCCCTGTCTTCTTGCTCTGGTAGATCCCGAGCTCCTGGCTCCCACACTCATGATATTATGGGCAGAAAAGCCAGTTTAGGTAATTGGTGGAGATTGCTGCAACTTTATTAGCCTTAATACCCTCCCCCCACAGGAGGTTTGCATGGCTGAGCAAAGCAATCTGTGCAAATAGGCACAAAAATAGACCCCATTAAGTGGGTTTGGTTTTTTGGGTTTTTTTTGTTTTTTCTTCTAAGAAATACTTCCAGCCTTATGTGAGGGATTTTCCAGTCCTCAAAAAAAAATTCAAGATTAATTGTATTTGAGGGCAAACAGCTGCATCTACTGCTGGTGGAGGGGATTTGGAACATGTCACCTGGGCTCTGAATTTGAGTGGTACCTGGTGGGATGGGCAAGGCTTGGACACTGCAGCACTCCAGGAAGGCCAGAAATTGGCACTGCCAGATGAAAATCAGGTTAGAGCCTCCAGCAGGAAAAGGATCCTGATTTGGGGTTTTAAAAACAACAGTTTGTCAGATTTCATCTCTGGAAGCTGGAAAGAAAACCTGCTCCTCCCCAGGCCTAGAGGTCACCCAATAAATGGGAAAGTCCCCAAACCCATGTCACTGGTAAATCTCCAGGCTGCAGAGGAAAGCCTTGAATCATGAAGAATTCCAGAGTGCATTATCCATGGAGGAAATGGGGGCAGGAGATAAAATAACACCCAAGGAGGGGAAAAAAAACAGGAAAAGGATCCACTTGGACTCCAAAACAGAAAGGAAAAGGTTAAGCCTAAAGTCAAGGAGAAGGGTGGGACAGTCAAAGGCTGGGAAAGGCAAAGCCAGGAGACAAAGAGGAGAATGGAGGGGCCAAAGCAGAGGGGAAGGACAGGAGGGAAAGGACAAGGGGAAGTTGCCTTGCTGCTTCTCTTTGCCTCCTCTATGACAAGAAGAAAAAGGCTGCAATGAACACATTTTTCTGAAATAATGGTGTCTTGGTAGAGATAACACCAAAATCCACACTGATCGTTTAACATTTCAGGCAGGTAAGACCAACAGGTAGGGCTGGTGTCACTGTGTGGGTGACAAATATCACCTGGGAGCCCAAGAGATCCTCTTGGAAGTTGTCTTCTCACCATGTCCAGCACATCATATGTGCCCAAACATGTTTAATTATTACCTTTAGAAGGTAATAAATGAGGCAAGTTGTGTGTCAGGTCACTGGCATTGTCAATCAGCCAAATTTATGCTGCCATAACAAAGCCAGAGATCTGGTAACATCAGGGGAGGCATAAAGGTTTAGAGGGACTGGATGAATTCACAGATCTTGTGGATGAAGAAATAGATTTTGCCTCTGAAAAACAGTAATTGAATGATGCTTTCCAGAGCTGTTCTTCACAAGTAAAGTATGCCCATTATTACATGTTCCCTCATAAATCTATTCAGTCAAAAAAAGGGTTCTTTTCAGCTTTGATGCTCCAGTGGGTGCATATCCTCTGAAATCATCCAAAATGCTCGGAGCACAAATTCTTTTTCTATCTCTTCTGCAAAGAATCTCTTGCAGATCATTTCTCCTCTTTAATTATAGATTGCACAAAGCAACAGAAGCATGAAAAAGCTTAAATTGGGAATTAAAATCTGTTTCTCTTCCAGCTTGAAATTCTCTACTTGAAGTAAGTGTATTTCTCTCTCCTTTTGGAGGCATCCTGCGACTTTAGCTGCGGGGAATTTTGGATTGGGTTTTGAACACCAGGGCCTCAGCTTCTCCTTTTTGCCTCAAAACCCAACCCAGATGGAAGGTGAGGCTCTCCACCCTCCTCTGGAAGGATGTTCTGGCAGCATTCCTCCTGGATAACACAGAAGAGTGGCGCCTCACCAGAAGTGGCTGCAGCAGGACCATTTCCAAGGAGTTCCTCATCTCCACCTCTGGATCCTCCTCCTGGCACCCAGCAGCCCCACACCTGCAGTGGAGGTAAGCAGGGCCTTTTCCCAAATGCTGGGTTGGAAACAAAGCTCCAACTGAGGTCCTCCCTAAGAAATCCCAAACCAGAATCCTAATTCCTGATGAGAAGCTTGCAGGCTGGCACATTGTTTTCCCTGCTTGCCTTTTCCATCTTGCTCTGGCCTCTGTGGCAGCTTGGATGACAAGTGCCTCAAGGCAGGAATTACCTCTTGGGAAAGGTTTTGGGTTGTTCAGTGTAACCCAAACAGTCTCTGGGCCCCACAGCAGGATAATCCAAGCACAACCAGCACAACTGGTGTTACTGGTGTTGCAGCACAACAACCCCCTCCTTGGAACTGGCCTTGGAGTCCTGGCCAGAATTAAAAAATAGCCAGACACAGCAAATGGAAACAGTGCCAGGAGGTTTGCTCCTCTGTGCTGGTGGATGTCCCATCCCTGGAAGTGTCCAAGGCCAGGCTGGATGTGGCTTGGAGCAATCTGGGATAGTGGAAGGTGTCCCTCTCCATGGCAAAGGGATGGAACAGGATGATACTGAAAATCACTTCCAACCCAAACCATTCCATGATGTGGGAAGCCCTTTTACCACAATGCTGGATTTGTTGAGTTCTGTTGAGTTTTTTTTAGGGGAGTACTGGATTTATTTGCCCCTTGTCAGGGTGGCGAGGAGGAGGAGCCTGAGGAAGCACAGCACGTGTTGGACTGTGAGTCTCAGTGGTGATGCCCTTTGGAAAAGGCAAGGCATGTGGGTTTTCCTTGGAGAGCCAGCAAGATGCATCCAGGAGCAAGGCCAATGCCTCTTTCTGTCTGTTTCCTCCTAAAAATAGGAGGAGAGGGAAGAAATAAAAATTAAATGGGATGATGGAATGGTTTGAGTTAGAAGGGACCTTAAAACTCTTTTTTCCCCCCCCAACCTTCTGCCATAGACAGGAAGACCTTCTGCTATCCCAGGCTGCTCCATCCAACCTGGCCTTGGACACTGCCAGGGATGGGGCATCTTCAATTCCACATTTGGAAAACATCCCAGATGTTTCCAAACAGGATGTTTACCTCGGCGGCAGCGCTCTAAGCCGGGAGACGATTTGGCTTTCCCCGTGGAGCATCTCCATCAGCGAGGGGCCGGGAGGTGGGATTTGGGGAGAGGGGCAGAGCTGGGGGGGCTCCCCGGCTCCCGGCGCGTCTCGCCTTTGTTCGGGCAGCGCTGGAGCCGGGGCGGCCGCGGGGCGGGGAGGGATGGAGAGGCGGGGTGGTGGGAGGGAGGAAAGGAAGGAGGGAGGGCTGCCCGAAAAGGCTTTTTTTTTTTTTTTTTTTTTTTTTTTTTTTTAAATCTCCAAGAAAAGAACGATCCACAGGCAACGCGAGAACTTTTTTTTTTTTTTTTTTCCCCGCGCGCCTTTAATAAGAAAACTATGTTTAAAAATTTATTTTAAGAACAAAATTCAAAGAAATTCAATTAAAACGAACCCGACCTCCCACCCCCCGGCCCAGACCCGGCCCCCTGCCCGCCCCACGCCGCCCGGGAGGCGGCAGAAGCGGCGGCGGCGGCGGCGGGAGCGCCGGCGGCCCCGGCGGCGGCGGGGGGAGGCGGTCGCCGGGCGCCGCCCGCCCCGCATCCCGCATCCCGCCGGCCCCGCATCCCGCCGCCGGCCCCAAATGGATTATCTGCGGCTGGTGCTCTCCTGCCTCGTCCCCCTGCACGGCTGCCTGGCCGCCGGCAGCGCCCCAGGTACGGCGGCTGCCCCGCGGACGGGGGGCCCGGGGTGGAGGGGGGTGTGGGGGCTGACAGGTGGCTGCACCCCGGAGGATGGGGAGAAGGGAGAGAAGGAATCCGCTGGTGGGGGGGCTTAGGTTTCAATGGGAACTGGGGGAGATGGAGGCTGGGCGAGAAATAGTTGGCGTGCTTGGCGTGCGAGGGGACGTCAGCCCGAGTTCCTTCTGCTACGTTGGACGCACCCGCTTAAAACTACAAAGCGGACGGGAAAAGCAGCTGTCGGGGTTATGGAGCTCGCCGAAGGCTCCCCCGCTCGGGTTGGCCCCCGCCATCCCGGCGGGATGCTCCGCGCCCACGGCCCCTTGCGCTCGGCGCTGTCTCCGCAGAGCTCCTGCTGTCCGGCAAGCTCAGCGAGTATGGAGTGATCGTCCCGTTCAGCACCGACTGCCGGGGTCGCTTCCTGTCGCACGTGGTGTCCGGCGAGGCGGCGGCGGGGCTCGGCCAGCCCGCCTGTCCCCCGGACCCGTCCCGGTCCCGCCGCGTCCCCCGCAGCCCCCCGGATGAGCCCCCCCAGCGCCGCCTGCTCTACTTCAACGTCACGGTTTTTGGGAAGGAGCTGCACCTCCGGCTGAGGCCCAACCGCCGGCTGCTGCCGCCGGGAGCCGTGGCAGAGTGGCAGGAGGATTTCGAGGTGCTTTTCCGGGAGCCCCTCCAGCAGCGGTGCCTTTTCACCGGTGACATCTCCGGGATGCCTGGAGCTGCCGTGGCCATCAGCAACTGCGATGGACTGGTAAGCTGGAGGATGCTGGGGGGGTGCTTTGTGTGTGCTGCCTGTGTTTTGGTGTGGTTTGCTCTTAAGAGGTGAAGCGTGGTGTCCTGAAACCCAATTTTTTGGTGGTACTTTGTGTATGATGCCCTTTAGCCCTTGAGAGCAGCAGGTTCCTTGTGTGTCAGCTACTCCATCAGGCTGGTTTGTGCTCCAGTGTTTATTTAAAAGGCTCAGTCCTGTGCCTAAGCTGCCTCCTGCCCAGATGCTGTCACATCTCAGCCTCTGGGACGGGGACCCACACTCATGGTGATGCTGTCCCACCCTTGCCCCACCCGTGTTTTACCTTGGGACTGCACTGGGAACTTTTTCTCTGCCTTTCCCACCTCTTAAATTATGCTGTGTGAGCTCAAGCACATACTGAAATCGCTGTTAGCTGCAGTCTACAGCATCTTTTTGCATCTCTTTTTTTTTTCCCCTAATCACTCAAGGGCTCAGAGGCTCTTGGCTTTCTGAGCACAGTTCAGCATCAGTAGTTTGCTGCCACAGTGATTTAATTCCTTTAAATGGCTCTGTTACCTCCTTATCCCCGGCATCTGCTGTGCCTGTGGGTTCCCTATCTTTGATATGCTTGGGGAAGCACTTATTTTTTAATACCCTTGGCCTGCTGCCCTTCAGATTTCCTTTGAGCCAATTAAATCTTGTTTTAGGTGCCAGAGTTTGCTATTTTCCCCTGGTACCACTTAAAGTTACTGCAGGGTTGGAAGAAATGTCTTATTTTGTGTCTTTTAAAAAAAAAAAATTAAATGTGTTGCTTTTTTAGTTGCTTTATTCTGGGAGTTCCTTAAGCCAATTTTGTCCACCAGCACAAACAATTTGGCATTCCTTTCTTTTTATACAGTGCCTGGTGCTACTGTACAAGCAGAAATGATAGGGCAGCACAGCTAGAAATACATATTTCGCCTACATATAGAAATTAAATTTTTTTAGCACGTAATCCACACCTTTTGAAGCATCCTTTTGGGAATTGCAGACATTTCTCCAGGACACGGATTGTGCTGGGGCTGGCCAGTGTGGGCAGGCTTGGAAGCTTTAAAGGCATTTCCTATATTTCCAGCAAATAGTGCTGAGTCTGGAACAGAGACCAGGGTTTGAAGTGTGCAGGTTCCGTGGCAGATCTCACCCCAGTAAAAGGATGCTGGAGGAAACCAGCAGCTGATCCATGTCCTGCTGTGGCACAGCTTTGGGGAATTCTCTTCCCCAGAGCCTACTCTGTTGTTAGTGTCAATCCCAAGCAGGCTTTAATTTAACTTTTCCAAGCCTTCCTTAGGTTTAACCCCAAGTTTTCCCTTCACAGCACACCTTGTTGGTTGGCATTTTTTTTTTCCCTATTTCCTGCTGGGTTAAGATGTAGCTTGTACCACAGGATGCTTTCCATGTGGATTTATACAGCTGTATCCTGCCACTCGTGGTACCCCAAGCCCACCCTTTTAAAAAAGCGGCTTTTCCCCCAGGATAAGGATTTTTTTTTCCTATTTCCCACAATAAATTTATTGCTCAGTGGCCAACAAATCAATATCCTGGCTTCAACCAGGAATTTCCCATGGTGTTGTGAAGGACAGAAGGGGGCAAGCAGGTGCTTGGCTCCCTTGCCCTTGTGATGCATCCGACATCACTGTTGGTTTCTCTTTTCTGGCTGTATGACCCTCTGGCTTAAGTGATTCTGACATTTTCAGTCTGCTTTGGACGAGCAGGGGGAATCAAGAGGATTCCTGAAAAGCAGTGAAAAGAGCTTGATTTTGGAAATGGAAAACCTGGTTCTAGGTGTGGATGGGATGGGAGGATGATGTTATGACCTGGAGAAGCAGCAGAGCATCTGGGAGGGGATGTACATGGTCAGGATCGCTAATGGGTTGGAGGTAAGAGAATTCCTGTGGACTTTTTTTCTGGAATCTGCCCAGGAGCTTGGGCAGGGGATTGTGGCTTTGGCAGCCCGGGCCAGTGCGCGTGGGAGGCGCTGGGCAGCCGGATCCTGGCCAGAGGAAGCGCTCCGGGATGCTGCGGATGAGGGCTGTGTACACAAGGAGATTAGCCCGTGTGTAAACGGAGACCGAGATTATAAATAGGGTGGGGAGGAGCAGAGGGGAGGAAGAATAAAAAAGCAAAAAAAAAAAAAAACGCACAACAAAACCAGAACCCAGCTCTTGTAAAAGTCCACCCAAAGCCTTTCCTAAATCCATATTTAGCAAGGCAATGCTTTCCCCTTTTTCCCGTGGCACCTTCCACCGCCGCTGCCATTCGCCACGGGCATCCACGCGTGAGAATCTCTGGCCTTTCATTTTTTTTTTTTATTTTTTATTTTTTTTGCAAGGGTGTCTCGTACCAGGGTGGGAAGATGCTGTCGCCCATAATGTAATTTCAAAGCTGATCTAAGCCACCGAATTCCTGACTGGTAAAGTAGCGTTAGGCAGAAATCTCCGCCGGCGGACACGTCTCGCTGCAGTGGAGGCATCCCAGATTTTCCCCAACTGGCTTTTAGCAGTGTGTGGTCAACCTTGTTTCCTTCCTGCTTTCAGAGATGGGTGAAGGATTATCACCCACAGACACCATGTTTGTGTGCCTGGCTTTTCCCTGGGGTGATTTGCCATGGAGCTGCAAATTGTGGAGACAGCATTTTCCATCCCTGTGGCCTTGGCTTGCTTCAGATGGGTGGCAGCAGATAAGCAGGACATAAAAGCCCTCAGGAACAGTAATTAATAGGGAATGGAGGGGGAAACAGCCCCAAAAAGAGATGCCCCAGTGAAAAAAGTGTGGCTTGGTCTTCCAGGATTTTCCTTGCAGTTCCTGAGCTGTAGGATAATTATGGGGAGAAGGATGGTGCAGAATGTCCCTTTGGTCACGTAGATCCCACTGACCTCAGCTGGTGTGGGTGTTACATGGGTATGAGGGCTTTTCTCCCAGGTGATAATCCCAAGTTTTGGCAGTGAGATGCAAACCAAGTCCTGTTTGGGCTGAAAACCCACTTAATTAATTAGTGCTGAGTGTGTCTCCATGTCCTCACTCCACCAGGAGCTACATTTGAGGCCTGGCTTGGGTCACCTGGCAAAGCCTGGCCTGTAGCCACCCCAAAAACCTCTGTCCTTGGCACAAAGGCCAGGGAAAAGGAGACAAGGAAGGTAAAGTGTTGTGTTTGATGGGCTGCAAAGCCTGTGAAGCGGAGAGGAATGAAAATAGTGATGGAGCAGCTCTGGACCATGCCTGGTGCCCTCTGGATGGAAGGGGAGCACTGTTATCCGTGGTGTCAGTGTTCACACTGCCTGGTTTTCTAGGACTTCTTGTCCAAATTATGTGTGAATCTTATAGGAAAAACACATACTATGCACGCATCTGGATTCCCCCCTCCTGTTAGCTTCCCTGGCCGAGTGCAGCAGTTTATTAATTTTTCCACATCTCAGCTGTGTTCAGTGTCAGAATTTCCTGAATTCCTGTGGGAGTTGGAGCATTTCATCCAGCAGTGGAGGAAGAGTTTCTTACTCTGGATCTTGGGGGATCCCCTTAGTGAAGCTGGAGTTCATTTCTCCCTTAGCTTGGAGAGGCACAGGAGAGCTGGAGAAGAGACTTCACCCTCTGTGAGTGAGTTTGGTGTATGTATTCCTTCTTTCCAGTGGAATTGTCTTTAAAGGGCCATTTTCTAGTTTGGGAATACCTTCCCTGAGAGCTGCAGACAGCATCTCTCATGTTAGAAAAAGCAGTGATGGTAGTCCCACCAATTGATTTAATTCGATCTGGTATTATTAAACCAAATTAAAATCAAGAGTGGGAAGCACATGGCTAATTGATCGCCGAGGGTGGAATTGAACTCTTGGAAAAAGCCCAAGAAAAGCTGATCGGGACTTTTTGGGTGGCATCTGACCTTTTCTGCTGCCTCCCTAATGTTACAACCTTCCCAAAATGCTGAAACACAACCTGAGCTGCTCCTCACGTTGGTGCATGCCTCTTGCAATGGTGGTTTTTGGGTTGTTTTGGTTTTTACATTGATTTTTATGAGTGCCAGGGTGACCACTGCAGCTTCTGTTTCATTTCTTGGGCTGCTCTGCTCTGATGGACACAGAAATCCCTTCATTATCCATCCCCTTTACCGCCGTTCATCCCCGGAGCCGGCGGTGCGTTGCGTCCCGCCTTTGGGAGAAAGTCTGGGCTGCTTTATTCCTTGAGCCTGATATAATTAGTCACGAGCTGTAGAGCAGCTCAAACCCAAGTGGGCTGTGGCTTGGGACCAGGCTCTTTCACATTTTAATCCAGCCTTGCCCCAGCGCGGCGGCACAGCTTTCCTCCGGCCGCCTGACTCAGCAAGTCCCGGCTTTGGCCCTAAACCCTTAAACCGGCTTTGGGGTGCCTGGTCCCGAGTGAAACACCCTGTGGCAGGGCTGGGAGGGGGTAGTGGTGTCCCAGAAGGGCTCCTCCTGGGGTAGGGAGTGCTTGTGCTCCTTCTCTTATGGTATAATAAAGAACAATGTTTTGGAAGTGGAAATTAGGAGAATTTCTTCATGGAAGTTGTTGTCCCTGGAGGGATTGAAAAGATGTATAAATGTGGCACTTGGGGATGTGGTTTAGTGGTGGCCTTGGCAGTGCTGGGTCAATGGTTGGACCTCATGATCTTGGAGAGCTTTTCCAACTAAAAGTATTCCATGATTCTGTGCCTTGCCCCATCATCATGGCCTCGCCCAACCCTCACTGAACCTGACTGGTGGTTTGACTCTCTGGCTTGTTCTCTGCCTCATCACCACCACCCTGCCAGGTTAAACCTGGCTGTGTTCTTCATCTCCTTGGCTGAGAGTGGGGGCACAATCCCTGGCTGCCCTGTTTGGCCTGGATGTGTCCTGTGGGAAGAACATGTGTCAGGCAGGGACTTGGATTCCTCAGGGAGAAGGTAAAACAAAACCAAAGCAAAACCATATCCTCACTTTGCAGTGGAGTTAAGCACTTAATAAAACCCAAGTGCAGCAGGCAATTTGATGGAATCCAACAGAGTCAGGTTGGCCATTGCCTCATGAATCCAAAGGGACTTGAGCACAGAGGGGACCCAAAGAACCAGGCGGGTTTGGAAGAGCCCCAGCCTCTGTCCAAAACACCTCTCTGTGTATATTTTATTTTTATTATATTTTATTTGACGAGAACCATCCCAACAGCCTTATGAGAACTCCAGCAGGTCCACGCTGCTGGAAGAGTTTGCTCCATGAGTTCTGCTGGCGTTTTCCAGGCAGCTCTTCAACAGCAAGGGAAGGAACGCAGCGTGTGCCGTGGAGGGAGCTGGGAAAAATGCCCAGCTGGGGGGGGGGCTGCCCATGGGATAGAAGCCAAATCCTGGTGATCCTTTTCCTTGCCTGAGGTCTGAGCCGGCCGGCGCTGCGGGGTGTGAGCGCTCAGGCTGATGTAAGGGGGATTTGATGGGAGCTTGGTGTTAATTAGGAACAGGTCGGTAGCCAGGACAACATTTCCAGCCATGTTTGCCCTGTCATTCATCTTCCCTGTGCTTGGGACGTGGAGTTGTAATGCTTTCCAGCTTCTGCTCCAATGGGATTCCCCTGGGTTAATTCCCAAGTACTTCATGGGGCAGAGAGAATGGTTTGCCTTTCCTTCTTCTTGTTGCAGCTCGTAGTGTCAGTGAAATGGCAGATATGCTAACAGCAAAATGGGAATGGAATGGGGAGGATTCAGGGAGGCTCAGGAGTGTCTTGGGAGCCCCTTCAGCCTTGCATCCCTGAGTTCAGGGTCCAGCACAACTCATGGATGTGACAGAACAGAGTTTTGCAGCCATATAAAGACACAACTTGACTTGCAGCCAGGTTGGGTTTTATTTTGTTGGTTGGTTTCTCCTTCCTTTTTTACTTTTTTCCCCCATCTACAGAAGAAATTAAGGGTTGTCATAGATGAGCATGGTATTAGAACCATCCCAGTGTGATGGAGTAGGATCATTTTGGGATGCCTTTCCCCTTTGTGCGTGCATCAATCTTTAACGAGTACATTGAGTGTGCATATCCCCCCACACTTACATAAAACCACACTGTTTTTTCTCCCCCTCTTTCCCTTATTTCTTTGTGGAGTCCAGGCTGGCCTGATTCGGACAGACAGCAATGAGTTCTTCATTGAGCCCCTGGAGAGGGGCCAGCAGGACACAGAGGAGCACGGCAGGGCCCACGTGGTCTATCGGCGCTCGGCCATCCGGCAGGATGCTGCTGAGCCACGCCACGACCTTCATCCCCAAGGTAGGGGCTGCTGGGATCCAGCCTTTCCCAACACTGGCAATAAGTATTTCACATGGGGAGAGGATTTCTCCTTCCATGAGCCCGTGTATGTGTCTCACTCTGTGGCTTCAGGTTCAATTTAACTGGTAAAGTCAAGGAGAAGGGAAGGAAAGTGGGCTGGAGGTGCTGCTTTGATCAGCTCTGTGTTGTGAGAGTGGTGAGGCTCTGGAAGTTGTTGTCCAGAGAAGCTGCTCCATCCCTGGAAGTGTCCAAGGCCAGGTTGGATGGGGCTTGGAGCAACCTGGGATAGTGGAAAATGTTTCTGCCCATGACAGGGGGTGGAACATGATGACATCTAAGATCCCTTCCAACCCAAACCCTTCTGTGATGATTCTAAGAAACGTGGCCTCGATTTGACTTTTTAACAGATCATAGGATCGAGTATGGAAAAAACCTTTAAGGTTCTTGAGTCGAATAATTTGGATTGGTCTTCACAATTCAGAGCCATTTCCCCACCACAGAGCAAGCTGGACCAGCAACCAGCCGGACCTCAATATCCTGTTAGAGTTGAATCCCTCCATATATTCCCTACTGAATTTCTACTTTTTGTGGAGTATCACCGCTGTGTGAGGTCACTCAAAGGCTCTTTCTTTTCCCTCCCAGCACCCGGGGTGCAGGTGGGGGAGCTCCCCAACTCCCTGGAGCTGATGGCAGAGCGGCTGCGGGACGCGGAGCGCAAGCGGCGCCACGCCAGGAAGGACGACTACAACATCGAGGTGCTGCTGGCTGTGGATGACTCTGTGGTGCGCTTCCATGGCAAGGAGCACGTCCAGAATTATGTCCTCACCCTCATGAACATAGTAAGGCTCGGCTTGCTAAGGTGGGGGGTGTGGATCTCACCTTTCCCGGGGTTTAGTGCTCGTCTGATGCTGCAAATCTGTTATCCCGGGAAAAGAAGTGGGTTTGGGAGGGGGAGCGGTGCTGCAGGAAGGGCTGTGCCTTCTCACTGGGGCTCTGGCATTTAATATCTGTGGGAATTGGAGGGGTGGAAAGCAGAGCTCTTTGATATTCATCTCCACCACCTTCCCCTTGCAAATTACAAGGCTGGTGGTGCTGTCACTCTCTGTCACCTGAACCCAAAAATTTCTCCTGGCTGAGACTATTTCCCCCTTGTCACTGAAGTCTCAGCAAATGCTAGAAAAGAGAATGGCCGTGGCTTATCTAGTTAGTAATTACAATATTTGTAATTTGTTTTGCAATGATGATTTATTCTGAATACTATTTGTTGGTAGAGGAAATATTTTTAGAGCTTTTCAGAAGCTTTTTGGAAACCTGTGCACCTGGATAACCATTCAGGATAGATTTGAAAAGGAATTTAGAGCAACTTTACAGTTCCTGCACCTCTCCTCATTCAGAGGCACGGGGCAGCCTGTGCTGGTTCTCTACACCCCTTTTCATTCCTTTTTAAGATAAAAACATCCATATTCCCTGAGTCCTGAGAGATGTAGAAGTATCAGTATTTATTCATCCAGTCATCTTGAGGGAGGTCTGCTCCTCCAGCACCTGAATGCCTTCAAATATGGTCTATGCTCAAGGATCTCTTTCTCTTTCCCAGTTTTGTTTTGTTTTCCATGCTTTATCCTTGCCTCTATTTATTAATTTTTTGAGGTGTTCTTTTATGTAGTGGTGGAAAATGTTCAAAAGGCTCAACCAGCTCTGGGATGGCCAAGCTGTAAAGATGTTTTTGGGTGCTTGGTTGTTGGTTTGGGCATTATTTCTGCCATATGGCTGGCAACGAAGGGGAAATTATCAACGTGGGGAAGGTTTGGGGGATGAGAGGGTGGGTGGGGTGAAGGATGAGTGAAGTGGCTGGTCCCGAATAGGGAAAATGTTGAGGAAGCAAACACCTTCATCACAGAGTTTATTCTCTGCCGTGTTATCCCGATGCCTGCGGTGCCATGCTCTCAGCATCACTTCAATTCGCTCTCTGAGCGTTTCTCCCCTCGGTGTATTAAATCCTCCTGCCAGGGGGAAGCCACAGAAGCCCTCTGGCTCTTCCCACGTTACGGGGGTCGGAGATGATGTCATTTTTCCTTTCCGATCCCGGGGGAGGGGGGATGGCCCGGGGATTGTCAGCTCTAATCAAAAGGTCGGTTTTCAGGCGCATTTCATGGTTCCTACCCCGCGGGCAGCACTTTTCAGGGAGTGAATGCTCGGGATGCTGCGCTGGGAGAAGGGAGAACCCGCTGCCTATTCAATTAAAGGCGGCGTCGGCGACTTTAATGAGAGGGGAGAAAAACCCCAGGATAATACAGGCAACAAATACTTCCAGCAAGTATTATTTCCTTCTATATATTCTCCCCCCCACCCCCTTCCCCTTCTTTCTTTCTGGTTTTTAGTGCGTTTTCTTTCCAGTTTTGCCGTGACCTCCGTCCGCCTCCTCTTCCCTCGGCGCCGCCTCGTTTCCTTAGCGGCTCGGATTGCCTTAAAACACCCGATTCAGCAGAAAAAAAAAAAGAAAAAAAAAAAAAAAAAAAGAGTTGTGCTTTCTGGCCTGGGTGGCAGAGGGAGGGAGAGAGGAGGAGCCTGCTGGGACCACACAGATGAACATTAATCCCATTAGTTGGAGGCGAAGGGAAGAGGGATGAGAGGCTTGGCCAGCCCTCTAACGAGGAAAGGACTTAACGAGCTGGGCTGGAGTTCGTCAGGGAGCCAAATGGGAAAGTTCTCCTGTCCAAGAGCTCGCCTATCAAGATATGTCCTGTCAGGAGAATTAATCCATAACACCAGAGATTTATGCCTAAAAAGGAGACTGAGGAGTCCTTTTATTTTATTTGAATAAAAGGAGAGGCCATGGGGCATTCCCCTGGGATCTCTCAAATTTTTGGAGGACTTAACCTCCTTTTTATCCCAACTTCCCATCTGCACTTCCCTCTTTCTTTCCCCATTGGCAAAAATACTTGAGGGGTACAGACTTCCCAAACACCTGATACCTGAGATTCCCCTCTAATGTATAACTCTATCTTTTAATTTTATTTCTTATGGAATTCATGATTTTTTTCCATTTTTTCTTTCATCTTACAATATCCAATTCCATTTATCAGCAAGCCTACAGTTTGTTTGTAAAGGCAAATATCTTTTTTTCCATTCATCAATCAGTGGAATCCTTCCCACTGTTTCTTTTATCTCTCACTGCTGGTTTTATCTACCAGCAGACCCACATTTGTAAAGACAAATCCATCATTCCTCTCAATCCCAAGGAAAGGGGGCAACGAATTTGGAAGTAGAGATAAACTTTCCTGTTTTTTTCTGAGGACACAGATCCCTTCCCAGCACTGCTGTAGGTAAGATCCTGGGGCTCTTCCCAAGACACAAAACCCTTTATTAGGACCTCTGTGTCAGCTGAAGCTTGGTGATAAATGATTTGTCACGGAGAAGGTTTTTTTTTTTAAAGAAACCAACCCCACAGCCCTTATTTCACTGCCAGAAATGTGGATGCTTTTCAGTGAAGGGTGTTGTGTCCATCCCAGGAAGCTGACATGAGGATGACTGCTCCTTTTGTGCACCTAAGAGCTTCCCTGCAGGCAGGCTGCCTTCCCTGCTAGCTCCCAGCCTGCATTCCCAGCCTGCCCTTCCCTTCCTGGCTCAGATGGAATTTGGGGTCAGCTTGGAGTGAGTGGGAAAGGCACAGCTCCCCCTCTGCTATCAGTTGCTGAGCTTATCTCTGCTCTGAGCTGAGCTTTGCTGTGCCCACCTAACCAAAAACAGTCTGTTAGGCTCTTGGGATGAACATTTGGTGATGTGGTGGCTCTGGAAAGCCATTCCCCTCTCTTGCTTGCTGCCTGTGGCAGGGATTGTGATCTTAAAGAAGGAAAATTAGGATCCCCCAGCCATGGTGACTGCTGAGATCAAGGGCTGGGAAGCAGGAGGGGATCCAGCACCCCTGGAAAAGGAAGAGGAGAGGCAATATTCAATGCTTTGCTCTGAATATTTCTGAGTATTCAGTGCTTTGCTCTTTCTGGACTCTTGCATTCAGGGAGTTGGGCTTCTTGGTTTTCTCCTCCAGACTTCCCACTGCTCATCCCTGATCCTTTCAAGTATGGGGATGGCTCCACTAGGAAGGGAGAGGCCAAGCTATGGCTGTGTTAAACCTGGCCCTGGCCTCAGCTGGTTTCCTGGCCTTTTGAGGGATATTGTCCATGATTTGGTTAAGGATGCAAAGGTACTTGGTGTTTTCCCATTGTTTTGGGTTACTAGGGAAACCCCATGAGTCAGAGCCCTCTCCAGGCTGGGACATGCCTGGCTGCAGTTGAAATTATTGTTCCCAAGGGCAGAGCAACAAAGAGTGCTACTGAGACCCCACAGAAGAGAAGGTTTGGGGACAAAAATTAAACCTTCAGCTTTAATTTTAACCTGTGTATTTTTTTTTTCTTAGGTGAGAGATTTATGAGCCTCTTCCTTGCTAACTGATAGTAACAAAAATTCCTCTGATGTTTGCCATGTGTCCATGCACTTTTTCCTCCCCCCATATATGTTTGTTGCTATGTTTTTTTGGGACAACATGCCTCATTCTGTAGAGAGCTCTGATCAAATCTAATCTTGCCCTGCAGAACAAATCTCCCCTTCCTCTGTTCCTCCCCACAGGGGTGACATTATGCTTTATGCAAGCCCAAAAATGTGGTAAGGGGGACTTTCCCCTCCCTTCCTAACCCCCCAGAGAGGCTCAAGGTGAATCCACCAGCATGAAAACCGAGCGGGGGAATAAAAGAAAGGAGTTTAAAGATGACTTGGCTGTTCTGAGTAAGCAATCCCAGCGTTTTGAAATGTCAGCTATTCTGCTGCTTTGGCAAATTCTTCTCGTGTCTCTCCCTTTGTTTTCCTTCCCTGAAGAACAGAGAGGTCTAGACCTCATTGCCAGTGTGGTTTTGCTGTCGGGATCTCACGTCTGGGGCTGCAGACTCGGGGCTGGCCAGAGGTTTGCAGGGATTTAGGCAGGCAGCCTGCCCTGTAATGTTCCTTTCATTCTACAGCACTGCCACTGTCTCCTTGCTGCTGCAGGGTTGGGGGGAGTCTTTGGGGTGGTGATTCCTGCTGCTTTGTCCTTAACTCACAGTGAACCTCGATGGCTGGGCTGTTTAATAGAAGGGAAAATTCCATTTTAAATGGAAGAGGGGAGTGTTTCTTGCAAGGTGATAGTGTGAAACAGGCTGAGCGTGGATGAGAGGGATAAGAAGATCTTTATCCTGTGGCTTCAGGGATGTGGGTCCCTTTACTGGAGCCTTTTGCTGAACAGGTATTTTTGGGGGAAGAAGCTTCTCTGAAGACACTGACTTGCTAATGGCACCTGCAGAGGGCAGGGGGAGTTGTTCCAAGCCTGCAAGCTGCTCTCCAGGGAAATTTCCATTTCCAGGGTGATGCTCAGCCCCTCCAGCTCCATCCCCACTTCTTCCACAGGCACTGGAACACTTGGGGGAAGCTGGCCCTGCTGATGTTCCTCCCCTGCCCCAATACTTGGGGTCTACAGGGTTGCAGCCCTCACAGCAGCCAGCACCAAGCCCTTTTGATATGATTCTTTTTGCCCGTCGATCAATTATTGATATCTGGCTGTGAAGGGAAATCTGTAGCCTTGGGCAGTCTGATTCCACATCTGCTTTTTGAATTAACCCTAAAGGTCACTGCAGAGCTGGTATGGGTTAGGTTCAGATCCCTGCCCAAACCCTGGACTAAACAGAGGCTGGGCTTTAGATTAAGTCTTCATTTCAGAGGCTGGAGAGAGGGAGTACCAGGTCCCTATCAGCTGAAGGAGAGTGAGATTTAGCAGTGCTTTATAAGGAAGATTTATGGAATTAAATCCATCTTGGAATAATACAGTAGGGTATGTTGAGCATCCTGCCAAAATATCCTGTGCAGCTGGGAAGGGAGAGGTCTGTGCTGCTCTGCTTTATGCTCCCAGTCACTGCAAGGTCAGGTCATGGCTTGTAGAGAGGTCCCTGAGGCAGGAATGTGGCTCATCCTGATGGATTGAGGAGCTGCCTCCTCAGGAGCAGGCAGCAAGCAGCAGAGCACTGGTGGACCACCATAGAATCCTAAAATCATGGGATGAGTTGGGAGATGAAAGCTCATCCCATTCCAACCCCCTTCTGTGGGGTGGAGCACCTTCTACCATCCCAGGTTGTTCCAAGCCCCATCAAACCTGCCCTTGGACACTTCCAGGGATGCAAGGGCAGCCACAGTCCCTCTGGGCAGCCTCTGCCAGGGCCTCACTTCCCTCAGTTCCTTCCCAATATCCCATCTAATCCTACCCTCTGTCAGCTTGAAGCTCCAGCTCCTGATGAGTGCTGGGGGTGAAGATTTGGGAAAGTGAAGGAAATGGTTTCTTGTCTTTGTTCCCCAAACCACCCCCCAGGTCCTGCATCTCTTCAAGCATAGTTTTAATTTCTCCCTCTCTCCCCAATTTCCCACCCTGCCATATTACCAATATTTTTGTAAGGGGTCAAACTAATAACATGGGATTTCTCTGGGATGCCAAAGCTTCCTGTATCCTAAAACCCAGGGCTGAGCCTGACATCCCTGGGGAGTTGGAGCTCCTTGCTAGGCTGGATCCCTCATACCTCAGTGGGTCTGTAGGGCTGAGTAATGTTTGCAGCTGCAGCACTGTGTGACCTTCCACCCTTCTGTGCACATCCCCCCCCAAAATAGGGCTGGGCTCAGAAAAAATCCATCCTATTCTCATTATTCTTACAAAAAAAAAGGGAGGGTGAGGGAGCATCCCACCCACAGAAAGCAGGGATGAGCTGAGGATGGGTTGACCAACCTTTGGTTGTGTTATTTTTCCACACTGATGAATAAAATACCCTGCAGGCTCTTGCAGCTTCTGCATCCAAAGGGATGCATTAATGGGGATGGACTGACAGTTTATTGATTGATTTTAATTTTTTATAATCGACTTTTCTGCATTCAGGGCTCAGGATCTGCATTGCCTCTCTGCATGGCTTGGAGGCACCCCATGGGAGTGTTGGTTGTCATGGGGAAAAGGTTAAAACTGGGTTTTTTGTGTTTAAAACTTGGGGGTATTTCAAATGGAATCTCAGGAAACTGGAAATTGGGGGACTTGTAAAACACTGGGGAATGGCTGACTTGGACTTGGGCAGCAGTAAAAAGGTAGTTGTCAAACAACCCTTGATGTAAGATTGAAAAAACCCAAAGGAATGGAGGAAAAAATAGAAAAGATCCATAAATCTGGATTTATAACCTTGATCTAGTCAGGAAAGCTGTGATGGAGCTGAGGCAAATTAGTGCCCCCTTGGGCAGTGCTGAAAAAGTAGATTTTAATCAAAACATGTATTCTAGTCAATATTAAAAATGCAGTGAACCCCCATTTGTGGAGCTGTTCATTTGAGAGGCTTCCTGGAAAAAAGAAAGTCCCATTCTCAAAAATCAGGGTGTTTTTCTTCCCTGGGCTATGTTTTCCCACATGCTTTGCAGGAGGTGCAGGGTCTCAGTGGGTTTGTTCTTGCCCACCCCGTGTCCCTCTCTGTGTCACTGGGCTCAGCTCTCAGAGACATTTCCCATCTGGATGTCCTGCTCTCTTGGTAGCATTTAGGAGCAGAATTTGTTTATTCATCCTGGAAACGCAGAAGGAAAAGGTTAAAGATGGTTCTTTCCTTTGCAAGGTCATTTTTAACAGGAGAGGATGGTACAAATCTCACTGACTCATGAGCCCTCCCTCTTCTCTTCATTGTGTTGCCTTCTCCTGGGATTTCTAAATCCATAGGTCAGGTTTGACTCACTGATGCAACTGAGGAAGGCCTTGGCTTTGGGGAGAGGCAAAGGATTGGATCAAAAAGCCATTTTTTCCTTTGGATGCTGAAGTCTGGAGCATTTCCATCCCTCTGATGGTTCATATTCCAAAGAGGCAATGGCTCATTGAGATGTGCAGTGGAGGAAACTCAGCCCTTGATGGAGATGGGTGATGTCATTGACCATCTGAGCCATTCCTGGGGAAATTCTGGCTTATTCCAGCTTGGCTTTTTGACTTTGTGCTTCTTATACATGGGAAAATGGAAAAAAAAAAACAGTGGGAGGAGGGGGATGAGATCTTTGCACCTGGTATTTGGTAAGCCTGGAAGGGTGTGGAACGTGGGAACGTGGAGGACAGGAGGGGCTTGAGAGCTGGGATGGCCTCAAACTTCTTTCCTGTTGGATTTCCCTCCCTCTTTCAGGTGGATGAAATTTATCATGACGAGTCACTGGGTGTTCACATCAACATCGTGCTGGTCAGGATGATCATGGTGGGATATCGTCAGGTAAATCCAGAGTGGAGAGCAGGAGGTGCTCTAATGTTTATTTAATAATTGGATAATATTTAATAATTTAATTTTTAAATATTTAATAATTTTGTTAATAAAATTTAATATTTACTTAGGTAAGCCCAGGCTTGGGAAAACGTAGCAGTTGTCAGAGCCCAAAAGACAGCTGTGCTGAGCAGGGGTGGGTTTGAACCCTCCTTAGCCTGGTTTTTGGGAGCTGGATAGCCCCCTGGATAGCCTAGGAGACCCGCAGGGAGGTGGTGGGTGGGTGTGATCTGCTGTTATGTGCTTGCTCTGGGATGTGGGGAAAACCACAGAGGCTTCATCAGATCTCTGTAGATGATGGGATAAAGGTGGCTCCCCACACTGAGAGGAGCTGGACATCAGTGAGGAGAAACCAGAGTCAGGATCTCCTGTACTTGGCTCACTGGCTGTCCTGTAGCCTTTACATGGCTTGGGCATGGCCAGGAAAAGTGTGGGAAGTTTTGCTGAGATGTTTTTGTGTGGTTTCTCAGACTGCACTTATTTCTTAAGGCTTGTTTGAGCATAGCAGCCAGATTTTTCTTCAGAACAATGTGATTTTCTGTACTTTTTTGGGGCATGCCCCTGTCCCACAGGAAGTGTTCGAGCAAGGGTGTTAATGACTCAACACAGTGATGTCTGTGTGTGTGTGTGATCCAGAAATAAGACCAGTTAGGTCTTGGAAAAAACTTCCTTATTATAGAAATACGCTTGGCTGGCAGAAATCCAACACATCCTGGAGATCCAGGGATGGTCCTGAGGAGCTGGGATAAGGATGGAGGCTGGCCCATTTTTGGAGGCTTCCATGGGACCAGGAACATCATCTCTAGATGGGAAAGCCAAAAATCTGTCTGGCTTCCTCCCAGCAACATTTGTGCTCCGTGCTGGAGGTTGATCCATGGAGGGGAAGGGATTTGGAGCTGTGGTGATAGGGCAGGATGGGAACTGCCAGGCTCTTCTAGGGATGATTTATCCTCCCCAAAGCCAGCTCTGGAAGCAGCTGCTTTGTCCAGCTATGTCACTTCTCAGGTTCAGGGGACGATGTAGGAAATAATGAGCAGATGTTTGAATCCAGGAGCGATCTCAGCTCACCACTATTCCCAAGCGAGTTCTCCTGCAACTTCTTGGGATAAAACCTCCTTGGCTTCCAGGGGGGTGTCGGGGTTTGAAGGACAGGTATCTGCCAATAAAGGCAGGAACTTCTCTTTGAAATGGAGAATGTAAACCCCCTCCCTCCAAATTATTAGAATTTTGAAATTAAGGGACTCTCAGGCAAAAATATGGGAATTAGGAATAACAGTTCTTTACTAGGAAAATTAGAATAGAAATACAGTATTAGAAAGAACAAACTCAGAACACTGACAGAGTCAGAATACAACCTGACACTCTGTCAGTCAGTCTGGGTGTTGGCAGCAGTCCCATTCAATGGTGGCTGCATCCTGCAGTGGCAGATGTGGTTCAGCTGGAGCAGTGCTCCTGTAGAAGGTGCAGTTTTCCTCTGAAGGTCCAGGGATGATGTGGAAAGGTCTGGCTTTCCTCTGGAATCTAGTGGAAAGAAGGATAACTTGCTGTCCAAAATCTCAGTTTTTATCTAGGTAGGAAAGGCTTGGCTCCTCCCCTGGCTGGAGCATCTCCCAGTGGGATGATGTAATTTTATCAGTCATGCAGTGGGACTCAATGTCCCAGCAGCAGATGATATCTCCTGGAGGGAGGATGGGCTGTGGAAAGATAAAGATGATTGCCCCAGCTGGTTTAAAGATGGCCCATTAGCAGAGGATATGTGCCACAGATATAAGGGTCACTGCTTCACCCGGTTTAACAGCTGGTGACAGAACCCACATTTCTACCCACACCCTACGTTTCCACCCAAGCCAGAGGGAGTGCCACACCTCTTCCTTCCCCGCATTGTGTGTCCCTTCTCCCGCAGTCGGTGAGCCTGATCGAGCGGGGCAATCCCTCGCGCAGCCTGGAGCAGGTGTGCCGCTGGGCGCACTCCCAGCAGCGCTCCGACCCCCAGCACGCCGAGCACCACGACCACGCCGTCTTCCTCACCAGGCAAGATTTTGGGCCTGCAGGTATGCAAGGTACTGTATTTGTCTCGGTCAGGTATGTGCAGTTTGCTGGGGGAGGAAAAAAAGGGGTGAGAGGATTTCTTGCGAGCACAGTCTGGTTTTCTTGGCCAGCAAGGTCCAGAAAAAGGTTATAAAAATTGGTATTTTTTTTTTTATGCAGAAGAGAGAGACAGAGAATTAATCAGAGCATCAGCCTGAATGGATTATCTTGATTTATTTAGCCTCCTGCTCTTTGATTTAATTTTACCAGTCATCCCCTTGGCCCAAAATGCCTTCTTAAAAATATAAAAAATACCACAGGGACCCCCATGGGGACAATCAGTTTATTCTGTCCTCTGGAGGACTTTTAAAACCTGTTTTTATATGGGTTTATTTCTTGGACATAGGAGCATTCAACAAACCCTGGGCCAAAGAGGAAGTTTTACTAGAGCAAACTCACCCTCTTGGTGCAGAAATTGTGCCAGTGTGGTCTGAGAAGTTGGAGGCCTTGCTAACAAAAATTTTCAGGAAAACCTTCTGATGTTTCATGGCTCCGTTAGGAAAATGGTGTTATCACAAGAGGTGGCTTTTCCCAGTTCTGAGCCTGCTGCTTCCAAATTCCCATCTCATTTCCACACTGATGGCCAGGACTGGAATTCCATCAGGAGGCTCCCTCAGATGCCATGAATGGGGTGGGTATTGTCACCATGATCTATAGCCCAAATCCTCCTGGTGTGCACAGGAGGAAGGAAAGGTGGAGAAGAAAACCTGTCCTAACTTGGATTACCTCCCTGAAAAGGATCCCCCTCAACAGGGGATGAACCTCAGGAGATATCCAGCTGGAAACCCTTCTGAGTGTGCTGTGGCCACCAAACAGCAGAATTTGGCTTGTGCCAAGCTGGTGACCTGCCCTGATCTCCTTGTCCAGAGTCACATGGATTAAATACCAGCTTTTGTTTCGTTTTTCTGGACCCTTCCTGGCAAAGTGACTGTGTCCAAAGACATTCATTCATGAGAGTACCTTTTTTGGCAGAAGGGGGAGACTCCCTAGGCTGCCCCTTGGTGGGAAGGAGTTGTGAGATTGATGGAGTAGCCCTCCTTTCCTTTTTCCCTGAAGATCTGGCTCTCTGCTTGTCACACATTCCAGGACTTTCTGCAGAAACCCCCGTGGTTGCTGTGTCCTTGCCTTGCTGTGCTGCATGGCACAAGGAGCTTCTCATCCACCAGGAATTTCCCTCTGCTTGGGCTGCTGGAGTAATAACACTGTGCTTGCTCTTGCTTCTTTTCCCCCAAAACAAAGTCCTTGCAGGTCCCTGACACCCCTGTTAAGCTCAGGAATGAAGGGCCAGAGTGTGGCACCAAATTATCCCTGCCCTTGGAAGAGAAAAGCAGTGGACAGATGGGTTGTGATTTATTACTTGCTGCTGTAGAGGTCTTGTCAACACCCAAAGAATTTCTGTTTCCTTCTGCAGTGGGTGGATTTTCTGGCCTGGGCTGAATGATGCTTGTTCTCAGAATTAAATATTTTCCAGGTAGTTGCTTCTCACCATCATTCTACTGTGGAGAACCTTTTATACTCCTTCCAATTCTTACTGGAGTCTTCATTACAGAAAACTGCTTTTGTGAGCATCCACCTTTTGATATTCCTTTGTCCCATCTCCCATCCACAGCTTCTTTGGTTGGGAATTCAGCCCATTTTCATCCTAAACACTTGTAGAGAATGCTTCCCACAACTTTATTCTTTTTTGTGGAAAGTTTCACAGGAGGAAAAAAAAAAGTCTTTTCAAATGGTTTATCCATGGCTTGATTTATTACTCAATGGTTAAACCCCATTATGGGAGTGACTTGGTATGGATCAAGTATCCCACAAGGATGGGGGGCTCTGTGATTTACCCCTCAGGGTGGGTGTAGGAATGTTCATCTCTCTTGGCTCATCAGCATCCCTCTCCTGCTGCTGCCCACTCTTGGCTCACTGAGCCTTCTCTTCCAGCATCCCAATCCCCAGGGCATGGTTATCCAGCATGGTCCTGCCCTGATTTTCCCTCTCTGACCTGTAAGTCCTTCCTTCACTAACTCCCTTGATGCCAAAAAAGGGTCAGCCTTGAAAAAAACCAACACACATAAAAAACTTTGGGGAGTAAATTCTGGAGTGTGCCAACAAGTTGATTGAATTGGGCAGAAATAAGGTGAAAAAGAAAGGAAAAGTGACCAAAATGGAGGTGATGTGTTGCTGCCTGGGCAGGGGAAGATTCCTCTGCCCACAGCTGCCCCACTGCACTGCACTTGATCGAGGGCAGGGGTCCTGGGGCTGGGGTGGGTGCATGAGTGGGTGTGCCCTGTGGGGAGCAGGGCTGTGGTTTTGGCAGGCATCTGGGGAGTGCCTCGTGCCTTCCCTTCTCTCTCCTTTTCCTTCTTTATTAGTTTTAAATGAAGAAGAAGGTGGGGGATGCCATTCCTGGGCTGGGAGGCGATGGCCACCCATGCTGGCGGGGTGTTGTGGGTGCTGCTTCTGCCCAGGTGTGTTGGCACAAGGGCACAGTGGTGCCAGCAAGCCTCAGGGCAACCTCTGCTGGCTTTCAGTGGCCACACTGCTGAGCAAGTCCTTGGGCTGCCATCCAAGTGACCTCTTCAGCACCTTTCCCTCTGTTCTCTCTTCTGTTGCAGCGCAGCCAGCTTATATATTTGCAGGGTGGTTTTTTTTCCTTGATTTTTCATTTTCCCCCCCTCCTCTCTCAAAGGGTTTCTCTCTCCTCTCCTCCCCTCTGTCCTTCCCTGCTCTCTTTGCCCCAGGCTACGCTCCTGTGACGGGGATGTGCCACCCTCTCCGCAGCTGCACCCTCAACCACGAGGACGGCTTCTCCTCTGCCTTCGTCGTCGCCCACGAGACCGGCCACGTGTAAGCCATGGGGGGCAGAGGGGTGGTGCTGCCCCACTCTTTGGAAAGGGGGCTTGCTGCTGCTGCTGCTGCAGCTGTGAATGCCTTGGGATCTTCCCTCCAGGTTGGGCATGGAGCACGATGGCCAAGGCAACCGCTGCGCCGATGAGACCAGCATGGGGAGCATCATGGCGCCGCTGGTGCAGGCTGCCTTCCACCGCTACCACTGGTCCCGCTGCAGCAAGCAGGAGCTCAACAGATACATCCAGTACGCCCCTGCCAGCTGGGAGGGGTGCTCTCCCTTCAGACTGGTGGCTTCTGGTAGCCAAAGATGCTCCCAGGGGTGGAGTGGCGCTGGGAGAGCTGGGGGTGTTCGGTCTGGAGAGCAGAAGGCTCCAGGGAAACTTTGGAGACTCTTCCAGTGCCTAAAGGGGCTCCAAGAGAGCTGGAGAGGGACTTTTGGCAAGGGGCTTCAAGCTGACAGACAGCAGGATTAGATGGGATATTAGGAAAAAGTTCTTTCCTGTGAGGGAGGTGAAGCCCTGGTACAGAGTGCCCAAAGAAGCTGTGGCTGCCCCTAGAATCCTATAAGTGTCCAAAGCAGATTGGATGGGGCTTGGAGCAGCCTGAGACAGTGGAAGGTGTCCTTACCTGTGGCAGGGGCTGGAACTCTATGGCCTTAAAGGACCGTTCTGACCCAAACCATTCTGGGATTCCGTGACAAGTCAAATTTCTCAGTAGCTGAATCTGGAGAGTGGCCTGGAGCTGAGGGATGGGCTGATGGAAGGAAATCCTCTGTCTGACTCTGCAGCTCCTATGACTGCCTGCTGGATGACCCCTTTGAGCACCAGTGGCCCACCTTGCCTGAGCTGCCTGGAATAAATTATTCCATGGACGAGCAGTGCCGCTTCGACTTCGGCGTGGGCTACAAGACGTGCACGGCGGTGAGTATGGGCTGCATGGCCACCCTGTCCCCCCTCCCTGGGATCCCCAGCCAGCCTGGCTGCCACCAGCCTGCTGCTACTGGCCACTGCTGTCCCAGCCCAGCTCCTCTGTGCTCCCCAGTTCCGCACCTTCGACCCCTGCAAGCAGCTGTGGTGCAGCCACCCGGACAACCCCTACTTCTGCAAGACCAAGAAGGGGCCGCCCTTGGATGGCACTGAGTGCTCTCCTGGCAAGGTAGGGGCCGGTCCTGCTTCCTGTAGGAGGGATGTGTCCAAGGGCACGATGAAGAGCACCTTCCTCCCGTGCTTTACCATTTCTGTAGCGGTGCAGGAGGGCTCTCCAGTGGTGCTGAGCGCTTTGGAAGAGGTCTGGAACTCATTCCTTCTCCTCCCTTCCAGTGGTGCTTCAAGGGCCACTGCATCTGGAAGACGTCTGAGCAGCCTTACAGCCAGGATGGCAGCTGGAGCTCCTGGTCCAAGTTCGGCTCGTGCTCCAGGACCTGCGGGGGAGGCGTGCGGTCCCGCAGCCGGAGCTGCGACAACCCGCCGTACGTCTGCGCTTTGCCTCCCTCCCTCTTCCCAGCTGGAAGTGGCCGCCAGCCAGAGGCTCCTGGCTGTTCCCCTCGCTGGCAGGGGTGGGGACATCTGTTCCTGCGGGAGCTGTGCCGTGTATTCAGGCTGGGAATTCGCCATCCCCCTTTCCAGCTCTCTTACCACCCGCCGGCTTTGTGTTGCAGCCCGGCGTACGGAGGGCGGCAGTGCCCGGGAGCCACCTACGAGTACCAGGTGTGCAATGCCGAGGAGTGCCCGGGGCCCTACCAGGATTTCCGTGCCCAGCAGTGCTCCAAGCGCAACTCCTACTACACCCACCAGAACAGCAAGCACTCCTGGCTTCCCTACGAGCATCATGACGGTGAGTGGCGCCGGGTGCTAGCCAAGGAGCAGCGGCCAAATTCCTCCAGAGGACTCTGCCCTGGTGGCCATCACCCTGGGATGGAGACTGTGCCAGCTGCACAGATGTTGGGCAGTGGGGAGCTCCTGAGCTGGAAACTGTTGTGCAATAAGCCAGCATGAAGCAGCTAGCTTTTTAAAATCACGGAATCACAGAATGGTTTGGGTTGGAAGGACCTTGACAATGATGTCATTCCAGGCCTGCACCCGTGGGCAGGGACAGCTTCCACTAGACCAACACTTCCAGGGATCCAGGGGCAGCCACAGCTTCTCTGGGCAACCTGTGCCAGGGCCTCACCATCCTCACAATATAGGATTGCTCCCAATACCCCATCTTACCCTGCTTTCTGTCCTTTTGAAGCCATTCCCCCTTGTCCTGTCACTCTGGGCCTTTCTCCTTGTCCAAATCCCCTCTCCAACTTTCTTGGAGCCCCTTCAGGTACTGGAAGGGGCTCTAAGTTCTCCCTGGAACCTTCTGTTCTCCAGGCTGAACAACACCAGCTCTCCCAGCCTGTTTCCAGAAAAGAGCTGCCTACTTGCACTGCAGCCTCACATAGCATGTCCTGTCCTTTCCTTAATTTCCTGAGTGTACCGGGCAAAAGTGCAGGCTGTTGAGCAGCAAATGGTGTTGGGAGATGAGCCACGTGAATATCCTGGGCTTTGGATTTGTGACTGTACTCAGGGGTACAAGCTGAGATGGGTTTCTGTCTTCACTCACCTGTTCTGGTTTGAAAGACAAATGTCTGCTGAGAAAGGCAGGAACCTGTCTTTGAAATGGAAAATATAAACCCCCTCCCTCTAAATTATTATAATTTTGAAATTAAGAGGCTCTCAGGCAAAAATATGGGAAATAGGAATAACAGTTCTTTACTAGGAAAAATTAAAATAGAAATACAGTATTACAAAAAACAATCCCAAAACACTGACAGAGTCAGAATACAGCCTGACACCCTGTCAGTCAGTCAGGGTGTTGGCAGCAGTCCCATTCAATGGTGGCTGCATCCTCCTGCAGTGGCAGATGTGGTTCAGCTGGAGCAGTGCTCCTCTAGAAGGTGCAGTTTTCTTCTGAACGTCCAGGGATGATGTGGAAAGGTCTGGCTTTCCTCTGGAATCCAGTGGGAAAAGGCTGCTCTGATGTTCCAAATATCAGTTTTTATCTGGGTAGGAAAGGCTTGGCTCCTCCCCCTGGCTGGAGCATCTCCCAGTGGGATGATGTAATTTTATCAGTCATGCACTGGGACTCAATGGGCCATTAACAGGAGATATCTTCCTGGAGGAAGGATGGGATGTGGAAAAGATAAAGAACACCGCCCCACCTGTTTTTTAACAGATGGTGATAACATAGATACCTTTGGTCACATCCTGTATTGCAACCTACGACACTCACCCTAATGAACTTCCACAACCCCTTTTCCCCCCACCTCCCTTTTTCTCCCCTTCCCCTCTTCCTTTGCTGCAGATGCTCAGAAGTGTGAGCTGATCTGCCAGTCTGAGGGCACAGGAGACGTGGTGTTCATGAACCAGGTTGTTCACGACGGGACCCGCTGCAGCTACCGAGACCCCTACAGCGTCTGTGTCCGCGGCGAGTGCGTGGTGAGGAGCTCTTGTGGGGCTGTCCCTGTCCTTTCCCCAGCCAGGAGAGAGCTCAGCCCCTTGGGGACAGGTGTTCTGCCCCTGGGGACCAAGCCTGTGTGCAGCAAGGGGTGGTGGAGCTGGGCTGCAGGGCTGTAACCCCATGTAACCCTGAGCTTGGTCTCTCCTTCCCTGGGTGGCAGCACGTCGGCTGTGACAAGGAGGTTGGCTCCCTGAAGCAGGATGACAAGTGTGGGGTCTGTGGTGGGGACAATTCCCACTGCCGGACGGTGAAGGGCACGCTGGCCAAGACCCCCAAGCAGCCAGGTGAGAGGGCTGGCTGGGTTTGGAAGCAGATTCATGAGCTGGATTCTTGTGTCCGGTTGGAGGAAACCTGCTCTTTCTCTTCCCTCCATCCTCCATCCCTCCCTTTCAGGTGTTTTGAAGATGTTTGAGATCCCAGCTGGAGCAAGGCACCTTCAGATAGAAGAGATGGAGCCAGCATCCCACAGCATTGGTGAGCATGCCCTAGTCTGTAGCTGGGCTAACTGCACCACTTAATTAGTGGCTTGTCTTCATTTTCTTCTATCTTCACTCAGAGTCAGGATTAAAACATGAAGGAGACAAATTTTCTCATGTTTGGACTTGGTTGTTTATTAAAGTACAGAGTAACACTTCTTTTAGTTACCTGCTAAAAATGAGCAAAATGGAGCTGAATCTAGCTAGTTAGAAAAGGTCTTTTAAAGCTAAACAGTACAACAAAGAGCTAACACCTTTATTAATTATCCTTTTGACCCAATAACCAAACGCTTGTGACCTGCAGTGCAGCATTAACTATCCAACCAAAAACTACTACCTGAAATCATGAAGAAGAAAGAAGACAGAAAGAGACCATGCCCAAGAACATCCATCTTGTCCCATACCTATTTCTATATTCTAAAAATTCCAAATCCTTCACCATGTGAAGTTGCACACTTCTATTCTAGCTACACACCTGTGATTTTAACTCCATTACTCAAATTTGGAAGCCTTCTCCAAGGCCTCAAGTCAAAGCAGTGCTCTCCTGGGAGTCAGGGTCAGAAAACACAGAAAGATCAAAACTCCCAGGTTTCAGGGTTCCAACACTAGTCCACCTCTCCCCTCACCCTTTCTCAACCCTTTTCTCATAATTCCCACCAAAGAGGGTCTTGTTTATGTCCTTCCCATCCTCCAAAGTGAGTGACCAGAGGGAATGATATTGAAAATATCTCCTTTCTCCTCCAGTTGTCAAGAATCAGGCCACAGGGAACTTCATCCTGAATGCCAAGGACAAAGAAGCCAAAAGCCAAGTGTTCATTGAGATGGGCTTGGAGTGGGAATACACTGTGGAACAGGGCAAGGAGAGCCTGAAAACCAGTGGTCCCCTGCACGAGGCCATCAGTGTTTTGGTAAGCCTGGCTGGCACAGGCTCTGGGGGGCTTGGGGGCCACCAGGAGGTGGCCTGACCACCAGAGGTGGTCTGAGGTATGATGTGGCAGGTGATGGAAGGATGTGGGCAGAGGAAGAGTGTGGGGCATGTCATTGAATCCAGGGAATGAGGCAGCCAAAAGCAAGGCGTGACAAGCTGCGTGAGGGAATGGCACAAGGATGTGTTGCTCAGGCACTTGCCTTTGAGTCCTGCTGCATTTTGCTCTGCAGGAAATGCTTGTGGCTCCAAATCCCATTTTAGTTATGCTGGTATGTGGGAAATTAGAGGTTGGGTTCCCTGGACATGCAGGGAATGGGAGGTCTGGGCTGCCATCCATCCCTGCGTTTGTCCCCAGTTTTGGGCATAGACCACCTTGCCATGTGGTCCTTTTCCAATGGCATCATTCTTCCCCCTCTCTGACTGCTCCCTCTGGGCCTGCAGGTCATTCCTCAGGAGGAGGAGGTGAGGAGCAGCCTCATGTACAGGTACATCATCCATGAAGACCTGCTGCCCATGATTGGAAATAACAATGTCCTGCTGGAGGAGATGGATTCCTACGAGTGGGCCCTCAAGAGCTGGTCCCAGTGCTCCAAGGCTTGTGGAGGAGGTAACTTCCTCTTCCTAACAGCCTACAGAGCATGCTTGGGATACTTGGATATAGTAGAGTGTGTGTGAGCCCCTTGGGGTGTCTCTGGCAAGGAGAAATTATTGCAAAGCAGTTTGAGTGTGCATTTTAGCCAGATTTCTTACAGAAGCAGGGCTTGCAGGATTGTGTATATGTACCTTTGTCTGTCTATCCATGGACCTGCTATGATTTTTTAATTCCTTGGCTGTTTTTAACTGGATTTGGGCCAAGAAACAGTGATTTTGAAGATGACCATTACTGAAGTTTGCACAGAAGTAGGCATGAGGTTTGCTGGTGAAAGCCCCGTTTCCATATGGCCACTGGGATCTGAGCCTCTGATCATAGGGAAAACCTTGTGCTCTGGGAATCAGAGTGGTTTAGGTTGGAAGGAACCTTTAGAAGTCACCTGGTCCAAACTCCTGGCATAGGCTGGGACATCTTCCACCAGCTGTGTGCACTCCACAGCAGCCTGGGGGACTCTGGGGGGAAGGGGGAGGGTCCAGCAGCCACACCAGCATCCTCAGCAAACCTTGGGTGACATCTGAGAGCAAAAACCCCAGCAGGGATGCAGGAGAGGGACCTGAGGGAACCTGGAGGGACTCCCACACCCTTCACCTCACCTCCCACACTCTGCCCCCTCAGGCGTCCAGTACACCAAGTACGGCTGCCGTCGGAAAAGCGACAACCGGATGGTGCACAGGAATTTCTGTGACAACAGCAAGAAGCCCAAGCCAATCCGGAGGCGCTGTAACCTCCAGGAATGCTCCCAGCCCATGTGAGTCCTCTCTTGGACCTCTGTGTAGAGACCCCAGGTGCTCCCATTCCTCTTGGGATTTGGGGTTGCATTGGGAGCGTTCCCAGCCGCTTCCCAGCACAAGCATCGCCTCCAACACCTTCTCCACGTCCTCCTGCAGGTGGGTGGCTGAGGAGTGGGGCGCCTGCAGCCGCTCCTGCGGGAAGCTGGGGGTGCAGGCACGGGCTGTGCAGTGCATGCAGCGCCTGCAGGACGGCACCAACCGCACCCTGCACACCAAGTACTGCCCCGGGCAGCGCCCCGAGACGCGCCGGCCCTGCGGCCGCCTGCCCTGCCCCGCACAGTGGAGGACAGGAGCCTGGTCTGAGGTGAGAAACCACTGGAAAGGGGGTGTGGGGGGCAGGTGATTATAAGGGTTGTGGAGTAGAAATGTGGAGTGATTTGGTTAAGTGGTCGTCTAGTGTGGGAGTCCCTGGCTTCCCTAGCACTGGTGTGGTGCCCACAACTCCTGAGAACTGGATTTAAGCCCCTGGGAATAATTACCATCATTGCAGGAAGAATTGCAAGCCACAAAAAATAAGTAGAGTATAAATTAGATTGTTAGAGGATAGAAAAGTGATTTTTTAAAAATGTTTATATTAGGAGGTTTGAAGCTAATATGGAGGATTTAGGGCGTGTGTCTTTACTTTCTTCTTTTTCATGCCATCCATGTTAGTGCCAGGCTGGCATCACTGGATTAGTCTGGGACAGAGCTGGACAGTGTAACAAAATTGTCATGTATTGGAAAGTAATTGTAAATGTTAGCAACGTAATTTATGGTATAAAAGTCAAGTCCTGCCCCAAGGACAGGCAGTGTGCCTCGGATCTCAGGCTGAACAGACCACTGTTAGCTAGAGAAAGAGTTTCTTAGATAAGAAAGAATAAACAATCTTGAAACCCTCAGAAAACAGCCTCCTGAATCTTCTTCAGTGATCGGCTGAGAAAACCTGAACTTTAAACCACCCCTATGTCCTGCTGTGGCATCTCAGGCTCAGGAGACCCCACAGTGACAATCTAGTCCAACATCTTTTTAACTTTCCTTTAGACCAGGTTACTCAGAGTCCCATCCAGCCTCGGTGGAGATAAGGCTACAAGAGAGAGTGATGTTTTCACAGGGTCCTGGAATAGCTTGGGTTGGAAAGGACCTTAAAGCCTATCTCATTCCAACTGCTTGCCTTGGTCAGGTCACCTTCCCCTAGACCAGGTAGCTCTAAGCCTGGCTTTTATATTTTGGGGGATAAGGGTTAAAAAAAAAGGAGAGCATCCCTGTGCAGAGAAGGTTTGGAAGACAGAAAGCAATATCCACCTGAGGAGTAGTCATCAGCACATCCTAGGGGGTGTGGGGGCTGTCCCCACACTGTCACTGACTGTCTGTGTGTCTGTCTGTCTGGGTGCAGTGCTCAGTGACCTGTGGGGAAGGTGTCCAGCAGCGGCAGGTTGTGTGCAAGGGCAGCGACAGCGGCGCCCGCTGCGAGGGTGACAAGCCAGAGACCATCCAGGGCTGCCACATGGCCCTCTGCCCAGGTGAGAGGAGAGAGGAGGAGGAGGAGGAGGAGGTGGCACTGGGATGGGGATCAACCCCCATGAATGCCTGCAGCCCGTTGTGGCTTCAGGGGATGCCAGCAGACAACATTGTGTTGAACGTCTCTGATGCTGCTGTCAGCAAAAAAAAAAATTAGAAGTCAGACAAAATATTTCCCTTATTTGCTCTTAGCCCTGTCTGGTTTTGGGTTTTGTGGCAGTGTGAAGGTGTGGTGAGCTGATGGAGATGGGCACCCTCGAGTTTATCTTGGGTGGGTTTTGAGTGGCTTAAATGCTGGGTGCTGAAGGGATTTAATTTTTAAGGAGATCCCTTAAAACAAAACGACCACCCTCCCGAGGTATTTTGAGTGCTCTCAGCCTGCCCCTGGCTGCTGGGCATCGTGGTGCTCTCTCTGCAGGGAAACTCTCCAGCATCACCGACGCCGGTGACCATGGCACCACCAAAGGGCAGCGGCTGCCCCAGGACGGAGCCAAAAACCCCGTGAGCAAGATCTCCTCCAGTAAGTGCCCGTGCTGGGGGGCAGGATCTCCTCCAGTAAGTGCCCCTGCTCGTGTAATCCCTCCCGAAGTGTTCTGCACCTCCCTGCGGGCGGTGCCGAGGTGGGAGCGCATCCAGCAGCGCTCCTGGGGAATTCCACGCGCCTCTGCTGCTCCATAGCCTGGTGCTCCATTGCCACCTTGTGGTGGATCGGGTCCTGCAGTTTCCCTGTTGCTCTCCTTCTGCCTCCCGGTTTTTATGGCCTTTTCCTTTTTACCTTGGAATTTTTTAAAGTAGGGAGATGGCTTTTGGTTTTTCTCCCCTTAAAACCCTTCATAGCTTGTGTTCAGTGCATCTTGGTTTGGAGCATCCCTTGCTCTCCGTTTTTTCTCCATGCACAGAATCTTCAGTATTTTGGCTTCATTTTCCAGGTCCCTCTTGCTCACTTCCTGTGTGGATAGGCAGTACCTTGTTCCCTCTGGAAATTCCATTGTAAATCCTGTGGGAGAATAATGTCACATTTTGTGCTGCTCTGTCCCTCTCCAGGGGAGCCTTGCCTTGGGGACAAGTCCATCTTCTGCCAGATGGAGGTCCTGGCTCGCTACTGCTCCATCCCTGGATACAACAAGCTCTGCTGTGAATCCTGTGGGAAGAAAGCCTCCTCCACCACGGGCTCACCCCCTGGCACTGGCATTCCCCCAGGAACCACCACTCCCAGCCCTGCTCCGGTGCTTTTCCCCTACCCCACTACCCCAGCTCAGAGGGAACCAGGTGGGGACCCCACTCCAGCACCTGGGATATCCAGCAGTGGTGCTTTCCCAGGGGAGCTGCCAGCCCCAAGGGAGCCAGGAAGGGGCCAGGGGGCCAGGTAACCTGCTTGGGACCACCTCATTGTGAGGCAGGGAAAGCCTTTCTCCCTCTTCCCTCCCTTTCCTCATCTTTTTTCTCTCCCCCAACTTCCAGCGATGGTTTTCATGGGTGGCACTGCCAGGTTTGGGAATAACCCGGCTCAGCACCCAAAAATTCCTGGGAAAACCACTCATTTCTCATGATCCCACTTGCCCTCCCAGCTGTGCCATGGTGCTTTTTGACAGTGCCATGGAAAAAGAGGTGGAAAAGAGCAAAAAAAGCTGCAGGTAGACAGGCTGCTTCCTCCCAAGGTGCTAAAAAGATGTGGGAGGGTGGTGGCTTTAATGTTGCATTTTCCTTGCCCCTGCTCCAAGCAGCAACACAGGAGGGTCCTGGCTTGGTTGTTCAGCCCTGGAGCTTGGGATGTCAAAGGGAGGATCCTGAGAATCTGGGGTGGGTGGGAAAACTGGAGGGAAGTGGTGAGGTGGGGAGAGGGGAAATGTGAGAAAATCCCAAACTGCTGCTCTGGGCTCTCCCTGTTGGGGTAGGGAGTTTGGGAAGCATGTCTGGGGGAAGGTGGAATGTGACAAACATGGAGCTGCTTCTGTCCTGGAGGCAGGAGATGGTCCAGGAGATTTCAAAGTGAGCAATCAGAACCACAGGTCAAAGACCAAAAATTGATGTCAAAAATACCTGTCACCTGGGGCTGACTTTTTTTTTTTTTAGCCAATACTGCCCTAGGCCAGCCTTGATGCCCAGCCTCCCCAGGATCACCAGCCTCATCCCTGCACCCTCACAGCCAGTGCCTATGGGACAGCAAAAACTTCCAGGGGGAACTGGGAATAACTGGGAAGCCAGGAGTGGATTTTAGGGCCATTTACAAGGAGAGGAGAGAGACAAAGATTCATCTACACCTCTCATTGCTTGGGAAGGGGTGGAAAGGGGGTGATTGGTGCCATTACAAATCATTGTGCCAAGTACTAAATGTTTGCACAGCACTTTAGGAGCCTTGGGCTGCCCTCTCCTTGCTGGGTGCTGGGCCAGCTCTGGGCACAGGGTTTGCCTTGACAAGTTTCACTCCTCAAAATCCTCCTGACAAAGGTGTCCCTGAGGGGGCTTACATGGTTTTGGTACTTAGGGCACCTCTGGGTGCAGTGGCAGGGGAAGGTGGGCATCTGGGGGGGAGGAAGTTTTGGGAATGGGGAGGTGGAGTCCCAGGAAGGCAAGGCTTGGTGGATAGACCAGTTTGGCATTGCCAAGTGGGATATTCTTGGGAGAACATGCATGGTGTGGGTGCATCTGCTGGCCCTGAGGGTCCTGCTTCCCCAGTATCCAAGGAGTAGGATGTGGCACCCCTAGGGACAGTGTTTGTAAGCTCTGCAGGTATCCAGGGCTTGCTGGGGTGATTTTCCCTGCCTGGCATGGATTGTGACAGAGCTGAGATACTTGACTGAAATGGATGGAGACCCCTCTGCATTCCTGGTGGTTTAAGCATTGGACTCTGCATTGCTCCCCTGGAGCTTCCCAACACCCTCCTGCTGCTGAATCACAGCTGGATGAGCATTTTTCCAACTCCTCTGAAATCACCTGAGGCTGGAGGTCCCTGGGCTCCTGGGTGCTGCCCTTTGGCATTAGGTGGCCATGCCAAAACATGGAAGAAAACCCCCCAGCCTGTCTGAGCCACACAGCTGGCACACCTCGTGGCAGTGACCACATAGAGGGTGCCCAGATCCAGGACATGCAGGTATTACCACCCACAGGGGATCCTGTGGGGATGCCAGAGTGGGATTCACCACTTGGAATGCTGCCACCACGACTGTGCCCCCTGCCAGCCCCTCCATGGGAGCACCAGCATTTATTTATTGTGCCAAAGAGAACCTTTTGCTTGCTCTCCAAGGAGCATAACAAAAAGACCTTTTTTCCCCCTCAAAAATGAGCTGTGACATCCTTCCCCTGAAATTCCCAGCCCTTCCACGCTGGCCTAGGCTTTGGTGCTTTATAGCTTAAGTAATATTTGCAGTGGTTCCCTGCTGCACTCGGGGCAGAGCTGTGGCTGGGGGCTGGCCCAGCTCCTGGCACCCACAGCTGGGGTCCCTGGGGGTGTTTGGGGCCCTGCAGGTGCTGATCCTGACCTCAGGCTGAGATTAAGCAGGGTGTGATAACCTCCCCACCAGCTGTGGGTGCTCTGGGGTGGGGATGCTGCAGGGCTGGCACCTGGCACCACGACTTTCATGGAATCCTGGAATGGTTGTGGTGGGAAAAGACTAAAGCTGGTCTGGTTCCAGCTCTCCTGCCATGGGCAGGGACACCTTCCTCTAGACCAGGTTGCTTCAATCCCAATCCTGGCTTTGAACACTTCCAGGGATGGGGAATTTATTCCAGCTGAAGGCAGGCTGAGCTTGGCTGGGTTTGTCCTGTCTCCAGGAGAAAAGCTGAGTCTAATCCCCTGCACCCTCCTAAGCCAGGTGGAGGCATGGGGTCACTCCTGTGCTGTAACCTTGTCCAGTGTTACCATGATGTATAAAGTTTTGTACATACGAGATTCAGAGCTTTTTAACTTTTAATATTTATTAATTCTGTTGGGTTCTTTTTTTTTTTTTTTTTTTTTTTTGAACTCTAACATAATGTAAAAAAAAAAAAAATAAATCCACAAAAAAAATCTCTTGCTGTTGATCTGTTTTGGGGATGTTTGTGTGAAGGGGGAAATATGAGTGTGACCCATGTGTAGTTATTGAAATGGATTTACTTTGTGTTGTTTCAACACAGTCCCTCCTCTTTATCAGCCAGAATTTCACATTGCTGTTTTGAGGAGGAAGAAAATCCCTAGATATATACATATATAGATATACACATAAATAGTTAACCCAATGCAAAAATAAATATTGATGTATTACTGGTTCAGGCCAAAAAGAGCCCCTGATGCCATGGCCAGGTAAAAAAACGTGAAGTGGTGAAACCAGGGTAGGGATGAGGCCAGAGAAGTGTCAGGGTGTGTTTTGGCAGCCTCTTTTTTCCTGTTTGGTGCCAAAAACCAGTTCCTGTTGCTGGGGTTTTTAGGCAATTTCTCATACAAGAGATGCTGTAATCCCTCAAAAAGGGCTTTATTTTCCTCTTCCCTGCTTTACACCCTTTTAAAAGTCTCATGCACACATCTGGAACCTCTCCTTCTTTTGGTAGGAAGTTATTCAGTCCCTCTCTTTGTGTTTTTAGTGGCCTCTCTTTAAATTTAAACCCAAACCCTACCAGGTCATTCCTTAAAATCCAGCCACACTGGATTCCTCTGGATCTTTGCACTGTTGCTGCTTTTCCAGGTGTTTTGAAAACCATCTTTGGATTTTACTACAGAAAAATTCTTCCACCTCTCTGTTGGATTCTTCCTTTCCACACAGCATCACTGCAGCTCATCATACCTTCAGGTTTTTAGGCTGCAGCAGTCAAATTATTTGGGCAAGGAGGGATTTTTGGGTTTATAAGGGATAGGACAGACTTCAAGGCTTGCATCTGGTGTGGTTGTGGCTTTTCTTGATGGGATGGCCAGGCCAGGTTGGGGCAGCTTGGTCTGGGTGGAGGATGCTCTGCCCATAGCAGGGGGTGGAATGAGATGAGTTTTAAAGTCCCTTCCAACCCAACCCAGCCAGGGATTCTATGGTGCTGTGAGATGGGGCAGATCATGGGAATTTGGATTATGGCTGTGTCTCCAAACACCTTCTTCATTGCTAATTTTCCCATGACAAGTATTGCATCCCTTCAATACTCACACTCTTGGCCAGGATGGAGTGGGTGGAACAGTTTTCTAGGAAAATTTCGGATTTCTTTCCCATGGCTTTTGCCAAAGGATTTTATCTCAGCCCTGGAGCCTTGTTGGCTCAGCCATTTCCCAGCCTGACTCACCAGCCCTGGCCTTGAGCTTTCCCTCCCAGCTTTTCCTGCAGGGAGGGAGAAGTGACTGATCAGAGCTCTGTCCCAGCACTTCAGAGCTGCCTCTTCATTAAATTCCCAAGGAGAACCGATCCTCACCACTCTTTCAGCCACATTCCTTCACTTTTGTGCACTCTTTCTCTTGATAGTTTTGTTTCTGCAGCCAGCTGGAATAGACAGGCAGATAATGTTTTATTGCCTCGTTTGGTGAGAAGTGTCCATGTGCTCTCCTGAGGGATGTCCTGGCAATAGAGTGACTTGCAGGGGGCAAGAAAACATGGAAAACTGCTTGTGCTGGCAAGCCTGGAGGCCAGGAGAGGATGGCATTGCCACCCAAAAACGGTCAGAAGAGTGAGGGGCTGCCAAGGGTCAGCCCTGGTCCATGGCAGAAATCCCTTGATCTCTTGTGCTGCTTGTGTGACATCCCTGGGGAGCTGGAGAGGAGGGATTCGATCCCAGGATCTCTGTTGGGTTTGGCTGCAGCCGCTGGAGGTCACTGCTGCTCTGCGGCTCCACTTGCAAGATTCCTGGGAGATGGATAGTGGGGAATCTTCACCAGGAGTCACATCTGGTGTCACATCTGGCACTCCAACCCTGCCTGACTGTCCCTTGCCCTTGCTGCTGGATGCAATGACTCTTTGGGAGGCTGAGGGAGCTGGGGAAGGGGCTCAGCCTGGAGCAAAGGAGGCTCAGGGGGGACCTTGTGACTCTGCACAACTCCCTGCCAGGAGGGGACAGCCAGGGGGGGTCGGGCTGTGCTGCCAGGGAACAGGGACAGGACAAGGGGAAACGGCCTCGGGCTGTGCCAGGGGAGGTTGGAAATGGGGAAAAAAAATCTTCACAGAGAGGGCTCAAGCACTGAAAGAGGCTGCTCAGGACAGTGGTGAAGCCACCATCTCTGCAAGGATAAAATACATCCAGGTCCCACCTGAACTGAGGTGACTCCATTCCAGTTGGGCACAGTGTCACCTTTCCTGGAGATTTGGGGCTGAAAGTTCCCTTCTGGGAGGGTTTAAACCATTGCCAAGGAAATTAATGACTTCATGTTACTTCATTGCTTTTGTTGCTTGAGTATCTAACTCGGACTGGGGAAAAAAATTCATTGGAAGAGCTTGGAAAACTTCAGGATTCAGTGGCTCAGCAGGACAGCAAAGCTTCCAGCAGCACTGCAAAACTGGTAAAATCCCTATTCAAGTGTCCTCACCCCTTCCAAAGGGACTGGAAACACATTCCCGACTCCAATCCCAGCTACACAACCTGGCCCCTCTGGCAAAGTATCCTTTGGGACTAGAAGTTCTGCTGATTTGGAGTAAATATTAGCCAAATGGAAAATCTGCCTTTGTGAATCTCTAGAGGAGGGGAAAGAAGAAAAGGGGCATCCTAAATTCAGGCCTAGAAAGCAGGTTCTTGCTGGAAGTGCTTCTCCCATCTTCCCATCCATGTGTCCAGGAAAGAGTCAAACAGAGACAATATAAAAATACATGGAATTTATTTCAGCACATAAAGTGCATGTAATTGGTGTCTCCAGGCAAGTTTCCCCCACTGAACCAGGAGACTCAGTGCTAACATTTCAAGCTCATAATGAAAAAAGAAGTTCCATATCTCTCTTTTCTTTCCTAAAAAGGTTGTTTTGTAACACACACACCAAAAAAAGGCTAAAAGTACTTCCAAGGCACATTATTAGGAAAGAACAGAGAAATGCTGCTTTTTCCTCACCAGGCTCCCTCTAGTGCTGGATGATAACAATTCAACCTCCCAAGCAAGGAATGTCATTTATTCCTTCCACTGGTAACTTTCAGCTCCCTGCAGATGTGTCTGCTCCTGGCAGCTCTGATAAATGGGGAGAGAACACAACATTTTGGGATGCAATCTTCCAGGAGGGTTTCTTGGGCTCTCAGAAACTCATTGAGTTGCAAAATAAGGGCTGAGGAAAAGCTTGGCTTCCATCAAGGTCCTTCCCCATGAAGGGGAGGATTCCAGAGGGGGAAATCTCAGTCTTTGGGGTTGAGGGCAGGTCTGGGGGCAAAGGGTGTGTTTGTTCTTCAGCAGTTCCTCCTGTGCTCCCTTCTGATGTCCTTATAGCAGCAATTTTATGATTCACAGGTGGTTGTGGAGGAGAACCCCAAAGTGCTCTGACTCCTTATTCCTTTTCTGCACTCAGCAGGAGGTTGCAGACCTTGGAATTGGTTTGGTGCAAAGCAAATTCCCTCCCAGGCACGGAGCCACGGCGGCCCCTCCGAGCAGTGCTGCCCTGGCTCCCGGCAGAATGGGAAACTGTGAGGATTTCTCTGGGGGACAAATGACAGCAGGATGGTCAGGAGGCTGTGATAGATCTCATCCTTCTCCTCCCAGCCCAGTCACCACCTCCTGGTGGCATTATGGATGGTGTATCCACCCATATCAGGAACTTGTGGTTTCCTTGTCTCATCCCTGCCAATTCTGACCAACCAACAATTCTCCCCTCTTCCCAAGAAGTCCTCCTTTACCTCAAGCCCACCAGGATGTTTGTACAGGATCTGGCTGTACCCAGGGATTACCTGTATGGGACCCGTTCCTCTCTCAGCTGCAGGCACATCAGCAGAGGGCTGCTGGAAAACCTCAGCTTGGTGTCAAAGTGGATTGAGGTCTCCACCTCTGTCTGGCTCCTCAGGGTGGCTTGGAGGAAAGGGGAATCTAGTTCTGCCTGGAAATCCATGGCAAGGCTTCCCCTGGGAGAGAGAAGCATGTAGGGTCTGGTCACAGAGCAGTGAGCACTAAAAAACCCCATAACCCCTAAGTTAGAGGTCTGACCATGGAAAATATGGGAAGGAAAGGCTGCACCCACCAGGAGAAGGGCAGGGAGCTGTGGAAATCCACCCAAACCTCCCAGATATTCCCATTCCCAGAGCCAAGCTCTCTCCTTGCCTGCTGACCTCGCACTGACGCTGGTTTTCAGCTCCTGCTCCCAAATGCTCACGTCCATGTCAGCTGAAATGTCCAGCCCCAGCCCACCCTGGAGTTTGACGGTCACTTGGAGGCCAGACTGCAGAGGAATGACCTGGGAGATGGAAAAGGCAGAGCTTCCTGTGACCAGGATGAGGGGCTGGCACTGTGGCTGCTGTCCCATCTCTGCATCCATTGCTTTGCCAATCCCAAAACACATCTGGCAGTGCCAGCTCACTCTTGGATCCTATATCTGTATCTGGGGTGCAGAACATTTCACTGTAGTACCTGGTGATGGTCCATCAGCAGGAGGTTCCCTCTGACCACACTGGTGGGCCCTCCACTGCTCAGCAGGACCTTGGCCATCAGGTCAGTGTATCCCTGGAAGAAGATGACTGGCCGCAGCTGGATGTCAAAGAAGGTGGCTGACATCCCAGCCATGAGCTCTGGCTCCTCTTCCCCTTCTGAGAGGTTCTCTCCCATCATTGACTCCATCCCTTGTGCTTCAAAAGTGATCTGGAAGAAAAGTGGAGGGACCCTTTGGAGCAGGTGTTGGAGTGACTGGGATGAGGCATCCCAGCCACCCCTGAGGTATCAGCATTGCATCCTCTGTTTTTTGGGGTATCAGGAGTGTCTGGGGATTCTGGGGATTTGGGAATTTGCCTGTTTGTGATACAGGACATGCAGAGCACACAAGAGGGGACAAAGGGAGAGCAGTGACATCTCTGGGTTGGTGTTGTCACCTTCCCCTCTCCCACCTGAGCTGCATGGAGCCGCTGGCCATGGCTGAGCAGGGAGAAATCAGACACACTCTTCCTCAGGAATCCACCCTCCAAAAACAGCAGGTCCAGCCCAAAAGTGGAAGTCAGGTCCTGGGTGACTGGAAGGCAGAGAGACATGAGCACCCCTGGGTGTCTGGTGGAAGAGAGTGTAACAGGATCTTTGAGGCCCTTTCCAACCCAAACCCATGGTACCAGTCTGCATTTTCTCCTTTCATTCTTGCAAACTCAAATTATTTAGCATTGCAAAGTTGGATTTTTTCTTTTCTCCTTTCCACCTTCATTGACCCTCTGCAAGGCCAGACTGAGCTAATTTGAAGAGGGACAGAAATGTGAGCTGAGGGATGAAGAACTCAGCAGATGTATAGCAAGCTGGTTTCTGCTGTCTCTGAAGTTTGATTCTTTCTTTTACAGGAATCCTCCTCTTGGAAGATTTTCTTAAAAATACTAAAGGGACTGAGGAATGGAGTGAAATATCTTGACTTGTCAGGGATAGCAGAGAAACTCCCACCAGCAATCTGCTCTTGGTTTCATCTGCAGCTGAAGCTTCTCTTTTAAACCAGAAGGATTTGGGCAAAGTTTGTGCTAGAGAAGGGTATGTTCATATCTCAAGGGGTGGCAGCCAGCTGCTGCTGGGGGTCATTCTCAGAAACCTCCCCAAGATTTTGGGGCATTCTATAGACCTGAATCCTCCTCTGGAAGCTGCATTTTCCCACCAACACCTCCTTTAACCCTCTGAGGGGACCATGGTGTGAGTGTCCTCTGCCCTGTCACCTGTCAGAGGTCCTGAGAAAGAGGAGGAGATGCCAACTTTAGAGAAGAAATTGTAATTATTTATCCGTGGGTCTCCCATGATGTCTTTCATTATCTTCCTGGAAAAGAGAGGCAAAGGACTTATCAGCATTGGGAGGGAGAGAAAAGGTCAGTGCTCATTGCAGAAGGAAATATCATTTGCCAGAATATTTCTCATGGTTGCTGAATGCCCAGAGCAGAGTAAAAAATTGAACCATTAGATCTGGATTAGCCTGGAATTTCCATTTCCTCTGGTTTATTAGGATAAACCAGGCAGATATTTTTGCCTGGGTTCTGCTGCCATGGGACAGGATGACAAGAAACGTGAGGTTTCACCCAGCTGTGTGGCATCTTTCTCCTTTTTGTTATTCCAGGAATGTCCAGACAGCCCCCATGAAGTGATGCTAGCACATTTTAAAAACTTTTGGTCCAAACCCACTGGATTGTGGAGGAGGAGGAGAAAAAGGTGATGCAGAGCAGAGGGAAACTTGCACCCATGCCCTCAAACCCCACTTTGCCAGGTGGTGGTGACTCAGGCTGTTCTGCACTTTGAGCAGCAGGAACGTGGCCATCTCAGTCTCCATCTCACTGGTGGCCAGCAGGATGTTGATGACATCCATGGGTAAGGGGTGGTTATCCAGGAGGATTTCTGCAGCAGCCAGGCGACAGGTTTTGTCATAACTCCTCCTCTTCTGGTGGAAAATCCTCCTCATCACTCGCTTCACCTGAGGAGGAGGGGGAAATTAAAAGGGCGCAGATGCACCTCTGCAGCTTGGCTTTGAGTGGGGAGGGCAGCACCAAGCTTCAGCAATTTGCTCTCCTACCTTGCTGGAGATGAGGGCAGTGGGGAATCTCTGCAGGGCAGAGGTGGCTGCAGCTGTGACAGCTGTGGGACCATCCTCAGCGTGGTCCAGGAGGATTGTTATGGTCTCAGGGAGCCTTGCATTCCCCAGGGCCAGCAGGTAAATAACCACCTTGGGCTCCTCTTCAGCATCTCTGAGACCCCTGAGGATGGTTTCCACCCCTCTCTCCACCACCTGCTCGGGATTTGCAGGAGGAGAAGCAGGTGAGGAGAGATTCCAGGAGATTTTCTGGGCACTCCTGGAATTTGGGGGGTGTCCCAAGGGATTGCAGAGGACCCACCTGCAGCCCACAGAGCTTCTGCTGGCACAGCTTGCCCACCAGAGAGCCCACGGCAACTATCCCTGTCTCCCAGATCTCAGGTGCCAGCTGCTTCCCATCCAGCTTGTCCTGGGCATCAGGAAAGGGATAGTAGGAAGCAAGAAAAAAGAAATGAGGGTGGAAAAAAAGAGGAGTATGTTTTATCTCTGTCCTAGGTTACAATGTAAAGATGTGCCCAAAACTATGTATTCTATCACCATCTGCTGAAACCAGGTGGGGCAGTGATTCTCATCTCTGTGGGAGATATCCTCTGCTAATGGGCCAGCTGTAAAAAACCAGGTGGGGCAGTGTTTTTTATCTTTTCCACAACCCATTTCTCCTCCAGGGGATATCTCCTGTCAATGGGCCATTGAGTCCCACTGCATGACTGATAAAATTACATCATCCCACTGGGAGATGCTCCAGCCAGGGGGAGGAGCCAAACATTTCCACGTAGATAAAAACTGAGATTTAGAACACCAAAGCAGCCTTTTCCCACTGGTTTCCAGAGGACAAGAGCTAGCAGACCTTTCTTCAGGATCACTCCTTCAACAAGAGCACTTCATCTGGACTGCTACCACCACCCCACCTAGCAGGGTGTCAGGTTGTATCTGACTCTGTCAGTGGTTTTTCTTTTGTGCTATTGCATGTATTTTATTTTTCTCATTTTTCCTATTAAATTGTATTTCTGATGTGGAGTCTCTCACCAATTTTGCTTTCAAATCATTACAACCTCTTATCTCAAAATGTTTCCTAATCAAGTAAGGAAAAACTAGTTCTCAAAGGAGGTTGTGTATGATTTAATTGGATAAAACGCTATGGCTCTAAATTAAGATTTTATTATCTCTAATGCACTGATACAAAGCATTTTCTGCTGAATTCTTTTCCTCTGAGGAGCGTCTACTCCCATCACCAGTGTTCTGTTAAATGCACATAAAACAACCCTGTGATCAGGAAAATCAATTTCTACAGAAATATTTTCCTTGTTCCGTGGTGTGTGGATCCATCCCAGGGGAATAGGAGGAAGAGAGAGATGTCCATACTCACTAAGATGAGGAGGAGAAGCTCTCCTGAAGGCCTGGGAGAGAAAGCTGCTGCATAGAGAAACGTCTCCAGGAGGAACTTGGGCTCTTTGCTGAAATCCAGGAAGTCTGAGAGCGCTGCCAAGGAAGCCACAGACTGCGTGGCCACTGCTGCCTCCACGAGGAAGGGGCTGGAGTGGGAAGAGGGAAGTCTCAGTGGCACAAAAAACATGCAGGACAGGCTTTAGGAAAAGCCAGAGAAGCCTGCCAGTAGTCAGGATGGCTGCATGGAGCAGGGATGGATGCCTGGAGCAGCACCAGCTGTCCCTGGTTATCTTGTCCAGCTCTGGGAATTTTGGAGAGAGAGTCCCAGGGATCCTCACCGTGTCTCTTGGGGTGCTCTCCTCAGCAGCTGCAGGATGTCCCTCTTCTTGGCGCTGCGAAACATCTGGATGAACCTCTGGAACTGCCAGGTGGTCGTCACCTTTGAGGTGTCTGTTTGGACTTTCTGCCTGTCAAAAGTCTTCAGGAAAGCTCTCAGCTGCAAAGGTGAGCTTTGTTAGGTGGGATTTAGCCTCTTTTCCCATGTTATCATGGGATAATGTTTACAGCAAAGCAGCAGTAACCAGCCCCCCCAAAAGCACCACTGGGGTTTAACCCTACAAGTGTCCAGCTTGTGGGGGAGCCCCTGGTGGGTTTTGGGGGTTGGTAGCATCACTGACCGAGGGGCAGTGGGTGCAGACCCTCCTGAAGGGCAGGCTGGCCATGCCCAGGGGCTGGGGCTGTGCCTCTGTGCTGGCCAGCACATCCTTAAGGCTTTGTGCAGACACCTCTGCTGGCCCAGGCAGTGCAGGAGACACCAGCTGGAGCTGCTGCCTGTGAAGGGAGAAATAATCAGTGGAAAGTTTTGTGATTTCCATCCTCCATGGCCAGGGATCCTCGCTCACCTTGAACTGATTTTGATGCCAGAGTGGGATCTCAGGGCTGGAGCCACCCTGTGGTTTTCCTCTGCCAGGACTGACTGGAGCAGATTGTCTTTCACCACATACTGGCTTCTGCTGGAGGGCTGCCACTCGATCCCAAAAATCTTGGAAAAGGAAAAGCAAGGAGAAAAAAATGCAACTTTTTTTTTTCCCCTTGCCCTCTCCCCAGGAGATTTCTCTCTTTACATTAACAGAAAAAGAACTTTCCTGTACACAGTCACCTACTTCACTTGAAAAACCTAGGAAAGGAAAATCCATAAAATCCTGCATTTTTCCCAGAGAAGGCCTCACCAGGTGAGGACCAGCAAGGGGATGCTCTCACCTGTGGCTGATGCAGGTAGGCAGAGTGGTGACACCACAGGGATTTGCACAACAAGGTGGTGTTGAGACCCCTGCCAGGGCCTGTGGGGTCTCTGTGGTGATGTCCTTTTTTATATTGAATTCAGTAGGATTTGTATAGTAAAGTATATAATATAGAATTTATATTTAGAATATTAAAAAACACTTAAATTTTGGTTATAACTGCATGAAGACCCACGGGATTTCATCTGTTTATATCAGGGCTGAACACAGGCTGCTGCTTTAAGCAAAATGGAATCCTGTCAAACTAATCCCCAATCCAATGAGTCTGAGAGCCAGGAAACATCCCTGCATCTCCACCTTCCCAAGAAGGATCAGCTGACAGGTCACAACTGGTAACAAGAGTTAAACTTGACACCTCAAGACCCCCCTGGGGGATGTTGGTGCATCCCACTTTCAGGATGGGTCTAAAAGTCCCATCCCAAGCTGGTGCAGAAGGCTGGAGCCAGCTGGGAATGGGAATCCAAGCCCACCTGCAAATAGATTTTAGGGATTCAACATGAGCTGAGCCCCCCACAGTGAGAGCAATGGACTTGCTTTGTTTAGGGAGGTGAATCCAGACTTTGGCTTTGAGCAGCTGAGGAGATCTTTGGTCTTGGTGATGGAATGGTTGGATACAGTGTAGGTGACCTGGCAGCTTCCAGAGGCATCTTCCTGAAACACAAACAGGAGTGACCATGAGTATTAAATGATCTGTGGGGAGGACAGACACAAAGACCAACCCAATGAAGAGATCAGCTCTAAAATCTAGAAAGTGGGGTCAATCGGGATGGTTGGATAGTTCCAAGTCCATCTGGGCATCTTTGCAAATTCAGGTTAATGCCAGCAGCAGCATCTGCTGCATTTGGGGTTCTGAGGTTATTTCATCTTGTTCACAGATCATTCTAGCTGGCTGCTGGCAAAACAAATCCTGCTTGGTAGGAATGCTTATGGAGATTTTTCTGTTCCTACTGTCCAGGGAAAGGCTATGATTTCATAAGGGTGCCTATTATTGAAAATTGTTATTTTATTTCAAGTCCTCTGCCTTTCCAAGACTCATCCTTGCTCACAGCCTGGTTGGAGCAGCAGATCCAATCTTGTTTATCCTGAATTTTGCCCCCTCTGCAGAAGCTTGTGAGCTGGATAGGCTCCTGGGCCAGCTCCCCTGGTGCATCCCTGGATTTTGGGCAGATGTGGCCCCAGTTCTGGACCTACCTCCACTGTGGTGCCAGCGTGGGGCTGAAGCTGGAACAGGCTGATGATGCCTCGTTTCAGGTTGGAGATCAGGATGTTTTCTGCTTCATTCCCATAGAAAGCTTTGACCTGGGAGGGCAGAAGGTGGTGCCTGGGTGAGGGGATGTCTCTGGGGTCCCTGCAGGCTCTCTGCTGCCTTCCCTGGCAAAAAGGAGCCTGGGAACACCCTGTAGGCACCTGAGGAATTCTCTCAAGGAGGACCTTACCCCTCAATATCATGAGCTCTGTGGATGCAAACCACAAAATTTCCCTTTCCTTCCCACCCTGGCATTCCATAGCTTTAGAGGAGAAGGTCAGAAAGGAGCTTATATCCCATGGTTAGGACTGAAGAGCTTTAACATGGGATTCTGCAGCCCCAGCTGAGTCATTTTGGAGGATGACACTTCATGTAGGGTCCTACACTGGCCACTCAGTCCAGTTCCTTCTGCTCTGAAACCAGAGGTGGAGCAGGAGCTCCAATGGGCTTCACAGCCAAGAAAATTTAGGATGAGGGCAGGAACAATCCCAGGAGCTTTAATCCAGCTGACCTTCCCACTGTGCCAGGAGATGAACACTGGCTGCTGGAGCTCTGCCTGTGCCTCTGGGCTCAGTGTAATCTCTGCAGGGGAACCTCCAGAGCTGTTCTGGCTCCTCTGTTCCTCTGGCTGGTGTTGGACCTTCAGGTCATGGATCTACAACAGCAGGAGATGGAAGAAAGCAGTGACCAAGTGCCTGCTCTAAAGCTGGTGTGCATTTTACCTGCAGGTAATGGATTTGGTCAGAGAGTCCAAAAAACCACTTGATTTTTCAGCTGGCATGGGCTAGAAATGGGAGGGCTGCACCTCCTGGGGTGTTCCCAGCAGGAATACCTGGCTGTGCTGGCTGTTCCACCCCACACACCTGCAGCTGGAGCAGCTCTTCCCCTCCTCTGTCCCTCCAGAGCCGCTGCAGATGGATCAGTGTCTCAGCCTGCAGCCGGGCTCCCCAGGGGGATGGTGGGGATGTGTGGTGCAGCTGGACATCCAGGGTGTACTGGTACTGATACAGGGTCCTGGGCTGGAAAGAAAGCAGCTGCAAACCCCCTGTGGAAAGATGGAAATGTTGGAGGTGCAGAACCATGGATCACCTCCACTTCCCATATCTGGAGACTTCCATCCCAGAGAGCAGCTGGACTTGCAGGGATGCTGATGATCTGTATCACTCCAGCTCCTGGGATGGGAGTCTAGCTGATGGGAGGGGTTTTGTGGGGAACTGTTTGTGCCTCTGGTTTGGATATTTTTTGGATATTTGGTGTTCTCCGGGCTGGCAGCTGATCCCTGCTGGTGTTTCCAGCCCTACCTGAAAAATGATGGCCAGAGATGGGACTATGCTTCTTTACTTCTAGAAATGTCAAATAAACACACTTTAATCCTGAAGGGAACTTTCCTGAGTATGCCCACAGACAGGAATTATATCTCCAGTGCCTTTTCAGCACTGGGCATTAACTGGGGCACAATAGACATTGTTTTTTGGGGAAAAAAAAAAAAAGCTGAATTCTTCATATTATGGGTTTTCCATCAGAACTTGTAACTCATAATCAAATCACTGTTCTAAAGCAAAATGAAGACAGCTTTAGATCAAAACTCTCTGCTTTAATCTTATTTCTCTAGACTTATTTGGAGTCCCTTCTCTTGCTTGTATACAATGGTGATTGAAGGGGGAGGGTTGCCTTTGCATGACAAAAAGAGTCAAATCTGTTTTCTGAAATCACTTGAAATCCTCTTGCAAATTTGATGCACTTACTGAGTTTCTGCAATGTTTTATAGCTTTGCTGCTTTTAACAACAAATGAATCAATGGAAATCCAGCTGAGTCCCTGGGGCTTTGCTCTGTGACACAGACTGAAGAGTTTTTACAGTTCTGCCCTGTGAATGGTTTAAAAAGCTCCAGCTCTCTGGTTTTCCTCACCCTCCCAGGAAGGATTTCCACAATCCCTAAAACTTCCCAGCCTCAGGAGATGCTGTTTGCAGTTTGCCAGTCCCTGTTCCCTGCTTGGAGACCAGGAAGGTAAATGCTGGGATGAGCATCTCACCTCTCCGGGCATCCAGACCCCGCCGAGTCCTAAATCAGCCCAAAGTCTCTCTTACCTTCTGCTGCTGTCAGGAGGGAAAAGCAAAGCAGGCAAAAGCATCCCCAAACCGCCTGCGGCTCCATGGTGAGCTCTGGGCTGGAGACGGGGAAGGAAGGGGGTGGGAGAGAGGGACCGTGCGACAAAAGTGAGCAAGATCAGTGTCAGGCGATGGGGCCCGACCTTCTCCCTGTCCCCGCCTTAGCCAAGAAAAGGCAAATAATTAAACCTTTGTGCCAGCCCCCAGCAGCCCCGGAGGGTTTGGAAATCAGCTGAGGTTCGCCAAAAGCCGGCGGGAGGGGAGGAGAGCTGGAAGAAAAGAGCTGCCAGAAGCGTTGCGGGTGGAGAAATTGCCCATTTGTCCCGAGAGGGGAGGGGATGCTCAGAAAGCTGCTCTGTCCTTTGGTGATCTCGCTCTTCCCATCATCGGACAGAAGACAGTTGCTTTCAAAAGAAAAATGCAAAAGGAGGGGGGAAGGGGGAAAAGAAGCTTTTCCATCCTTTTAGTTGGAGGCTGGGATTTGCAGCTCGGAGGCTCAAGTTACTTAAAGGGCCAGGCTGGAGGGGATGGGGAGCACTGCTAACCCCAGAAAGAAACGGGAAAGGGCTTAGGAAATCCATCTTGAAATCCATCTTGAAATCTCTTGGCTCACTAACCATACAGTATTTTTTTTTTTTTAATGCATGAACTTTCTGATTGCTGAGTTTAATTGTTTTCCAAAGACACCAAAGTAAGTGGTGGTGATGCAGCTCAGGGTCCTGGGAAGGGTTTTTGCTAAAAAGAATGGGGGAGTGGAAGAGGGAGGCACTTCACATGTCATTCTGGAAGTGATCTGCATATTAGAATAGGATCAAAACCTCAGGACTTTGGTGTTTGGGCATTTTCAAGAGCACTGCATCACCACTGGACTTTTGGGCCACTGCTGTGATCAGAAAATCAGAGCAGAACCAGCTGAGAGCTGCCTGGGAAAACCAGCTAAAGCTTTCCCATATGTGATGTCTTTTACTTCTGGTGATCTTTATGGACAAATACCCCATATTTAGCTTGAAAAAATTCTCTTTAGCATTTTAATTTCACTTTTATAGTATCACAGAATGGGTTTGAGTTGGAAGGGCCTTTAAGATCATTTTCTTTCAGTTTGTTGTTGTGCACAGAGAAGTTGTGGCTGCCCCATCTCTGGAAGTGTCCAAGGCCAGTCTGGAGGGGCTTGGAGCACCCTGGGTCAGTGGAAGGGATAGGGCAGGGGGATTAGAATTAGGTGATTTTTTAAGGTTCCTTTCAACACAAACCATTTTATGGCTCTGGGGTATTTGTGTTCTGCAGTGCAATGCAATGTGAGAGCAAAGCACACCAGAGAATGAAAGTCCTGCTGAAAAAAGCAAAACCAAAACAAATCCCAAAAAACCAAACTAAAGCTAGAAAGTTCTAGTTATTTATCCAAGGTGGGGAAAAAGAAAGTATTTCAGAGTGAAGTGGTTGTGGAAAGGCCAAGCCCTGAAGGTGAGGTCATGGAGTATTTTCTGGCTGAAGCCCAATACAGTACAAGGAAAGGAAAGCAAAGGGAAGTAGCCTGTGAAAAACAGCTGCTGACAGGGAGTGGAACAGACCTGTGGCATATTGGTAATTAAGGGCTTGGATTCCAGGCCTAGGATATAGAAAACCAGGAGAAAACCTGGTTCTTCCTCCTGTCACTCAGAGAGTCTGTGAAAAAGAATAAAGCAGAAGAAACCAGAGGGAGTTATAAAACTTTGTGAAGCACTTTTCTCAAATCCATCTGGGGTTGTCATGCTCTTGGAAAGGTGCCTTATGGAAATCTGGACACCTATAGGCAGATCCACGGTCTGAAAATCAGTGCTGCTGGAATCTTGGGTGCTCCTCCACCCCCTCAGGTATCACCCAAGGGAAACGTGATTTGCCATTTCTATCCAGAAATCCATGGGGGATTCCAGCTGCAATACCTAATCTAAAACCCATGGGCAGGGCAGAGCAGGGGCAGTCAGTGTGACCAGGTCACCATGCCCAGGTCAGAGAGGCACGTGGGGACCTTGCCAGAGCTGTGACATCGAGGTGGACTTTGGCAAAGAGTGGCCAGGCTGCACTCGCCTGGATGGAAGCAACAGGGGCTGTTGCATCAAAGCCTGCAAACCTCAACTTTCTTCTCTTCTAAACGACCTTCAGCCCCCAAAGTACCCCCTGCCCCCCAGCATCTTTTCCTGCCTTGTCACCTCCCTTTTTGCCATTGCTACCAACAAGCTCCACCAATCCTTCCCTCTAAAATAAAAGGTGAAGGGGAATGAGCAGTTCCCACACGATTGTACTGGTGGCACTCAAAAATCTCCAAAATCCCTGAACAGAGAGTTTTTCTGGAGCTCTGTGGGTCAAGAGGCCCCAGGTGTGTCAGTGATCACCTGAGGGCCCCAATGAACTTTCATGACCCCAATGAGCCTCACCTGTGCTCTCCACCCACGCCCATGGGCTGGGAGCCTATTGGAGATCAGCCTTGAGTTTGAGAGGGGTTTTTAGGCTGTGTTACAGGCTTGCTTTTTGTTCTGTTTCTGCTGCTTCTGGATGGACCTGAGGCTTCTCTGTGCCCTTTGTACCCTGGAGAGTGTTGATGGAGATTTTTGTGAGGACCCAGCACCAAATCCTTCTAGAGAGACCCTCTTGGTGGGGGTGCTGCCAGTACTCTTAAGTATTCTTAGAGATGCTAAAAGTGGAAGAAGAGAAGTAGACTAGAGCACCACTGGCACATTAATATTAATGTTTTTCTGTTCCTCTTTTCCTTTTAAAAATATACATAGGTAATATGGACTTTTGAACTCAGTGGTTTGGGAGAAGCACTCTTTTTTTCCTTTCTTTGGAAAACACCTGCAAATCCTGAGGCACCTGGGCCAATGCTCAATTGCTGCATTTTATTGATGTTTTTACAATTGAACAGGGGGCTGATAAGATTTATAAAGAAGACACAACTCAGGAGCTCGCTGAGCAGCAGTCTCTGAACTCATTGGGTGATGCAAAGAGCAGTACAGTATGAAGACTGTTTTCCAGTGCAAGAGTGATTGATAATAATGTGCCCACTGACACTGATGTCACTTGTTATTTCCTGAAGTGCAGGGGCTGGAGTGTTTGACAAAGCCTGGGCAGAATGATGAAGAATATTCCTCTCAGATTCTTCTTCTGTGCTTGTGCCAGTGTGATAATTGATGAAAGATTCGTGTTAATCATAAAAGTATTGGGGTTTGCATAAACCAGAATAATCAGGTCTGAAATGAAGCATGACACTAAAGAAAGGAAAATGTATGATTAAATTATTCTGTTTTACTAACAGTTTCCAAAAGAAGGCTTTCACACAGCCCAGTAGGTTCTGCAAAATCAGGTTTCCTGCCTTTGTGTGATCAGTTCCAGCCTATCCCTAGGCCCAGATATCCTGATTTCTGCCATTTCTTTATCTACCACGATCAGTTGGTTATCTGTGGGACTTGACAAATTGTCTGGAGACTTCACATCATCCAGCGATCCCACGGACCGCCACTGCTTACCTGGTAAAATTATAACAACGAAAAAATGACAATTATTGATGACTACAAGGAAACCATGCTATAAAAGGGAGCTGAAAACCAAAATTCTGTGGAGCATGGAGTGGGGAGTGGCCTCCATGCATCCCCTGCGCCGCTTGCTCTTTGTATATAAATACAACAATCTAAATTTTGCTGAATATCGAGAGCTTTGTTTGTCATTTCTAACAGCAGCGATCCGCGGCAAGGAGGAGACCGCGGGCAGCCGCTCCCTCCGCCAGCTCAGGCCAGGGGCACACGGGGGAAGCCGGCGCAAGGAACTCGCCAGAACCGCCCCGTTCCCCTGAGCGCGGCCCCTCCGGCCGCAGCGAGCCCGGGCTGGGGCACAACCGAGCGGGGTCGTACCTGTGCTGGAGCCGCTCCCAGCTCCGGGGCCGCCTGACCGGACCGGCACCAACACGGCCCGACAGCGGCGGTTCGGTCCCCGTCAGACCCTCCAGGCGTGGGCGCCGCTCTTTAAAGCCGACGTGGGGGCGCAGCGACTTTTCCCCTTCTTTGCATTCATCGTGCCGGGTAGGAGAGGAGGCGGAGGTGGTCGGGGAAATATTTTACAAAGCAACCAGGCGAAACTATACAGCTCATGGAAATTCCCCTACGCTACGGAAGGACCTTTCCCCAAGCGGGCTGAGAAAGGGTTCGCGGAAGGACAAGGAACAGCACAACGCGTGAGCGAGTCCTGCGACCTCGGAGTCTGCCGGCCTTTCACGCTTACGATCAACAAAATCGAGCGCTTTCTCTCAATTCAGATCCGTTGAACAGTGCCATGAAGGCATTCTTCTTCCAGTCAAACATGAAATTAGTGGAAAACGGTGATGTTCCGCCTACTGTGACTCCAAAAATCATAAAAAAGGGGTTTTTCCCTTCAAATGAGAGCACTCAAATCATAGAGGAAACGAGGTTTTCCCCAGTTCAAACACAATTCCCGAAAAGGAGTTTTTCTCCTTCACTGTAAACAATTTAAATCTCTTTTATTTCTCGTAACCCTCCTTTCTTCTTTTTTTTTTTTTTTTTTTTTTTTTTTTTTTTTCGGTGGGGGGGAGGCAATGGAGAGTGACTGCTGTCACTTCTCCCTCCTCAGGGGTCACACCCGGGGCTGCTGCCGCTGCCGAGTGCTGGGAGTTTCCTCCCAGTCCCCTCGCAGTGTCCCTCTGCCTGGCAAGCACCGGCAGCGATGGGGAGAGCACTGCCAAGGAACTGCGAGCGCTGCACCTTCCCCGTGCTCCTCATCCCCTCCCAGCTCCTTCTTGTTCACTCCCGCTGCTCCCACTCGCCCTCCCAGTTCCCTCACACCATTCCCTGTGCTCCCAGTTCCCTCCCAGTGTTCCCAGTATCTCTTCCAGCGCTCCCACCAACGGCAAAACCTTGTGGAGCTCTCCGGGAAATAGGAAAGGTATAGAACTCTCAGAAAGGTGAGTGAAAGCAAATTTCGGGATGGGGAAATGCAAGAATGCTGAATATGCAAGAATGTGAAACAATAGGGCTGTGAGCTGAGTAGACACAGGCCTCAGGGAAATATGCTAAGACAGTAGAAATATGTAAGCTTAATAATGAGGTTTATCAGATCAAAGATCATCAAAGAACTCAGACAAGCTATAAAGTAGAATGGTCTGGCTTATCCTTATTTTGAGAACATGATAAAGAGCATTTGCAATTCCTATGACCTCATTCCTGCAGATTGTCATAATGTGGCTTCCCTGACTTTAACCAATCCTCAGTATCTCCTGTGGGACTTGCAGTGGAAAGGTGTCTCTGCAGGCTCAGAGAAAGTTGTGCTGGCAGTGCCAATGCTCAGCTCCCAGTTGCTCAGCTGGCTGGGGATTCACCGTATGACAAGCGCCAGGATCAGGCTGTGCTGCCCAGAGCTGCCTCAGGAGATGCCAAGAGCGCTGTGAGAAAGGCTTTACGTGCTGTAGAGCCAGCTGGTAGCTGTGCTTTTCCACAGCAATGCAAGGCCACACTGAAGCTTAGAGTGCTGTGCTGGGCTGACTTTGTGCTGTTGTGTCCCTGTAGCCTCCAACCCATCCTAGCCCGGCTGCAGAAAGAAAATCTGACCCGATTGTTCGGGAACTAAAATACTTTAATATTAGAAAATAACACACAGCAAACTGAAAAGTTTCTGGGAAAGATGGTACAGGGACACCAGCTCCATTCACAGGGGCAAAATGGCCAAAAAGAATTGTTAAAACATGTCAGGAGTATTTATAAACGTGGGGAAGGAGAGGAATTAGGGTGGAATTTAGGGAGCAGATCCAAGAGGGAAGGACAATTAGGAATATTAACATTATTGCAGAAAAAAGGAACCAATTACAACAAGGAAAGAAGAGAACATTCTAGCAATGATCAATATACTGGAACTGAATGATTCTGAGGGTGATTTTTTACTCATCACTACCGCGAGGGTTTTCCCACAGCCTTAAATGAGCTCACCAGTACTTATATAAGATAGTTCCAACATATTCCCGTTTGATTATTCAGCCCAGAAATAGGTTTCGTAGTTTTATGACAGGATTTGAGAGTGAAGGGGGGCAAGCGGGAGCGGCACAATGTCTGAGGGGGTTGTCTTCAAAACACGGAGATCTGAGTTTCATTGGACTGTGTCACTGTGGGGGACAGCAGGAGGAGCTCTCCTTCGCTTTTAGTTCGTCTTTGACTATGAAGCACAGAAGTTCCACCAACAGTTTTTCCTGGAATTACATGAACCTGCTCTGGACTGGGAATCAGGAGGGAGCAGCAGGAGTTGCACCTGTGGATACCGCGGTCTGGCCTGAGCAGCTGCATTTCCCAGCGCTGGAGAAACTGAGAACTGAGAAAAGGCAGTTACCATTACCACCCATATGAGAGACTTTTGGAATTCGTCATCTCTTCAGAGCGGATAGAGGGTCTGCTGGCTTTTGGTTGTTTTTTGGAAATTTTTTTTGGGGGGGGGGAGGAGGTGTGTTTGTTTGTTTGTTGGGGGGGTTATTTGTTTATTTTTGTGGGGTTTTTTGTTTGTTTTGGATGGGTTTGGTTTTGTGTGGGTTTTTTTTTTTTTTTTTTTTTTTGTTTTGGGGTTTTTTTGGGTGTTTTTTTGTTGTTTTTTTGGGGTTTTTTTTTTTTTTTGTTTGTTTGTGGTTTTTTTTTGCCTCGGCAGTGCTTTCCCCGTTGAATAAACAAATACTTTACACTTCTGTCAGAGGAAATTACTTCCCAAATTTGTTGGGGGATGGGCCGCTTGGGTTTGCTCCTTGGAGGGTTGGGGGCCTTAGGAGGTTTTCTCCAAAATTTGTCCTAAACCACAATTTTAATATATCAGTAACAACTGTCTTAAGAACTAGAGGTAATTTTCTTACATTTTTGCATAAAGCAAAAACAAGTAAAAAAGGAAGTACTAAAGACGTGAATTAATTGCTTCAGCCTTACCTCTACAATAAGATAACTGCATCTTGTAGTTCAGAGGAGCTGAGTAGAAGAGAAGTAAGCACCATACAAACTTCAATTTCCTCATATCTATATCAAAAGAATTGCATCTTTTAATTGTTATAATTCCAGCTTAAGCGACTTGCTGACGTGATTTCTAAGTGGATTGCTCTGGACGCCCAACCCCGCCGCGTTCCGCCTCCAGAACACCTCACGCCTTTTACCCCGCACGATGAACAGTCAAAAGGAACAAAATCCGGCCACGGATTTAGTCATTAATGACACGTTGAAAGTGACGCCTTCAGAGGGACCGAAAAATGCGATCGAAACGGCGTTTCAGGCATACGGCGATCCCGGAGCTGCTCCAGCACAGGTACGACCCCGCTCGGTTGTGCCCCAGCCCGGGCTCGCTGCGGCCGGAGGGGCCGCGCTCAGGGGAACGGGGCGGTTCTGGCGAGTTCCTTGCGCCGGCTTCCCCCGTGTGCCCCTGGCCTGAGCTGGCGGAGGGAGCGGCTGCCCGCGGTCTCCTCCTTGCCGCGGATCGCTGGCGACGAGCCGGTGCCGCAGCAGCGATGGCTCATCCCGGTGGCTCTCGCTAGCCCGGAGGTGGCTGCTCCGTGCCCGGCACAGTTTGGGCCGTGGCGCCCCGGGCTCGGCGCCGCTGCTCAGGCGGGAGGTGTCCCTGCCCGGCTCAGGGCTGGCTCGGCATGAACTTGAACGTGCCTCAGAGCCCAAAGCACTGCAGGCGCCGAGTGGAGGCACAAAGCGCCGCATCCTGCCTGCCTCGGGCTCTGGAGGCTCCTTGGCGCTGCCTTCTCGCCCAGGAGCCGCTTCCCGTTCCCCGGCAGGGACCCAAAGCGGCGGTGGCAGCGCTCGGTGTCCCCGGGCTCCGGGCCGGCGGGCAGGGAATGCGGGGGACAATGCTGAGCAGCCCGGGGCTGCTGGTTCTTTCTGCCGCCAGGCGGACTCCGAGGCGCAGCTGTCCTGTCCCCGCAGGCGGCAGCTCGTAGGCGCTGTCAGCGCCTGTCCCGGCACGGAGCTGGGCTGCAGCGGCTGCAGAGCCCGAGGGGCCGGGGCTGCGGGCACCGGAGAACTCCCGCAGGCTGCGCTTGTCTCCGCAGGTGCTGCCGCAGCGTCCGGGCAGCGGGGACAGCGCGGGACTGAGCTGGCAGCACCTTCCCGTGCCTCGGTGTCTCGCAGGGCCGGGACCAGCCGGGAACTGTCATCATGTCCCTTGCAATGGGCCATCCCCGTGGGTGTGCAGCTGTTCCCGAGGCCGATCTCCGAAAGGCTTTTCCGGCATCCCTGATTTGTCGGGAGCACGGGGCTGATTGTTCCGAGCAGTGGGATTCCGGCTGTGAATTGGAGAAGAGTGAATTCTGCTCTATTCATCGGCGTCTGAAGGAGCTCCTGCATATGCTGGAGGGACGAGCAGATAGGCTTACAAATTTGCTTAAGACACAAGAAGCCGCTTGTCATAAGCAGAGAGATGCCACTTGTGAGCGTGCAGAAGGTGAATATATGGAGAATGCAACCTGTAACAGCGATGGTAGAGTGAGGGAGCAATTGAATCCCCAGGGCACATCAGCAACTGGCCATGGGCACAGAAGCATCCTCAGAAGATTGCTGGGTGAGTGCAGGGCACGCCTGTGGCCTCGAGGGAGGGCCAGTGTCAGCTGGCAAGGACAGGGCTGGCAGGTGTGTGGCTGTTTCCCGATGTGTGGAAGAGGCCTCGTGCTGCGCTCGGCCCCAGCAGTGGCTGCAAGCGGCAGCCGCAGCTGCCCCCAAGGCTGTGCAGCTCTCCTGCTGCAGCCTGTCCCCAGCCCGGTGTCCCTGGCTGTCCCCACAGCTGTGTCCCTGCCTGTGTGCAGCCTCTTGGCTCTCTGGCTGCAGCTGAGGGAGGAGCAGACAGGCTGAGAGCTCCCTCCTGTGCTCCCCGCCCATTGGGGGAGCAGCTTCGAGGGCCGGCTGTGCTTCTGGCAGCCAGCAGCTCTTTCCTGCTCCAGGCCAGTGGTTCAGCTGCCATCCCGTGCACATCTTGGTGCTGATCCTGCTCCTGTTGCTGCTGCTGGCGTTGGCGGTGGCCTTGGCTGTGCAGTCAGGTAAGGGAGGGGCAGCAGGCTGGGCCCAGCCCCTCGGGGCAGAGCGGGGTCCCTGCTCCCTGCACAGGGCAATCCTCACACCTTCTCCTCTTCCCCCTGCAGCACCACAGGTTCCAGTTCCACATGCGACTCCTCTGTTGATTCTGGGCTGTCCCCCTGGCTGGGTTGGATACAATGGAGACTGCTACTACTTCTCAATGGATAAAGGCACCTGGGATGAGGCTGAGGAGCGGTGCTCCGAGCTCGGGGCCTCCCTGGCCATTGTCAAGGATGAGGCAATGGTGAGTGAGGGGCTGCGGGCGCTGTGGGGTGGCTGAGGGGAGCCTGGGGGTGCTGGTGGGCCGGGCTGGGTGCTGGTGGGGCTGGGGCTGCAGCCCTGTGCCGGGGCCTTGCAGGGAAGGAGCCCCGGGGCCGTGTCCCCCCGAGGGGCCGGGGCAGCTGCCACTGCTCTCTCCTTGGCAGGATTTGCTCTTCCGCCTCCGCGGGAACGGCGATTACTGGGTGGGGCTGCGCAGATGGGGCGAGCACCTGCAGTGGGGGGACGGCAGCAGCTTCAGCTCCGGGTGAGTGCCGGGGAGCCGGGCAGGGCATGGGGGGACAGGGGCACAACGTGTTCCCCTGCGAACCAGCGCTGCCTCTGCTCCTCCCTGCAGGGTTCCTGTCCTGGGCGATTCCGAGTGTGTGTGCCTGGCTGAGGAGAAATTCAGGAGTGAGAGCTGCTCGAATCCGCAGCCGTATCTCTGCAGCAAGGCCCGAGCTCCCCTGTAACAGGGGCTGGAGAAAGGAGCTTCTCCACACTGGGCAGTCCCAGCTTCCCCTCTCAGCCCGGCACAGGGCTGTCCTTTCTCAGCTGCACCCTGTGCCTTGCATTTGCTCTCAGGGTCACCTCAGTGCCTGTTCATCCCCACTGCCAGCGCTGGGCTGGCTGTTCAAAGGAAAAGTCTCTGCAACCCATCCTGCCAGCCATGCTAGCTGGAGTGCATGGATTGCCCTCATTGCACAACATGCTGGAATAGGAAATCCAAATTGCCCTGGGCTCTTGGAAATCATCCCCAAGCGCCCTGAAGGGGAGACTTTTGGACTGTCCCTGGAAGACGATGACGAACAGTTGGCACATGCTCTTCCCCTTGACCTATTTTGCTTTAAAATAAATGAAATTAATTTTTTCTCTCTCAGCCATTTATTCCCATGATCGGGGAGACATCTCGCACTGCCTTTATCGAGTCCCTCGAGCCTTTCCTGATGTGTTCTGTTCCCCACCCAGGGTCAGCAGGAGAGGCACAGAGCGGTTTTGCTGGCACCGGGCACCTGGCCAGGCCCAGCCCAGCCCAATCATCCCTGCAATAATTCACTCCTATCCCACCATTACCCGCTGCCACGGCGGCTCTGGATTCACGGGCAGGTGCCTGGAGTGAGAGGAGGCAGCTGGTGCCAGGGGGTGAAATGTCTTTGCTGCGAGCTGGCAGGGAGAGGAGGAGGAGAAAGTGGAGCAGAGTAAAGGGGAGAGAAAGAGGGACAAGGCTGGAGCGGTGGGAAGGGGCGGGGATGGGCACGGGGCAGGCGGGCATTTTGCTTTGCAGCTCTGAGGGAGGAAATGGAGAACTGTCAAATGCATCCAGGGTACGAGGGGAGAAACAGCAGGTGCTGGATATCGCCGCCAATTGGGGTTCATTGTGTGCCTGAGCTGCCAAGGCCGGCAGGCTCCGAGCAGCGCCGGACGCCGCCAGCGCTGCGCTGTGTCTTGCCCTGGCCCTGCCCTGGCTCAGCCCGCCTGGCCAGAGCCCCTTGTCACTGACAGAGCTGCACCGAGGCACAGCTGGGGAGCTGCTGCAGCTGCATCAGGAGAAGAAAACAAACAGAATCAAAAGCTGCACTGCCGGGTCTCCTCTGCCCGCTGTCACTAATGGAGCTGGGCCGAGCCACCGTGGGAGCGGCGGTGCTGGTTAAAAAGAGTCCCGGGAAAGGCTGGGAAATGTGAAGGGAATAAAATTCAGACAATGTTATGAAATAGTCTAATAATACTGCATCAGCAGTGGCTGCTGCCAAAGTGTCACCAAACAGAGCTGCACCAAGGGACTGTCAGGGCAGTGCAGGTGCTGAAAGAGCAGCAGGAAAGGCTGGGAGGAGTGACAGGAATAGAACAGAGAGAGACTGGTGTGAAATGTTCTCCAAGTGCTGCTCCAGCAGTGGCCGCTGTGAAACGACTGAAAGAGCTGCAGCAAGAGACCAGGGGGTGGCAGTGCTGGTTAAAAAGAGAGGCACGGGAAGGGCTGGGAAGTGTGAATGGAATAAAATAGAGAGAATGATATAAAATAAAATAATCCAAGCACCGGAGCAGGAGTGACCATCGACTGCTGTCACTAAAAGACAGGAACCGAGGGACAACTGGGCTGCCAACCTGGAAATTATGTGTCTGGTCTTTTCCTTTTGTTAATAACCATCAGTGTTGTTTTCAGGGGCAGCAGGTACACTCAGAGATGTCCAGAATCAACATTGCAGTGAGAAAATCTGGGGTTGGAATCAGATATGACAAACACGAGAAAGATCACAGGAGCAGAAATACAAATTTCCCAGCTCTCTCCCTGGGAGAGCAGTATCAGTTAGGAATAGAAGCAAATTCCCACATATGATAGTTCAATATGGCTGCTGTGAGTGTGCAGCATGGAGGACAGCTGGATTAAACTAGAATATATCCCAAAACTGTAACTATTTGGCCTTGTAACTGCAGGTGAGGTTAATAACCCTCACCAAATCAAAAAAGGGAAATCTGCTCTGAACTAATTTAGATTGCCATCCCTGCAGCCATTAGCTATCAGTGCTCCTTTTCCCTACCAAACCACAAAGACTTGACTGGAAATCTCTCCTTTTCTGCTTCCTAGCTGTGCCAGTGCTGCAGTGGCCTGGGTGATTTCTCTGAAGGAACTGAGCTTTCCCTTGGCAGCAGCTTTGCTCTTCACTCCCCAGCCTCGTAGCCTTGTGCATTCCCATCTAGGAGCGTTGGCCTGCTGAAGGAGAGGCTCTATTGCCAGCAGAGATCCACAGCTGACAGGAGTAACACAGCATGGGATGTTCTCCTGCCTGCACTAATCCCTTTGCTGCTCAGCTGCAGCTGGAGCCCAGAGCCCTGGCAGTGGTTAAGGACACACTTTGCCATGGCATGGCCCAGCCAGGCTGATTGCTGGGCTGGCAGCACAGCGGGCACACATTCCTGCACCTGCCCCTTCTTCCCATCCCGTGTCCAGAAGCTGTTCCCGTGTGCTCCTGGGAGAATCCACACCCAGCTGTGTGTGGGATTTGGAGGGGCTCTCTTGGGGGAATGTGGGGGTGCTCTGTGGGATTGGGGTGGGGGGCCTGAGGTGTGTGTGGGTGTCTCTGGGATTCCTGGTTTTCCCACTTAAATTCCCTATCCTTCTTCTGCTCATGTTTCACACCCTTTTCTCCTCTCCTTTCTAGTGCTTTCCTTTTTCTTTAACACCACGTTCTTACTATTATGTCTTCTCCATTTTCTCACTCTTCCCAACCTTTTCCCCACTGCCTTTTCTCCCCATATTTTGGCCCTATTTTTTCCCTTCTTTTTTTTCCCCACCCTTCCCCCACTTATTTTTGCTTTCTTTTTCCACTAATTCCTTAATTTCTTTTTGATTTTTCTCTCTTAACCTTTTTTTGCCAAGTTTTTTTGCTGCCTTGTGTCACTGCACATTGTTGCTGTCTTTTCTCTACCCTGCACTTGACTTTATCTCCCACCTTTTTCTTTTGCTGCCTGGAGTATTGACCATCCAGGTGACCTTTGCCAAGTTCATTTCCCAATCCTTGAATGTCCCTCCACCAAGTGCCTTCAGGGCAGTCCCAAGTGCTCTGTTGCACTGTTCTACTTTCCCTGCAGCTGGTGCAGGATAAGGGATATGATACATCCATTCAATGCCATGTTCTCCGGCCCAGGTGTTTCTGAGGAGAGATTGAATGGATTCAGGCTGTGGGAGAGGCTGATGTAAAATTGAACAGTAACATTGAATACAGAAAGGGGCCAGGGAGGAGCCCAACAGGTTCAGCTCTTGGGGTTCCTCTGGTGCATGCAGCAAAATCCTTGTCCCCCATCCCAGGTATGCACTGGGTTGGGTTTTTTACCTGCAGAGGGATGGTCTCTTGGTGTCAGTGGAATTCCCACCAGGCACGTGGCTGGAGGGTCACTGAGGTCACCCATGGCCAGGCACAGATTGTCCTGCTGTAGAGTTTGTTGCAGGGTCACCACACATTTAGTTTGGGCTGAGGGAGGATCCATCTGAATGCCGCTGTCAGGAGCAGGAGCATCCAAAGCTGAGCGGTGTTGGCTGGAGGCAGCAGCATCATTGGGTTCATGGGCTCATGGAGGGAGGGGCTGGACATGGGTTACTCTGTTGGGATCAAAGAATACTTAAAATCCAGAGGTGTGAAGTAGTAATGTGCAAGTGGATCTTACAGGGTACAGGGATGGGATAAGAAACATTGTTCTTAGGGCAGAGGGTAAGAGGGAGGGTGTGTGACTGTAGGAGACAGGGTGAGGGGAGAGGCAGGGTGGGGCAGGGGCATAAAGAAATGGATAATCATTGTAGAAAAATCTTGTCCATTTTCTTCTTAGCTCAGTCCAGTAATGACATAAACCAGGTAAGTTTGGTTCCCTTTTCTTCTGTTGTGGTGTCCATCCAGTTGGGGTCAGGCAGGTTTTCTCCTTCTCCTTGCCACATACATCTCATCTTTCTGAGGTTTTTTTCTTGTTCTGGGCTCTCTCTGGATGCTGTGTTCAGTGCTAGAGACAGGGCTTGATGTTCTCCCCTAGGATCCACCTTGGGCCTGATCCTGTGGAGACACAGGCATACCTATCCCCCAGGGGATGAGTGGCAAAGGCCCATGACCTACTTGGGCTCAGGGTCCTTGATCAGCACCAGCAGCTTCTCTTCCAGCTCAGCTCAGGTGTTATTAGAGAAGTGCTGGCTGACAGGGGGGCTTGGCTCCATAAATTAATCCTTTAAATAATTGAAACACGGATCACCTTACAGAGCCTCTCAATGGGAGGAATGGTCTCTGTCCCTCCTCTCTGTTGATCAAGGAGCCTTTGGATTGTTCCATGGGCCCTCTCTGCAATGGATTGTCCTGTGGGACAGTGGAGCATACCTGTGTCAGGCTTCACTCCACACTGATTTAGAAACTGATGGAACTTTTGGCAGGTGTAGGTGGGACCATTATCTGTTCTGATGTTCTGGGCAATGCCCAAGGTGGAGAGCACAAGGAGGAATTGCTGGATCACATCCTTGGCCTTCTCTCCTGCCTGGGCTGAGGCAAACACAGCCCCAGAGAAAGTGTTGATGGGCACAGGTACATATTTGAGTTTTGTGAATGGGGTGCAGTGTGTTACATCCATCTGCCACAGCTGGCAGTTCTCCAGCCCTCAGGAATTTCCCCCGGTGCCCACGGATGGCTCGGCATATTGTTGACAGCTGGGGCATGAGGCCACCACTGCTCTGGCTTGCTCTCTGCTTAACTTAAACACTCTTCCCAGGGCAGGGCTGTTCTGGTGGCAGAGCTGATGGCTGAGCTTGGCTTGGCTAAAGGTGTGTGGCAGGGTGGAGCTCTGCACTGCCATGGCCAGAGCATCAGCTCTGCAGTTCCCTCCTTCAGTGGGGCCTGGCAGATCACTGGCTGACCTTACATGCATTATATGGCAGGGCTGCTCTCCATAGCAGAGAAGATATACTAGTTACAGAGCAATTTATACAAATTTGGACTCACAACCTCTTTTAATAAAGCATCTTCAGCCCTTTCAGCTACACCTGCAGCATCAGCCAAATTGGTGACCAAATTAATGGTTCTTTGAGAAGCTCTAACGACGGCTGCCAGTTCTGTGTTTTGTGGGGATCCCTGAACAATTTCAACATCAGACTCCCACTTCTGAGTGTTGGGCTTTTTCCAAGTCATAACTGACTTGTGGGATCCTCCAGAGCAGTCACTGTAAACAGTCAGAGCTTTTAAAGGTGTATGACTTTTTTAGAGGTTTTGGTGTCAATTTGAAGACTGAATTAAGGAGTTGATGTTTTGGGAGGTGAATGGAGACTTGTCCAGGGCAGCTGTCGAGGGTAATCTGGAGGTTCTCACTGGTATGGAGCAAAGATCCAAGGTCCTGACAGCCACTGGTGAATAAAGGTATGTCTAGACACTAAACAAGGAGCCTGTCACTTTAAAACTCATCCAAATACTTGTCAAAAACTATGCTTGTATATATCCCCCAAGGCTGTGCATGCCTAAAAACTGCTTGTGCTTTCATAAAAATAGATAACAGCAATTATGTAACTTTGCCTAAGAAGAATCACTCAAATATTTGTATTTATCATTTTGCTGAAATCGTTAGATTTGACTTGTCATATTTTACACCCACTATATCCCATGAACTAACAAGATCAAATTACACAATGTATGACGAAGTATTACCTGCAACTATTAAAATAAATCTTACAATTGTAAGACAATTAACCAAACATCAAAACTTGACTAAAATATTTTAAAAATCAAAAAAGTAGACAAAAAACTCTAGTTACTGTCTCTCATAAGAGGAAAAGATTACACAAAGTTATACAAAAACTAAAACAAAACACAAGTTATCACTAGTGAGATGCACTTTAAATAGTCACCAAAAAAAAAAAAATTATACACACTATAGAACTCTATAATTGTAATATTAATAGTAGTTAGTATAAGCTTGGTAGTATCTATTATAATATGTGTTTGAAATTAAAAAAATTTAAAACACATATCAATTTTAACCTTGCTGTCAAAAGTGCATAAAAGACCATTGAAAGACATCCATCATAATAATTAGCTAAATAAAGAACGTTTCAAGTAATGAAAAGGATTTACTTTAAATTTCCCAGAAAAGGAGGGAAATAAAACAAAAAGTTAAAGAATATTTCATCAATATTAGCCAACCAAAATAATGAAAAATGCCTGACATTTACCATGCTTGCAAAAATCAAAAAGAAAAGAAAACACCCTTGCAATAAATGAAGCCAAAATTTTCAAACAAAGTAAAGGGTGCAAGGCTAACTGTAATAAGTAATAAACCCAAAACCTTAAACCAGCAAAAACTCATCTCAAAGTCTAGAATGTGCCCAAAAAACAAAGACACATGCTCCCAAAACAATTTTGAAAAGTACAAATGCAATAAAGAATTTGAACACCTTTGTCAAAAACCCCCAATAATCCCCAAACTGGGGAAGCACAAGCACAAGAGGAGTTTTGGTTCATTTTAATCTCAAGTGAATATAGGCAAAACTAAGCAAAACTAAGACATAAATATGTGTAAATAAGATCTCCCAGTCCACCTCAGCCTTCCTTAACATAAGCAGCCACTGCCTCCCCTTTCTGATCTTCTTCCCTTCCATCATCGTCTTTTCCTCCTTGTGGGCTCTGGTTCCTCCAGTGTCCAGTTTTCTCACACAGTGCACATTGGTCTGTCCCTGCCTGGGCTGCTCCCTGCCCTGGTGGCTCTTGTCTACACCTCCCTTTGCTTCTTCTTCCCTTCCTCCTGCTACCAGTTTCCTCATCCTTTCTTTGCACCCTTCTTTCCAGCTGCTAAAATCTTTCCATGCCACTTCTAGCCAAGTCCCTAAACCTTGGGATGTCGGGCCCTGTATATTCTGAAGTTTGTGCTTAATGTCTCCTGTAGATTGTCGTAGAAATAAATCCACTAGTTGTTGAATCCCTCCCTCAGATCTCTTTACTTTGGTTAGCTCCCATCACTCCTCCTCCCCTCAACAAAACCAGCACTCTAATTCTTATTATCTCCTCCTTTGCTTCCTGTCTCTCCCACCCAAACCGAGCTCCACAGCTCCTTACAGCCCTTTCCCAGCCTTCCTCTCACACAGCCACAGCTCAGGTACTCAGTGTGACTTTCCACACACCAGCTTTAAAATCCTTGGTTCTAAATCAGCTCCATCAGGGAGCTGGTGGCCCTGAGCACACTCTCTGTACAGTTAGCAGAAGAACAAGAACAGCATCCCGTGCCAATCTTACACTGCAATAGCACCCACGCACCATGCCAGCCTCTAGATGCACCAGAAACTGCAGGAAACTCCCCACAAATACAAACTATTCCATTCACCTCTTCTTGACTTTCTAAATTCTCTACACACGGTTGTTCCTAATCCAAAGCCACCAGTTTTCCAGCAGACATTTGACAAAAACCTTCGAAATATATTCTTGAATTTCCCCTGTCTATCCTCCAGTTTACTGAATTCACAAACTCCCACGAGTCCAGCCCAAACCACTGAGGGAAGGGAACTCCCTCTTTCCGTGTGCCTAGGTTGGATTCTCAGACACAAGTTACCCTTATTATTTACAAACAATCTCTGAGTCTAGAATCACAACTAAGCCCTTATTAAACGCTTTCACTCTGCTCTGCTAAATCGTTCCTGTCCTTTGTCTGTACTAATTTTCTTCAACAACGTCCATGTCTCCGTTCCCAAAAAACCCTACCAACTTTTAACTCAAGATGGCAATGTTACATCAAAGAGACACGACAGGTCTGAGGCACACGAGTCTCCGTCACTCACTGACACGCAAACGAACATCTCTTCCACGCAAACCAGCATCACAGCCTGATTATTCCCGCGGGAAACACTCACAAACACCCTGTACTAAAGCCCCCCCAAAGTATTCCAGGTCAGCTGAAGTACACACACCACACACCACGGTGGGGAGGGGGCTTTCTTTTCCTCACAACCCCTCTCAGAGCCACGATACATTCACAGCAGCATAATGACCATAGACAAGGGTTTGTCCTTAAAAGTGCTAGCCCCGAATTGGCAGCAAACTGAGCCCTTTACGGCACAACAAATGGCAAAATCCCGCTCTGGCGGCAGCCAAAGGCCGAGCCCGGCACAACAGCCCCGACACCAAATGCAGCGGGCAGCTCTCAGGGACACGGCACAGGCACAGCTTGTGCAGGGACGCGTCCCACGCCTTCCCAATGGCCTTTCCTCACCACGCCTTACAGATCACTACTTAAAACTGTTTCAGTTTTGAAACACACGGTTCTGTCCGGAGTTCTTTGCTTCTGAACGGACACTCCAGGCAGCGGAACCCTCTCTTCCAGGAATATCCCGGGGGCAATTGAGGTGTTCACCTCCCCCCACCCCCCCCCGAGCTGATCTTACAGCCGAGAGAACCTCGACCTGCCGTGGTGGCCAAATGGAATCGTTAAAACCGATATGTTCACGGACAAACACTCTCTAACTAGGCAAATTTACAAAGTGGTATGTTAATTAAGACCCCGGCGGGTAATCCCCTAGAGATGTGGCAGCCCCGTACAAGGTTCCATGTCCTCTGTTTATTTCCCAAAGTCTTACATATACATATGTATAATCCCAGCACCTCCCACCCCCGCTCTATACTAAAATGAGGCCAATAGTCCATGACGGGTGTGCAGTTCTTCTCTTGGATGTGTTGGTCTCGAGTTGAGTCACTGGTCTTGAAAATTGAAGTAAGGCAAATCTTCATCAGGTTTCTGTGACCCCCTGACACAATCCGGAATATCCCCTGCTTCATGACAGGTTGCTATAAAGTCCAGGTGTCAGCCAGTGTTCTATCGGTTTCAATCTGTTCTTATAACAGTTCACTTACTCCACTTCTTTCTATAACGAAAACTGAAACAAGCTCATAATGGCAAACAAAACATCTATTATCTCTAGCTTAAGCATCAAAAATCTTTAACCTATCGTTTGTTTTTCTAACTTACATACCGATCATTATGAATCGCTTCTAATCCTTGGCAACAACTTTAACTCTTTAAAATCACGATTTATTTCGCCGCCGCCCGGACGCTGCGGCAGCACCCGCGGAGACAAGCGCAGCGTGCGGGAGCCGGGCAGGGACACCTCCCGCCTGAGCAGCGGCGCCGAGCCCGGGGCGCCACGGCCCAAACTGTGCCGGGCACGGAGCAGCCACCTCCGGGCTAGCGAGAGCCACCGGGATGAGCCATCGCTGCTGCGGCACCGGCTCGTCGCCAGCGATCCGCGGCAAGGAGGAGACCGCGGGCAGCCGCTCCCTCCGCCAGCTCAGGCCAGGGGCACACGGGGGAAGCCGGCGCAAGGAACTCGCCAGAACCGCCCCGTTCCCCTGAGCGCGGCCCCTCCGGCCGCAGCGAGCCCGGGCTGGGGCACAACCGAGCGGGGTCGTACCTGTGCTGGAGCCGCTCCGGGGTCGCCGTATGCCTGAACCGCCGTTTCGATCGCATTTCTCGGTCCCGCTGAAGGCGACACTTGCAACGTGTCATTAATGACTAAATCCGTGGAGCGGTTTTTGTTCCTTTTGTCTGTTCATCGTGCCGAGCGCAGCGGAGTTGGGCGTCCAGAGGAATCCACTTGGAAATAAGGTCAGCAAATCGCTTAAGCTGGAATTACAACAATGTCAAGATGCAATTCTTTTGATATAGATATGAGGAATGTGAAGTTTGTATGGTGCTTACTTCTGTTAAACTCAGCTCCTCTGAACTACAGGAGCAGTTATCTTATTGTAGACATCAACAGAAACAATTAATTCAGCCTCTTTAATACTCCCTTTTTAACTTGTTTTTGCTTTAATGTCATCTATATCCTCAGAGAAAAGTGGAAAATATTCGTTTATTCAACGGGCAAACCCCTACACCTCTCGGAAGATATGAAAATTTCACAAAGTTTCTCTCATGTGGGTGGTAATGGTAACTGCTTTTCTCAGTTCTCAGTTTCTCCAGCGCTGGGAAATGCCGCTGCTCAGGCCAGACCGCGGTATCCACAGGTGCAACCTCCTGCTTCTCCCTCCTGATTCCCAGTCCAGAGCAGGTTCATGTAATTCCAGGAAAAACTGTTGGTGGAACTTCTGTGCTTCATAGTCAAAGACGAACTAAAAGCGAAGGAGAGCTCCTCCTGCTGTCCCCCACAGTGACACAGTCCAATGAAACTCAGATCTCCGTGTTTTGAAGACAACCCCCTCAGACATTGTGCCGCTCCCGCTTGCCCCCCTTCACTCTCAAATCCAGTCTTAAAACTACAATCCCTATTTCTGGGCTGAATAATCAAACGGGAATATGTTGAAACTATCTTATATAAGTACTGGTGAGCTCATTTAAGGCTGTGGGAAAACCCTCGCGGTAGTGATGAGTAAAAATCACCCTCAGAATCATTCAGTTCCAGTATATTGATCATTGCCAGAAAGTTCTCTGCTTTCCTTGTTGTAATTAGTTCTTTTTTTCTGCAATAATGTTAATATTCCTAATTATCCTTCCCTCTTGGATCTGCTCCCTAAATTCCACCCTAATTCCTCTCCTTCCCCACATTTATAAATACTCCTGACATGTTTTAACAATTCTTTTTGGCCATTTTACCCCTGTGAATGGAGCTGGTGTCCCTGTACCATCTTTCCCAGTTTGTTCAGTAGAAACTTTTCAGTTTGCTGTTTGTTATTTTCTAGTATTACAGTTTTTTAGTTCTCAAACAATCGGGTCAGATTTTCTTTCTACATAAAATCGCCGAATTCAGTGCAGCCACTGACCCTAACAGCTGGGCTAGGATGGGTTGGAGGCTACAGGGACACAACAGCACAAAGTCAGCCCAGCACAGCACTCCAAGCTTCAGTGTGGCCTTGCATTGCTGTGGAAAAGCACAGCTACCAGCTGGCTCTACAGCACGTAAAGCCTTTCTCACAGCGCTCTTGGCATCTCCTGAGGCAGCTCTGGGCAGCACAGCCTGATCCTGGCGCTTGTCATACGGTGAATCCCCAGCCAGCTGAGCAACTGGGAGCTGAGCATTGGCACTGCCAGCACAACTTTCTCTGAGCCTGCAGAGACACCTTTCCACTGCAAGTCCCACAGGAGATACTGAGGATTGGTTAAAGTCAGGGAAGCCACATTATGACAATCTGCAGGAGTGAGATCACAGGAATTAAAAATACTTTTTATCGTGTTCTCAAAATCAGACAGACCATTCTCCTTTATAGCTTGTCTGAGTTCTTTGATTCCATGATGAGAGAGGGCCTCCTATTGTGGATTGAGATCATTTCTACCATATCTCACAGGCAGAGCAAGAAATTGCCTCTTTAAGGAATCAAAATCCTTATCTGGGTCAGGATTCAGTCTGATTTCTGACTAATTAGGTAAACGTAATGGAGTATTTTCACTTTGGCTCTTAGAATCAGTTTTAGGGAAGGCAGTATTTTCGTTTGCTGTCATTCCCAGATCTACTGTTTGAACAATGATCCCAGACTGTGTCCCAAGTCTGGCACTGTCTGGAACATGTAGTACTACTCTGAAATTCTGCTCCTGAAACTTTTACCTGCCGAGACCTGGGCAGTCTCCCTTGTATCTGACAAGGAGGAATCAGTGTCAGATTTTTAATATTGACACCTTGTTATACCAATAAGAAAGTATATGCATCTGTGTGAAACACTCATGTAAAGCCAAAAAATCCCAGCAAAGCTCTGTTCCATTTCCAGCCTCTCCAAAGAGAACTGGCCTGGCTGGGCCGGGGCAGGGGGGGCTGAGCCGAGCTTTTCTACTAAATGGAATGCAGCCAAGAAATTAATCACCATTTGCTGGCTGAACCCTTACAATCCTTGCCCCGCCAAGCATGGCCTTAGAAAACTCTGTTATCTTAAAGTAACCCACAGCCTCGGCCTGGAAGAGATCACAGAACTGAATCATCTGCTGCCCCCGGAGGGTATTCTCACTTTCAATGAGGAGAATAAAACTTTGCAGATACTTTCTTCTCACTCATAAATAAAAAAAATAAAAAAAGAAAACCAAGACAATGATACACACAAACCCAGCAAAAGAACAAAAAGGACAAACTAAAAACAAAACAGAACAAAACAATCAAACAAAAAAACAAACTCTAGTCTCAAATAAGGAAAAGAGCAAAGTCATAACCTGAAATTTCTCTTTTTTAATGCTATAGGAAAGAAACCTCTTGCTTCCCGGTAACACATAACAATATCATGGAGTGAATATAATTGTTCTAACTTTAAATATGAGCAAAGGCATTAGTGTTAAAGAGAGCAGATAATAAAATTGCTTTAATCCCCTAAATTTAAATAGTAAGAAAATCCCTACTGTTTTCCAGGGAAGAAGAAGAAGAAAAAAAACCCCCTCTATTCTCAAATATAAAGGAACCTTTGTTTGAACTGTTATAATCCTTACTGTCTGCCTCATAAGGTAAGAAAGTCCTCGGTAATAATTAAAGAAAAAAATATTAATATGAAAAAAAATTTTTTTTGCAGAGTGATCAGATTTGCATTCTCCCGTGCAGTTAATCACTGTGACATCACAGCCATGGAAAAATTGTTTCTTCTAAAAAAACTCTAAAAATTAAAAAAAAATCCAAAAAACAAAAAACTTTCAAATAAACCAAACTTTCAAATAAATTAGTAAAAAAAATATTTTAAAGGCACTAAACTAGCTGATTTGTTTTGTACGTTTTCAGTGTGAAATAGAAGATGCGTGAAGGAAGAAGGAAAGTGATCTAAAGCTTTATTCTCAGGGGTTTTTCTTATAGTTTCTACCAATAAAGTTTTTCTTTGCACCATTTAAAGTTGAGCCTGTTTTTGCCTTCCTCCTGATCCTATCTCACAAGAAAGTTTCAAATTAGTAAACCAAAACCACTGCATTAATAAGTATTTCTGCCCAGTTTTGATCTAAAACCAAAACAGGAATAGGTTGAAACATTCTGTGAAAGTGGAGGAGGAGAGACGCTGAGCTGAGGGAGAAAAGAGAATAATATTCATTTATAATCCAAAAGGATCATTCCACAGGTGTCCCTTTCAAGCATCTGGGGATTCCAAGAGTTGTTTCATAAAACAAAACAGGGCAGCACACGGGGCACCAGCACTGTTGGGTTTTTCTGGGATATTTTTTCTTTTACCTTATATTTACCTGTATCTATGTGCACAAACAACAGGTGGAGAATGCTGGAGCAGCTGTCTCAGAGCTTTATTGCATCACAGTCATCAGCCTCATTTTACAGAACCAAGCAAGGGAGATGGAACAGCTCCAGCTGCCTGCACTGCAGAAAAAGTTCTCTTTGTGACAAAGTCTTTTAACAACTTTCTAGCCAATAGCATAATATTAAAAGCTGACAAGTGTTTGCTCATCCTGCTTTGAACAAATCTTGCCTGTAATAGATTCAAGCAATGGATAAAGCTCATTATTAACCTTCCGTATTTCTACTGTCTTGCTTAAGATATTTTCCTGAGGCCTGTGTCTACATAGCCCTGTTGTTTCTTATCCTTGCATCTTCAGCATTCTTGCATTTCTCCATCCTGAAATTTGCTTTCACTCACCTTTCTGAGAGTTCTGTAACTTCCCTATTTCCCACAGAGCCCCGCAGGGTTTTGCCGTCGGTGGGAGCGCTGGAAGAGATACTGGGAACACTGGGAGGGAACTGGGAGCACAGGGAATGCTGTGAGGGAACTGGGAGGGCGAGTGGGAGCAGCGGGAGTGAACAAGAAGGAGCTGGGAGGGGATGAGGAGCACGGGGAAGGTGCAGCGCTCGCAGTTCCTTGGCAGTGCTCTCCCCATCGCTGCCGGTGCTTGCCAGGCAGAGGGACACTGCGAGGGGCTTCTTTTCGGGGATTGTGTTTGAACTGGAGAAAACGCCGACTCACCTATTATTTGAGTCTTCTCATTTGAGGTAAAAAACCTCTTTTTTATGACTTTTGGGGTTTCAGTATGCGGGACATCACCGTTTTCCACTAATATCATGTTTGAATGGCAGGAGAATGGCACCGGCACTGTACAACGGCTTCAAATTGAGGGAAAGCGCTGGATTTTACTGACCGTAAGTGTCAAAGGCCGGCAGACTCCGAGGTCCCTGGACGATCTCCAGCATTCTGACATTTATGGTGCTTTCGCCAACCCTGGCTCAGCCCACCTAGGGAAAAGCCCACAATCATCCAGAACGCAGAGAAATGTGCATGAGCTCTACGGTTCCCGACAATTGCTTTGTACAGGATTCCCCGCACGATGAATGATGAAAAGGTCACAAAGCCCATGAGTCCCCAGCTGGGCTTTCACGCGTGGCGCCCACGCCTGGAGGGTCTGATCGGGTCAGAATCGTCGGTGTCGGTCCTGGCAGGCGGCCCCAGAGCTGGGAGCGGCTCCAGCACAGGTACGACCCCGCTCGGTTGTGCCCCAGCCCGGGCTCGCTGCGGCCGGAGGGGCCGCGCTCAGGGGAACGGGGCGGTTCTGGCGAGTTCCTTGCGCCGGCTTCCCCCGTGTGCCCCTGGCCTGAGCTGGCGGAGGGAGCGGCTGCCCGCGGTCTCCTCCTTGCCGCGGATCGCTGGCGACGAGCCGGTGCCGCAGCAGCGATGGCTCATCCCGGTGGCTCTCGCTAGCCCGGAGGTGGCTGCTCCGTGCCCGGCACAGTTTGGGCCGTGGCGCCCCGGGCTCGGCGCCGCTGCTCAGGCGGGAGGTGTCCCTGCCCGGCTCAGGGCTGGCTCGGCATGAACTTGAACGTGCCTCAGAGCCCAAAGCACTGCAGGCGCCGAGTGGAGGCACAAAGCGCCGCATCCTGCCTGCCTCGGGCTCTGGAGGCTCCTTGGCGCTGCCTTCTCGCCCAGGAGCCGCTTCCCGTTCCCCGGCAGGGACCCAAAGCGGCGGTGACAGCGCTCGGTGTCCCCGGACTGACAGTTCTGGTGATGGTCGTGAGGCAGATCAGATAAAACTTCAGACCGACTCTTACACTTGTCTCCGCAGGTGCTGCCGCAGCGTCCGGGCAGCGGGGACAGCGCGGGACTGAGATGGCAGCGCCTTCCTGAGCATCGGTGTCCCGCAGGGCCGGGACCAGCCGGGACCTGTCACCATGTCCCTGTCCAGGGACCATCCCCGTCGGTGTGCAGCTGTTCCCGAGGCCGATCTCCAAAAGGCTTTTAGAGCACACCTGATGTGTCGGGAGCACGGGGCTGATTGTTCCGAGCAGTTGGATTCCGGCTGTGAGCTGGAGCAGAGTGAATTCTGCTCTATTCATCGGCGTCTGAAGGAGCTCTTGTATATCCTGGAAGGGCGATCAGATAGGCTCACAAACTTGCTTAAGACACAAGAAGTCGCTTGTCATAAGCGGAGCGATGCCACTTGTGAGCGTGCAGAAGGTGAAAATGTGGAGAATGGAATCCGCAGCAGGGATGGCAGAGTGACAGAGCCCCTGGCTCCCCAGGGCACATCAGCAACCGGCCATGGGCACAGAAGCATCCTCAGAAGATTGCCGGGTGAGTGCAGGGCCACGCCTGTGGCCTCTAGGGAGGGCCAGTGTCAGCTGGCAAGGACAGGGCTGGCAGGTGTGTGGCTGTTTCCCGATGTGTGGAAGAGGCCTCGTGCTGCGCTCGGCCCCAGCAGTGGCCGCAAGCGGCAGCCGCAGCTGCCCCCAAGGCTGTGCAGCTCTCCTGCTGCAGCCTGTCCCCAGCCCGGTGTCCCTGGCTGTCCCCACAGCTGTGTCCCTGCCTGTGTGCAGCCTCTTGGCTCTCTGGCTGCAGCTGAGGAAGGAGCAGACAGGCTGAGAGCTCCCTCCTGTGCTCCCCGCCCATTGGGGGAGCAGCTTCGAGGGCCGGCTGTGCTTCTGGCAGCCAGCAGCTCTTTCCTGCTCCAGGCCAGTGGTTCAGCTGCCATCCCGTGCACATCTTGGTGCTGATCCTGCTCCTGTTGCTGCTGCTGGCGTTGGCGGTGGCCTTGGCTGTGCAGTCAGGTAAGGGAGGGGCAGCAGGCTGGGCCCAGCCCCTCGGGGCAGAGCGGGGTCCCTGCTCCCTGCACAGGGCAATCCTCACACCTTCTCCTCTTGCCCCTGCAGCACCACAGGTTCCAGATCCACCTTCAACTTCACTGATGCTTTTGGGCTGTCCCTCTGGCTGGGTTGGATACAATGGAGACTGCTACTACTTCTCAAGGGATAAAGGCACCTGGGATGAGGCTCAGGAGCGGTGCTCCGAGCTCGGGGCCTCCCTGGCCATTGTCAAGGATGAGGCAATGGTGAGTGAGGGGCTGCGGGCGCTGTGGGGTGGCTGAGGGGAGCCTGGGGGTGCTGGTGGGCCGGGCTGGGTGCTGGTGGGGCTGGGGCTGCAGCCCTGTGCCGGGGCCTTGCAGGGAAGGAGCCCCGGGGCCGTGTCCCCCCGAGGGGCCGGGGCAGCTGCCACTGCTCTCTCCTTGGCAGGATTTGCTCTTCCGCCTCCGCGGGAACGGCGATTACTGGGTGGGGCTGCGCAGATGGGGCGAGCACCTGCAGTGGGGGGACGGCAGCAGCTTCAGCTCCGGGTGAGTGCCGGGGAGCCGGGCAGGGCATGGGGGGACAGGGGCACAACGTGTTCCCCTGCGAACCAGCGCTGCCTCTGCTCCTCCCTGCAGGGTTCCTGTCCTGGGCAATTCCGAGTGTGTGTGCCTGGCTGAGGAGAAATTCAGGAGTGAGAGCTGCTCGAATCCGCAGCCGTATCTCTGCAGCAAGGCCCGAGCTCCCCTGTAACAGGGGCTGGAGAAAGGAGCTTCTCCACACTGGGCAGTCCCAGCTTCCCCTCTCAGCCCGGCACGGGGCTGTCCTTTCTCAGCTGCACCCTGTGCCTTGCACTTGCTCTCAGGGTCACCTCAGTGCCTGTTCATCCCCACTGCCAGCGCTGGGCTGGCTGTTCAAAGGAAAAGTCTCTGCAACCCATCCTGCCAGCCATGCTAGCTGGAGTGCATGGATTGCCCTCTTTGCACAACAAGCTCGAAAGGGAAATGCAAATGGCCCTGGACTCTTGGAAATCATCAGCAAGTGGCCTGAAGGTGAGACTTTTGATCTGTCCTTTGAAGAAGAAGAACAGCTGGCATGTTCTGAGGAGGAATCCCACTTTTGGTTACAGGCACCTGAGTGTGAAGTATTGTCTGTCTGCCTCTCTGTCTGTCTGTCTATCTGTTTGTCTGTTGCAAAGGGTCACACTATTCTGGTGTGGGAGAAAAACCATGCTGGATCTGGACAAAGATTTCTCTTCCTGTGGGAGAAGCAATCACACCATGTTACTGTAACCCTCATCCCTCTTTGGGGTGTATGAAGCAGAGGCCTGTCTGAAATGTTCAGAGATAGATCAGAGCTCAGAGATTGAATTAAAACCATTAGATAGATTAATGCATATTAAGCCACTCATACATGAAATGGAGATGTAAATTTTAAGTAAGTATGTTTGTTTATGTTATTATTGTTTATGTTATTATTTTTTACTAGATATATTTTAAGTTCCTAAAGAAATATAAGCCTTAGAATTTAGTGTTAAAAACAAATTTTAATGAGAGCTCAGAAACAAAAATATGTCTCAAAAGCAAGTCTCAGTGAGACTCAAAAAACATATTTTAGACATAATAAAAATAGAGTAAAAATAATGATTACATTTTTCAATTATAACAGATAAGTTGTATATGGAGATTATATGTATAAAATTCTATTAAAAAACTGTAACACTGATAGTTTTAAAAGAATTGTTTCAGATTGATGCGTTTAACTCACTGCATAATTTCTAAATATGAATCAATGCATTGGGGAGAGACTCTCTCTCTCCCCCCCCTCTCTTCTTTCTCCTCACCCCCATCATCATCACCCAGCAGAAGACAGGAGCTGTGGCTGCAACTTCAGCCCTCCTGGGGCCTTGCACCACAGAACTGCTCCTGCTTCTAATGGGGTCTTTACTTCTGTTTGGGACTCTATGCTGAAAGCTTTTAGCAAAAACTTGAACAATTGGGACTCTGTGCCATTTGAGCCTGCTGTGCCTTTACAATAAACAACTTTATAGCAGCTAACAACTGTTGAGCTCTTTGGATGATCCAAACTGACAAAAATCCTGACACATCGAGCCTTTCCTGATGTGTTCTGTTCCCCACCCAGGGTGAGCAGGAGAGGGACAGAGCGGTTTTGCTGGCACCGGGCACCTGGCCAGGCCCAGCCCAGCCCAATCATCCCTGCAATAATTCACTCCTATCCCACCATTACCCGCTGCCACGGCGGCTCTGGATTCACGGGCAGGTGCCTGGAGTGAGAGGAGGCAGCTGGTGCCAGGGGGTGAAATGTCTTTGCTGCGAGCTGGCAGGGAGAGGAGGAGGAGAAAGTGGAGCAGAGTAAAGGGGAGAGAAAGAGGGACAAGGCTGGAGCGGTGGGAAGGGGCGGGGATGGGCACGGGGCAGGCGGGCATTTTGCTTTGCAGCTCTGAGGGAGGAAATGGAGAACTGTCAAATGCATCCAGGGTACGAGGGGAGAAACAGCAGGTGCTGGATATCGCCGCCAATTGGGGTTCATTGTGTGCCTGAGCTGCCAAGGCCGGCAGGCTCCGAGCAGCGCCGGACGCCGCCAGCGCTGCGCTGTGTCTTGCCCTGGCCCTGCCCTGGCTCAGCCCGCCTGGCCAGAGCCCCCAGAAGCTCCCCCGGGGCTGCTGTTCCTCACCTGCTTCTCCAGTGCCTGGTACTGTTTCTTACTGTGTTTTTATGGGACAGGTGTGACCGAATTGTCCACGTCCCCCTCTCCCCCTCCCTCTTCTTTGCCGCTTCCCCCCCGCTCCCTCTCCCTCTCCTCGCAGCCACTGGCAGAGTGACGCTGGCCTGGGGCCCGTTCCTGTCACACGGTGACGCCGGCAGCACCTGCAGCCCTTCCATGCGGTGCCACCTGGAGCTTGGAGGCTCCTTCAGCACAGGTGAGACCCACGGGCGGTTGTGCCCCAGCCTGGGGCTCCCAGTCACACACCTGACTGTAAAAAATGGTCTCTATGTATGTCCATCTATCTGCTGCAAAGGATCTGACTTTTCTGCTCTGTCAGAGCCCTGGAGCCTGCCCGAGTGGCTGAAATTTTTATGCCCTGGAGGAAAACCCAAGTCTCTCTCTTCCCTCAGTTGTGAGATGACACTAAGGCCATGGAGAAGGACAACTTCCTCCTCACAGTTCTTTAAAGTTTTATATTAATACACCCCAGTTCCATTTCCCATGTTGGACCACTTTTCTCCCCACCTCTTTTCCCCTTATATTTATATTCCCTAAATGTTCTCCCTTTCTTGCTTTTCCATTGTCATCATTTTCCCACAATGTCCCTCCCCCATTTACCCCGCTGGTTCTCACCCTTAGCCCTGAGCTCACACCACCCTTGAGCCCTCAACCCTTTGGCCCTGATGCTCTGCTCTGTTCCCCTTGTTCCCCATATTTAAACCTGGACCCTGGATTGATTCCAGTCTTTGACCCTGCACCCTTTGCTTGTGCTTGGAATTAACCTGACCTGCAGAACTCCATACAACAAACCCTTCTTGCCTCTCCTTTGTTCATTGTCAGAGTTATCCAGAGCATGTGTTTTCTTCCCCGTGAGTTACCATGTGTAACTGAAGTGACTCTTTGCCACCTGAGAAGCTTTCTAAAGGTTGCAGCATTTCACCATCACACTGCCTGCAGCAACAATGTATGGCCAGGAAAGAAATGATAACCAGGGCTAGAGGGGCCCTGCCTCTAGCCAGGAATGGCACAATAAAACTGGGTCTTTTGGACAGTGTGGATCCACTGGCCTGACACATCAGAGCCACAGAAATATGAGGCCTTAGCTGATACTGGTGCACAGTGTCAGCCAGTGACACAGGGACATGTGGGGACAGAACTTGTTTGCAGTGCCGAGGTGATGGGGGAATTGCAGGAAATGACTCTGCTGGAGGCTGAGGTGATCCTGACTGGGAGAGAGTGGCAGAAACATCCAATGGTGACTGGCCCAGAGGCTCCATGTATTCTAGGCATAGATTCCCCTGGAATGGCTATTACAGAGAGCCAAAGGGACTCAGGGTGGGCTTTTGGAATAGCTGCTGTGAAGGGAGAGGACATTAAGCAATTAAAGCCCTTTCCTGGGCTATCTGTACACCCATCTGCATTGTGTTGTAACACTGAACAAGGTTCAGACCCCAGTGGACATGTCTGTACAAATCTGGGCCTGGTGTGTGTGTACACCAACCAAAAACTGTATTTACTTGCTTTGTTTTGCTGTCCAGTTATTTCTGTATATTTTGCTGTTCATTCACACATTTCTTTCACACGCTCACTGTTTTTGTGTATTTCTTAATTTAGACCAGTGTTTATAACAGGTGCACCAGCAGCTGGGAAAGTCGAACGGTGCAATGGTCTCCTTGAAACCACCTTGAGGGCACTGGGTGGGGGCACTTTCAAGAACTGGGAGATCAATCTACCAAAGGCCACGTGGTTAGTGAACACCTGAGGTTCCACTAACAGAGCAGGCCCTGCCCAATCTGAGCCCTTGGGAACACCAGCTGGAGATCAGGTTCCAGTGGTAGACATGGGAGGTATGTTAGGAAAAAGTGTTTGGGTGAATTCTGCCTCCAGCCAAGACAATCCTGTCCGTGGGGTTGTCCTCACTCAGGGACCAGGTTGCACCTGGTGAGTGATGCAAAAGGATAGAGAGACACAATGCATACCTCAAGGAGACCTTGTTTTGGGGTGAACCACCTATGACACTGTGCCTGTATCTGTAATTGCATGTATGTATATAATTTAAGGATTTTAACTTGATGTAGAATATTGGTATGGGGAAAAAAAATCAGGGTGGATAATATTGGGGGTTGGTTTTATTCCTTTCCTTTCTGTCTGTGGAATTTTTCCCCATTGACCTGCTAAGGAGCACTGATGTCTAATGACAGGGGGATGAGGAGACTGCCTGTTTCTTTTTTTGGAGTTTCTGTTGGGAGTTGCTGGACTCACTCATTTTTGGCTCTGGGAGGAGGAAGGCCACTGGATAACCTCGCCCCACCATCCCAGTGCCAGGGGCTGCCTCTTCTGGTGCTGGGCCCTGCACCCTGCCAGGACACTCTCCTGCTTCAGCTGCCATCTCCAACCATCCTGTTGGAGCAGCGGGCCCAGCACTCTGAGGATCCATGAGCAGAGTCTCTCCTCCACCCTTCCCATCCAGGACACAGCCACCATCACCCCCAGCATCCCTGCAGCCACCAGGGATCACCACATCTGCCCCTGCCCCCGGGAGCTGCTGGCACTCACTGCCAGCTGTGACAGTAACTGCACCTCAGGGGAAAGTGCCCACAACCAAAAGAATTGTTACTGGGTTCCTCTCCTGTTTGTGCTTCATTTCACAGTTGTTGGTGTTTCGTTTCTCTTGTTATATATTTTTATATATAAAAAATATATATTAAAGAACTGTTATTCCTATTTCAATATTTGTGCCTGAGAGCCCCTAATTCCAATATTGTACTAATTCAGAGAGAGGGATGTATCAGCCCAATTTTAAGAGAAGGCCCTGCCTTTCCCCAGCACACACTTGTCTTTTCAAACCAGGACTCTGCTCTACTCTGCCTCTCCCCTCACCCTGTCTCCTACAGTCACACACCCTCCCTGTTACCCTCTGCCCTAAGAACAATGTTTCTTATCCCATCCCTGTACCCTTTAAGATCCACTTGCACATTACTACTTCACACCTCTGGATTTTAAGTATTCTTTGATCCCAACAGAGTAACCCATGTCCAGCCCCTCCCTCCATGAGCCCCTGAACCCAATGATGCTGCTGCCTCCAGCCAACACCGCTCAGCTTTGGATGCTCCTGCTCCTGACAGCGGCATTCAGATGGATCCTCCCTCAGCCCAAACTAAATGTGTGGTGACCCTGCAACAAACTCTACAGCAGGACAATCTGTGCCTGGCCATGGGTGACCTCAGTGACCCTCCAGCCACGTGCCTGGTGGGAATTCCACTGACACCAAGAGACCATCCCTCTGCAGGTAAAAAACCCAACCCAGTGCATTCCTGGGATGGGGGACAAGGATTTTGCTGCATGCACCAGAGGAACCCCAAGAGCTGAACCTGTTGGGCTCCTCCCTGGCCCCTTTCTGTATTCAATGTTACTGTTCAATTTTACATCAGCCTCTCCCACAGCCTGAATCCATTCAATCTCTCCTCAGAAACACCTGGGCCAGAGAACATGGCATTGAATGGATGTATCATATCCCTTATCCTGCACCAGCTGCAGGGAAAGTTGAAGAGTGCAACAGAGCACTTGGGACTGCCCTGAAGGCACTTGGTGGAGGGACATTCAAGGATTGGGAAATGAACTTGGCAAAGGCCACCTGGATGGTCAATACTCCAGGCAGCAAAAGAAAAAGGTGGGAGGTAAAGTCGAGTGCAGGGTAGAGAAAAGACAGCAACAATGGGCAGGAAAACAGGGCAGGAAAAAAAGTTTGCATAAAAAAAGGTCGAAGAGAAAAAGGAAAATAAATTAAGAAATTAGGGGGGGAAAGAAAGCAAAAATAAGTGGGGGAATGTCAGGGGAAAAAAAAAGCAGGGAAGAAATAGGGCCAAAATATGGGGAGAAAAGATAGTGGGAAAAGGTTGGGAAGAGTGAAAAAATGGAGAAGACATAATAGTAAAAACGTGGTGTTGAAGAAAAAGGAAAGCACTAGAAAGGAGAGGAGAAAAGGGTGTGAAACATGAGCAGAAAAAGGATAGGGAATGTGAGGGGAAAAAATGGAAATCCCAGAGACACCCACACACACCTCAGGCCCCACACCCCAATCCCACAGGGCACCCCCACATTCCCCCAAGAGAGCCCCTCCAAATCCCACACACAGCTGGGTGTGGATTCTCCCAGGAGCACACGGGAACAGCTTCTGGACACGGGATGGGAAGAAGGGGCAGGTGCAGGAATGTGTGCCCGCTGTGCTGCCAGCCCAGCAATCAGCCTGGCTGGGCCATGCCATGGCAAAGTGTGTCCTTAACCACTGCCAGGGCTCTGGGCTCCAGCTGCAGCTGAGCAGCAAAGGGATTAATTAGTGCAGGCAGGAGAACATCCCATGCTGTGTTACTCCTGTCAGCTGTGGATCTCTGCTGGCAATAGAGCCTCTCCTTCAGCAGGCCAACGCTCCCAGATGGGAATGCACAAGGCTACGAGGCTGGGGAGTGAAGAGCAAAGCTGCTGCCAAGGGAAAGCTCAGTTCCTTCAGAGAAATCACCCAGGGCACTGCAGCACTGGCACAGCTAGGAAGCAGAAAAGGAGAGATTTCCAGTCAAGTCTTTGTGGTTTGGTGAGGAAAAGGAGCACTGATAGCCAATGGCTGCAGGGATGGCAATCTAAATTAGTTCAGAGCAAATTTCCCTTTTTTGACTTGGTGAGGGTTATTAACCTCACCTGCAGTTACAAGGCCAAGTAGTTACAGTTTTGGGATATATTCTGTTTTAATCCAGCTGTCCTCCATGCTGCACACTCACAGCAGCCATATTGAACTATCATATGTGGGAATTTGCTTCTATCCCTAAGTGATCCTGCTCTCCCAGGGAGGGAGCTGGGAAATTTGTATTTCTGCTCCTGTGATCTTTCTCATGTTTGTCACAGCTAAGTCCAGCCCTAGTTTTTCCCACTGTAATGATTCTGAACATCTCTGAGTGTACCTGCTGCCCTTCAAAATACCACTGGTGGTTATTTAGATTGGAAAAGACAAGTCACCATTTCCAGGTTGGAAGCCCAGCTGTCCCTCTGTGCCCCTCTTTCAATGACAGCATTAAGTGGCCGCTCCTGGTCTGGTTCTTTGATTATTTTATCTTATACCATTCTCTCTATTTTATTCCCTTCACACTTCCCCCAGCCCTTCCCAGGCCTCTCTTTTTAACCAGCACTGCCACCCCCTGGTCTCTTGCTGCAGCTCTTTCAGTCGTTTCACAGCGGCCACTGCTGGAGCAGCACTTGGAGAACATTTCACACCAGTCTCTCTCTGTTCTATTCCTGTCACTCCTCCCAGCCTTTCCTGCTGCTCTTTCAGCACCTCCACTGCCCTGACAGTCCCTTGGTGCAGCTCTTTTGGGTGACACTTTGGCAGCAGCCACTGCTGGTGCAGTATTATTAGACTATTTTATACCATTCTCTGAATTTTATTCCCTTCCCATTTCCCAGCCTTTCCCGGGACTCTTTTTAACCAGCACCGCCGCTCCCACGGTGGCTCGGCCCGGCTGCATTAGTGACAGCGGGCAGAGGAGACCCGGCAGTGCAGCTTTTGATTCTGTTTGTTTTCTTCTCCTGATGCAGCTGCAGCAGCTCCCCAGCTGTGCCTCGGTGCAGCTCTGTCAGTGACAAGGGGCTCTGGCCAGGCGGGCTGAGCCAGGGCAGGGCCAGGGCAAGACACAGCGCAGCGCTGGCGGCGTCCGGCGCTGCTCGGAGCCTGCCGGCCTTGGCAGCTCAGGCACACAATGAACCCCAATGGGCGGCGATATCCAGCACCTGCTGTTTCTCCCCTCGTACCCTGGATGCATTTGACAGTTCTCCATTTCCTCCCTCAGAGCTGCAAAGCAAAATGCCCGCCTGCCCCGTGCCCATCCCCGCCCCTTCCCACCGCTCCAGCCTTGTCCCTCTTTCTCTCCCCTTTACTCTGCTCCACTTTCTCCTCCTCCTCTCCCTGCCAGCTCCCAGCAAAGACATTTCACCCCCTGGCACCAGCTGCCTCCTCTCACTCCAGGCACCTGCCCGTGAATCCAGAGCCGCCGTGGCAGCGGGTAATGGTGGGATAGGAGTGAATTATTGCAGGGATGATTGGGCTGGGCTGGGCCTGGCCAGGTGCCCGGTGCCAGCAAAACCGCTCTGTCCCTCTCCTGCTCACCCTGGGCGGGGAACAGAACACATCAGGAAAGGCTCGAGGGACTCGATAAAGAGAGCGAGAGATCTGTCACCCATCATGTGTATGACAGGCCTGGAAAGGGGAAATAAGTTTAATTTATTATCAAGCAAATCAGAGCAAGGGTACGAAATGTATGAAAATTCTTATAACACGCCTCGCCCACACTATTGTCTGCTTCTGGGGCTTCATCTTATTCCCAGTTCCCTCTCTCCACCCCACACGGTGGCACAGAGGAATGGGAATTACAATCAGGGCATGTTACTGTTTCTCCCTCACGGAGATAGATCCTTCTCTTGCTTCAGCCCAGGATTGCTCCCACAGCAGACCAGTCAGATCCTTGGCAACAGACAGACAGGGAGAAGACAGAGAGATTATTCTTCACACTCAGGTGCCTGATGCCAAAAATGGGACTCGTCCTCAGCACTCCTCATTAAGTTGTTTACCTGTTGCAAGGACAGTTTAAAAGTCTCACCTTTCAGGCCACTTGGTGATGATTTCCAAGAGCCCAGGCAAATCTGAATTTCCTGTTCGAGCTTGTTGTGCAATGAGGGCAATCCATGCACTCCAGCTAGCATGGCTGGCAGGATGGGTTGCGGAGACTTTTCCTTTGAACAGCCAGCCCAGCGCTGGCAGTGGGGATGAACAGGCACTGAGGTGACCCTGAGAGCAAGTGCAAGGCACAGGGTGCAGCTGAGAAAGGACAGCCCTGTGCCGGGCTGAGAGGGGAAGCTGGGACTGCCCAGTGTGGAGAAGCTCCTTTCTCCAGCCCCTGTTACAGGGGAGCTCGGGCCTTGCTGCAGAGATACGGCTGCCGATTCGAGCAGCTCCCACTCCTGAATTTCTCCTCAGCCAGGCACACACACTCGGAATTGCCCAGGACAGGAACCCTGCAGGGAGGAGCAGAGGCAGCGCTGGTTCGCAGGGGAACACGTTGTGCCCCTGTCCCCCCATGCCCTGCCCGGCTCCCCGGCACTCACCCGGAGCTGAAGCTGCTGCCGTCCCCCCACTGCAGGTGCTCGCCCCATCTGCGCAGCCCCACCCAGTAATCGCCGTTCCCGCGGAGGCGGAAGAGCAAATCCTGCCAAGGAGAGAGCAGTGGCAGCTGCCCCGGCCCCTCGGGGGGACACGGCCCCGGGGCTCCTTCCCTGCAAGGCCCCGGCACAGGGCTGCAGCCCCAGCCCCACCAGCACCCAGCCCGGCCCACCAGCACCCCCAGGCTCCCCTCAGCCACCCCACAGCGCCCGCAGCCCCTCACTCACCATTGCCTCATCCTTGACAATGGCCAGGGAGGCCCCGAGCTCCGAGCACCGCTCCTCAGCCTCATCCCAGGTGCCTTTATCCCTTGAGAAGTAGTAGCAGTCTCCATTGTATCCAACCCAGCCACGTGGACAGCCCAGAAGCATCAGTGAAGTTGAAGGTGGAATCTGGAAGCCTGTGTGTGCTGCAGGGGCAAGAGGAGAAGGTGTGAGGATTGCCCTGTGCAGGGAGCAGGGACCCCGCTCTGCCCCGAGGGGCTGGGCCCAGCCTGCTGCCCCTCCCTTACCTGACTGCACAGCCAAGGCCACCGCCAACGCCAGCAGCAGCAACAGGAGCAGGATCAGCACCAAGATGTGCACGGGATGGCAGCTGAACCACTGGCCTGGAGCAGGAAAGAGCTGCTGGCTGCCAGAAGCACAGCCGGCCCTCGAAGCTGCTCCCCCAATGGGCGGGGAGCACAGGAGGGAGCTCTCAGCCTGTCTGCTCCTCCCTCAGCTGCAGCCAGAGAGCCAAGAGGCTGCACACAGGCAGGGACACAGCTGTGGGGACAGCCAGGGACACCGGGCTGGGGACAGGCTGCAGCAGGAGAGCTGCACAGCCTTGGGGGCAGCTGCGGCTGCCGCTTGCGGCCACTGCTGGGGCCGAGCGCAGCACGAGGCCTCTTCCACACATCGGGAAACAGCCACACACCTGCCAGCCCTGTCCTTGCCAGCTGACACTGGCCCTCCCTCGAGGCCACAGGCGTGGCCCTGCACTCACCCGGCAATCTTCTGAGGATGCTTCTGTGCCCATGGCCGGTTGCTGATGTGCCCTGGGGACCCAGGGGCTGTGTCACGCTGCCATCGCTGCTGCAGATACCACTCTCCACGTCTTCACTTACTGCACGCTCACAAGTGTCGTCCCCCTGCTTATGAGAAGTGGCTTCTTGTGCCCCTGGCAAGTGTGTTAGCATGGCTCCTGCTCCCTCCTGGAGATGCAGGTGCTCCTGCACAAGCCCATGGATGTCGCACAGTTCACTCTGCTGCAGCTCACAGCCCGAATTATACGGCTCGCAAAAAACAACGCCTTGCTCCCTTTGGCACATTAGGAGTGCCAAAAAAGCTTTTCGCAGATCGGCCTCGGGAACAGCTGCACACCCACGGGGATGGCCCATTGAAAGGGACATGATGAGAGGTCCCGGCTGATCCCGGCGGGACACCAATGCTCAGGAAGGCGCTGCCAGCTCAGTCCCGCGCTGTCCCCGCTGTTCGGACGCTGCGGCAGCACCTGCGGAGACAAGCGCAGCCTGCGGGAGCTCCAGGTACATCCAGGCACTCAGCAGGATGCGGCGCTTTGTGCCTCCACTCGGCGCCTGCAGTGCTTTGGGCTCTGAGGCACGTTCAAGTTCATGCCGAGCCAGCCCTGAGCCGGGCAGGGACACCTCCCGCCTGAGCAGCGGCGCCGAGCCCGGGGCGCCACGGCCCAAACTGTGCCGGGCACGGAGCAGCCACCTCCGGGCTAGCGAGAGCCACCGGGATGAGCCATCGCTGCTGCGGCACCGGCTCGTCGCCAGCGATCCGCGGCAAGGAGGAGACCGCGGGCAGCCGCTCCCTCCGCCAGCTCAGGCCAGGGGCACACGGGGGAAGCCGGCGCAAGGAACTCGCCAGAACCGCCCCGTTCCCTTCCCCTGACCAAGGGAGAGGCCGGATTCAGGCGGAACGCAAGGGGAGCACAAACACCTCAAGACAGTCCCTTGAGGTAAAAATAGGTTTCAATTCCAAACGACTCACAAATGTTCCTGTGGTCCACAAAAAACCAAAATCGAGTGAGTGAATGAATGAAAGAATTTATACGTACTGTTAATTTAAGTTTTGACTTTATTTTCTGAAAAGGTAGATTGTATTGTTAGAAAAGTTGTCTGTGTTGTGGGGAAGGTACCTGATGTTTAAATTATTAAAGAAACTAGTAAAAAGCAGGCAAAAGGCAGGGATAAACGAACTGGATGATATTCACCGAGAGGGTTAAATTTGCCAGCCCTTAAACGTATTTGTAAATTCAGACAAAAACAAGTGATCCAGCAAATGGGGAGTGTGCCACGTGTGGCAAGAAACGCAGAACGCCTAAGGGTAAAATGTTTGAAAATGTCAGAAATCCCACGGACAGAACGGGAAAAGAGGGGAAAGAGACAAGAAAAGGCTGAGACCCTCTAGAGATATTGCCTACCCTGTGAGCATCCCAGCTCCGGGGTTTCCCCAGACCCAGCGGCAGAACTACGGCGGCCCCCGCAGCCTAAATCCCGGCTGCCGCCGCTTTTTCGCCAGCTGTTCTGGCCGTGGCACTGGCTGTGCCGGCCCCCCTGGCTGTGCTCGCCCCCCTGGCTGTTCTGGCTGTTCTGGCCGTTCTGGCTGTTCTGGCTGTTCTGGCCCCCCTGGCTGTTCTGGCTGTGCTGGCCCCCCTGGCCCCCCCTGGCTGTTTTGGCTGTTCTAGCTCCTCTGGTTGTTCTGGCCGTTCTGGCTGTTCTGGCTGTTCTGGCTGTGCTGGCTGTTCTGGCTGTTCTGGCCGTTCTGGCCGTTCTGGCTGGTTTTGGCCGTTCTGGCTGTTCTGGCTGCTCTGGCTGTTCTGGTTGTTCTGGCTGTTCTGGTTGTTCTGGCTGTTTTGGCTGTTCTGGCTGTTCTGGCCGTTCTGGCTGGTTCTGGCCGTTCTGGCTGGTTCTGGCCGGTTCTGGCCGTTCTGGCCGTTCTGGCTGTTTTGGCTGTGCTGGCTGTTCTGGCTGCCCTGGCTGTTCTGGCTGTTCCGGCCATTCTGGCTGTTTTTGGCTGTTCTGGCCGTTCTGGCTGTTCTGGCTCCTCTGGTTGTTCTGGCCGTTCTGGCTGTTCTGGCCTTTCTGGTTGTTCTGGCTGTTCTGGCTCCTCTGGTTGTTCTGGCTATTCTGGCTGTTCTGGCCCTTCTGGCTGTTCTGGCTGTTCAGCAGTTTCTCAAATGCTGGAGTCCTCACTGCCCAGCCAGCACCTGGAGCGTGCTGCACTTAGTAAATCATAAAAATCACAAGATACAGAATGTGCTGAGTTGGAAGGGACACATCAAAGTTAAGTCCAACTTGTGTCTCTGTACAGGACACCCCAACATTCCCACCACATGCTGAAGGAATTGTGCAAATTTCTTCAACTCTCTCGGGCTCGGTGCTGTGACCATTCCCAAAGGAGCCCGTTCAGTGTCCAGCTACCCTCGGGGTAGAAAACGTTTTCCTGATATCCAACCTAACCTCTCCTGAGGTTTTAACCTCTTTCAGCTTCACAACTAAACCAGTCCTGGCTTTTGTGTAAGGTTTGCAATAATTCTCTGAGTTTTCCGTGAATGCAACGCCACAGATGAAAGTAAATAAATGTGCTGTGCTGTGTGTTCTAAGAACACCCTCCCTGAGCAGGGAGATAAGACCAAATAACCCACTGTGGTTCCCTCCAACCTGACACATTCTCTAATTCTCTGATTCCTTGAAATGTTTTAGTGTTTACAGGGCAGTGTGTGTAGAGCACAGTAGCATCTAGTGCTCTGCAAGCACATCAAAGTGATGTGGCTTATTCTGAAAACCAAATTAATGCCATAAACAAGAAAATGCTGAAGCAAAATTCAGCAGCAGCTGCCCCAAGTCAGGCTGAAAAGAATAAACTGTTATAAAAAGAATTTAAGGAACAGCAGTTAAAACTAAGAAAGGTCTCTGAAGTGTCTTGCTCCTGGCAGTGTATAAGAAAATAAGATATAGGAGATGCTGTATTAGCATAACATAGCATATATATAAACATATATAACACTGGCTATATATAAACTGTGATGGCTAGTTTAAAACAAAGTGACTTTAGCAGCTTTTGTACAGTAGTAAAAATTCTAAACAATTAGTGCTGTTAAATTGTCATATTTAGTCTTGTTTTATGTGTATTTATTCACTGTTTCAAATTTCTTTAGCCTCAGTGTTTGGGCAGCCTGACTGTTATGTGTACAAATAAAAAGACCAGCAGCTGACCTTAAGCTTTTGGATCTGAGGAAAAATATTTCCACTTCAAACAAGAAGATCAGGATGGTTTCAGTCAGAAAGTTCTCATATTCTGGTCTTAACCTGTGACTTAATAATAATTTTGCTTTGTAAATGGGAATTTCTAGTGATTGTTGAAGGGAAAATACCTAAGAAAGTGTAAAAACTACAGCTGAGAAGTGTCAAAGATAATTCGCCTGAAAATTAGCAAAAAGATTATCCATATTGTACTGAGTTGTGGTGTCATTCTTATGGTGGGTATTTCCCATTTGCATTATGTGTCCAATGAAAAGAAATTAATATAAGGAAACTGTTAATGCACTTAATACACTATAAGCATAAAGAAAAATCAAAATTGATAATCATAACTGGTGGGAGTTATTTGAGAATAGAACAAGGAAAAAAAAAGAGGAAGCCAAAGCAGAGGCATTGGCCAAAGAGTGCTGGCAGGGGTTGCATATACCGAGCTGTGACTGCTGTACCTGGCACTGGAGTGTTACAGCTAAAAGCTGAGACAAAATTAAGGAATGTTACCAAAAGAAGAAGACAAAGTGGGTGACCCCAGGACACACTCCCTGCTGCTGAGAAGATTAAACAAATCTTAGCTACTGGTAGCAGCCCCGTAGGCCTTGAGGGAGGCAGAGGGATGAAAATAGTCATGGGAGTCATCCTAGTGCTGATTATGACAAAAGGGAACAGTGCTGGTGCTTGTTGCAAGTGTTACAGCAATTGGGTAGGGCAGAGCACGGTACCCACCCCTGCCTTCCTCACACACATCAATTCAGCCTGTGCAATGAGCACAACTCAGAAACCTGCAACATCACGGGAAAAAGTTACCGGGTGGTCCCCAATTTGGGAAAAGGAGGGGGGGCTCCATCGGCACACCAGAGTTGCCCTGTAGGAGAAGCACAGCTCTGCTGCACAAAGGAAGGTGTGTGGGGATATTCACATCAGGGAGGAGTGCAAGAGCATTGCAAGGGAAAAATTATAAAGAATATAACTAGAGCATTCAAGGGAACAATGACAAACTCTGGGGGAAGTTTTAACTTGTATGAAGAATTAAAACAACAATTCAGCGAATGGGACTCACCTCAGAAAAAAATGATTAATGCAATTAATGAAATAAATGACTACTGAACTAAACTTAACTCACTGTTGAATCTGTGAGAAAAGAGCTGATAATACCCTACCAAAAAGATGGAAAGGGTCATATACTCTAAAGGTTATCTAGCCTACGTTCTTTTACGTAACCATAAAAACAAGGTAATAAAATGTTACAAGTTCCCTCCCATAAAACCTTGTACTGAAACAAAAGGAGCACCATCCTAGGGGGAACACAAATCTAGAAGGATGATGCCTGGGGCTATGACACTCCAATTTGTATGCTAAATAGAATTATTAGGCGCAAGGAACTTGCCAGAACCGCCCCGTTCCCCTGAGCGCGGCCCCTCCGGCCGCAGCGAGCCCGGGCTGGGGCACAACCGAGCGGGGTCGTACCTGTGCTGGAGCCGCTCCCGGGTCCGGTACCGCCTGCCCGGACCGGCACCAACACGGCCCGACAGCGGCGGTTCGGTCCTGGCCCACAGGCGGGTTCGCTGCCGCTCCCGTTTAGCGGATGTGACGGGGAATCGGCTGTGGCTCTTTCAACCCTTCCGGGTGTGGTGCGAGAGAGGAGGAGGAGCTCGTTGTGGCGATCTTATGCTAAAGGACAAGCAGAAAACCGCTGGGTTCTGTTTGGTTTAAATGCCTGTGGATATTTCCCAAGGCAGAGGCAGCCTGGGCTGGGGGCAGCGCAAGGCACAGCCCAAAGCTGGCGGGGGTTGGCGTCCTGCGGTGCTTGGAGTCTGTCAGTCTTTGAGGCCCAAGATCAGTAAAATGGAACGCTTTCCCTCGATTCAAACCCAGAATAGCATCTCCTTGGTTCTCCTTGATTGCATTCTCCTTCCATTCAAAGATGAAAACCGACTGTTAGAAACGAAAAGCCATGGAAAGGGTGCGTTACCCTCCAGTGGAGACCCTTCAAAGAGTTGGTGAAGGTGATTCCCCCAGTTCAGACACAACTACACAATTGTAGAGGTTTTTCTTCTTCATTTTAAATTCCTTTCCTTCTCGGAATGTCCCGTCCCCCACTCCCCTTCTGCCCGCTGCCGAGTGCTGGGAGTTTCCTCCCAGTCCCCTCGCAGTGTCCCTCTGCCTGGCAAGCACCGGCAGCGATGGGGAGAGCACTGCCAAGGAACTGCGAGCGCTGCACCTTCCCCGTGCTCCTCATCCCCTCCCAGCTCCTTCTTGTTCACTCCCGCTGCTCCCACTCGCCCTCCCAGTTCCCTCACAGCATTCCCTGTGCTCCCAGTTCCCTCCCAGTGTTCCCAGTATCTCTTCCAGCGCTCCCACTGATGGGAAAAAGAAATCATGGGACAAGATTTGTCTAATGAGAAATGGGACGTTTGTCACTGGCTAAAGACAATTATTACTGCTGAACCTTGTAGTAATATTCAGGGTGATTAATTGAAATAAAACTGCAATAAATTAAACTTTAGGCCGCTTTTCTTTCTTTTACACTCTTCGTTTTTTCACAGTAAAAACGTAAAAAACAAACTCAGTTTGCTATCTTTAAAATAGCTTGTTTATTAATTTGTTTAAAAGAGAAGATATATTTTTTTCGGGGTTTTTTTGAGATTTTTAAAAAAGAAACCGTTTTCTTATAGCTTTGATGACACAGTGTTTGGTTGCACGGGAGAATGGAAATCTGATCACCATGTTAAAATCTTTTTTTCAGATTAGTATTTTTCCTACAATTATTTTGGAGGGCCATATTAAATTATGAGGCACACTTTAAGGATTATAACAGTTTAAACAAAAGCTTTATTCATTTTTGGGAATAGAGGGTATTCCTCTTCTTCTTCCCTGGAGAACAGCAGGGGTTTTCTTACTATTTAAACTTAGGTGACTGCAGCTGTTTTAACATCTGCTCACTTTAGCAACAATGCCTTTGCTCTTATTTGAAGTCACAACAGCTATATTCTTTCCATAATATTTTTCTGTGTTATGGGGAAACAATTTTTTTTTCTATAGCGTGAAAAAATGAAAAATTTCATTTTGTGACTTCCCTCTTCTCCTTATTTAGGACTTGACTCTTTTTTGTTTTTGTTTGACTTTGGTGTTGTTCTACTGTTTTCGTGCTTATCATTGTCTTGCTTTTCTTTTTTACTTAAGAGAAAGAACAAAATATCTGCAGAGTTTAATCTCCACACTGAATAAGTTAATAATTTACCATTTCCCAGAGCAGGGAATGGTTTTGTGATGTCACTCAGACAGAAACTGGGGGTTATTTTAAGATACAGAGTTTTTAAGGTCACGCTTGGCCGGGCTAGGATTGTAAGGGTTCAGCCAGCACGCGGTCATGAATTCCTTGGCTGCATTCCAACCAGCCGGGGAAACTCGGCTCAGCCTCCCCCTCCCCGGCCCGGGGCCAAGGCCGGCAGCACCGACCCGGCTCCCCCTGCCCCGGCTCAGCCAGGCCAGTTCTCTTTGGAGAGGCTGGAAATGGAACAGAGCTTTGCCGGGATATTTGTCATTACATGAGTGTTTCATAAACTTCCTTCTTGGTATAAAAAGGTGTCACTCTTAAAAATCCGAAACTGATTCCTCCTTGTCAGATAGAAGGGAGACTGACCAGGTCTCGGCAGGTAGAAATTTCAGGAGCAGAATTTCAGAGCAGTACCACATGTGCCAGACAGTGCCAGACTTGGGACACAGCCCGGGATCATTGTTCAAACAGTAGATCTGGCAGTGAGATCAAACGAAAATGCTGCCTTGCCTAAAACTGATTAGAAATGCGGAAGTAATACTGCTCTGTTGTGTGTACCACAAATCAGACAGAATCTTGACCCAGATAAGAATTTTGACTCCTCAAACGAGCAATTTCTTGCTGTGTCTCTGACATAAGGTAAAAATGAACGTAATCCACATTAGGGGTCCTTCTATTATCATGACATCAAAGAACTCAGACAAGCTATAAAGGACAATGGCCTGGCTTCTCATTATTTTGAGAACATGATATAAAGTATTTTTAATTCCTGTGATCTAACTCCTGCATATTGTCATAATGTGGCTTCCCTGACTTTAACCAATCCTCAGTATCTCCTGTGGGACTTGCAGTGGAAAGGTGTCTCTGCAGGCTCAGAGAAAGTTGTGCTGGCAGTGCCAATGCTCAGCTCCCAGTTGCTCAGCTGGCTGGGGATTCACCGTATGACAAGCGCCAGGATCAGGCTGTGCTGCCCAGAGCTGCCTCAGGAGATGCCAAGAGCGCTGTGAGAAAGGCTTTACGTGCTGTAGAGCCAGCTGGTAGCTGTGCTTTTCCACAGCAATGCAAGGCCACACTGAAGCTTAGAGTGCTGTGCTGGGGTGACTTTGTGCTGGTGAATTGCATCCCCATTGGTCTGTCTAGCCCAGAAATAACTTTTGTACCTTTAAGGCTGGATTGGAGAGTGAAGAGGGGGGAAGGAGAGGTGGTGGAATGTCTCAGGTGGTTGTTTCAAAACCTAGAGACAGGAGTTTCATCGCTTCCTCTCCTGGACTGTGTCACTGTGGGGGACAGCAGGTGTGAGCTCTCCTGTGGTTTTAGTTTGTTTTTGACTAACTGAAGCAGAGAATTTCCCTGGACAATTTTTTATGTTTTTTTTCCTGGAATTATTTGGACCTGCTCTGCACTGGGAACCCGGGGGAGCACCAGGAGCTTGGAGCTGTGGCCACCAGGGCCTGTCCTGGGCAGAGACATTTTCCAGTGCTGGAGGGACTGAGAACAGACTGAGCTGAGCTGTCACTGACAGGAGAGGGACTTTCTGAATTTGTCATCTCTTCAGAGCAGGGAGAGGTTTTCTGTTCATTATTGTTCATTTATTTGTGCTGGCAGTGCTTTGCCTATTGAATAAACAGTTTTTTTCCACTTTGCCCTGAGGAAATTCCTTCGTGAACCGGTTCAGGGAGGAGCCCTTGGGTTTCCTTCCTGGTAGGGGCAGGGCCTTTGGAGGTTTTCTCCCAAATTTGCCCTAAATCAGGACATTAACCCATCAACAGTAACTTTCTTAAGAATTTGAGGAAATATTGTTTTAGACTTTTATGCACAAATGACATTAAAGCAAAGGAAAAATAAAGTGAAAAGGAAAGTTCACGCCTGGTGAGCTAATTACTTCTGTCTTATCTCTACAATAAAATAACTGTATCTTTTATTTAAAGGAACAGATTTTAACACAAGTTAGTACCATGCAAACTTCACGTTTCTCATCCCTATTTTGAAAGAAATGGACCTTACAATTCAAACATATTTTAACAAAACTTAAATCTCATTTCACTGAAACTTAAAGTGACTTGGATATAATAGAAGGTACATCTAGGAGAATGTCAAGTTGCTTTTACTGAATTGATTTTAGTAGCACTTAACAGAACTTAAAGGACCAGAACTTGATTTGAATAACACTTTGATTTAACTTTGCTTAGTCTGATATTTAACCTTAACAGAAATTAACTTAGCAGCACTTAACCATTAAACATGCAAGTAAATAACTTCATTGAGATAGTAACAACATGAATTTACCGTAGGAATTAAACTGCTGTAGTATTTAAATACTGCATGTATGATAGATTTGAACTTGGCCAAATAAAAGTAATGGGATTTAAATACAGAAGGCTAAAATAATGAGTTTTATACAAGTAACCAGGTTAGGTTAGTGGATATGTGAGATTGATCCTTGCATACAAAGAATTACAAAGTTAAGGGTTTAGTTTGTTCTAAAGAGTGAGCTGTTGTTTCCTGTATTTGTGCTCCTTCCATAGACTTAAACTTGGCAAGGAAGAATAATTACACTTGGATTATTAACATCTGGAAGGAAAGTTTCACAATAAAAACTGGAACTTTTCTATGGAGTAAAGAGCAAACAGCTGGTAATCCAACCAGTGTGACTGAGTCGAGGCGTGCCTTGGGACACTGATCTGTATCCAGGGGTGGCTTTGACAGCTGAGGCTGCTTCCCCCAGTGCCTGAAAGCGCCTGGGACACTCCAGCCAGGGCCCAGTGTGAGGGCATTGGGCTTGGGAGAGAGCAGGAGCTCAGCCCCTGTGCCTGGGAGACTGACAAGGGCTGTCCTTGCTCCTTTCAGTGTCCATGGGCGTGTGGGGCGTTGCTCTCATATCGGTGTCCCCAGCATGTTTGGGGTGTCACGCACACATTGTCCCAGTGATCCACAAACTGCAGTGGGAAGCAAATGAGCAGATGAGTGCAGGACCGTGGCTGTGCCCGAGGGTGCCAGGGCCAGTCCAGCGCTCCCTGTGCGGCCGGTTTGGATCAGGGACACTCTGGCCAAGGCTGCTTGTGGCAGCTGGGCTGGGGCTGGCTGCCCCTCGCTCTGCTTTGCAAGCACCACAGATTTCACAAGCAGAGCTTCTCACCCCCTTTCCACTGAGCACCAAAAAAGAGATACTGAGCTGGGGTTAATAGTCCCTTTAAATCATGAGGAGTCATAAGAGGAGTTGACAATTCAGACCATAAAAGATCAGCAAAGTAGAGAGATCCCAGCCCGTGTTCTGTAACCTGTGGTGTGGTTCCTTAATTCCCAATAAGCGAGGGGTTCCCACTGCGGGTTCTTTCCCCTGGCACTGTGAAGCCGGACCGGAGTGATGATTTTTGCTGCCATATCAAAATCCCCCTCCTTCAGAGCCTTTTTTAATCACACCCAGTTTTCACGAGGGTCAGGAGGGAACAGGTCAGGCTCAGCACCTGGATCTGCTGGTCCCGGGTGGAAGGGCCCCCTGCTCAGTGCTGGAGCTGCAGTCAGATGTGATGGATCGGCTGCTCAGCACCGTCAGACAGAATGGCTCCCCCTCCTCTGCTGGGCACAGGGGGTGATGCTGCGGCCGCTCTCCAGCAGCAGCAGCGCCACCTTCAAGGGGCAGGCAGAGTCAGAGCGGGGCAGGGCCAGCAGCATCCGCAGAGGATACAGCCTGAGACTGCTCTTGCTTTGTCTGAGCCCCAAAAATCCCCCTCTGGGCGGGAGCACAGCATTGCCTGCTCGTATCCTGTAGTAGCCAGAGCAGAGAGCTCAACACCAACCTTGTCCCAGAGGCTGAGGGGAAAAATAGAAGAAGAGACAACATGCATGACATACATGGTTAAAGTGATTTCAGACCGTGCTTTAGGATGGGGGAGCCATGCTTGCCCAGAAGAGCAACCATGGTTTTATTCTCATCTCTGTCCTCGGACATGTCCTGTCCCACAGTTCAGTTCTCTGGCTCACCTGTTGTCTTGGTCTGAAGGAGAGGTATCTGGTAATAAAGGCGGAAAGTTCTTTTTGAAATGGAGAATATAAACACTTTCATTTAAAATCATTAATGTAATTTTGAAATTAAGGGGCTCTCCGGCAAAGATAACGGAATTACGAATAACAATTCTTTACTAGGAAAATTAAAATAGAAATATAGTATTACAAAGGACAATCTTAACTCTGATAGGGTCACAATACAACTTGACACTCTGTCAGTCGGTGTTGGTGGCAGTCCCATTTAATAGTGCAGTGGCAGATGTGCTTCAGCTGAAGTAGTGGTTCTGTGGAAGGTGCAGTTTTCCTCCGAAGGTCCGCAGATAATGTGAAAGGTTTGGTGTTCCTCTGGAATCTAGTTGAAAGACCAATAACCTGCTGTTCAAAATCTCAGTTTTTTATTTAGGTAGGAAAGGCTTGGCTCTTCCTGCTTGCTGGAGCATCTTTTAATGGGAGATGTAATTTTATGAGTCATACAGTGGGACTTAATGGGCCATTAGCAGATGATATGTTCTTGGAGGGAGGATGGGTTGTGGAAAAGATAAAGATTATTTCCTCACCTTGTTTTAAAGATGGCCCATTAGCAGGTAATATGTGCTATGGAGATAAGGAAATCACTGCTTCACTGGGCTTCCACGGATTGTAATGGAATACACATTTCTGGCCACGTGAACCCAGCACAGCTGTCTCGGCGCAGCAGGACAGGTGATTGTGGCCAGACGTGGCTCTGTCACCGCCAGGATCAGTTCCGGGGCTCGCCCATCGCCGCCAGGGGAGCGGGTCCTTCTGCTGACACGGGAGCATCGGTGATGGACGACTGGGAGAGAGACGGGGACACGGACTGGAGACCAGAATGCAGATGTGCTGTGAGCTACAGGTGCTTATGGACCTTTTTGGGAAGGCTGGGAATGTTTTACTGCATTTATTGGGTTAAACATCACACACTCAACTTAAACATTTTACAACCCCTCTACTTGATTCCACTTTCCTTCCTTTTGACAGTCTAGAAATTTTTAACTAGGTTTCATAGGCTTGCTTGGTGTTCTGTTTCTGCTGGTTCTGGATGGACCTGAGGCTTCTTTGTGCTTTTGGTGCCCTGCAGAGTGTTGATGGAGATTTTTTTGAGGTTCCTGCCTCAAACCCTTCTAGAGAGACCCTCTTGGTGAGTGCTGTACTGCCAGTGCTGGGCCACCCCAGCTCATCTCCCTGAGCTGTGTGCTCCTGGGGGTCGTCCAAGGAGCTGTTCCTATTCCCAAAACATTCACCTCTTCCTCCTGCTTCCCCTTGGCACATGGCTCTTATGTTGGCCAGATGTGTTCTGTGACTCTTTGCTGTGCAGTAGTTTTCATTGAGGAGGTGTTTTGAGCACTTGAGTTCTGCCCTTAGAACTCCTCCCATAAATGGTGTGAGAGAAGGGGAGCAATGCTGTGCAGATGTCCTGGTTTACATACAAGACCAAAGCCTTAGGAGATTTCTCTTCCTGCCAAGCAGCCAATCACCTGCCCTGTGAGCAAGGAAAGTATGTTACTGGTGCTTGTGTTAACTGGTTAGAAACTGGATAATTTCAAGAAAAAAAGAAAAATATTAATTATGTCAGATAATTTTGGGTTCAAAGGATTTGGAACTATATAAACATATATTTACACGTCTGGTTTTGTATCCGACATACACATATATATTTGTGTGTGTGTATGTATTTTTAAGCCAGCTCACCTAAGCTGCGAGAGTAAAGTAGAAATGCCCCTTCCCCACCTGTGTTTTTAGTCCCCCCTTGAAATGCATGTGTTTTTGCACAATTATATAACAGTGCTACTTTTGGATAAAACTGGGCTTAGTCAAGACGAATGCGTGCAGAGAATGTATGAGAAATCTTGGAAGTGCTGCTGCTAATAGAGATTTGTCAGTTTCTAGAGTGAGTTTATCCCACTACTTTGCTGCTATTAAAGAATCTCCTATTTCATAATTTCCCCTATTACCCATAAATGCAGCCGAGTTAGAACTGAGTCCCAGCCTTTTTTCTCCTTCTCTCTCCCACCTTGGCTCATTTCCTTCTCTCTCCCTCCTTGATTTCTCCCTCTTTAAATTTGAAGACGCCTCAGCTGCCTCCCTATTTCCTTCTTCTCTCACCTTCCAGGTCCTGTTTCCCAGACCTTCTTCTTTCCTTATAAAACCCTTGATAACATATTTTGCCCTTAAGGCTTTGTTGTGTCCTTGTTTTTCTACCTTCTGGGTGCTGGGGTGAAGGGGTGGCTTTGAGGAGCACACCCTGCTCCCTTTGCTCAAGAAACCAGCATTACAATGATCCCAATCTCCTGCTGCTGAGGGCTTCCTTAGCCTCTTGCTGAAATGGAAAATACCCAGGAAGCTTTTCCTTTCTGGAGATTAGAATGCTTTCCACAAGTCCTTGAGATGTGACCATGATGGTTAAAAACCCACAGTGCAAATGAAGCTTTCCTCCTTCTTTCCCCAACTCCATGCTCTGTCCTTTCCCTAACACTATCATCTCAACAACTGCTAAGGAAACCTTTCTGCTCTTGTCAATTGGCAATGCAACTGCTTTTACATTCTGTTTTCAAATAGGTTTTAAACTCAGGCTCTGCCCATGCTAGGGATTGCAAGTTTTGAGGAAACTCCCCAGCAGTGGAAGCCTGCAGCAGCCCCAGGTGTGACCAGGAAAAAACAAAAAAAACCAAAAAAACAAAACAAAACAAAAAAAAACACAAAAAACCCAAAAACAAACAACAAAACAAAAACAAACAAACAAACAAACAAACAAACAAAAAAAAACAAAAAAAGAAAAGATGGGTGAGTAATGATAAAAAAAGGAATTTAAAATTACGAAGAAAAACTTCTTTTCGGTAATTGTGTTTGAACTGGGGAGGGCCCCCCTTCACAGACGTTTTGAAGGATCTCCATTGAAGGATAACACACCTTTCTCATGACTTTTGGAGTGTCTAAGTCACTAGGCAGGAAACCGCGGTTTTCCTCTAATTTCGTGTTTAAATGGAAGGAGAATGGCTTTATGGTGCTGTTGTATGGGTTTGAATTGAGGGAAAGCTCCAATTTACCGATCTTAAGGGTCAAATGCCGGCAGACTCCCAGCAGCGCCGGACGCCCCCAGCCCCAGCGTCGCGCTGTCTTGCCCTGCCCCTGCCCTGTTGCTGCAGAGCATGTGCTGAAAACATTCCGAAACAGCTACCGCGGGTGCTGCTAGTTACTTTTTCACAGGTAGAAAACCTGGAGAGTGCTTTCCAGGACACGAGCGGTCGATCTCATGTTGAGAACAATCCGAGGCACCTACCCCGGGTGCTGCTAGTTACTTATTCACCGGCTCCACTGGGAGATTGCTTTGCCGGACAGGAGTGGCCGAGCCCCCGCTCCGCCCCTGCGCCTCGCTGCTGGGTCAAAAGTACCAAAACCCGCTACGGCCCCTCATCCCCCGGAGCCGGGAGCGGCTCCAGCACAGGTACGACCCCGCTCGGTTGTGCCCCAGCCCGGGCTCGCTGCGGCCGGAGGGGCCGCGCTCAGGGGAACGGGGCGGTTCTGGCGAGTTCCTTGCGCCGGCTTCCCCCGTGTGCCCCTGGCCTGAGCTGGCGGAGGGAGCGGCTGCCCGCGGTCTCCTCCTTGCCGCGGATCGCTGGCGACGAGCCGGTGCCGCAGCAGCGATGGCTCATCCCGGTGGCTCTCGCTAGCCCGGAGGTGGCTGCTCCGTGCCCGGCACAGTTTGGGCCGTGGCGCCCCGGGCTCGGCGCCGCTGCTCAGGCGGGAGGTGTCCCTGCCCGGCTCCCGCACGCTGCGCTTGTCTCCGCGGGTGCTGTCGCAGCGTCCGGGCGGCGGCGAAATAAATCGTGATTTTAAAGAGTTAAGGTTGTTGCCAAGGGTTAGAAGCAGTTCATATTGATCAGGGTGGAAGTGAGAAAAACAAACGATAGATTAATGATGATTGGATGCTTCAGCTAGTGCTACTAGAGGTATTGTTTGCCAGTATGAGGTTGTTTCAGTTTTCGTTATGGAACGAAGTGGAGTAAGTGAACTGTTATAAGAACAGATAGAAAGCAGTAGAACAATGGCTAATATCTGGACTTTATAGCAATCCATCACGAAGCAGGGGATATTCCGGATTGTGTCAGGGAGTCACGGAGACCTGGTGAAGACTTGCCTTACTTCATCTTCCAAGAGCCAATTCGAGGCCGCCGACCCAATTCAAGAAAATAGCACACCCATGATGGACTATTCGCCTCATTCTAGTACAGAGGGGAAATGGGAGGTGCTGGGATTATGCATATGTATGGAATGTAAGATTTTGGGAAATAGTTAGAGGGCAAGGAACCTTGTACGGGGCTGCCACCCCTTACAGGGAATCCCCCCCGTGCAGCCCGCCGGCGTCTTAACAAGCACAGCACTTTGTAGCTTTGACTAGTTAGAGAGAGTTTGTCCATGAACCTATCGGCTGAAATGCGGTGACTGCGGTCGGCGAGGTGCTGCTGGGCTGATAGACAGACAGCTCGGGTGAGTGACGCCCTCCGGCCGTCCCGGGACATTCCTGAAGTGAGGGCTCCACCGCCCGGACTGTTCATCCAGCAGCACACAAGGACTCCTGACTGCTGAAACTCGGGACAGAACCGTGTGTTTAAAAACTGAAACAGTATTAAACGGGGATCTGTAAGGCGTACGCGTGGTGAGGAAAGGCCATTGGGAAGGCGTGGGACGCGTCCCTGCACAAGCTGTGCCTGTGCCGTGTCCCTGAGAGCTGCCCGCTGCATTTGGTGTCGGGGCTGTTGTGCCGGGCTCGGCCTTTGGCTGCCGCCAGAGCGGGATTTTGCCATTTGTTGTGCCGTAAAGGGCTCAGTTTGCTGCCAATTCGGGGCTAGCACTTTTAAGGGCAAACCCTTGTCTATGGTCATTATGCTGCTGTGAATGTATCGTGGCTCTGAGAGGGGTTGTGAGGAAAAGAAAGCCCCCTCCCCACCGTGGTGTGTGGTGTGTGTACTTCAGCTGACCTGGAATCCTTTGGGGGGGCTTTAGTACAGGGTGTTTGTGAGTGTTTCCCGCGGGAATAATCAGGCTGTGATGCTGGTTTGCGTGGAAGAGATGTTCGTTTGCGTGTCAGTGAGTGACGGAGACTCGTGTGCCTCAGACCTGTCGTGTCTTTTTGATGTAACATTGCCATCTTGAGTTAAAAGTTGGTAGGATTTTTTGGGAGCTGAGACATGGACGTCTTTGAAGAAAATTAGTACAGACAAAGGACAGGAACGATTTAGCAGGGCAGAGTGAAAGCGTTTAATAAGGGCTTAGTGTGATTCCAGACACGGAGGTTGTGTTTGTAAATAATAAGGGTAACTTGTGTCTGAGAATCCAACCTAGGCACACGGAAAGAGGGAGTTCCCTTCCCTCAGTGGTTTGGGCTGGACTCGTGGGAGTTTGTGAATTCAGTCAACTGGTGGATGGACAGGAGAAATGCAAAACTATATTTTGAAGGTTTATATCAAACATCTGCTGGAAAAGTGGTGGGTTTGGACTGGGAACAACCGGCTGTAGAGAATTTAGAAAGTCAAGAAGAGGTGAATGGAATAGTTTGTATTTGTGGGGAGTTTCCTGCAGTTTCTGGTGCATCTAGAGGCTGGCATGGTGCGTGGGTGCTATTGCAGTGTAAGATTTGCACGGGATGCTGTTCTTGTTCTTCTGCTAACTGTACAGAGTGTGCTCAGGGCCACCAGCTCCCTGATGGAGCTGATTTAGAACCAGAAATTTTAAAGCTGGTGTGTGGAAAGTCACACTGAGTACCTGAGCTGTGGCTGTGTGAGAGGAAGGCTGGGAAAGGGCTGTAAGGAGCTGTGGAGCTCGGTTTGGGTGGGAGAGAGACAGGAAGCAAAGGAGGAGATAATAAGAATTAGAGTGCTGGTTTTGTTGAGGGGAGGAGGAGTGATGGGAGCTAACCAAAGAAAAGAGATCTGAGGGAGGGATTCAACAACTAGTGGATTTATTTCTACGACAATCTACAGGAGACATTAAACACAAACTTCAGAATATACAGGGCCCGACATCCCAAGGTTTAGGGACTTGGCTAGAAGTGGCATGGAAAGATTTTAGCAGCTGGAAAGAAGGGTGCAAAGAAAGGATGAGGAAACTGGTAGCAGGAGGAAGGGAAGAAGAAGCAAAGGGAGGTGTAGACAAGAGCCACCAGGGCAGGGAGCAGCCCAGGCAGGGACAGACCAATGTGCACTGTGTGAGAAAACTGGACACTGGAGGAACCAGAGCCCACAAGGAGGAAAAGACGATGATGGAAGGGAAGAAGATCAGAAAGGGGAGGCAGTGGCTGCTTATGTTAAGGAAGGCTGAGGTGGACTGGGAGATCTTATTTACACATATTTATATCTTAGTAGTTTATGTAGTTTTGCCTACATTCACTTGAGATTAAAATGAACCAAAACTCCTCTTGTGCTTGTGTCTCCCCAGTTTGGGGATTATTGGGGGTTTTTGACAAAGATGTTCAAATTCTTTATTGCACTTGAACTTTTCAAAATTGTTTTTGGGGAATATGTCTTTGTTTTTTGGGCATATTCTAGACTTTGAGATTAGTTTTTGCTGGTTTAAGGTTTTGGGTTTATTACTTATTACTGTTAGCCTTGCACCTTTTACTTTGTTTGAAAGTTTTGACTTCGTTTATTGCAAAGGTGTTTTCTTTTCTTTTTGATTCTTGCAAGCATGGTAAATGTCAGGCATTTTTCATTGTTTTGGTTAGCTAATTTGGATGAACTATTCTTTATTTTTAATTTTTTGTTTTATTTCCTTCCTTTTCTGGAAAATTTTAAGTAAATTCTTTCACTTACTTTAAGCATTCTTTACTTAGCTAATTGTTGTGATAGGTGTATTTAAGTGCTTTTCTATGCACTTTTGACAATGAGGTGAAAATTGTTTTGTGTTTCAACATTTTTTATTTTAAAACACATATTATAATAGATACTACAAAGCTTATGCTGACTAGTATTAATATTACAATTACAGGGTGCTATAGTGTGTATAAAATTCTAGTTTTGTTTCTTGACTATTTAAAGAGTATCTCATTAGTGATGACTTGTGTTTTGTTTTAGTGTTTGTGTAACTTTGTTCTTTTTGCATTATGATAGACAGGAACTAGAGATTTTGTCTATTTTTTTCAATTTTCTGTAAGATTTTAGTCAGGTTTTGACGTTTGATTGATTGTCTTATTGTAAGGTTTATTTTAATAGTAGGCAATAATTTGTGATACATTGTGTAATTACATCTTATTAGTTGGTGGGATACAACGGGTGTAAAATATGAGAAGTCACATCCAACAATTTTAGAAAATTGATAAATACAAAAATTAGAGTGATTCTTCTCAGATAAAGTTACATAATTGTTCTTATCTATTTTTATGAAAGCACAAGCAGTTTTTAGGCATGCACAGCCTTAGCTGATATATACTGATATATGATATAAACACAGTTTTTTGACTAGTATTTGGGTGAATTTTAAAATGACAGACTCTTTGTTTAGTGTCTAGACATATATGATGGGCATTGAGTGTATTACTTCTGCAAATAGGTTCTTCCTAGTTTTGGGTTATATAAGATTTTAGGTTTATAGTTTGCTATTTTTTATTTACTTTTTGGGCTTATATTTTATGTTTTGAGGGGTGGAGCATTGTCTACTTATGGTTTAGTCTTAGTGCAATAATGGGGTGAATGACATGAATTGTGGCATTACAGACAGAAAGCACAAAGGCACTGGTCACATTATTCATGGGATCATAGGTGAAGTTCATTAGGATCTACCACGAATGGAACTTTTTTCAAAATTTGTGTCATTATTTTAAATTACTTGTCGAGTTTTAATTTGAAAAGTTCCTTTTTTTTTTTTTTCTCTTATGATTAAAGTAGGTATTGACTGTATCTATAACTGTGCTTGGATACAGCTGAGAGTTAAAGATAAATTATCTTGAGCTATATGGAGTGCATTTATTATTAGCTTATGGTCTTGGTCTTTTGCTTTTTCCTATTTTGGTAACATCTTTGAAATTTGCTATTGCTTAGTTCTCAACATGAATAGGGATGACTGTAGGGGTTTTATTAGTTTTCTCAAATTATTATTGCATGGCTAGTTTATTCATTAATATTTTTAATTGATTATATTTGAAACTCTTAGTCTTGTTTTTAATATTTTAGTGAGGGTTTTTTATTTTTGCTTTTGAAATGTGCTTCCTTTTGTAGCTATGTTGTTTACCCTTTAAAGGATCTGTTTAGGAAAGAAGTGTAGACTGGCTGAACTTTGAGATATTAATTTGCATTAGCAATTCAGCACGTTTGAGAGATCGCTTTGGATTAAACAATATTTCATATTTCTAATATTACTTCTAATTACATATGGATCATCTTCATAGATTTTAGGTTTTAGCTTGGGTGGTGTGGTCTGGGTTTGAGACCTTACAGTCTAGTTGCTGCAGGGATGACATGTATTTTAAATTTGAATGAGAGTCCTGTAGTATTTTGGCCCTAAAGACACATTATCCTAGTTTGAATTTATGACAGTGCTAGTGGGAAAGGTTGTGGCCAGGATAAATTAGCAAATTAAAATTTGTTGTTTGATTAAATGATTAATTTTTTACCTGGCTAACATTCTGAGGGTGATATGGAGTGTGAAGCTTTCAATTTATGACCAGATGATTGTTGGTTTGCTGCATTATTTTTGAGATAAAATGTGGCTCTTTATCTGAGGACATGAAGGTTGGAACTTCAAAGTGAGGTATTATCTTTTGTGATTGTACTTTTGTTACTTCTTGAGCTTTTGCAGGTTTGGTGGGGAAAGCTTTTGTCCATCTTGGAAAGATATTTGCTAGCACTAGCAAATATTGATACTCCCCTTTCCTTGGAAGTTTGGAAAAATTAATTTGCTATTGTTGCCCAGGCCCTTGGGCTTTTCTGATTTTATCAGGTTTTGGTCTGGGGATGGTTTTGGGTTTAGTTTGGAGGCAAAGATCACACTGTTGAGTCACTTGAGTGACAGTGGCATGTAATTATTTAGCAACAATTCTTTTAATTAAGTAGTTATAAAAGGCTTTGACTTCTTAGTGGGTTTTTTTTGGTTTTTTTTTTACTAGTGACTCTAATAATTTAGAGGGGATGACTAGCTTTTTTCTCCTTTTTTTTAGTAACAGCCCATCTCATTTAGTTATAGATTTTTTTTTAAATTTTTAATTAGTTACCTACCTATATTTTTTATATATTGGCTTATTTTTAGGGGAAATTTGGCTCTTTGGAATTAAGGCTTTTTTAGTTTTTACTTTACATTTTGTTTCTTCTTTTGCTTCTCTGTCTGCTAGCTCGTTTCTTTCCTCTAATTTTGAGATTACTTTTTGGTGTGCCCTAATGTGTATGATTGTTACTTTTTGTGGTGGCTGAAGTGCTTCTAGTAGTTGTATTATTTCTTGTGTATGTTTGATGGGGGGTTTTTTTGTGAATTTAACTCTCATCTTTTTGTTTTTCTAAGTGGCTTTGTGTTTAGGAACCACTTTAAATGCATGTCTTGAGTTTGTATAAATGTTTGGGGTTTGTTTTTTTGGGTTTTTGTTTTTGGTTTTTTTGTTTTTTGGTTGGTTTTTTTTTTTTTTTTTTTTTTTTTTTTTGTTTTTTTTTTTTTTCTATTTCTAAGGCACAGGTTGGAGCAATTATTCTTGCATTTTGTGTAGAGGTGCTTGCTGGTAAAGGTCAGGACTCTATAACCTTTTTTAGGTGATAACTGCCTACTTAGCATGTCGCTTTCCACTGATGACGTAGCTGCTTCTAGTAGTGAACTAGATTTTTGCATTATTAAGAGGTGTCTTTTAGGTTTGGGTGGCTGGAGTAGGTGGCTTCGATGGTTTCTGGGTAGTTATGGTGTATTGGTTTCTTTTGGTTTTCACTGAGGAAGGAAGCTGCGTTGACCATGTTAGTTATTAGTATTTCTACATAGTCTTGTTTTGCTCTAATGGCTTGGTATTTTAGGAATTTTTGTGGGGAAAGCCGGTGGTAACTCTTTTCTTTTAGCACTGTGGACATTGTGTAAGACACTAGCACAGTCATGTTCTGGCCCAAGGTGAATTTGGGTGCTTCTTGGATGTTTAGCACAGCTGTTGTTACAGCTCAGAGTCATCCTGGCTGCCCTTGGCCGTCACTGCTGCCCAGTAAGCAACTGCCCTTTGTTATGGGCCCAGATCTTGGGCTAGTATTCTTAGGGCAATTTTTTGTTTATTATGGGAAAATAGGAAGAATGGTTTATTTACAGTTGGTAGTCCCAGAGCTGGGGCTGACATAAGAACCTTCTAAAGTTGGTCAAAGGCTTGTGTGGCTTCTTTTGTCTATTGAAGGTCTTTGTTCCTAGTTGCAATGAGAGCAGTGGTTTCACAAGGAGTTTATAATTACAGATTTACAATTACAATTACATAATTACAATTACAATTACATAATTACAATTTACAACTACTTTGTCATTCTTAAAAAGGTTTGCAGTTCCTTGATTGTCTCAGTCTTTGGAGTTTGGCATATTGCTTCTTTACGATTTTGCCTCAAGCTCCATTGTCTAGCAGTGATTTTGTATTCTAGGTAGATCGCTTTTTGTTTCACTACTTGAGCTTTTTCCTTTGATACTTTGTAATTTTGGAGTTTCAGAAAATTTAGGAGGTTTACTGTCTAGGCCACTGTCACAGTGTGCCAACCTTAATCTATGTAATTTCTTTTAGAGACAGGACCCAGGAGTACAGACAAGGCAGGCTCAAAACTTCAAAGGGTACAAGAAGAAATTTATTAATAACACAAAAACAATTCAGGGTAAGATTCCTAGATTATTCCCTCCTCCGCTTTCCTTCATTCCACATTCCTTAACAACAACATACAGAGAACAGTCAGTTATGTACTTAAATGATCATTCCAGGTCTCTTAAGAGAGAAAGTTCCTTTTTGGAGTTTAAGCTTAGGGGGTGTCTTCACCTTTACAATCTACATTTGCCCAGGAAAATATTGCAGAGTATGACTCTCCTCGCATTTCCACAGTCCTTCCTGAGCTGTGCTATGGGTTATGCTACACACTTGGAGTACCACTTTGAAAGGCAGGCTGCTGAAAAGCAAAATTCTCTTCATCTCCTTCTCTAGCAAATGTCATATTCCAGTCCCAAAACAGAGAGCTCCATTTCCCCGAGGCAAAAAGTCTTCTACTCAGGCATCTAAACCTCCCCATGTACATTTCACAGTTTAAAGGAATTTTGGTGTAGTCACTGTCCCCTTAACCCACAAAAAGGTTTTCAGCTACTGATCAGTTGCATCTTTTCAATCTCTTCCCACCAGGAACTTTCTCTTCATTCCGCCGACCTCTGTACTCTCCACGGTTTATTCCTTCTCATTCAGGGGAGCTCAGGAGATGGAGAATCTTATGCAGGCATTAAGAAGTTAAAATTGTATCCAGATGGTGAAGAAGCCACATGGGCAGCTGGAGGCCTCTTCTGCCACGGTGAGAGCCGGAGCCAAGGGAGCCGGGGCCGCCAGGCAGGGCCGGGGCCGCCCGGAGCCGGGGGCTCGGGGGGTCGGGGGGCCGGGACCCTGCGGCCGGGCCAGGACCCCACCGAGCCGGGGCCGGGCTGCCAGGCCGAGCCCGGAGCCGGGCCCGGGGCCGAGCCCTTTCCTTTCCCTGCGGCGATCCCAGCCCTCCCCGCTGGCCCATGAAACCGACACAGCCGCACACACTTTTTTGGTTGGGTGCCTATTAGGAGGTCATTTATGTACTGCAACAGCCTTTTTTCTCTTGGTGGGGCTTTGCAGGCCTTCAGGTCTTTTGCAAGTTTTTCTCCAAACACGGTGGGTGAGTTCTTAAAAGTTTGACGCAACTGTGTCTGAGTTGTGTTTTGTGCCTGCTCTTAGGGCTTTGCTATTTAAAGGCAAAATTTTTTTTGGCTGGCTTTGTCGAAAGGGAGGCAAAAGAAGGCATCTTTCAAATTTTAAATGGGAAACCAGGTTAGCTCAGGTGTTAAGCATGTCAATAGAGTGTATGGGTTGGCCACTATTGGGTGAGGATCTTTGGTTATTTTATTGATAGCTCGTAGATGTTATACTACTGGATGTGAGCCATTAGGTTTTTGAACAGGTAGAATGAGAGTGCTGAAATTAGATTGGCACTCTTTTAACAATTCTAATTGAAGGAAGTTCTTAATTATTGGGCTAATAACTTTTCAATTTTATTTTTTTAAGGGGCATTTTTTAATTTTAAGTGACGGTTTTCTTCAGTTAGATTAATGAGAGAGGTGCTTTTTTGCCATTTTTGGTGTATTAGAAGTCTATACTTTAGGAAATACTTGGCTTATTATACTTGCACAAATTTCCCCTTTAGTTTTGCTTGTTGTTAGTACTGAACTTCTACATATTTTTCATCATTTATTTTCAGGGTAATTACCCCACCCCCCTATTTTTTTTTGTAATATAATGATTACTTGTAATTATGCCAATAAATCTTTCCCTGAAAGTGTATCTGGGGACCTGGGCATATACAGAAACTTATGAACGCTGAATTGGGTTTCGTATTTATACTTTAAAGGTTTACAAAAATATGTTTTTTTACTTTGGCCAGTTGCCTTTTTCACTACTACATACTTATATTTAGTAGGTATTAAAACGTTAAGAATGAATATGTTGCCCTCATGTCAAGTAAAAATTCTACTTCTTTCTCTTTTTTCCTAGCTTCATTTTCTATAACAAGTGGATCTACTGCAGAAAGATTTACTGGTTTTCTTCAGGTTTTTTTTTTATATGTGTGACCATTAACGCCATCTTTTCTTGGTTGCCTTTTCCTTGGTTGTTTCGTTTTGGGCACTGATTTTTCTAGTGATTCTGGATGAGGTTTTATTCCCTTCCCATTTCCCAGCCTTTCCCGGGACTCTTTTTAACCAGCACCGCCGCTCCCACGGTGGCTCGGCCCAGCTCCATTAGTGACAGCGGGCAGAGGAGACCCGGCAGTGCAGCTTTTGATTCTGTTTGTTTTCTTCTCCTGATGCAGCTGCAGCAGCTCCCCAGCTGTGCCTCGGTGCAGCTCTGTCAGTGACAAGGGGCTCTGGCCAGGCGGGCTGAGCCAGGGCAGGGCCAGGGCAAGACACAGCGCAGCGCTGGCGGCGTCCGGCGCTGCTCGGAGCCTGCCGGCCTTGGCAGCTCAGGCACACAATGAACCCCAATGGGCGGCGATATCCAGCACCTGCTGTTTCTCCCCTCGTACCCTGGATGCATTTGACAGTTCTCCATTTCCTCCCTCAGAGCTGCAAAGCAAAATGCCCGCCTGCCCCGTGCCCATCCCCGCCCCTTCCCACCGCTCCAGCCTTGTCCCTCTTTCTCTCCCCTTTACTCTGCTCCACTTTCTCCTCCTCCTCTCCCTGCCAGCTCGCAGCAAAGACATTTCACCCCCTGGCACCAGCTGCCTCCTCTCACTCCAGGCACCTGCCCGTGAATCCAGAGCCGCCGTGGCAGCGGGTAATGGTGGGATAGGAGTGAATTATTGCAGGGATGATTGGGCTGGGCTGGGCCTGGCCAGGTGCCCGGTGCCAGCAAAACCGCTCTGTCCCTCTCCTGCTCAACAGAGGCCCCGGGAGAACAGAAGTTTCAGCTGCAGCTCCTGTCTTCTTCTGGGTGATGATGATGGCAGTGAGGAGAAAGAAAACACAGAGACTCTGTCCAGTCATTGATTCTTATTTACAAATTACCCAGTGAGATAAAAACATGAATCTGAAGCACTTCATCTGCACCTAGGAGAATTCAAGTTTTTTAACACAAAGTTTACAAGTAATCTGCACATAGAGCTCACCTGTTCAATCTGAAAAATATAAGCAATATTCTTACTATATTTTTATTATGTCTAAAACTTTGGCTTTTGAGCTCTCACTGACACATATTTCTGAGAGTTGTTTTTGCTTTTAAACGCTCACCCAAACTTGTTTTTCACACTCAATACTACGGTTTTTACTTCTTAAGGCACTTAAAATACATTCTTACTTTAACTTACATACTTAGGATTACACATCTATTTCATGCAGGAGTGGCTTAATATACTTTTGTCCATCCCAAGGTTTTAATTCAATCCCTGCACTCTGATCTCTCTCTCTCTCTCTCTAGAATTTACAGAGGCCTCTGTTTCACACACTCCAACACAGAGGGATGGGGGTTACAGTCACATCGTGCCACTGCATCACCCCCAGGGAGACAAATCCTTGCCCTGCTCCAGCCTGGCTTCCCTCCCACAGCAGAGAAATCAGATGCTTTGCAACAGACAGACAGAGAGACAGACAGAAAGAGAGACAGAGACAGAGCGTTCTTCACACTCAGGTGCCCAATGCCAAAGTGGGATTCCTTGTCAGCATGTGTCACCTTTTGTTCTTTTTCCTCTTTCAAGGGCAGTGCAAAAGTCTCACCTTCAGGCCACTTGCTGATGATTTCCAAGAGTCCAGGGCCATTTGGATTTCCTATTCCAGCTTGTTGTGCAATGAGGGCAATCCATGCACTCCAGCTAGCATGGCTGGCAGGATGGGTTGCAGAGACTTTTCCTTTGAACAGCCAGCCCAGCGCTGGCAGTGGGGATGAACAGGCACTGAGGTGACCCTGAGAGCAAGTGCAAGGCACAGGGTGCAGCTGAGAAAGGACAGCCCTGTGCCGGGCTGAGAGGGGAAGCTGGGACTGCCCAGTGTGGAGAAGCTCCTTTCTCCAGCCCCTGTTACAGGGGAGCTCGGGCCTTGCTGCAGAGATACGGCTGCGGATTCGAGCAGCTCTCACTCCTGAATTTCTCCTCAGCCAGGCACACACACTCGGAATTGCCCAGGACAGGAACCCTGCAGGGAGGAGCAGAGGCAGCGCTGGTTCGCAGGGGAACACGTTGTGCCCCTGTCCCCCCATGCCCTGCCCGGCTCCCCGGCACTCACCCGGAGCTGAAGCTGCTGCCGTCCCCCCACTGCAGGTGCTCGCCCCATCTGCGCAGCCCCACCCAGTAATCGCCGTTCCCGCGGAGGCGGAAGAGCAAATCCTGCCAAGGAGAGAGCAGTGGCAGCTGCCCCGGCCCCTCGGGGGGACACGGCCCCGGGGCTCCTTCCCTGCAAGGCCCCGGCACAGGGCTGCAGCCCCAGCCCCACCAGCACCCAGCCCGGCCCACCAGCACCCCCAGGCTCCCCTCAGCCACCCCACAGCGCCCGCAGCCCCTCACTCACCATTGCCTCATCCTTGACAATGGCCAGGGAGGCCCCGAGCTCCGAGCACCGCTCCTCAGCCTCATCCCAGGTGCCTTTATCCCTTGAGAAGTAGTAGCAGTCTCCATTGTATCCAACCCAGCCAGAGGGACAGCCCAGAATCCACAGAGGAGTCGCAGGTGGAACTGGAACCTGTGGTGCTGCAGGGGGAAGAGGAGAAGGTGTGAGGATTGCCCTGTGCAGGGAGCAGGGACCCCGCTCTGCCCCGAGGGGCTGGGCCCAGCCTGCTGCCCCTCCCTTACCTGACTGCACAGCCAAGGCCACCGCCAACGCCAGCAGCAGCAACAGGAGCAGGATCAGCACCAAGATGTGCACGGGATGGCAGCTGAACCACTGGCCTGGAGCAGGAAAGAGCTGCTGGCTGCCAGAAGCACAGCCGGCCCTCGAAGCTGCTCCCCCAATGGGCGGGGAGCACAGGAGGGAGCTCTCAGCCTGTCTGCTCCTCCCTCAGCTGCAGCCAGAGAGCCAAGAGGCTGCACACAGGCAGGGACACAGCTGTGGGGACAGCCAGGGACACCGGGCTGGGGACAGGCTGCAGCAGGAGAGCTGCACAGCCTTGGGGGCAGCTGCGGCTGCCGCTTGCAGCCACTGCTGGGGCCGAGCGCAGCACGAGGCCTCTTCCACACATCGGGAAACAGCCACACACCTGCCAGCCCTGTCCTTGCCAGCTGACACTGGCCCTCCCTAGAGGCCACAGGCGTGGCCCTGCACTCACCCGGCAATCTTCTGAGGATGCTTTTGTGCCCATGGCCGGTTGCTGATGTGCCCTGGGGATCCAGGGGCTCTGTCACGCTGCCATCGCTGCTCCAGATTCCATTCTCCACATCTTCACTCACTGCACGCTCACAAGTGACATTCTTCTGCTTATGAGAACGTGGCTTCTTGTGCCTCTGGCAAGTGTGTCAGCCCAGTTGCTGCTCCCTCCTGGAGATGCAGGAGCTCCTTCACAGGCCCATGAATGGAGCACAATTCACTCTGCTCCAGCTCACAGCCGGAATCTCTCTTCTTGGGAGAAAGAGCTCTGTCCTCCCGACACATCAGGAGTGCTCTAAAAGCCTTTTGGAGATCGGCCTCGGGAACAGCTGCACACCGACGGGGATGGCCCCTGGACAGGGACATGGTGACAGGTCCCGGCTGGTCCCGGCCCTGAGGGACACCGAGGCTCAGGAAGGCGCTGCCAGCTCAGTCCCGCGCTGTCCCCGCTGCCCGGACGCTGCGGCAGCACCTGCGGAGACAAGTGTAAGAGTCGGTGCCAAGTTTTCCCTGCTCTGCCTCTCGACCATCCCCAGAGACTGGGCCCCGAGATTGCTCCCCTTGCCCTGACCCGGAGCTCCGGCCTGGCCCAGCTGATGCTTGCGGCCCAAGGGCTGTTTGTAGCTGTGCCTGGTGCTTGCCATGGGACGCTGCAGGGTGCTGCTTATCGACCCTGTCCCGCACCTGCGCCACGGGGCCACCATCTGCACACACAATAGTCCATAAATCTCCCCACCTTTCGGCCAGAGGCCACTCGCTTTGGGAAAAGGCTATAAAAAGTGACTTTCCTAAAAAGACTTGGAGATCTCTTTCTCCCCAAAGGATTGAGGACGCCTCTCGTCTCACAATGTCGGATGAGCACGAGGATGCGTCCTGTCTCTTGGTAGCCATATCCCATCCTTTTCCTCTCTCACCCTCTCTGTCCCTCTCACTCTCTCTCTCTATTGCAAAACTTGATTGTTAGCATACAATAAACTGCATTAGTACTTTCTGCTAAACAAACCTGAGTCTCTTGCCTTTTGTCTTTTGCACCCTGGGGTTGAACGAACCATCACGACTCCCGCTCGGGTTGAGCAGATCGTGACATCAATTGGCATCATGGACAGACAGAAGGGTGTCTGACAGACAGAAGGGTTCATGATAGACAGGAGGGTTTCTGACAGACAGGAGGGTGTCTGACACACAGAAGGGTTTCTGACAGGAGGGTTTCTGACAGACAGGAGGGTTTCTGAAAGACAAGAGTGTGTCTGACACACAGAGGGTTTCTGACAGACAGAAGGGTTTCTGACAGACAGGTGGGTCGCTGGTTGTGTGGAGTCTGTAAAAGGGCAAGGACATCTTGCTCCAGCTGTACCTAGCTGGACACCTCGACAGGGTGAGCCAGACTAGAAAGCAAGGGGGGCATTTCAGATTTCCTGCAAACTGCACACACCATGGTGAAAAGCATCCCTACACTCGTTTGAGGATTCTGTCTTCAGAAATTCACTAAAGATCTCTTGGTGCAGAAGGCAGAACTCTGCTGTTCTTGTTCTTTCTTACTGTATGAATGTGAACTGACCTCACTGAGTTAGGGAGGTCACTGCACAGGCTGAGGAGTGCATGTGTAGCTCTGTATATGTGAACTCACCTCTCCTAAAAATTAGGGGGGGAAAAACCTGCACAGGCTGTGTGTCTGCCTGTCCTGAAAATAAGGGGGAGAAAACTGCATTGGTTGTGTGTGCATGTGCACTGACCTTTCCTAAGAAGTTAGGAGGGGGTACTGTGCAGGCTGTGTGTCTACCCTGCCCAAAATAAGGGGGTAAAACTGCATTGGGTGTGTGTGCATGTGTACTTTTCCCTTTCCCAAAAAAAACTGTGCAGGCTGTGTGTCTACTCTTCCTGAAATAAGGGAGGGCAAACTGCATTGGGTGTGTGTGCATGTGCACTAACCTTTCCTAAGAAGTGTCTACCCTGCCCAAAATAAGGGCCTTGTGGACAGCAAAAGCTCTGTGTGTAAATAAGTGCTGTTCTCCCTTGAGTGGCTTTACTTTCCTTCTTTCAAAATGACTGAAAATCATAGTGCAAAAGATAAAGCTGCATTTTTTTGCTTTGCTAGCTAAGTATAATGCCAGAGCCTCCCAAGAGGGAGAAGATTGGGTGCACAGTAACTGGTTTAATTTAGAAAATGTGATTGATAGGATACATTCTTTGCAACATGAAACAAAATTCAAACTGGGCAGAAATAAAACCACTCTCTGCTCAGTTTTGGGAGCCTCTCTTACAGCAGTTGTAGAAACTCCCTTTATGTGCAGAACTGAAGAAAGAGCAATTATTGACTCTCTACAAAATTTAGTGGAAATTTTGCAAAAACAATTAGATGAAAAAAGGAATCAGAATCATGCTTGGAGAGATGAGAATCATTCTTTAAGAGCTGCCCTAAGACAAGAACACACCAACACTTTAAAACACACTGATTCACCAAAAGAAACAGAAGAGAAAGAAACTAATCAAATATATCCTCAAAAAGAACTAACTCTGAGGAAAAACATTGGGGAACATTGCTGCCCGATCTTAAAACCTGTGGTTAAAACAGAATACAATTGTATCAATGATGAGAATTTTGACCCACAAATAACCACTACAAAAATCCTGTACACTGCTACTAAACTATCAGAACAGCAGCTAGTGGGTGCTGGGGACATGGGACATCCTTAACAACAGAAGCCAAACGTAAATTATGGTCCCTAACTCAGCACGCTGCTTTTTGGGCAGGCTGAGCCCTTTGGAATGGGGAGACCTTGTAGCTTTAGTTGGTACCCCTGACCAACCCCTAGAAAACATTCACAAAGCTGCCTGCTTGCAAATTATACATGAAATAAAATTCACTGGTGGCTATAAATCACCTATGCAATTACCTGTAAATGTAAAACAATACCCTCTTCCCTCTGGTGCCAAAGAAGGGATCAAACTGGTTATACAGGACTTGAGAAACTCCCCTGTATGGCCAATCCAAAAACCCAAACCTGACAATGGGGCTGTTTATCAATTTACTGATGATACCCTTGTGGGAGGAGATGAGATAGAAGTAGTGGGGGACAACCAGCAAAAATTAGTCTCCCATTTGGAAAGTCCTAACTTGCAAATTGTCTCAGAGAAAATTCAAAAACCTTCTGAGGAAGTGAAGCTTTTGAACACAGCCACTACTGGGACTGAAATCCTCAGTAATAGAAGGAACTGTAAAAAATCTGGCAATAACAGAAACTGAGAGCTTGAGTAGCAGCTAGACAAACCTGCCTCAGTAATTAAAGTAGCCTCTGCTTCCTGCCCCAAACAATCTTTGTTCACTAATTCTTTGTTCACTGATGTTTCTACTGAGCAAATTATTGCTGGGGGATGGGGTGGCTCTTGGGTTGGGCACTGATGGTTGTTTGGGGTGTTTTCCAGCCTGAAGTGTGGAGTGCCTCCTTTGTTGGCAACTACACTGACTCTTATGCTGTGTTTAGAGGAGGTACAGAGTGGATTCCTTCTGGGCACCAAAATGATTGGGAAGTTAAGAGAATTCCAGTCTGTGTTACATGCTGGACTGTTCCATCAGTTTAACCTCCTGCCTCTTCGTGGCAGATTCCATTGTGTTTACTTTTCACAGAATAATACCATGGAACTTGAGGATTAATTGCTGAATCCCACATGGAACCTGCACACAGTTACAGCACAGGACCTTACAGGTGGTGTTTTATTTTGTGAAGATTCAAAATCAAAATTGAACTGTTGTACAATTTTCCCATAAAATTATGTGTGGGAAAAACAATAGAAAATACTGAGGGGAACTCAATGTTAATGTTGTAACACCTACTACCCAACCACTGGTTATACTGAGCTTGAACATTTCTGAAATTGGACATTGGGTAATTCGGAAAACTGGCCAACAATAAATATTGTTTAATTCAGCATGGCCTTCTAAACAAGTCAAATTGCCAGTGCAAAACAATGTCTCAGTAATTCAGCCAGCTTGTTCACCTTCTCTAGGGGTGGACAAACAACCAGGTTGCAAAACCAGGAGGATCCTTTCAAGAAACAAACGAGACCTAACCGGTGTTGTGGGAACAAGATTGGGAATTTTGAATATTATTGATTAAGAAGTATTAATGAATAAATTGGTAACATCTCTCTAGCTCTCTGCTGTATCCAGGCTCAATTGTGGATGCAGTCAGTTGCTGCCTCAATTATACAAGAAGCCGAGGAAGCCACTTTTCCTACTGAAATTGGGAGAATAATTTGGGATAATGGCCATGATCTTGAAAATAGTTCCACTCCTGAGGAAAGCACTCCCCCAGCATAAACACAGCCACAGCCTTTGCACTGACCACATGCAAGGCTTCAGTACATTCAATATTCCCTATCACTGCACTAGGACTGAATCACCATGGAGCTGTTCTCTATCCTTTGAGCACAGAGAATGGACTCGGCAAATTGCTGAAAAGTAACAAACCATTAATTTGGAAACTTGCATTGCCTGGGAACAACAAGGGTTTATCTGTGAAAGTAATGCAATCAGAGCTCAAGATATTTCCTTAGACACAGAACAGAATGTCTGTAACTTTGAAAGTTGTCCAAAGGAGATTCCTGAAACACTGCTGGGGTATATGAGCAATGGCTGTGCATGCTTTAGAACTGCTTGTGATAGTATTTTCATACAAGATTTTGGTAGTGAATACTAAAAATCATTGAAATCTTTGTGTCTGTAACTTTACAAAAATTGCTGTTTTAAATTTGAAAATTGCTTGTTTTAAAATAGCTTATTTTAGTTGTGTTCCATTTTAAAATGAAATTAAGTATTTGATTTGTAATTTGAAAATTGCTTGTTTTAAAATTGCTTATCATGTTGTATTGCATCATGAATATTAAGACTGATTTTTAGTTATTATTTAATTATGTTGCATTTTCTTTAAGTATTCATTCAAACTGATTACTATATTTTCACCAAGAAATTATTATTATTAAATCAAAAAATTGAAATTGAAACATGGATTTAAATTATTTGCCTTTTGTAATCAGAAATCGAAATTGTTAAATTGATTAAAATTTATAAACATTGATTTAAATTGCTTACTTATCACTTTGTAATCATAAAATTAAACTGAAAATTGATTAACTGACGATTTTATTTTAATCAAGAAATTATTATTGTTAAATCAAAAATGGAAATTGAAAACTTATTAACATTGATTTAAATTTTTCATTTGTCTTTTTGTAATCAGAAATTGAAATCGATTTTTAAATTGATTATTTATTTTGTTTTCTCTCTCCTTTTACCTTTCCCTTATCTTTTTCCTGCTTTCCTATTCTGTCCAACACTCTGCCTCTGTTTTCTGGGATACGCTGCCAACTCCGACAGTCCTGAAGACTTCACCCCCCAGGAAGGAAGTGCTGCTGCCAATGATCCTGACTCAGGGGGGTGTAAGAGTCGGTGCCAAGTTTTCCCTGCTCTGCCTCTCGACCATCCCCAGAGACTGGGCCCCGAGATTGCTCCCCTTGCCCTGACCCGGAGCTCCGGCCTGGCCCAGCTGATGCTTGCGGCCCAAGGGCTGTTTGTAGCTGTGCCTGGTGCTTGCCATGGGACGCTGCAGGGTGCTGCTTATCGACCCTGTCCCGCACCTGCGCCACGGGGCCACCATCTGCACACACAATAGTCCATAAATCTCCCCTCCTTTCGGCCAGAGGCCACTCGCTTTGGGAAAAGGCTATAAAAAGTGACTTTCCTAAAAAGACTTGGAGATCTCTTTCTCCCCAAAGGATTGAGGACGCCTCTCGTCTCACAACGTCGGATGAGCACGAGGATGCGTCCCGTCTCTTGGTAGCCATATCCCATCCTTTTCCTCTCTCACCCTCTCTGTCCCTCTCACTCTCTCTCTCTATTGCAAAACTTGACTGTTAGCATACAATAAACTGCATTAGTGCTTTCTGCCAAACAAACCTGAGTCTCTTGCCTTTTGTCTTTTGCACCCTGGGGTTGAACGAACCATCACGACTCCCGCTCGGGTTGAGCGGATCGTGGCATCGAGCGCAGCCTGCGGGAGCTCTCCGGTGCCCGCAGCCCCGGCCCCTCGGGCTCTGCAGCCGCTGCAGCCCAGCTCCGTGCCGGGACAGGCGCTGACAGCGCCTGCGAGCTGCCGCCTGCGGGGACAGGACAGCTGCGCCTCGGAGTCCGCCTGCCCGGCAGAAAGAACCAGCAGCCCCGGGCTGCTCAGCATTGTCCCCCGCATTCCCTGCCCGCCGGCCCGGAGCCCGGGGACACCGAGCGCTGCCACCGCCGCTTTGGGTCCCTGCCGGGGAACGGGAAGCGGCTCCTGGGCGAGAAGGCAGCGCCAAGGAGCCTCCAGAGCCCGAGGCAGGCAGGATGCGGCGCTTTGTGCCTCCACTCGGCGCCTGCAGTGCTTTGGGCTCTGAGGCACGTTCAAGTTCATGCCGAGCCAGCCCTGAGCCGGGCAGGGACACCTCCCGCCTGAGCAGCGGCGCCGAGCCCGGGGCGCCACGGCCCAAACTGTGCCGGGCACGGAGCAGCCACCTCCGGGCTAGCGAGAGCCACCGGGATGAGCCATCGCTGCTGCGGCACCGGCTCGTCGCCAGCGATCCGCGGCAAGGAGGAGACCGCGGGCAGCCGCTCCCTCCGCCAGCTCAGGCCAGGGGCACACGGGGGAAGCCGGCGCAAGGAACTCGCCAGAACCGCCCCGTTCCCCTGAGCGCGGCCCCTCCGGCCGCAGCGAGCCCGGGCTGGGGCACAACCGAGCGGGGTCGTACCTGTGCTGGAGCCGCTCCCGGCTCCGGGGCCGCCTGCCCGCTCCGTCCCTGCTGATTCTCCGAGCACACCAGCCCGCGATCAGAATGCAGCTTTGCGTCAATTCAAACCCATAGAACAACAGCATTAAGGCACTCTCCTTCCATTTAAAGACGCAATTAATGGAAAACCAAAAATGATTACAACGGTGTGTTTTCCTTCAATTGAGACCCTTCCAATCATAGATGGAGGCTCTCCCCAGTTCGAACACAATTCCTGAAATGAAGTTTTTCTTCTTCATTTTAAACCCCCTTTTTGCTCATAATCCTTTTGTCTTCTTTTTTTTTTTTTTTTTTGGTATATTTTTAATATGTCTTTTTACCTTTTTGTTTTGTTTTGTTTGTTTCTTTGTTTTAGTTTATTTTTTGTTTGTATTTAGTTTGACTTTTCCTTTGGGGTTTTTTCTGGCTGAGGCGCACTGGACAGTGATTGGTGTCACTTCTCCCTCCTCTCTGGTCACACCCGGGGCTGCTGCCGCTGCCGAGTGCTGGGAGTTTCCTCCCAGTCCCCTCGCAGTGTCCCTCTGCCTGGCAAGCACCGGCAGCGATGGGGAGAGCACTGCCAAGGAACTGCGAGCGCTGCACCTTCCCCGTGCTCCTCATCCCCTCCCAGCTCCTTCTTGTTCACTCCCGCTGCTCCCACTCGCCCTCCCAGTTCCCTCACAGCATTCCCTGTGCTCCCAGTTCCCTCCCAGTGTTCCCAGTATCTCTTCCAGCGCTCCCACCGACGGCAAAACCCTGCGGGGCTCTGTGGGAAATAGGAAAGGTATAGAACTCTCAGAAAGGTGAGTGAAAGCAAATTTCAGGATGGAGAAATGCAAGAATGTTGAAGATGAGAGGACAAGAAACAGGGCTGTGAGCTGTGTAGACAGAGGCCTCAGGAAAATATGTTTAGCAAGACAGTAGAAATATGAAAGCTTAATAATGAAGATTTATCCATTGCTTGAATCTGTTACAGGCAAGATTTGTTCACAGCAAGATGTACATGTGGCTTTATTAATTGGCTGAGCGATCTCTTGTCAGCTTTTAATATTATGCTGTTCGGTAGAGAGTTGTTAAAATACTTTGTCACAAAGAGAACTTTGTCTGCAGTGCAGGCAGCTGGAGCTGTTCCATCTCCCTTGCTTGGTTCTGTAAAATGAGGCTGATGACTGTGATGCAATAAAGCTCTGAGACAGCTGCTCCAGCATTCCCCACCTGTTGTTTGTGCACATAGATACAGGTAAATATAAGGTAAGAGAAAAAATATCCCAGAAAAACCCAACAGTGCTGGTGCCCCGTGTGCTGCCCTGTTTGGTTTTATGAAACAACTGTTGGAATCCCCAGATAGTTAAAAGGGACACCTGTGGAATGATCCTTTTGGATTATAAATGGATATTATTCTCATCTCCTCCTGGCTGCTGCACACCCTGGGATGGAGCTGAGGAAGGAGCCTTGTGGAGAATCAAGGTGAGCTCTGGGGAAAAGAAACCACGGGACAAGATTTGTCTGTTGAGAAATGGGACGTTCATCACTGGCTAAAGACAATTATTACTGCTGAACCTCATATCAATATTCAGGATGATGAATTGAAAGACCTTTTAACGTGGGTCCATGTGAACTATTCCAGCACAGACCTTAACTCTGTCTTCACATTCTCTTTTTGGGATGTTGTCCACTGGAAACTTTATAATCCATTCACTTTTGGACAGGATCAGAGCAGGTTAAAATTATTGCTGCTTGTCCAATGATCATGAACATTTTTCAACAGCTGACCCCGTCTGTGCTTTTCTTTGGACCCCAAAACGTATCTCCAAAACTCTCCCCATAATAATTGCCTAATTCAAACTGAGCATCCCACTTCTTTTCTCCCTCAGCTCAGTGTCCCTTTTCCTGCAGCACTTCCTCAGGATGTTTCAGCCTATTCCTGTTTTGGTTTTAGTTAGAGACTGGGCAGAAATACTTATTAATGTAGTGGTTTTGGTTGACTAATTTGAAATGTCCTTGTTGTGAGATAGGATTAGGGGGAATGAAAAAACTCAACTTTAAATTGTACAAAGAAAAACTTTATTATTAGAAAGTTTAAAAAAACCTCTCAGAATAAATCTTTGGACCACTTTTCTTCCTCTTACACACTCCTCTTTTTCACACCAAAAACGTACAAAAACCAATTCCGTTTTTTTACAATCTTTAAAATAGTTCTTTTGATTTTTTTTTTTTTTTGATAGAACTGTTTGGTTGGGCTGTTTTTGTTTTTTTTTTTTAGTGTATGGAAATTTTTTTACAAAAAGCCCTTTCTTATGGCTTTGATGTCACAGTGTTTATCTGCATGGGAGAATGGAAATCTGATCACTATGCAAAAATCCTTTTTTCAGATTAATAGGTTTATTTTGTAATTCTTTTTGAGGACCATTCTAACTAATGAGGCATACGTTAAGGATTATAATAGTTAAAACAAAAGCTTTTCCTATTTTTTTTTCTGAGAATAGAGGGTTTCTTCTTCTTCTTCCTTCTTCCTTCTTCTTCCTTCTTCTTCCTTCATCTTCCTTCATCTTCCTTCTTCTTCTTCTTCTTCTTCCTCTTCTTCCTCTTCTTCCTCTTCCTCCACATCCTCCTCCCCCCCACCCCCGCAGAACAGTAGGGATTTTCTTACTATTTAAACTTAAGGGATTACAGCAATTTTAACATCTACTCACTTTAACACTAATATCTTTGCTCATATTTACAGTCACAATACTTATATTTACTCCATAATATTTTTATGCATTATAGGGAAACATGTTTTTTATTCCATAGCACAAAAAAGAAGAGAAATTTCATTTTGTGACTTTCCCCTTTTCCTTATTTGGGACTTGACTCTTTTTTAGTTGGACCTTGGTGGTTTTTTACTGGTTTTTTGCATATTATTATCTTTGTTTTGTTTTGTTTTGTTTTTTTTTACTTTGGAGAGAGAACAAAGTATCTGCAAAATTATATTCTGCACACTGAATAAGTTAATAATTTTGTTGGGCAGTGGATGGTTCACTCCTGGATCTCTTCGAGGCTGAGGCTGGGAGTTATTTTATGATACAGAGTTTTTTAAGGCCATGCTTGGCTGGGCTGGGATTGTAAGGGTTCAGCCAGCAAGTGGTGATTAATTTCTTGTCTGCATTCCATCCAGGAGGAGAATTCAGCTCAGCCTCACCCTCCCCATCCTGCTCCAGCCCCAGCCAGGTGAGTTATCTTGTGAGAGGCTGGAAATGGAAAAGAGCTCTGCTGGGTTCCTTGTTTTGCAGGAAGGAGCAGCAGTAAAACGTGTGCCAGACACTGCCAAACCTGGGGCACAGCCTGGGATCATTGTTCAAACAGTAGATCTGGCAGTGAGAGCAAATGGGAATGCTGCCTTGCCTAAAACTGATTCTGAAAATGAAAGTTCAATACACCATTGCATTTACCAGAAATCAGACAGATTCCTGACCCAGAAAAGTGTTCTGATTCCTCAAAGGGGAAATTTCTTGCTATGCCTGTGAGATATGTTAATAATTATCTCAATCCACAATAGGAGGCCCTGTCTCATCATGGAATCAAGGAACTAAGACAAGCTATAAAGGAGAATGGCCTGGCTTGCCCTTATTTTGGGAACACGATATAAATTATTTGTAATTCCTGTGATCTCACTCCTGCAGATTGTCATAATGTGGCTTCCCTGACTTTAACCAATCCTCAGTATCTCCTGTGGGACTTGCAGTGGAAAGGTGTCTCTGCAGGCTCAGAGAAAGTTGTGCTGGCAGTGCCAATGCTCAGCTCCCAGTTGCTCAGCTGGCTGGGGATTCACCGTATGACAAGCGCCAGGATCAGGCTGTGCTGCCCAGAGCTGCCTCAGGAGATGCCAAGAGCGCTGTGAGAAAGGCTTTACGTGCTGTAGAGCCAGCTGGTAGCTGTGCTTTTCCACAGCAATGCAAGGCCACACTGAAGCTTAGAGTGCTGTGCTGGGGTGACTTTGTGCTGGTGAATTGTATCCCCATTGGTCTGTCTAGCCCAGAAATAAGTTTTGTACCTTTAAGGCTGGATTGGAGAGTGAAGAGGGGGGAAGGAGAGGTGGTGGAATGTCTCAGGTGGTTGTTTCAAAACCTAGAGACAGGAGTTTCATCGCTTCCTCTCCTGGACTGTGTCACTGTGGGGGACAGCAGGTGTGAGCTCTCCTGTGGTTTTAGTTTGTTTTTGACTAACTGAAGCAGAGAAGTTCCCTGGAACATTTTTTCCTGTTTTTTTCCTGGAATTATTTGAACCTGCTCTGCACTGGGAACCCGGGGGAGCACCAGGAGCTTGGAGCTGTGGCCACCAGGGCCTGTCCTGGGCAGAGACATTTTCCAGTGCTGGAGGGACTGAGAACAGACTGAGCTGAGCTGCCACTGACAGGAGAGGGACTTTCTGAATTTGTCATCTCTTCAGAGCAGCGAGAGGTTTTCTGTTCATTATTGTTCATTTATTTCTGCTGGCAGTGCTCTGCCTATTGAATAAACAGTTTTTTTCCACTTTGCCCTGAGGAAATTCCTTCGTGAACCGGTTCAGGGAGGAGCCCTTGGGTTTCCTTCCTGGTAGGGGCGGGGCCTTGGAGGTTTTCTCCCAAATTTGCCCTAAACCAGGACATTAACCAATCAACAGTAACTTTCTTAAGAAATTGAGGAAATATTGTTTTAAACATTTATGCACAAATGACATTAAAGCAAAGGAAAAAAAAAGTGAAAAGGAAAGTTCACGCCAGGTGAGCTAATTACTTCTGTCTTATCTCTACAATAAAATAACTGTTTTTTGTATTTAAAGAACAGATTTTAACAGAAGTTAGTATCATGCAAACTTCACATTTCTCATCCCTGTATTGAAAGAAATGGATCATTCAAACATATTTTACCAAAACTTAAATCTCCTTTCACTGCAACTTAAAGTGACTCAGATATAATAGAAGGTACACCTAAGAGGATATCAAGTTACTATTATGGAATTGATTTTAGTAGCACTTAACAGAATTTAAAGGACCAGAACTTGATTTGAAAACACTTAAGATTTAACTTTGCTTAGTCTAATATTTAACCTTAACAGAAATTAACTTAGCACTACTTAAAGGTAACAGAATCTTGATTCATTTTGATTCTATCATTACAAAAAGTTACTGAAAATTTGTCATACAGCAGTTAAACAAGCAAGTAAACAACTCTATTGAGATAGTAGCAACATGAATTTGCCATAGGAATTCAACTGCTGCAGTTTTTAAAGACTACTTGTATGATAGATTTGAGTTTGGCTGAATAAAAGTAATGGGATATAAATACTAAAGGCTACAATAATGAGTTTTACACAAGTAACTAACTAGGTTAGGTTAGTGGATATGTAAGACTGATCCTTGCATACAAAGAATTACAAAGATAAGGGTTTAGTTTGTTCTAAAGAGTGAGCTGTTGTTTCCTGTATTTGTGGTCCTTCCATAGACTTAAACTTGGCAAGGAAGAATAATTACACTTGGATTATTAACATCTGGAAGGAAAGTTTCACAATAAAAACTGGAACTTTTCTATGGAGTAAAGAGCAAACAGCTGGTAATCCAACCAGCGTGACTGAGTCGAGGCGTGCCTTGGGACACTGATCTGTATCCAGGGGTGGCTTTGACAGCTGAGGCTGCTTCCCCCAGTGCCTGAAAGCGCCTGGGACACTCCAGCCAGGGCCCAGGGTGAGGGCATTGGGCTTGGGAGAGAGCAGGAGCTCAGCCCCTGTGCCTGGGAGACTGACAAGTGCTGTCCTTGCTCCTTTCAGTGTCCATGGGCGTGAGGGGCGTTGCTCTCATATCGGTGTCCCCAGCATGTTTGGGGTGTCACGCACACATTGTCCCAGTGATCCACAAACTGCAGTGGGAAGCAAATGAGCAGATGAGTGCAGGACCGTGGCTGTGCCCGAGGGTGCCAGGGCCAGTCCAGCGCTCCCTGTGCGGCCGGTTGTGGGTCGGTGTCACAGTGTGACTTGGGTTTGCCAATTTTAATAGATTTAATTTCTTTTTGAGAGAGGGTTTAGGAGTAGAGACAAGGCAGGCTAAAAACTTAAGAGGGTATAAGCAGAAATTTATTAATAGCACAAGAAAAAAGAATTCAGAATAAGATTCCTAGATTGTTCCTTCCTCCCCTTTCCTTCATTCCACATTACTTAACAACAACATACAGAGAACACTTCAGTCACTTATCCACCCAAATAATAATTTCAGTTCACTTAAGAGAGAAAAGTTCCTTTTTCTGGTTTAGGCTTAGGGGATGTCTTCACCTTCACAGTCTGCATCCGTCCAGAACCTACAGAACAATGGGTTTTCCTCTCATTCCCAAAGTCCGTCCAGAGCTGTGATATGGGATACAATGCACACATGGGGTACTACTTTCAAAGGCAGGCTGCTGAAAAACAAAATTCTCTTCATCTCCTTCTCTATCAAATGTCTCTGTTCATATTCCAGTCTCAAAATAGAGAGCTCAATTTCCCTAAGGCAAAAAGTCTTCTTCTCAAGTAACAACCAAACCTCCCCATGTACATTTCACAGTTTAAAGGAAATTTAGTGAAGTCACAATCCCCTCATAGCCCCACAAAAAAGGGTTTTCAGCTTCTTATCTGTCCCAGTCTGGGGTTTTTCCTTTGCTCTGAGATCACCCCAGAGGGACACGAAGGTGGTTCAAACCTTGGTTTTCTCTGAAGCAGCCAAAGAGAGATTGCCGGAGACAGTTTTCTTTTTTTCCACGGATTGTTTATTATTTCTTATCTCTGGGACTTTTTGCCTGGCCAGCAGGGTCTGCTCAGCCTGGCATCCATGGTGGAATCTGCCTGGTGAAGGCAGGGCTTATCTTATATAGTTTGTACTACGTATTACGTGTTTACAAAATTTTCCCAATTCAATACAATTTTATTAAATGGTCCAGCCCTGACCCCATCCAATCCAAGAGTGCCAACGTGTCACCCAACATGGATGACATGGAGAAGAAGGAGGAAAAGGTGTCCACCCACCAAATTCTCTATCTTGGCCACGTGTCCCTTATCATAAACATTCCAAAAACCTATTTATCTACGTTCTAACAATCTAATTTACACTTCACTAATTTTGGTAGCTTGTTTCCATTCTCTTTGTGCTGACAACTTCCCCCAGGGGTTAGAATTCAGCACCTGTGACACCAGGGTCTCACTCAGAGGTCTTTGAGACCCTTGACAGGGGGGTTTTGAGAACCCCAAGGAGACCAGGGGTATGCCCTGGGCTCCCACACTTACAAGCTGCTTCTTTTCAATCCCTTTCCATCAGGAACTTTATCTTCATTCCGCCAACTGCTTTGACTCAATGCTTTATTTCTTCACATTCAGGGAGCTCAGGAGATCAAGAATCTTATCCAGGCATTAAGAAGTTAAAATTGTATCCAGATGGTGAAGAAGCCACATGGGCAGCTGGAGGCCTCTTCTGCCACGGTGAGAGCCGGAGCCAAGGGAGCCGGGGCCGCCAGGCAGGGCCGGGGCCGCCCGGAGCTGGGCCCCAGGGGGTTGCTATTGGCCTGGCAGCCAGAAGGCAAAAAGGGGAGAAATTAGCCTTAGAACATGATTTATGAAAGTGAAATAACTTTTATTTGGTTTCCCAAGCTGACCACTACTAAATGCACTCTCGATTGGTCCCCGCAGCTCACAGGGGAAGCCCCCAGAGATGGGACAGCCCCTCCTGTTCCCCAGCCTCGTGGTGCTTTCCCTGAGGGGAATCCACCCCTCCTCCCTAGCAGGTGAAACCAGCACAATCGAGGACACTCTGGCCAAGGCTGCTTGTGGCAGCTGGGCTGGGACTGGCTGCCCCTCACTCTGCTTCACAAGCACCACAGATTTCACAAGCAAAACTTCTCACCCCCTTTTTCACTGAGCATCAAAAATTACATACTGAGCTGGGGTTAATAGCAAATTCTCCAGTCCCTTTAAATCATAAGGCATCATAAGGGGAGTTGACAATTCAGACCATAAAACATCAGCAAAGTAGAGAGATCCCAGCCTGTGTTCTGTAACCTGTGGTGTGGTTCCTTAATTCCCAATAAGCGAGGGGTTCCCACTGCGGGTTCTTTCCCCTGGCACTGTGAAGCCGGACCGGAGTGATGATTTTTGCTGCCATATGAAAATCCCCCTCCTTCAGAGCCTTTTTTAATCACACCCAGTTTTCACGAGGGTCAGGAGGGAACAGGTCAGGCTCAGCACCTGGATCTGCTGGTCCCGGGTGGAAGGGCCCCCTGCTCAGTGCTGGAGCTGCAGTCAGATGTGATGGATCGGCTGCTCAGCACCGTCAGACAGAATGGCTCCCCCTCCTCTGCTGGGCACAGGGGGTGATGCTGCGGCCGCTCTCCAGCAGCAGCAGCGCCACCTTCAAGGGGCAGGCAGAGTCAGAGCGGGGCAGGGCCAGCAGCATCCGCAGAGGATACAGCCTGAGACTGCTCTTGCTTTGTCTGAGCCCCAAAAATCCCCCTCTGGGCGGGAGCACAGCATTGCCTGCTTGTGTCCCGTAGTAGCCAGAGCAGAGAGCTCAACACCAACCTTGTCCCAGAGGCTGAGGGGAAAAATAGAAGAAGAGACAACATGCATGACATACATGGTTAAAGTGATTTCAGACCGTGCTTTAGGATGGGGGAGCCGTGCTTGCCCAGAAGAGCAACCATGGTTTTATTCTCATCTCTGTCCTCGGACATGTCCTGTCCCACAGTTCAGTTCTCTGGCTCACCTGTTGTCTTGGTCTGAAGGAGAGGTATCTGGTAATAAAGGCGGAAAGTTCTTTTTGAAATGGAGAATATAAACACTTTCATTTAAAATCATTAATGTAATTTTGAAATTAAGGGGCTCTCAGGCAAAGATAAGGGAATTACAAATAACAATTCTTTACTAGGAAAATTAAAATAGAAATATAGTATTACAAAGGACAATCTTAACTCTGATAGGGTCACAATACAACTTGACACTCTGTCAGTCAGTGTTGGTGGCAGTCCCATTTAATGGTGGCTAGGGTCCTCCTGCAGTGGCAGATGTGCTTCAGCTGAAGTAGTGGTTCTGTGGAAGGTGCAGTTTTCCTCTGAAGGTACGCAGATAATGTGAAAGGTTTGGTGTTCCTCTGGAATCTAGTTGAAAGACCGATAACCTGCTGTTCAAAATCTCAGTTTTTTATTTAGGTAGGAAAGGCTTGGCTCCTCCTGCTTGCTGGAGCATCTTTTAATGGGAGATGTAATTTTATGAGTCATACAGTGGGACTTAATGGGCCATTAGCAGATGATATGTTCTTGGAGGGAGGATGGGTTGTGGAAAAGATAAAGATGATTTCCTCACCTTGTTTTAAAGATGGCCCATTAGCAGGTAATATGTGCTATGGAGATAAGGAAATCACTGCTTCACTGGGCTTCCACGGATTGTAATGGAATACACATTTCTGGCCACGTGAACCCAGCACAGCTGTCTCGGCGCAGCAGGACAGGTGATTGTGGCCAGACGTGGCTCTGTCACCGCCAGGATCAGTTCCGGGGCTCGCCCATCGCCGCCAGGGGAGCGGGTCCTTCTGCTGACACGGGAGCATCGGTGATGGACGACTGGGAGAGAGACGGGGACACGGACTGGAGACCAGAATGCAGATGTGCTGTGAGCTACAGGTGCTTATGGACCTTTTTGGGAAGGCTGGGAATGTTTTACTGCATTTATTGGGTTAAACATCACACACTCAAACATTTTACAACCCCTCTACTTGATTCCACTTTCCTTCCTTTTGACAGTCTAGAAATTTTTAACTAGGTTTCATAGGCTTCCTTGGTGTTCTGTTTCTGCTGGTTCTGGATGGACCTGAGGCTTCTTTGTGCTTTTGGTGCCCTGCAGAGTGTTGATGGAGATTTTTTTGAGGTTCCTGCCTCAAACCCTTCTAGAGAGACCCTCTTGGTGAGTGCTGTACTGCCAGTGCTGGGCCACCCCAGCTCATCTCCCTGAGCTGTGTGCTCCTGGGGGTCGTCCAAGGAGCTGTTCCTATTCCCAAAACATTCACCTCTTCCTCCTGCTTCCCCTTGGCACATGGCTCTTATGTTGGCCAGATGTGTTCTGTGACTCTTTGCTGTGCAGTAGTTTTCATTGAGGAGGTGTTTTGAGCACTTGAGTTCTGCCCTTAGAACTCCTCCCATAAATGGTGTGAGAGAAGGGGAGCAATGCTGTGCAGATGTCCTGGTTTACACACAAGACCAAATCCTTAGGAGATTTCTATTCCTGCCAAGCAGCCAATCACCTGCCCTGTGAGCAAGGAAAGTATGTTACTGGTGCTTGTGTTAACTGGTTAGAAACTGGATAATTTCAAGAAAAAAAGAAAAATATTAATTATGTCAAATAATTTTGGGGTTCAAAGGATTTGGAACTATATAAACATATATTTACACGTCTGGTTTTGTATCCGACATACACGTATATATTTGTGTGTGTGTATGTATTTTTAAGCCAGCTCACCTAAGCTGGGAGAGTAAGGTAGAAATGCCCCTTCCCCACCTGTGTTTTTAGTCCCCCCTTGAAATGCATGTGTTTTTGCACAATTATATAACAGTGCTACTTTTGGATAAAACTGGGCTTAGTCAAGACGAATGTGTGCAGAGAATGTATGAGAAATCTTGGAAGTGCTGCTGCTAATAGAGATTTGTCAGTTTCTAGAGTGAGTTTATCCCACTACTTTGCTGCTATTAAAGAATCTCCTATTTCATAATTTCCCCTATTACCCATAAATGCAGCCGAGTTAGAATTGAGTCCCAGCCTTTTTTCTCCTTCTCTCTCCCACCTTGGCTCATTTCCTTCTCTCTCCCTCCTTGACTTCTCCCTCTTTAAATTTGAAGAGGCCTCAGCTGCCTCCCTATTTCCTTCTTCTCTCACCTTCCAGGTCCTGTTTCCCAGACCTTCTTCTTTCCTTATAAAACCCTTGATAACATATTTTGCCCTTAAGGCTTGGTTGTGTCCTTGTTTTTCTACCTTCTGGGTGCTGGGGTGAAGGGGTGGCTTTGAGGAGCACACCCTGCTCCCTTTGCTCAAGAAACCAGCATTACAATGATCCCAATCTCCTGCTGCTGAGGGCTTCCTTAGCCTCTTGCTGAAATGGAAAATACCCAGGAAGCTTTTCCTTTCTGGAGATTAGAATGCTTTCCACAAGTCCTTGAGATGTGACCATGATGGTTAAAAACCCACAGTGCAAATGAAGCTTTCCTCCTTCTTTCCCTCACTCCATGCTCTGTCCTTTCCCTAACGCTATCATCTCAACAACAGCTAAGGAAACCTTTCTCCTCTTGTCAATTGGCAATGCAACTGCTTTTACATTCTGTTTTCAAATAGGTTTTAAACTCAGGCTCTGCCCATGCTAGGGATTGCAAGTTTTGAGGAAACTCCCCAGCAGTGGAAGCCTGCAGCAGCCCCAGGTGTGACTGGAAAAAAAAAAAAAAAAAAAAAAAAAAAAAAAAAAAAAAAAAAAAAAAAAAAAAAAAAAAAAAGAGAGAGAAAAGGGTGAGTTATGATAAGAAAAGGAATGTAAAATTACGAAGAAAAACTTCTTTTCGGTAATTGTGTTTGAACTGGGGAGGGCCCCCCTTCACAGAGGTTTTGAAGGATTTCCATTGAAGGATAACACACCTTTCTCATGACTTTTGGAGTGTCTAAGTCACTAGGCAGGAAACCGCGGTTTTCCTCTAATTTCGTGTTTAAATGGAAGGAGAATGGCTTTATGGTGCTGTTGTATGGGTTTGAATTGAGGGAAAGCTCCAATTTACCGATCTTAAGGGTCAAATGCCGGCAGACTCCCAGCAGCGCCGGACGCCCCCAGCCCCAGCGTCGCGCTGTCTTGCCCTGCCCCTGCCCTGTTGCTGCAGAGCATGTGCTGAGAACATTCCGAAACAGCTACCGCGGGTGCTGCTAGTTACTTTTTCACAAGTAGAAAACCAGGAGAGTGCTTTCCAGGACACGAGCGGCCGATCTCATGTTGAGAACAATCCGAGGCACCTACCCCGGGTGCTGCTAGTTACTTATTCACCGGCTCCACTGGGAGATTGCTTTGCCGGACAGGAGTGGCCGAGCCCCCGCTCCGCCCCTGTGCCTCGCTGCTGGGTCAAAAGTACCAAAACCCGCTACGGCCCCTCATCCCCCGGAGCTGGAGCGGCTCCAGCACAGGTACGACCCCGCTCGGTTGTGCCCCAGCCCGGGCTCGCTGCGGCCGGAGGGGCCGCGCTCAGGGGAACGGGGCGGTTCTGGCGAGTTCCTTGCGCCGGCTTCCCCCGTGTGCCCCTGGCCTGAGCTGGCGGAGGGAGCGGCTGCCCGCGGTCTCCTCCTTGCCGCGGATCGCTGGCGACGAGCCGGTGCCGCAGCAGCGATGGCTCATCCCGGTGGCTCTCGCTAGCCCGGAGGTGGCTGCTCCGTGCCCGGCACAGTTTGGGCCGTGGCGCCCCGGGCTCGGCGCCGCTGCTCAGGCGGGAGGTGTCCCTGCCCGGCTCCCGCACGCTGCGCTTGTCTCCGCGGGTGCTGTCGCAGCGTCCAGGCACCGGCGGCTGAACCATGGTTTTAAAGACCTAAGATTGTAGCTAAGGGTTAGAAGCAATTCATATTGATCAGGGTGGAAGTGAGAAAAACAAACGATGGATTAATGATGATTGGATGCTTCAGCTAGTGCTACTAGAGGTATTGTTTGCCAGTATGAGCTTGTTTCAGTTTTCGTTATGGAACGAAGTGGAGTAAGTGAACTGTTATAAGAACAGATAGAAAGCAGTAGAACAATGGCTAATATCTGGACTTTATAGCAATCCATCACGAAGCAGGGGATATTCCGGATTGTGTCAGGGAGTCACGGAGACCTGGTGAAGACTTGCCTTACTTCATCTTCCAAGAGCCAATTCGAGGCCGCCGACCCAATTCAAGAAAATAGCACACCCATGATGGACTATTCGCCTCATTCTAGTACAGAGGGGAAATGGGAGGTGCTGGGATTATGCATAAGTATGGAATGTATGATTTTGGGAAATAGTTAGAGGGCAAGGAACCTTGCCACCCCTTACAGGGAATCCCCCCCGTGCAGCCCGCCGGCGTCTTAACAAGCACAGCACTTTGTAGCTTTGACTAGTTAGAGAGAGTTTGTCCATGAACCTATCGGCTGAAATGCGGTGACTGCGGTCGGCGAGGTGCTGCTGGGCTGATAGACAGACAGCTCGGGTGAGTGACGCCCTCCGGCCGTCCCGGGACATTCCTGAAGTGAGGGCTCCACCGCCCGGACTGTTCATCCAGCAGCACACAAGGACTCCTGACTGCTGAAACTCGGGACAGAACCGTGTGTTTAAAAACTGAAACAGTATTAAACGGGGATCTGTAAGGCGTACGCGTGGTGAGGAAAGGCCATTGGGAAGGCGTGGGACATGTCCCTGCACAAGCTGTGCCTGTGCCGTGTCCCTGAGAGCTGCCCGCTGCATTTGGTGTCGGGGCTGTTGTGCCGGGCTCGGCCTTTGGCTGCCGCCAGAGCGGGATTTTGCCATTTGTTGTGCCGTAAAGGGCTCAGTTTGCTGCCAATTCGGGGCTAGCACTTTTAAGGGCAAACCCTTGTCTATGGTCATTATGCTGCTGTGAATGTATCGTGGCTCTGAGAGGGGTTGTGAGGAAAAGAAAGCCCCCTCCCCACCGTGGTGTGTGGTGTGTGTACTTCAGCTGACCTGGAATCCTTTGGGGGGGCTTTAGTACAGGGTGTTTGTGAGTGTTTCCCGCGGGAATAATCAGGCTGTGATGCTGGTTTGCGTGGAAGAGATGTTCGTTTGCGTGTCAGTGAGTGACGGAGACTCGTGTGCCTCAGACCTGTCGTGTCTTTTTGATGTAACATTGCCATCTTGAGTTAAAAGTTGGTAGGGTTTTTTGGGAACGGAGACATGGACGTTTTTGAAGAAAATTAGTACAGACAAAGGACAGGAACGATTTAGCAGGGCAGAGTGAAAGCGTTTAATAAGGGCTTAGTGTGATTCCAGACACGGAGGTTGTGTTTGTAAATAATAAGGGTAACTTGTGTCTGAGAATCCAACCTAGGCACACGGAAAGAGGGAGTTCCCTTCCCTCAGTGGTTTGGGCTGGGCTCGTGGGAGTTTGTGAATTCAGTCAACTGGTGGATGGACAGGAGAAATGCAAAACTATATTTTGAAGGTTTATATCAAACATCTGCTGGAAAAGTGGTGGGTTTGGACTGGGAACAACCGGCTGTAGAGAATTTAGAAAGTCAAGAAGAGGTGAATGGAATAGTTTGTATTTGTGGGGAGTTTCCTGCAGTTTCTGGTGCATCTAGAGGCTGGCATGGTGCGTGGGTGCTATTGCAGTGTAAGATTGGCACGGGATGCTGTTCTTGTTCTTCTGCTAACTGTACAGAGAGTGTGCTCAGGGCCACCAGCTCCCTGATGGAGCTGATTTAGAACCAGAAATTTTAAAGCTGGTGTGTGGAAAGTCACACTGAGTACCTGAGCTGTGGCTGTGTGAGAGGAAGGCTGGGAAAGGGCTGTAAGGAGCTGTGGAGCTCGGTTTGGGTGGGAGAGAGACAGGAAGCAAAGGAGGAGATATTAAGAATTAGAGTGCTGGTTTTGTTGAGGGGAGGAGGAGTGATGGGAGCTAACCAAAGTAAAGAGATCTGAGGGAGGGATTCAACAACTAGTGGATTTATTTCTACGACAATCTACAGGAGACATTAAACACAAACTTCAGAATATACAGGGCCCGACATCCCAAGGTTTAGGGACTTGGCTAGAAGTGGCATGGAAAGATTTTAGCAGCTGGAAAGAAGGGTGCAAAGAAAGGATGAGGAAACTGGTAGCAGGAGGAAGGGAAGAAGAAGCAAAGGGAGGTGTAGACAAGAGCCACCAGGGCAGGGAGCAGCCCAGGCAGGGACAGACCAATGTGCACTGTGTGAGAAAACTGGACACTGGAGGAACCAGAGCCCACAAGGAGGAAAAGACGATGATGGAAGGGAAGAAGATCAGAAAGGGGAGGCAGTGGCTGCTTATGTTAAGGAAGGCTGAGGTGGACTGGGAGATCTTATTTACACATATTTATATCTTAGTATTTATGTAGTTTTGCCTACATTCACTTCAGATTAAAATGAACCAAAACTCCTCTTGTGCTTGTGTCTCCCCAGTTTGGGGATTATTGGGGGTTTTTGACAAAGATGTTCAAATTCTTTATTGCACTTGAACTTTTCAAAATTGTTTTTGGAGAATATGTCTTTGTTTTTTGGGCATATTCTAGACTTTGAGATTAGTTTTTGCTGGTTTAAGGTTTTGGGTTTATTACTTATTACTGTTAGCCTTGCACCTTTACTTTGTTTGAAAGTTTTGACTTCGTTTATTGCAAAGGTGTTTTCTTTTCTTTTTGATTCTTGCAAGCATGGTAAATGTCAGGCATTTTTCATTGTTTTGGTTAGCTAATTTGGATGAACTATTCTTTATTTTTAATTTTTTGTTTTATTTCCTTCCTTTTCTGGAAAATTTTAAGTAAATTCTTTCACTTACTTTAAGCATTCTTTACTTAGCTAATTGTTGTGATAGGTGTATTTAAGTGCTTTTCTATGCACTTTTGACAATGAGGTGAAAATTGTTTTGTGTTTCAACATTTTTTATTTTAAAACACATATTATAATAGATACTACAAAGCTTATGCTGACTAGTATTAATATTACAATTACAGGGTGCTATAGTGTGTATAAAATTCTAGTTTTGTTTCTTGACTATTTAAAGAGTATCTCATTAGTGATGACTTGTGTTTTGTTTTAGTGTTTGTATAACTTTGTTCTTTTTGCATTATGATAGACAGGAACTAGAGATTTTGTCTATTTTTTTCAATTTTCTGTAAGATTTTAGTCAGGTTTTGACGTTTGATTAATTGTCTTATTATTGTAAGGTTTATTTTAATAGTAGGTAATAATTTGTGATACATTGTGTAATTACATCTTATTAGTTGGTGGGATACAACGGGTGTAAAATATGAGAAGTCACATCCAACAATTTTAGAAAATTGATAAATACAAAAATTAGAGTGATTCTTCTCAGATAAAGTTACATAATTGTTCTTATCTATTTTTATGAAAGCACAAGCAGTTTTTAGGCATGCACAGCCTTAGCTGATATATACTGATATATGATATAAACACAGTTTTTTGACTAGTATTTGGATGAATTTTAAAATGACAGACTCTTTGTTTAATGTCTAGACATATATGATGGGCATTGAGTGTATTACTTCTGCAAATAGGTTCTTCCTAGTTTTGGGTTATATAAGATTTTAGGTTTATAGTTTGCTATTTTTTATTTACTTTTTGGGCTTATATTTTATGTTTTGAGGGGTGGAGCATTGTCTACTTATGGTTTAGTCTTAGTGCAATAATGGGGTGAATGACATGAATTGTGGCATTACAGACAGAAAGCACAAAGGCACTGGTCACATTATTCATGGGATCATAGGTGAAGTTCATTAGGATCTACCACGAATGGAACTTTTTTCAAAATTTGTGTCATTATTTTAAATTACTTGTCGAGTTTTAATTTGAAAAGTTCCTTTTTTTTTTTTTTCTCTTATGATTAAAGTAGGTATTGACTGTATCTATAACTGTGCTTGGATACAGCTGAGAGTTAAAGATAAATTATCTTGAGCTATATGGAGTGCATTTATTATTAGCTTATGGTCTTGGTCTTTTGCTTTTTCCTATTTTGGTAACATCTTTGAAATTTGCTATTGCTTAGTTCTCAACATGAATAGGGATGACTGTAGGGGTTTTATTAGTTTTGTCAAATTATTATTGCATGGCTAGTTTCTTCATTAATATTTTTAATTGATTATATTTGAAACTCTTAGTCTTGTTTTTAATATTTTAGTGAGGGTTTTTTATTTTTGCTTTTGAAATGTGCTTCCTTTTGTAGCTATGTTGTTTACCCTTTAAAGGATCTGTTTAGGAAAGAAGTGCAGACTGGCTGAACTTTTGAGATATTAATTTGCATTAGCAATTCAGCACGTTTGAGAGATCGCTTTGGATTAAACAATATTTCATATTTCTAATATTACTTCTAATTACATATGGATCATCTTCATAGATTTTAGGTTTTAGCTTGGGTGGTGTGGTCTGGGTTTGAGACCTTACAGTCTATTTAGTTGCTGCAGGGATGACATGTATTTTAAATTTGAATGAGAGTCCTGTAGTATTTTGGCCCTAAAGACACATTATCCTAGTTTGAATTTATGACAGTGCTAGTGGGAAAGGTTGTGGCCAGGATAAATTAGCAAATTAAAATTTGTTGTTTGATTAAATGATTAATTTTTTTACCTGGCTAACATTCTGAGGGTGATATGGAGTGTGAAGCTTTCAATTTATGACCAGATGATTGTTGGTTTGCTGCATTATTTTTGAGATAAAATGTGGCTCTTTATCTGAGGACATGATGGTTGGAACTTCAAAGTGAGGTATTATCTTTTGTGATTGTACTTTTGTTACTTCTTGAGCTTTTGCAGGTTTGGTGGGGAAAGCTTTTGTCCATCTTGGAAAGATATTTGCTAGCACTAGCAAATATTGATACTCCCCTTTCCTTGGAAGTTTGGAAAAATTAATTTGCTATTGTTGCCCAGGCCCTTGGGCTTTTCTGATTTTATCAGGTTTTGGTCTGGGGATGGTTTTTGGGTTTAGTTTGGAGGCAAAGATCACACTGTTGAGTCACTTGAGTGACAGTGGCATGTAATTATTTAGCAACAATTCTTTTAATTAAGTAGTTATAAAAGGCTTTGACTTCTTAGTGGGTTTTTTTGGTTTTTTTTTTTACTAGTGACTCTAATAATTTAGAGGGGATGACTAGCTTTTTTCTCCTTTTTTTTAGTAACAGCCCATCTCATTTAGTTATAGATTTTTTTTTAATTTTTAATTAGTTGCCTACCTATATTTTTTATATATTGGCTTATTTTTAGGGGAAATTTGGCTCTTTGGAATTAAGGCTTTTTTAGTTTTTACTTTACATTTTGTTTCTTCTTTTGCTTCTCTGTCTGCTAGCTCGTTTCTTTCCTCTAATTTTGAGATTACTTTTTGGTGTGCCCTAATGTGTATGATTGTTACTTTTTGTGGTGGCTGAAGTGCTTCTAGTAGTTGTATTATTTCTTGTGTATGTTTGATGGGGGTTTTTTTTGTGAATTTAACTCTCATCTTTTTGTTTTTCTAAGCGGCTTTGTGTTTAGGAACCACTTTAAATGCATGTCTTGAGTTTGTATAAATGTTTGGGGTTTGGTTTTTTGGGTGTTGGTTTTTGGTTTTTTTGTTTTTTGGTTGGTTTTTTTTTTGGGTTTTTTTTTTTTTTTTTTTTTTTTTTTTTTTCTATTTCTAAGGCACAGGTTGGAGCAATTATTCTTGCATTTTGTGTAGAGGTGCTTGCTGGTAAAGGTCAGGATTCTATAACCTTTTTTAGGTGATAACTGCCTACTTAGCATGTCGCTTTCCACTGATGACGTAGCTGCTTCTAGTAGTGAACTAGATTTTTGCATTATTAAGAGGTGTCTTTTAGGTTTGGGTGGCTGGAGTAGGTGGCTTCGATGGTTTCTGGGTAGTTATGGTGTATTGGTTTCTTTTGGTTTTCACTGAGGAAGGAAGCTGGGTTGACCATGTTAGTTATTAGTATTTCTACATAGTCTTGTTTTGCTCTAATGGCTTGGTATTTTAGGAATTTTTGTGGGGAAAGCCGGTGGTAACTCTTTTCTTTTAGCACTGTGGACATTGTGTAAGACACTAGCACAGTCATGTTCTGGCCCAAGGTGAATTTGGGTGCTTCTTGGATGTTTAGCACAGCTGTTGTTACAGCTCAGAGTCATCCTGGCTGCCCTTGGCCGTCACTGCTGCCCAGTAAGCAACTGCCCTTTGTTATGGGCCCAGATCTTGGGCTGGTATTCTTAGGGCAATTTTTTGTTTATTATGGGAAAATAGGAAGAATGGTTTATTTATGGTTGGTAGTCCCAGAGCTGGGGCTGACATAAGAACCTTCTAAAGTTGGTCAAAGGCTTGTGTGGCTTCTTTTGTCTATTGAAGGTCTTTGTTCCTAGTTGCAATGAGAGCACTGGTTTCACAAGGAGTTTATAATTACAGATTTACAATTTGCACTACTTTGTCATTCTTAAAAAGGTTTGCAGTTCCTTGATTGTCTCAGGTTTTGGAGTTTGGCATATTGCTTCTTTACGATTTTGCCTCAAGCTCCATTGTCTAGCAGTGATTTTGTATTCTAGGTAGATCGCTTTTTGTTTCACTACTTGAGCTTTTTCCTTTGATACTTTGTAATTTTGGAGTTTCAGAAAATTTAGGAGGTTTACTGTCTAGGCCACTGTCACAGTGTGCCAACCTTAATCTATGTAATTTCTTTTAGAGACAGGACCCAGGAGTACAGACAAGGCAGGCTCAAAACTTCAAAGGGTACAAGAAGAAATTTATTAATAACACAAAAAGAATTCAGGGTAAGATTCCTAGATTATTCCCTCCTCCGCTTTCCTTCATTCCACATTCCTTAACAACAACATACAGAGAACAGTCAGTTATGTACTTAAATGATCATTCCAGGTCTCTTAAGAGAGAAAGTTCCTTTTTGGAGTTTAAGCTTAGGGGGTGTCTTCACCTTCACAAGCTACATTCGCCCAGGAAAATATTGCAGAGTATGACTCTCCTCCCATTTCCACAGTCCTTCCTGAGCTGTGCTATGGGTTATGCTACACACTTGGAGTACCACTTTGAAAGGCAGGCTGCTGAAAAGCAAAATTCTCTTCATCTCCTTCTCTAGCAAATGTCATATTCCAGTCCCAAAACAGAGAGCTCCATTTCCCCGAGGCAAAAAGTCTTCTACTCAAGCATCTAAACCTCCCCATGTACATTTCACAGTTTAAAGGAATTTTGGTGTAGTCACTGTCCCCTTAACCCACAAAAAGGTTTTCAGCTACTGATCAGTTGCATCTTTTCAATCTCTTCCCACCAGGAACTTTCTCTTCATTCCGCCGACCTCTGTACTCTCCATGGTTTATTCCTTCTCATTCAGGGGAGCTCAGGAGATGGAGAATCTTATCCAGGCATTAAGAAGTTAAAATTGTATCCAGATGGTGAAGAAGCCACATGGGCAGCTGGAGGCCTCTTCTGCCACGGTGAGAGCCGGAGCCAAGGGAGCCGGGGCCGCCAGGCAGGGCCGGGGCCGCCCGGAGCCGGGGGCTCGGGGGGTCGGGGGGCCGGGACCCTGCGGCCGGGCCAGGACCCCACCGAGCCGGGGCCGGGCTGCCAGGCCGAGCCCGGAGCCGGGCCCGGGGCCGAGCCCTTTCCTTTCCCTGCGGCGATCCCAGCCCTCCCCGCTGGCCCATGAAACCGACACAGCCGCACACACTTTTTTGGTTGGGTGCCTATTAGGAGGTCATTTATGTACTGCAACAGCCTTTTTTCTCTTGGTGGGGCTTTGCAGGCCTTCAGGTCTTTTGCAAAGTTTTTCTCCAAACACGGTGGGTGAGTTCTTAAAAGTTTGACGCAACTGTGTCTGAGTTGTGTTTTGTGCCTGCTCTTAGGGCTTTGCTATTTAAAGGCAAAATTTTTTTTGGCTGGCTTTGTGGAAAGGGAGGCAAAAGAAGGCATCTTTCAAATTTTAAATGGGAAACCAGGTTAGCTCAGGTGTTAAGCATGTCAATAGAGTGTATGGGTTGGCCACTATTGGGTGAGGATCTTTGGTTATTTTATTGATAGCTCATAGATGTTATACTACTGGATGTGAGCCATTAGGTTTTTGAACAGGTAGAATGAGAGTGCTGAAATTAGCTTGGCACTCTTTTAACAATTCTAATTGCAGGACATTCCTAATTACTGGGCTAATAACTTTTCAATTTTATTTTTTTAAGGGGCATTTTTTAATTTTAAGTGACGGTTTTCTTCAGTTAGATTAATGAGAGAGGTGCTTTTTTTGCCATTTTTGGTGTATTAGAAGTCTATACTTTAGGAAATACTTGGCTTATTATACTTGCACAAATTTCCCCTTTAGTTTTGCTTGTTGTTAGTACTGAACTTCTACATATTTTTCATCATTTATTTTCAGGGTAATTACCCCCCCCCCCCTATTTTTTTTTGTAATATAATGATTACTTGTAATTATGCCAATAAATCTTTCCCTGAAAGTGTATCTGGGGAGCTGAGCATATACAGAAACTTATGAACGCTGAATTGGGTTTCGTATTTATACTTTAAAGGTTTACAAAAATATGGTTTTTACTTTGGCCAGTTGCCTTTTTCACTACTACATACATATATTTAGTAGGTATTAAAACGTTAAGAATGAATATGTTGCCCTCATGTCAATTAAAAATTCTACTTCTTTCTCTTTTTTCCTAGCTTCATTTTCTATAACAAGTGGATCTACTGCAGAAAGATTTACTGGTTTTCTTCAGGTTTTTTTTTTTATATGTGTGACCATTAACCCCATCTTTTCTTGGTTGCCTTTTCCTTGGTTGTTTCGTTTTGGGCACTGATTTTTCTATTGATTCTGGATGAGGTTTTATTCCCTTCCCATTTCCCAGCCTTTCCCGGGACTCTTTTTAACCAGCACCGCCGCTCCCACGGTGGCTCGGCCCAGCTCCATTAGTGACAGCGGGCAGAGGAGACCCGGCAGTGCAGCTTTTGATTCTGTTTGTTTTCTTCTCCTGATGCAGCTGCAGCAGCTCCCCAGCTGTGCCTCGGTGCAGCTCTGTCAGTGACAAGGGGCTCTGGCCAGGCGGGCTGAGCCAGGGCAGGGCCAGGGCAAGACACAGCGCAGCGCTGGCGGCGTCCGGCGCTGCTCGGAGCCTGCCGGCCTTGGCAGCTCAGGCACACAATGAACCCCAATGGGCGGCGATATCCAGCACCTGCTGTTTCTCCCCTCGTACCCTGGATGCATTTGACAGTTCTCCATTTCCTCCCTCAGAGCTGCAAAGCAAAATGCCCGCCTGCCCCGTGCCCATCCCCGCCCCTTCCCACCGCTCCAGCCTTGTCCCTCTTTCTCTCCCCTTTACTCTGCTCCACTTTCTCCTCCTCCTCTCCCTGCCAGCTCGCAGCAAAGACATTTCACCCCCTGGCACCAGCTGCCTCCTCTCACTCCAGGCACCTGCCCGTGAATCCAGAGCCGCCGTGGCAGCGGGTAATGGTGGGATAGGAGTGAATTATTGCAGGGATGATTGGGCTGGGCTGGGCCTGGCCAGGTGCCCAGGTGCCAGCAAAACCGCTCTGTCCCTCTCCTGCTCAACAGAGCGCCCGGGAAGCCAGAAGTTTCAGCTGCGCTCCTGTCTTATTCTGGGTTTGATGATTGATGGCAGTGAGGAAGAAAGAAAACACAGTAGACTCTGTCCCATTGCATTGATTCTTATTTCACCAAATTACCCAGTGAGATAAAAACATGAATCTGAAGGCACTTCATCTGCACCTAGGAGAATTCAAGTTTTTTAACACAAAGTTTACAAAGTAATCTGCCCATAGAGCTACATGTTCAATCTGAAAATATAAGCAATCTTTCTTACTATATTTTTATTTATGTTTCAAAACTTAGAGTTTTTGAGCCTCCACTGACAACATATTTCTGAGGAGTTGTTTTTGCTTTTACAACGCTCACCCAACTTGATTTTCACACTCACTACTACGGTTTTTACTTCTTTAAGGCAACTTTAAATACATTCTTACTTTAACTTACATACTTAGTATTACAACATATGATTTCATGCAGGAGTGGCTTAATATACTTTTGTCCATCCCAAGGTTTTAATTCAATCCCTGCACTCTGATCTCTCTCTCTCTCTCTCTAGAATTTACTGAGGCCTCTGTTTCACACACTCCAACACAGAGGGATGGGGGTTACAGTCACATCGTGCCACTGCATCACCCCCAGGAAGACAAATCCTTGCCCTGCTCCAGCCTGGCTTCCCTCCCACAGCAGAGAAATCAGATGCTTTGCAACAGACAGACAGAGAGACAGACAGAAAGAGAGACAGAGCGTTCTTAACAATCAGGTGCCCAATGCCAAAGTGGGATTCTTTGTCAACATGTGTCACCTTTTGTTCTTTTTCCTCTTTCAAGGGCAGTCCAAAGGTCTCATCTTCAGGCCACTTGCTGATGATTTCCCAGAGCCCAGGGCCATTTGGATTTCCTATTCCAGCTTGTTGTGCAATGAGGGCAATCCATGCACACCAGCTAGCATGGCTGGCAGCATGGGTTGCAGAGACTTTTCCTTTGAACAGCCAGCCCAGCGCTGGCAGTGGGGATGAACAGGCACTGAGGTGACCCTGAGAGCAAGTGCAAGGCACAGGGTGCAGCTGAGAAAGGACAGCCCTGTGCTGGGCTGAGAGGGGAAGCTGGGACTGCCCAGTGTGGAGAAGCTCCTTTCTCCAGCCCCTGTTACAGGAGAGCTTCGGCCTTGCTGCAGAGATACGGCTGCGGATTCGAGCAGCTCTCACTCCTGAATTTCTCCTCAGCCAGGCACACACACTCGGAATTGCCCAGGACAGGAACCCTGCAGGGAGGAGCAGAGGCAGCGCTGGTTCGCAGGGGAACACGTTGTGCCCCTGTCCCCGCATGCCCTGCCCGGCTCCCCGGCACTCACCCGGAGCTGAAGCTGCTGCCGTCCCCCCACTGCAGGTGCTCGCCCCATCTGCGCAGCCCCACCCAGTAATCGCCGTTCCCGCGGAGGCGGAAGAGCAAATCCTGCCAAGGAGAGAGCAGTGGCAGCTGCCCCGGCCCCTCGGGGGGACACGGCCCCGGGGCTCCTTCCCTGCAAGGCCCCGGCACAGGGCTGCAGCCCCAGCCCCACCAGCACCCAGCCCGGCCCACCAGCACCCCCAGGCTCCCCTCAGCCACCCCACAGCGCCCGCAGCCCCTCACTCACCATTGCCTCATCCTTGACAATGGCCAGGGAGGCCCCGAGCTCCGAGCACCGCTCCTCAGCCTCATCCCAGGTGCCTTTATCCATTGAGAAGTAGTAGCAGTGTCCATTGTATCCAACCCAGCCACGGGGACAGCCCAGAATCCACAGAGGAGTCACAGGTGGATCTGGAACCTGTAGTGCTGCAGGGGGAAGAGGAGAAGGTGTGAGGATTGCCCTGTGCAGGGAGCAGGGACCCCGCTCTGCCCCGAGGGGCTGGGCCCAGCCTGCTGCCCCTCCCTTACCTGACTGCACAGCCAAGGCCACCGCCAACGCCAGCAGCAGCAACAGGAGCAGGATCAGCACCGAGATGTGCACGGGATGGCGGCTGAACCACTGGCCTGGAGCAGGAAAGAGCTGCTGGCTGCCAGAAGCACAGCCGGCCCTCGAAGCTGCTCCCCCAATGGGCGGGGAGCACAGGAGGGAGCTCTCAGCCTGTCTGCTCCTCCCTCAGCTGCAGCCAGAGAGCCAAGAGGCTGCACACAGGCAGGGACACAGCTGTGGGGACAGCCAGGGACACCGGGCTGGGGACAGGCTGCAGCAGGAGAGCTGCACAGCCTTGGGGGCAGCTGCGGCTGCCGCTTGCAGCCACTGCTGGGGCCGAGAGCAGCACGAGGCCTCTTCCACACATCGGGAAACAGCCACACACCTGCCAGCCCTGTCCTTGCCAGCTGACACTGGCCCTCCCTAGAGGCCACAGGCGTGCCCTGAACTCACCCGGCAATTTTCTGAGGATGCTTCTGTGCCCATGGCCGGTTGCTGATGTGCCCTGGGGATCCAGGGGCTCTGTCACGCTGCCATCAGCTGCTCCAGATTCCATTCTCCACATCTTCACTCACTGCACGCTCACAAGTGACATTCTTCTGCTTATGAGACGTGGCTTCTTGTGCCTCTGGCAAGTGTGTCAGCCCGGCTGCTGCTCCCTCCTGGAGATGCAGGAGCTCCTTCACAGGCCCATGAATGGAGCACAATTCACTCTGCTCCAGCTCACAGCTGGAATCTTCTTCTTGGGAGAAAGAGCTCTGTCCTCCCGAACATCAGGAGTGCTCTAAAAGCCTTTGGAGAGACGGCCTCGGGAACAGCTGCACACCGACGGGGATGGCCCTGGACAGGGACATGGTGACAGGTCCCGGCTGGTCCCGGCCCTGAGGGACACCGAGGCTCAGGAAGGCGCCTGCCAGCTCAGTCCCGCGCTGTCCCCGCTGCCGGACCGCTGCGGCAGCACCTGCGGAGACCAAGTGTAAGAGTCGGTCCAAGTTTTCCCTGCTCTGCCTCTCGACCATCCCCAGAGACTGGGCCCCGAGATTGCTCCCCTTGCCCTGACCCGGAGCTCCGGCCTGGCCCAGCTGATGCTTGCGGCCCAAGGGCTGTTTGTAGCTGTGCCTGGTGCTTGCCATGGGACGCTGCAGGGTGCTGCTTATCGACCCTGTCCCGCACCTGCGCCACGGGGCCACCATCTGCACACACAATAGTCCATAAATCTCCCCACCTTTCGGCCAGAGGCCACTCGCTTTGGGAAAAAGGCTATAAAAGTGACTTTCCTAAAAGACTTGGAGATCTCTTTCTCCCCAATGGATGAGGACGCCTCTCATCTCACAATGTCGGACGACCACGAGGATGCGTCCCGTCTCTTGGTAGCCCAATATCCCATCCTTTTTCCTCTCTCAACCCTCTCTGTCCCTCTCACTCTCTCTATTGCAAAACTTGATTGTTAGCATACAATAAACTGCATTAGTGCTTTCTGCTAAACAAACCTGAGTCTCTTGCCTTTTGTCTTTTGCACCCTGGGGTTGAACGAACCATCACGACTCCCGCTCGGGTTGAGCGGATCGTGACATCAATTGGCATCATGGACAGACAGAAGGGTGTCTGACAGACAGAAGGGTTTATGATAGACAGGAGGGTTTCTGACAGACAGGAGGGTTTCTGACAGACAGGAGGGTATCTGACACACAGAAGGGTTTCTGACAGGAGGATTTCTGACAGACAAGAGGGTGTCTGACACACAGAGGGTTTCTGAAAGACAGAAGGGTTTCTGACAGGAGGGTTTCTGACAGACAGAAGGGTTTCTGACAGACAGGAGGGTCGCTGGTTGTGTGGAGTCTGTAACAGGGGAAGGACATCTTGCTCCAGCTGTACCTAGCTGGACACCTCGACAGGGTGAGCCAGACTAGAAAGCAAGGGGGGCATTTCAGATTTCCTGCAAACTGCACACACCATGGTGAAAAGCATCCCTACACTCGTTTGAGGATTCTGACTTCAGAAATTCACAAAAGATCTCTTGGTGCAGAAGGCAGAACTCTGCTGTTCTTGTTCTTTCTTACTGTATGAATGTGAACTGACCTCACTGAGTTAGGGAGGTCACTGCACAGGCTGAGGAGTGCATGTGTAGCTCTGTATATGTGAACTCACCTTTCCTAAAAATTAGGGGGGGAAAACCTGCACAGGCTGTGTGTCTGCCTGTCCTGAAAATAAGGGGGAGAAAACTGCATTGGCTGGGTGTGCATGTGCACTGACCTTTCCTAAGAAGTTAGGAGGGGGTACTGTGCAGGCTGTGTGTCTACCCTGCCCAAAATAAGGGGGTAAAACTGCATTGGCTGTGTGTGCATGTGCACTGACCTTTCCTAAGAAGTTAGGAGGGGGTACTGTGCAGGCTGTGTGTCTACCCTGCCCAAAATAAGGGGGTAAAACTGCATTGGCTGTGTGTGCATGTGCACTGACCTTTCCTAAGAAGTTAGGAGGGGGTACTGTGCAGGCTGTGTGTCTACCCTGCCCAAAATAAGGGGGTAAAACTGCATTGGCTGTGTGTGCATGTGTACTTTTCCCTTTCCCAAAAAAAACTGTGCAGGCTGTGTGTCTACTCTTCCTGAAATAAGGGAGGGCAAACTGCATTGGGTGTGTGTTGCATGTGCACATACCTTTCCTAAGAAGTGTCTACCCTGCCCAAAATAAGGGCCTTGTGGACAGCAAAAGCTCTGTGTGTAAATAAGTGCTGTTCTCCCTTGAGTGGCTTTACTTTCCTTCTTTCAAAATGACTGAAAATCATAGTGCAAAAGATAAAGCTGCATTTTTTTGCTTTGCTACCTAAGTATAATGCCAGAGCCTCCCAAGAGGGAGAAGATTGGGTGCACAGTAACTGGTTTAATTTAGAAAATGTGATTGATAGGATACATTCTTTGCAACATGAAACAAAATTCAAACTGGGCAGAAATAAAACCACTCTCTGCTCAGTTTTGGAGCCTCTCTTACAGCAGTTGTAGAAACTCCCTTTATGTGCAGAACTGAAGAAAGAGCAATTATTGACTCTTACAAAATTTAGTGGAAATTTTGCAAAAACAATTAGATGAAAAAAGGAATC